>NC_143053.1:31725454-32348636 GCF_052426305.1 Pelodiscus sinensis
ATCCAGTCAATATTATTTTGTAAGATAAGCTAATGCATTTTTTATTTGTTCTTAACATGTCTGGTCTATCCATAATGTGTAGCAGTGAGGAATTGGAGAATTCACTAAATACAGAATTATTATTTGTAATACAATAGCTCATTATTCTGAGCCCTTAAGTAAAGCATTAAAAGATGTACTTTGCTCTGCTGCCCTGAAGAGTTTTCAAAGGTGCTGATCTTGCACTGAGAATCTCGCAGAAGCATCTCTGTTGAGGGAGACACAGAACATAGCTCATGAATGCTTGTGTAAGTAAAGCTTCAAAGGGATAGCCGAGTTAGTTGGTAACTGGAAAAATGTAAAAAACAACAAATAGTCTACACAAGCGATTTCATCACTGGATCCAACCACATCAATGGTTCTTTTCATAGAATCATAGAGCTGGACGAGACCTCAGGAGGTCATCGTGTCCAGCCCCCTGCCCAAAGCAGGACCAATCCCAACTAAGTCAACCCAGCCAGGGCTTTGTCAAGCCAAGACTTAAACACCTCTAGGGATGGAGATTCCACCACCTCCCTAGGTAACCGTTTCCAGTACTTCACTGCCCTCCTAGTGAAATAGTTTTTCCTAATAGCTAGCCTAGTCCTCCCGCACTATAACTTGAGACCATTGATCTTTGTTCTGCCATCCATTGTTACTGTGAACAGCCTCTCTCCATCTTCTTTGGAACCTCTCTTCAGGAAGTTGAAGGCTGCTATCAAATCCCCCCTCACTCTTCTGCAGACTAAATAAGCCCAGATCCCTCAATCTCTCCTCATAGGTCATGCGCTCCAGCCCCCTAATCATTTTGGTTGCCCTCCGCTGGACCCTCTCCAATGTGATTTATGCCATCAAAGGTCAGCAATGCCCCTCTGCCATATATACTGGCCAAACTAGAGTCTCTCTACGGGAAAGAATTAATAGACACAAATCAGATATACAAAAATCCAACACACAAAAACCTATTGGAGAATACTTTAACCTGCCCAGACACTAATTAATGGATCTCAAAGTCATCGTGTTGTTTCAGGCCAATTCCACAAGCCAAATACATAGGGAAGGATTGGAACTTAACTTCATTTACAAGTTTGATTCCTATCAAGAAGGTATGAATAAAGACATTGGCTGGCTAGCACACTACCTTCCACATCCTAATTACTTAACCATCTAAAAAATGGGTACTTAGAGAAGGTACAAATTGTTCTTATCAGCTTCTTGTAACTCGACCACACTAATTCACTTTTTTTCTCCCTTCCTTCCCCCTCTCACCCTTAGTTATTCTTGGATCTGGATTTTAATGCTCCATTCATCTGAAGTGGATTGTACCCATAAAAGCTCATGATACCATCTACATGTTTTGTTAGTCTTTAAGATGCTGCTAGACTATTTGTTGTGTAAGTAAAGTTACTCACAAACAGGCATTTGCAGGATCCACGCTTGAATGTTACTACAAATCAAAGAAAATGCAGGTGCAGTGGCAAACCTAAAATGTTTTCCCGTTTCTTCATGATAGATTTTGATAACTAGACCTCTCCTGGAGTATTTTCTCTGTTGTCAGACTGTTAGATTAGGGAATTAATTATTATTAGTCATTGTAGCTATGACTGTTGTGTAACTATGGGAACAATTCCATGCATATTTGCTTCTCTGTGCCTTTTATTACTTTACTTACCATTTTTGGAATCCATTTTTCAGGATTGCTGTATTTGTGAATATTCAAACAGACATCCCATTTAAAACTATTTTGATTATGAGAGTAAAAAATACTATTATTTGTACAGTGCCATAAATATGCCTAGTGCTTTACAAACAAATAAGGGTAGGATTTACAGACGTCACTCACCATTATCCTTACTGTGCCCACTGAAGTCTATGAGTGTTAACATTGATTTGAAATCCCTCCCTTCAATCTCTTAACAGATGAGGTCCCTCCCTGGGTATTTATAACACAGAGGCCTAATCCTACAACCATCTTCTACTGAGCCTAGTACTTAATCATCATTTTTCCCACACCATGCAGAACATAAGGCAGTACTCAAACATCACCAATCATTTCTATCCTGGTTTCCTTTATCTAGGTCTTTTAGGGTATGTCTACACAGCAAAGTTATTTTGAAATAACAGCTCTTTCCTAGCGTCTACACAGCCAAATCGCTATTTCGAAATTAAATCGAAATAGTGGAGCGCTTATTTCAAATTTGGTAAACCTCATTCTACGCCAAAATTTGAAACAGCTAATTCGAAATAAGCACTGTGTAGATGCTCATTTCTAAATAGGGGGCCTCCAGCCCTTTCCAGGGTGCCTGGTGGCCACTCTGGGCACAACCAGGAAAACTTCCTCACCTCTCCCCCAACCCCGCAGAGTCTAAAGGGGTAGACTCTGGCCACCGTGCCTGTGCCAGCTCCGGGCCTGCCAGCACAGAGCCAGCAGTCACTGTCCCTGACCCAGTGGCCCCACCATTAATCAGGCAACCAGTGCCAGCCAGCCCTCCACTGCTCCCCAGGCCCAGTCCCTCAGCTCCCAGGAGCCTGCCAGGGGCCAGAGAAGGTGGGCGCTTTCCTGGTCTAGTGCGGAGATAGTGGACGTCACTGAGGTTTGGGGGGAGGCCTCCAATGTCCATGATCTCTGCACTAGATGCAGGAATGCAGCCATCTACAGATGGATGGCTGCCCGCCTGGCCACCAATGGACGCATGCACACCCAGGAGCAGGTGACATGAAAATAAAGGAGCTGTGGCAGGCCTATGCCAGGGCCACAGGGGGCAGCTCCCAAACAGGAGCAGACACTTGCCCCTATTTTGATGCCCAGGACTGCATCCTGGGTGGTGGGACAGTCTGTGCCACCCCGGGGGTCATCAGTCCTAGAGCACAAGGCCATGACCAGGACATGGAAGAGGAGCACCAGGAGCTGCAGGAGCCCAGAAGGAGTGTGCCATGCAGCCAGGACCCCCGAGCCTTCTCAGCAGACCCGTCACCAGTGTCATCCGGGGAGGCAACAACATGTGAGTGCCATCACTGTCCCCATATTGGGGGGTGGGGAGGGAGACCAGGGAACGCACACATGGGCCTTGCTTACCATGGATCACGCAGCAACCTGTGCATGTGAGAGCATGTGCCATGCCACCCCTGGGCACATGGCCCCAGCTGGCTACCACACAGGGGCCTTGGTCTGCTAGCCACATGCGTGAGTGAAGAGACATGACATGCTCCTGACTCCGGGGTGGGACACAGCAGGACGCCCTCCCTCCACACAGCCATTCTACACAGAGGCAGGGGACATCTCCACCCCACCTCACCCACACTATACACAGCACGGGGGCATGGGTGCGGTCTCAGGTAGCTCCCACTCCAGGGGATAGCGGGACATTACGAACATGGCCTGTGTGCAAGCACATCGGCTCTGATGGTGCAGGGAACAGTCATCTTCACCTTGCATGGGGGGGCTGGGCTTCACCCCAGAGATAATTGACCTGTGTCCCCAGGGATAACTGACCACTTCTCTTGTTTCTTCACAGCCGCACCAGCTGCATGTGCAGGGTGCACCACCCCACCCGGGACATGCTCCCACACCCGACCTCCTGTGCAGTGGACGGGTACTGACAGCAGCACCTGGGGGCACCGTGAGCCCTGCACCACACCCTCTTGAACTGGGTGCAAGAGGACCTGGAGCTCCGGTGGGAGCAGCTTGCCCAGGGCTGTGCCATCTGTCAACACTTGCAGACCCTGGTGCAGAGTGTGCTGCCTCCTGCCGCTCCAACGCCTGCTGCCTCCCCAGCTACCACTCCTCCTCCCACTCCTTCTCCCTCTCCCACTTCTCTCTCCACCTCCTCCACACCCTCCAAACCCTCCCCATCCCCCTCGGGACGCCGGGGCACCCGCATCTGTGATGCTGGGAGACAGTTGGCCCGGCAAGACCCCCACCCCTGAGCCCTGAGCTTCCCCTCCCTCTTCTTCCCCTGGCTTCCCCCTTCCAGCTCCCTCCTCCGAGGTTTCCGCCTCCCCTCTCCCACCCTCTCTCCTTCCTTCTCCTGCCTCCTTTCCCCAGTCTCCCCAGAGTTTAATCCCCCCCCCCAGTTTTGTTAAATAAAGACAGTTTGTGTTTATGAAAAAAACATGTTTTTTATTGTACATCAGGAAGGGGGTGGGGTGAGGGTAAGTGGAAGGACATGAGGGAGGAATGAGGCACAAGCCCCCAGTGGGGCAGACCAGGGACACTGTTAGTGCTCCTCAGGGTGGCAGCTCTCCCGCAGGGCCTCCTGTATACTGATGCCCCCTCCACCCCTCGATGGACCTCCTGGATAGCAGCCTGCAGCAAGTACAGCCAGGCTCACAGCAATACATCCAAGAGAAGCACCAGAGCACCCAGGGACAGCTCTGGCTCCATGTGGCTGAGTGCTGTGATGTCCCGAGTGAGGGCAACCAGAGCACAACAAGACAAAAATGCTTTGCTGTCCCTCATCGAGGTAGACAAGCAAGCAGGGAAACCTGATCGGCTGTCCGGGGGGGGGGGGGAGGGAAGGAGGGCTTTAAGCACAGACCTCAGTTACCTTGTGTGGCTGCTGCCTAAGGCTAAGTCCTGGCCTGGTGTCATGCCGGAACTAGTCCCGGCCAGCCTTAAATGCGATTCACAGTCCACTCAGTGTGGACGTGCTGTTTCGAAATAGCAAAATGCTATTTCAAAATGCATTTTGTGTGTAGACTTATGTCAAAATAACTTATTTCGAATTAACTATTTTGAAATAAGATATTTTGAAATAACGCTGTAGTATAGATGTACCCTTATATTCGGATGTAATCATGCAAACTCTAACACCATACAGATGAAATGATGTTTAGGGTGATCTCCTTTTTCTCAAATATCCCCCTCTCTTCATCATGCAACTGTTATGAACAGTTGTTCCCATTCTAGGACATCTTCATGACTTATTCTATCAATGTATTTTACTCTGTGTATACTACACAGTCACCTACATTGAAAGATGTTCAATTTGCATTGAACAGACTTATTTTTCCAGGACTCTACTACACTTAACAGGATACTTAGGATGTTGCTTCTAAAAATTTTAAGTGTTTTTTTTTTTTTTTTTTTTTTTTTTTGCTAATCACACTGGATTTCAATATTGTCTTGAGTCTTTAAAATGCAACACTGCTTCTACCTATCTGGATTTTGTATCACACATGAAATCACTAGCATCACGATTTATGCTACCTAGGTAAGTACATTTTGATGGTTATCAATGATTCCCCTTCCTAATAAATGAAATCATTTATAGATAATATAATTGTCATAACTTCTGTCTTTGATTGTTGGGAATTCCATACCACTGGGATCAGTAAAATATGCATGTGTTTCAAAATCAGATCCTAGATTAAGACAATACCTACAGATTATTTAGACTGACAGTTTAAAAAAAAAAAGGAATGGACATGGGGCCAGGAGCACAAGGGTTACTAGAGATGATGCTCACGCATTTTTGAAAATATTGTATTTATTGCTTTTGGATATGCGTTAGGTGTTTTAATGTATCTGAGTAATGTATGTTTCAACAAAGTAATGACATGTAACTTTCTAAATTGTCATAGAAGGAATTTCCTGTGAAATGTAATTAAGGGGAATGTCAGTCTTATAAACATGAACTAAGATGACTTCTGAAAGCTACATGACTTCAGTAGTTATCTAGCTCCTCCTACACAGAGTTAATAGACAGACAGACATCCATCCATCCATCTCTAGGACCTTTTTCTGATCTGACATGACAAATATGATTCCATGTAACACAGCCTGCACTAACAAAAATCGCATTTATCAGTTCATGGAGTGTGAATAAACACTTTGATGACCAGAAGGAAAACGTCTGGAAGATTTTAAAAAATCCAACTCAGGGACATGCAGCAATGAAGCCATGCCTGATTTCACCAAGTGAGAAGCTGGCTCAATGGATTTTGAGGTGTACTTTTGAACATATTGCTCTATAGACCTACATTAGGTATAGTGCTGCCATAGAAGATAGGAAAAGTATCACAATGTATTGGGTGAAGTCATTTCACAAATACAAATAAAAAATTGTGTCAAGACTGCATTGCATTGTACAAGTAGTTGTACTCAGGCATAAAAGGGAAATAAAATGAAGGGATTAAGGGATTAATAAAGGCCTAACAGAAAAACAAGTGCCAAATGATGGGCTTTTCAAAAGATTAAATCTGCTCCCATTGAGGTTAATGGGAATTTTACTATTGAATCGAGTTGGGCCAGAATTGAGCACTTTTGAAAACTTAACCCAAAATGTACAAGGAATTAGTGAGAACAGAGAAATTCTCTGGAGATATTTGCCTTGTCTACTCTCAGGCTATGTCTAGACTGCAGAGTTTTTGCGCAAAAACTCATGGAGCATCTACACCTCAAGCATTTTTGCGCAAGAAAATAGACAGAACGGAGGGGTTTTTGCACAAGAGTTATTCTTCTTTCTATAAGGAATAACTCCTTTTTGCACAAGAACTCCTATGCACAAAGGGAGGTAGGGATGGGGAACTGCCTCTTTTTGCGCAAAAAAACCGTAGAGAAAAAAGCACAGGTGCCCTGGTGACCATTCTGTGAATAGCTATCAGTGCTTTCTTTCCAGAGAGTGTCCATGCAGTCTGCATGCTCTCTTGTGCAAAAGTGCATCACTTTTTCGATGCGCTTTTGCAGTGTGGACACTCTCTTGCACAAGAAGTTTTTGTGGAAGATCTCTTCTGCAAAAAGCTTCTTGCACAAGAAGCCTGTAGTGTAGACATAGCCTCAGACTCATATGTAGCCAAAGGAACTTCAATGATGTTTCAGATAAAATAATTCTATAGCATGATTTGATTAGTTTCATGTGACAGAATCAATCTGTATTAAAGCACTATTTAAAAATTTGTTCATCAGGATTTTGAAACTGAAGCCAATGGCTACAGTATGATTAAGGGACTTTAAACAAGTTTCTAGGTGAGAGTTTAAGAATGTGTTAAGTATCCATCAAAAAATAGCAAGGAGATAGAGAAACCTGATTGATGATGGAAGAAGCAATGGGAAAGAACAGAAAATCTGAGTAACTCCCCATATGCAAATGGTAATCTAGGGCATGTCTACAGTAGGAAATTATTTTGAAATAACTAGATTCAAAATAATAAGTCCGAAATAACAAAATTGAAATAGTGTGTCTCCACTATGGGAGAGCCTCAAAAATAGTCCAAGGCAGGCTCCATTATTGTGGATGCACTACCTTGACTTAGAGCACCACAAAATATTGGGGAGCAATTACTTCAAATTGCTCTGGGGAATAGTTATTTTGAAACAGCAGCAGCAGCAGTGTCTACACTAATGCTATTGTGAAATAACAACTTTGAAATACGCGTTATTCCTCAAGGAAAACAGAAGTACAAATTTCAAAATAACCAGTCCATTATTTCAAAATAATGGGTTTGGTAGTCTGGACACACTGCTTATTATTTTGAAAAAAAGGGGGGGGGGGAGAGATTTTGAAATAACTCCATAGTGTAGACCAGGGCCTAGAAATTAGATGACCAAAAGCATGTGTAGAATTTTTAAAAGAGGAAACCAGGAACAGAGATGTGAAAAGATGAAAGTTTTAGCAGCTCAGGTCACCTGTAAGAAACTATTAGATAGGCACAAACAGCATGAGACACCAAAATGCATTTCAGGAAATACTAGTGACTACGAATAACTTAAACCAGTATGAGACTAGAATCAGATAAGGATTCTATAACTGATTACGGTATTTTGCAACCACTGTATGTTTATTAAGATATGCTCTGCTGCATTCTAAATAAGCTGGTTTGTTGACCTGATAGGATGTATAATTTAAGAAAAATTAATTCTTAGGTTTGCAAAATATTTTGCACACAGCAATAACTCATGACTGTTTATGTATGAAAAATGACAGAACTTTTCCTCCTATAATCACAGATACATACAATGGGAAAGTTTTTAAATTGACATTGCATTTTCATCACTGTTTAAACACAAAACATGAAAGACATCATAGATTTATGCAGTAGCCACCAATGAATTTCTATTCAGTATAAATCAATGAAATTGGGTATATTCTTACTGATAGGGGCAGAGGTTAGGGAAACATGCCCATACTCAGCAGTCAAAGTGACAGATTGTATAGGTCTTCCACAAATCTACATGATTTCTTAATTATAAACATAAAAGGAAGTGGATGTGCAAATCCTACTGACTTCTGGTAGAAATGAGGGGAGAATGCCAAAATGATAAACCAGTATTTGTAGGGAATCATTCTCAAGAATTTATGACTGTTTTGTTTAATTACATTTAACAAGTTATATAGAAATACAACAAATAATACAAACGTGCCCATCCTTGACAGAGTAGCAATTCCTGTTTGAAATAAGATAACTAGTTTTACTAACTGGTTCAGGGGGTAGCCGACTTAGTCTGCACAGAAAAACACAACAAATGGTCTGGTAGCACTTTATAGACTAACAAAACATGTCGATGGTATCATGAGCTTTTGTGGGCACAGCCCACTTCTTCAGATGACTGGAGTTTTGAGTTTAGGATGTGCAGACCCAAAATAAATAGGAGAAAAAGATGGGGGGGGGGTGTAAAAATGAGGGGGGTGGGAGACAGGGATCAGAGGGTATAGAAAATCAGGAAGGTAGAGGGAATCAGTATGAAGATTGGGTAGTTAAAACGAAGCAGATAAGAATCAAAGTCAATTGATAGTATCCTTCTTGACAAAGGAATCTACACAAAGAACTGTTTGCACCTTCATTGACTGTTAGGTAGATAGTGTCCCAACCATCCTTCATAACGATTGAACATTTCCTCAGTTCTGGCGCCCTAACACCTCTACTTTACTTATGCTACATCGATGACATCATCATATGGACCCACTGAAAAGAGATTCTTGAAGAATTTCACAAGGATTTCAACAACTTCGACCCCACCATTAAACTCAGCCTGGACCAGTCCACATGAGAAATCCACTTCCTGGACACTACAGTACAGTTAAATAATGGACAGATTTCCACCACTCTATATCGGAAGCCCACCGACTGCTACACTTACCTTCATGCCTCCAGCTTCCATCCCAGACACATTTCTCAGTCTCTTATATACAGTCAAGCCCTAAGACACAACCGGATTTGCTCCAACCCCACAGACAGAGACAGTTGCCTACAGGATCTTTACAGAGCATTCCTAAAACTGAAATACACACCTGGAGAAGTGAAAAAAACAAATTGACAGAGCCAAAAAAGTACCCAGACCTGAACTACTTCAAGACAGACTCAAAAGAGAAAATAACAGAACTCCTCTTGTTATTACCTAGAGTCCACAACACAGACCACTCTAGCACATAATGCATAATCTACAACTCATCTTGGAAAATGATCCCTCACTCTCAGAGGCCTTGGGAGAAAAGCTTATTATCGCTTATCGACAACTCACAACCTGAAATGAATTCTTTCCAGTAACCATGTCATACAACCACATCACAAGCATCCAGGAACCCAGCCCTGCAACCAAACACAATGCCAATTCTGCCCACTTATCTATGCTAGCGAATTCATCACTGGAGCCAACAACATAAGCTACCAAATCAAAAGGTCATTTGACTGCACATCCAGTAATTTGATCTATGCCATCAAATGCCAGCAGTGCCCCACTGCTATATATATTGGACAAACTGGACAGTCTCTGTGAGAAAGAATCAATGGACAAAAACCAGATATATGTAAAGGAAACATACAGAAACATGTTGGGGAACACTTTAATCTTCCTAATCATGGTTTAAAAGATCTTCAAGTGGCTGTCTTGTCACAAACCAATTCTACTAGCCAGATACACAGAGAAGCATTGGAACTAGAGTTCAGCTGCAAATTCAATTCGCATGCTAATGGACTCAATCGTGATGAATGATGGTTGGGACACTACCAATCTAACAGTCAATGAAGGTGCAAACAGTTCTTTGTGTAGATTTCTGTCAGGAAGGATACTACCAATTGATTTTGATTCTTATCTGCTTTGTTTTAACTACCCAATCTTCAGTTACTTACTGATTCCCTCTACCTTCCTGATTTTCTATACTCTGTTCCTTCCCCCCACCACCCCGCCCCACCCCACCCACCCTTCTCTCCTATTTATTTTGGGTCTGCACATCCTAAACTCAAAACTCCGGTCATCTGAAGAAGTGGGCTGTGCCTACAAAAGCTCATGATACCATCGACATGTTTTGTTAGTCTATAAAGTGCTACCAGTCCATTTGTAGTTTTACTAACTTAATACATTTGAAAGCTGATGAAGAGTTCCAGAGGTTAGCCTGCTGACATGACATAACCACCTTACCTAACGGCCCCTCAGGCTACATCTACACTGCACACTGTGCCAGAAGCCTGGCCCTCATCTCTGAGGCTTAACCAAAAGGTGTAGGTTGAGATGAAGGTGATGTGCTTGGAGTAAGGCCACGCGTGGCCTAGCCAATGGGATGTTTTCTGCAGGGGCCCAGATGTCCAAGGTAGGAGCCTCGCTATCCCCATGTCCCGGGGACAAGCAGACATGTGAAGCTGCCAGCCAGACCAGGATTCTGCAGGTGGGAGGGAGGCCACCGGGTGGCTGAGCTTCCCTCTGTGACACACACACCCTGAGTCCAGTAGTGGTGGCGTCCTGCAGGGAAAGAACTTGCATCCCTGCTTGCTAGGGGTTAGGGTGGCAGAGTGTTTGGGGGAGGTGTGTGAGAGAAGCAGATGCTCCTGCACTTCGCCGCACTGTCCCTGGGAGTGAACATTGCTGAGAGAGAGAGAGAGAGAGAGAGAGAGACTCACTATGTATAAATCGGAGGCGGGGGGGCGGGGAGAGCTTCAGCTCTCCTCCTCCATCCTTCCTAAAGGGTGCTGAGGGTGCGGTTCGGGGCTAGGGCAGTCCCAAATGGAGAGAGGGGAAGGTGTGCCCACAGACAGTTTCTTTCACCTGCCTAGTGATTCTGTCTCTTTTCTATTTGGTTTTATGAAAAGCAATTCTATTCCAGGCACATCCCATTTCCCTGGAACAACCAAAACCTGCCAGACAGACACACAGAAAGACAGACACACAGATAAACTCTCTCAAATCTATAGCAGATTATTATTATTATTATTGTTTATTATTTATTATTATGGCAGCACCTATTATTATGGCAGCACCAGTATCAGGCACTGCATGAAAAAAAATCCCCCAAAACAGAAGATGATGTTCCCTTCTCCAAAGACCTTACAGTGATCTGAATGATTGGTACTGTTGGAAAGTTTTGTTGATGAAATAATAAGAGCAAATGAAATGATAGGGACTACGGAATATGCTAATTTTTTAACATCTTGTCTTAACTGAGTCAACTGATAACAGTGTCGCATCTTGTCACTTTAAGAAATGG
The DNA here is from genome assembly GCF_052426305.1 of Pelodiscus sinensis. NCBI lineage: Eukaryota > Metazoa > Chordata > Testudines > Trionychidae > Pelodiscus > Pelodiscus sinensis. The sequence goes on from NC_143053.1 coordinate 31,736,890, forward strand.
TGACTGTCATGTCTTGCCTCTCTAATGCAGAACCCCTATGCCAGTCTGACACACTTTTAAAACATTGCCCCTGTAAGGGCTTGTCTACACTTATAGCACTGCACTCCATCTCCCTGCATTAAATCTGCGACCTTAAAGGCTATAGTCTCTAGAGCAGATTTCACTTTTCTTTGTCAGTGCCAGGAAAGCTGGCAGTATTTTAAAGAAGTCTTATTAAAGGCACAGGAAGAAACCATCCCAATGCGCAGCAAGAAAAGCAGATATGGTAGGCAACCAGACTAGCTTACCGGGGACATCCTTGGTGAGCTTAAACACAAAAAGGAAGCTTACAAGAAGTGGAAACTTGGAAAGACGACTAGGGAGGAGTATAAATATATTGCTCAAGAATGCAGAGGAGTTATCAGGAAGGCGAAAGCACAATTGGAATTGCAGCTGGCAAGAGATGTGAAGGGTAACAAGAAAGGCTTCTACAGGCATGTTAGCAATAAGAGGGTGATCAGAGAGGGTGTGGGGCCCTTACTGGATGAGGGAGGTAACCTAGTGACAGATGATGTGGGAAAAGATGAAGTACTCAATGCTTTCTTTGCCTCTGTCTTCACAGACAAGGTCAGCTCCCAGACAAATGCACTAGGCAACACAGTATGGGAAGGAGGTGGACAGCCCTTGGTGGGGAAAGAACAAGTTAGGAACTATTTAGAAAAGCTAAACACACACAGATCCATGGGCCCGGATTTAATGCATCTGAGGGTACTGAGAGTATTGGGCAAATGCCTGCCTTTGGCCACTATCTTTGAAAACTCATGGAGATCGGGAGAATGATTGGAAAAAGGCAAATGTAGTGCCCATCTTTAAAAAGGGGAAGAAGGACGATCCAGAGAACTACAGATCAATCAGCCTTACCTCAGTCCCTGGAAAAATCATGGAGGAGATCCTCAAGGAATCCCACTTGGAAGAGGGGAAGGTGATCAGGAATATTCAACATGGATTCACGAAAGGCAAGTTGTGCCTGACCAATTGGATTAGCTTCTATGAGGAGGTAAATGGCTTTGTGGATATGGGAAAGTCAGTGGATGTGATATACCTTATAATTTAGCTAAACTTTTGATACTTTCTCCCACAATATTCTTGCCAGCAAGTTAAGGGAGTATGGATTGGATAAATGGACTGTAAAATGGATAGAAAGCTGGCTAGACTGTCAGGACCAACGAGTAGTGATCAATGGCTCGATGTCAGGTTGGTAGTCAGTTTCTAGTGGAGTGCCTCAAGGATCTGTTCTTGGACCAGTTTTGTTCAATATCTTTATTAATGATCTGGATGAAGGAATGGATTGCACCCTCAGCAAGTTTGCAGATGACACTAAGCTAGGGAGAGAGGTAGATACGCTGGAGGGCAGAGATAGGGTCCAGAGTGACCTGGACAGATTAGAGGATCGGGCCAAAAGAAATCTGAGGTTCAACAAGTACAAGTGTAGAGTCCTGCACTTGAAATGGAAGAATCACAAGCATCGTTACAGGCTGGGGACCAAATGGCTAAGTAGCAGTTCCGCAGAAAAGGACCTGGGGATTACAGTGGATGAGCCAACAGTGCGCCCTTGTAGCCAAGAAGGCTAATGGCATATTAGGTTGCATTAGGAGGAGCATTGCCAGCAGATCCAGAGAAGTGATTATTCCCTTTTATTCAGCTCTGGTAAGGCCATATCTGGAATAGTGTATCCAGTTCTGAGCCCCCCACTATAGAAAGGATGTGGATGCATTGGAGAGGGTCCAGAGGAGGGCGACCAAAATGATTAGGGGGCAGGAGCATATGACCTATGAGGAGACACTGAGGGATTTGGGTTTGTTTAGTCTGCAGAAGAGAAGAGTGAGGGGGGATTTGATAGCAGCCTTCAACTTCCTGAAGGGAGTTTCCAAAGAGGATGGAGAAAGGCTGTTCTCAGAAGTGACAGATGGCAGAACAAGGAGCAATGGTCTCAAGTTACAGTGGGAGAGGTCTAGGTTGGATATTAGGAAAAACTATTTCACTAGGAGGGTGGTGAAGCACTGAATGGGTTATCTAGGGAGGTGATGGAATTTCCATCCCTAGAGGTGTTTAAGTCTCGGCTTGACAAAGCCCTGGCTGGGTTGACTTAGTTGGGATTGGTCCTGCATTGGGCAGGGAGCTGGACTTGATGACCTTCTGAGGTCTCTTCCAGTTCTGTGATTACGTATGTAATTTATAGAACAATGAGAAGTCCTGAGGCACCTTATAGACTAACAGATTTATTGGAGCATGAGCTTTCGTGGCTTGTGTGTACCCGCCTCTGGAATTTCCACTACCTGCATCTGGCAAAGTGGGTCTTTCTCCACGAAAGCTTATGCTCCAATAAATCTGTTAGTCTATAAGGTGCCTCAGGACTTCTCATTGTTCTTGCAGATTCAGACTAACATGGCTACTCCTCTGATATATGTAGCGTATGTGTGTAAATTATGTCTCTCCCATTTAGGCCGCACTGTTTCTGAATAAATGCCTTCTTCCCACATAACTTAGCCATGGCTATATGTGTGTGTGACCCACAGGATACCAATTTAACATAAAGAAATAAGCCTTTTGACACAAATTGTGCTCGCCTTACTCAAGTGATTACTTCTCACATTGAAGCCAACCGGGCTGTTTGCAAGAGTACAGGGAGCAGGGTTTGGTCCATTAGGTGGCTATCAAATTTAAATTACACCAATAACTGAGATGCATGGGTATCAGCGACAGGATGACTGGACTCAAAGCACACAATCAGTCAATGCTTAAAGCCTAAAACAGTCTTGGGCTCCTTCCAGCCAGTACATATCATTGTCAGCTCTTCAGATAGTTTACCTTTCTCAAGAAGCTTTTTCTTTCCTTATCACCTTTCCAGATCTACTCCCTGTGCTCTCCAATTACTGCCTTTAACTACAAGCCACATTACATATACTTTACACCTCATCTTTATCTATTCTATTTTGGTGATGTGATCTGATGCAAACTTCTTAAACAGCCTTGAGATTCAAGTGACTGACATCTTAGGCTTACTTCCTAAAAAGCTTTCAGTTTAAGCAGAAGCTCATATGGAGCCTTGAGAAACTGGCACAGTGAGCTTTCAAATGTAAATGATCTCCTCCACAAACCTGAACACAGTCTTAGTCAAACTGAAGTATTCTAGAAATGCAAGGTGAAAAGGCCTACGGATGGAAAAAATCAGTAATACTCTTTGCTCTTCTGATCAGGTTCTTAAAGGAGACTCCAGAAATTGAGAAGGTACCACAGGCCACAATCAAAATGAAAAGGGGACTTGAGAACCTAGAGATCAAAATTCACCAACTAGTTTAAAGGAAACCTGAAAAGAAAAGAAAAATCTGGCTTTTTTGTTTCTTTACTGGGTAGAAAGAAAGCGTAAAGGGGTTATTTTTGCTAATTTTTTTAATACAGTGAATAAAAAATGCCAACAAAATGAACTACTTCCTCTCCTCCCCCCAGAACACTTCTTATTATTAGAAATTTATTGCATCATTCTGAAAAATAATTGTATGGGTCTAGAAGATTGTTCATTAGAAGTTTGTTGCTTATGTTAAATACTCAGCATCAGAGCTATGTCAGTTTTCTTTGATTTGACACACAGGCCACAATATTGTTTCTGTTCCTTGATTGACTGAGAAAAATACTATGTGATTTTTAATCTCAGTGCTCACATTTATAATCTCAGAATTCACTTTGATATATTTTGTTAAATGTGATGTTTCTTTGAACATTCCTGCCACAAAGCTAAAGAAATATTAACTGAAAGCAACCAAAAAATTCAAATGAATACAAGCAAAGCAAATTTGAGCCAATATTTGTGAAAAATAGATACAGACGTATGAATATTAATAAGTGATAATGAAGATGAAATCAACAATTATTGTAAAATACCTGAGTTATTGAACTGGTTTCCTAATATCAGCTTTAATAAGGAAAGACCTTAGGAGATGGAGATATTTACAACAGTCGTTCACAAATATCAGAGCTATGTAAGTAGTACTCAATAGTAGAGAACTGTTAAGGCTGTTCTCATACTGCCTTATGAGATGAAACTGAATGAAACAAAATCCAGGCTAACTACAAATTATCAAATTGAAGAGAGACTAAAGAGTACCAAGACAGACAAGACACATAACTATTGTTAGGCACTTGCTTAACTTTACACCAACGGCACATGAATATTGTTTCAGGGGAGGTGCCCAAATTTGTATTTAGCCATCCAACCATTTAGTTTCTTCTATAGACTAAATAAGCCCAGTTTCCCCAGTTTCTCCTCATAAGTCATGTGCTCCAGCCCCTGTAATAATTTTTGTCATCCTCCACTGGACTCTCTCCAATTTGTCCACATCCTTTCTGTGGTAGGGGGTCCAAAACTGGATACAGTACTTCAGATGTGGCCTCACTAGTGCCAAATAGAGGGGAATAATCACTTCCCTCAATCGGCTTGCAGTGCTCCTAGTAATGCAGCCCATGAGCTTAATATGCCATTAGCATTCTTGCCATCCAGGGCACAATGTCTACTCATATCTGGTTTCTCCTTGTTGAACCTCAGCAGATTTCTTTGACTCGATCTTCCCATTTGTCTAGCTCACTCTGTACCCTGGTCCTTATCTTTCAGTGTATCTACCTCACCCACCTCCAGCTTAGTGTCATCCACGAACTTGCTGAGATGAAATCCATCCCATCATCCAGATCATTAATGAAGAATTCAAACAAAACTGGACCAAGACCAACCCATGGGACATGTCACTTGATACCGACTGCCAATTAGATATTGAGCCATCAATCATTACCCGTTGATCCCAACAATCTAGCCATCTTATAGTCTATTCATGCAAGCCATACTTTTTAACTTGATGTCAAGAGTACTGTAGGAGACCACATCAAAAGCTTTGCTAAAATCAAAGTAAATCATATTCACTGCGTTCCCTATACCCACAGAGCCAGTTATCTCATCAGAGAAGGCAATTAGGTTGGTAAATATTGACTTCCTCTTGGTGAATCCATATTGACTGTTTCCAATCACCTTTCTCTCCTCCAAGTGTTTCTAAATGGATTCCTTGAGGAGAGGTTGACTGGTCTGTAGTAAGGATGTTAAGGACTAGTTGACTATCCGATAAGCAAAAGCTTATCGAATAGTCCACTCAACTAGTCTATTCTCCCCTTGCTGCCTCTATCAAATAGAGGCAGCAAAGTTGGGGAAAGAGGAGGTACTTCAAAGCTGCAGCACCGCACAGAGCCTGTACCCGGGTTCCATGGTGGCATTTCACAGGGGCAGCACCGCACAGCTGATCCCAGGCTCAGCTGTGCGGTGCTGCCCCTTTGAAACGCTACCTCAGCATTTCAAAGCAGCACCACAAGGTGCTGACCCCAGGCTCCATGCAGCGCTGCCCCTTTGAAATGCCGCCATGGCGTCTCAAAGCAGCAGTGCTGCATGGAGCCCAGGGTCAGCTGAGCAGCGCTGTGCCATGGCGTTTCAAATCAGCAGTGCCATATGGAGCCCCAGGTCAGCTGGGGACTCCCCAGCTGATCCCAGGTTCCGTGGAAATGCTGCATTGAACCTGGAGTCAGCTGGGGAGTCCCCAGCTGACTCCAGGCTCCGTGTGGCATTTCAAAGCAGCAATGAAGCCCGGGTCAGCGAGTACTCTGAGTCCTTCATTGACCCCAGGCTCCATGCAGGCACTTCTGCTTTGAAATGCACAAGAGCCCCCACTGAGGACTCCCGTACATTTCAAAGCTGGCACACTGAGTGCAGCCCAGAGTCAGTGGGAGTTCTTGCTGGCCCCGGGCTGCACACAGAGTTCGACATTCCTCCTTTGAAATGTACAAGAGCCCCAGCGGGAAAGGGAGTTGTTAGTTCCTCAGGGGCTCTGAAAAAAATTAACACCACTCCTTTAGGATGAGATTTAAGCAGGTAAGTTTTAAAGTCTTGAGCCTACATCTCACACTTCTGCACATCACCAAACATAGAGACATAAATTGATGCAGATTCATGGTAGAGTCTTATTCAGATGCTTACGAAGACCATATCCTTTCATATGAAAATCATGGCTTCTGTCACATAAATCACAGCCAGGACAAACAAACACCTTTAGTCATGATTTTTAAAAAATCTAGCTTTTTAGATTGTTACATTAATCACTGATTGGAAGTTTACATAATTTAGAACTAGTAATCTAAAACCTGTCTCAAATTAGAAAAATGTGATGTGGAAGTAGTTAATGTTAAATTGGAATTCTCCTGATTGCACTATTTATCAGGTAGTATTTCAGATAATTAAACTGAGCTATGAGTAATATGAAAGGGTATATTTATGGTCAGTTTTTATCTCTCTGCTGTGCAGGGTTGTTGGGATTTGAAAATTATATGCAGGAAGGATTGGAAAAGATCCAGTGAGGACCACACCAGTCTTAGTAACATCTGGTAAGTAGGGCTCACTAAAAAAACCATAAACCAAAAAAAAACCCCAAAAAGCATGTCTTGACAGCTGTAAAATAAAAATGACATGCATCTCTGACTAAAGGTTGCATGAAAAGTTAGCAATAAATTAATTGTATGTTAATGGGAAAGGTAATGTTTCAATCTCAAATCTTCCAGGACATAATCTGAAATCTATTCAAGACTACATTCTAACAAGTTTGCTTTACATAAAGCACCCTTTAAAAACAGTGAGAAATAAATATAAAACTGTATTTTAACTGCAATTTCCATCTCCCGTCAATCATTTCAACACATTAGAAACTTTGGTTGGCTTTCAGGAAGAAATTGGCAAAGATTTTATTTTGGCATCATATAGAATACAGATATCAAAATAAAGTACTAATGCAGTTTGTAATGTTAAATATATCAGTCCCATTAAAGAAGGTGTGAACAAATATATTAAGTTTATTTCAAGTTTGCAAAGAAGAAAGAATACCAGAATAAATTATTTTATATAGACAGCTTCTCCCACAAAGGGCCTTTTCATTTTCTTGAAATGAAAAAGCTATGGTTACAAATGGAATTGCCGTCCTCAAATTAATCCTTCAAATCCCTCCTGAAGTCGCCTATCATGATTCCTACAGGAAATCATCATCTGTTAAGGGGCTTACTGAGTCCATTGGAGGTTGCTGATCTTTCTTTATATTTTAAAATAAGCAAAAGCAAAATAACTTCTAAAACAATCAGTTTATGTATATGTGTAAATAACGGCCTCTTCAAACACGTGCTCCTATCGTTAATCTTCTCCCTTTCTCTTTCACTTTCCCTGATAGTGTTTATTTCACTTCCTTGTTGCATATTTCATTAAACTGAACAGTAAAGTCTTTGGGACAGGAACTGTGTAATCATGTTTGTTTGTAGAGTACCTCATACAATGGGTCTCCAATCCTGGTTGAGGCCTTTGTGTGTTACTAAAATATGGCTTCTGTTGTCTAACATTTAGGCACAGGCTTTTACAATTGTGACCATGCTACTGGTCACTGTTGTGGGAAATGTGGCATTGTGGGAGAACTGCTTGAGGGCTGTTAGTGTTGACACAGGTCATGCATTGTCTATGCTCACGCTTAGTCAACCTAAATAGGTAAAACATGGCTCTCTGCCATTCAGCGAGGTGGTTTTATTGTGTCACAGTAGTAGAGTACTTACACAGGCCAGAGACAAATTTGTACACACAGACTGACACAATGAGACTTATGTCAACATAACTTTGTAGTTATAACTATTAGTTTCTCCTGATATTGATGTGTATATTTCATATAGCAGCACCAAAGTACATACATATTCAAAGGCAGGAAAAAAATTATAAAACCACGAAAATTGATTGCTAATGCTAAACACTTTCACGGGCCATGCCTAAACTAGGAAAAAAAGGTGTGTTTTTACAAGCTAGTTAACACATGACAATTAAGAGGTTGTGAAGATATGAAAGTTGTCATGCTATTTGGATAGTGCTGGTTGACATGGTTGGTAACATTACTTTGTCTACTGTAGCAGTGATTTCAATGGGGGTCAGGATTTCACATTTGGATTTTACAATGTGTTTCACTGTATAAACACATCTTTGTTCTTAGTGAGGATATGGCATCTGGTTACCAGAAAGCAAAAGGTTAACTGTAGCTTTCAAGAAAAGAAAGTTCCTCATGCTTGGAGACAAAAGCTCGAAAATGTAACCTGAGTGTACCCTAAATGCTCAAAACCCAGAAGGCAAATAAAAAGAATATCAAAACTGGTTTGTTTGTTTTTTTAAATCTCATTATCTTTATGCATTTGTCTCGTGATTTCATAATATTTGGGGCTGACAATATTGCCTTCCTGGTTTGTTTTATTTAAAATTACTTCACCTATCAGACAGACAAGGTGCATGAGCTCTGTGTAGCTTGAAAGCCTGTCTCTTTCACCAACAGAAGTGGGTCCAATATAAGATATTACTCACACACCTTGTCTCTCTAATATCCTGGGACCAATACAGCTGCAACAACACTTCACCTATCATAGTCACATATCATGGGGGGGAAGCAATCATACTAAGGAATGTTGTCACTTACTATGTCATACAGGCCTTCAAATTCCTTCTGATAGTTAAGAATACACCCTCTTTGTGCTAAATTTCTGGTTCTGTTGCACTAAATTCCAATTCATAAGTCCAGTTAACACCTCACTTGAGTTCAAGTGGCACACATGCAAATCATTAGTTCATGGGTCAGCAAAAGCTGAACTCATTTTTCTTCAGAAGAAATGCACCACCACAAATACATTTTAAAAAAATCATATGCCTCCACCTAGTATAACCACCAGTAGGCATGACAAGATGCTGACTTGGGCAGATTGGGTTTCAGCCAGAGGACAGCTGCATGCAGACACACTTGCAAACCCGTCTGCTCTTCTATGTGCCAGGCTCCACTCCCTGGGAGCCACTTTATAAGGGTTCTGCATTGCTTATTTCTAAAATAGTTTAACTACCAAATGTTGAGAGGTACCTAAGGACCAGGCACCTGCAAAATATACTTATTCCAAAGAATAATCTTTCCTTAAACAGCATCTAAAACCATTAACTCAGCAAATAAATATCTACAGTGTTCCTGAAAGCGGAAAAAACAGGCCAAGTCATTTTTCTTCCAAGTCTGAAAATTAATTCCCAGGCTGTGAACATAGCCAAATTTTATCCCACAAATACTTTTTGGCTGCTTTTAAATCCCTAAGTACATTGGAACCAGTGACTTAGTTTTTATTGAATATCTATCTGCTCAGTAGTTAAAAGTCAGTCACTACTTCCAATGTGAAGAATCATTTACAGTGGGTAACCTGGATCTAACACAATTATAGTTAATCTAGAAAGGGGCTTGGATCTTTAAAAACATTATTCCCTTTCCATACACAGGTGCTGGAACAAGAGATGCTGCGTTGAAGTTTTTTTCATCATATGCAGGATTTACTGTTTGGCTCAGCACCCGCACTATATACAAGTTTTTCCAGCACCCCAGCTTCTATACTGTTTAATAAAGAGAGGTTAAAACAAAACCAGAAATGTCTTTTTACACCAACCATTTGCCTCTGGTAGCAGTAACTTGCTTAAAGACATCTTGGCAGCACACAAATGACATTTTCTGAAAGGCCCAGTCATCTCGGGATAGGTTGAGGTATGCTGCATCATTCCATACTGCTATCTATCCTCGAGAAAGACCAGCCAAGAGAGGATTAACAAAGGAGGGAGGGAGAAAGATGATTGGAGAGACTGAAGGGCCAGGCTCATAAAGCTTTATTGGAACAAAATTCTGATTCTTTAGAGCAAGATAATACTTAGATTTGTGGGATTTTCTTATTCAGGATTCCTGTGTCATTCAAGCAACCGGCCCCCTTGGTGAAATTGCCACAAGTCTATTAAAGCATAAATCTCATGGTCAAATACTAGGGGTGGCAGAGCAGTGAGCCATTTGGTATCAAAATGCTTCTGCTTAGCTGTCCTTCAGCACACTCTCCTTCCTGCGGGACAGTGGAAACTCCCCTCACTCCACCAGAATTGCATTTACAGATGGAAATCTCCCTTCCCTTTCACTCAAGGCTGCTGTTTAGCAGCACAATGGGAGCTGCCTTTAAGGCCCATTTCTGCATTGCTAATAATCCAGTGCAGCTCCCTCCCTATACTGCCTCTTGGAACCAGAATACCTCCTTCAGCTTTCCAGCATACACCATCTTTTAGACAGTAATTGAAAAGCAATGTCACAGGGCGGTCCCAGGAGAGTCTTTCCAGCATTAATCACAGATCACAACCACTCCAGGTCTCCTTCACCACCAGAGTTTTATTGTACTCTGCAGGCCTGTAGCACTTTTTACATACACTTACAGTCCATAGCCAGCTTCCCCACCTGGTTTTAGGGAAGAAGCGGTGCTAGCAGCATCCAGTCCTACCTACTTCAACCTTCCCTAAGGCTCCTTCGCCCCTTCAGCATTTCCTACCTTCTCTGCTCTGGGGTTGCTTCCCCTTCAGGTGTAGCTCTATGCAGTTAACTGACACTTTCCGTCAACTATGTGTCTTCCAGTTATTATGTATTGCTGGATATTAGAGACACAAGATGCCAAGTTAGCGTCTAACTCAGCACATCCTGTTTCAAGAATCCATAACTTAATGCAGTTGGTATAATTTCTTCAAATTCTCCAAAAGCACTGATACTTGGGAAGCTTTCATAGTTCAAACTTCAGACTGCCTTGTCAATGCAGCATTACAAGGGACATGAAAAATGGAGCTCTGGTTACAATCTGCACCATGGAACTGCTCCTAAGCAGGGCACATCCAGGTGAAATTTTAATAGGCTGTAACTCAAAAAGAGTCACTCCAATGCACCATAAAAATTAGACCCTGGCTGCAGTGTGACTCTATGTGGTTCAAGCACAGAGGTCAATCTGCGGATCAGGGGGCAAGGATAGTAAGGTGCTTTCTATGATGAATCCATTGCTGCAAAGAAATCAAAACACAATGACTCAAAACCCACACACACAGGTTAGCCTGCAAATGGAACCCTGGCTCAACAGCTCCAGAATACAGATCCATAGCACTGAACTAAAGGAAACTCTCTTACGTATTGCCTGCAGAAAGACCTTTGTTTTCTCTCCTAGCAGCAACAGGCTAGTAGAGGGGAACATGCTTCTTCTTAATCAGGTACAATCCTCATGCCATTTCACACTGTAAACACTCACAATAAGATTCAAAACTCATGCTGCTTCTTGCAGCTTGTTTTTATTATGCAGCTTCAGGAATGTAATGCCATAACAAAGCCCTGAGGCAGGTCTCCGCAGACTCACAATTCTCCATAAATGCTCACCCAAGCTTCCTCACAGGCCAGTTTATTTCCAGGACTTCTCCTTGCAGAACTTATGCCTGGCTTACATGTAAAGTAGCATTGGTATATCTAAAAGTGTGATTTTAAACCCATGCACTTTTGTTTATGGACAATATTCACACTAATTTAAGCCTGTCATATTGGCTCGTGATTCACTGGTACAAGCTAAACTGGCATAACAGGTATGAACTGATGTGTTTCCATACAGAGGTTTGCATTGATTTTATTGCAACTTTTAAACAAAAATTTCAATTATGTCACTGCTACTTATATGCGTAGACAAGCTTTTAAGTTTTGTCTCCATTAGAAAATTGCACCAGTTTAACTCAAATCCTTTTAAAAAGGAACATAATTAAGGCCGTAGTGTGTTGGACAGGTTTAAGTTGGATAATTAAGGCCATTTCTCCTCCAGAGACCTTACATCAGCACAGCTGTACCGATTCAGTTGCACTGCTGCAAAGTGACTCCTGTAGTCACCCTATGCTGACAGGAGACAGCTCTCCCATCAGCTTATTTAAACCAGTCCCAAGGAGTAGTGGCAGCAATTTCTGTGGGAGAGCATCTTGCACTAATGTAGCCTTGTACACACAAGTGCTTCTGTTGGTATAACTTATGTCAGTTAGGGGCATGTTTTCTCATACAAGTGCTAGTGTAGACATGGTCCAATGCAGTGCAAGCCTTGCCTGGACATACTTTGGTTTAACATAAATTTGTTCCCAAATGACTGAAAATGAACTGAAAACAATTGTTCCTATACTGAAATTAGAGCATCCACACAGGATTTTAGGCAGGTATTGCTATATTGGTTTACTTTCACACTTAAGTGATATCAGTGTAACTTTCCTGTGTGGACAAGGCCTTATTGTTCTTACTGCTGTTTCTCTTCTTTCAAAAAGACAGGGTTTTTTTTTCTTTTGCTGAGTCATTCTAAGTAGATCATTTCATCTGGTCACGAGGATAAATTAGGGTACATCTAGATTTCAAAGAAAAAACAGTGGCACTGAATCTCAGAGCCCAGGTCAATTTATTTGGCCGTGCAGGGCTCAGGCTGTAGGGCTAAAAATCACATTGTAGCTATTTCTGCTTGTACTGAAGTTTTGGCTCTGAGACCCTCCCCCTTGCTGACTCCTTAATCCAGTGTCCTTTTGGCAATTTTCATGCCAAGCAAATTTTTATGGTCCAAAAAGAAAATGGGGGCAGGGGGAAGAGTTAAAAATAGATTTTTACAAAAATATCAGATTGCAGCCCTAATTATCGAGTCATGACTGTGATTGTATAGTAACGTCTGATGCTTATTATATTTCTTTTTCATATATAATTTTTGTGAGATTACAAGTTTGGCTGATCAAGCAAATAGCGTTAATATATTTAGCTTCTGTAAGGTGTTTTGACTTGGTGACACACAACATTTTGATTAAAAACTAGACTATATTAACCTGGCACACAATAAATGGATTAAAATCTGGCTAACTAATAGATCTCACAGTTTCAGAGGGGTAGTCAAATTAGACTGGAACTGGAAAAACTTAAACAACTAATAGTCTAGTAGTACCTTAAAGACTAACAAAATATGTAGATGGTATGAGCTTTCGTGGGCGCAACCCACTTCTTCAAATGAACGGAGTTGGAACTGGACCTTTAATAACTCCATTCATCTGGAGAAGTGGGCTGTGCCCACGAAAGCTCATGATACCATCTACATGTTTTGTTAGTCTTTAAGGTGCTGCTAGACTATTGGTTGTTTTTTAAGTTTTTCCAAGTCTCACAGTGTAACTGTAAATGGGGAAACCTCATCATGCATCTCTAGTAAGGTCCCTCAGGGATGAGTTATTGGCATTGTGCTGTTTAACCTTTTTATCAATGACCAGGAAAAAATAAAATAATCACTTATCAAGTTTGCAGATGACAGATATTGGGAGAAGGGTTAATAATGAAGATGCCAGTCACTGATACAGAATGATCTGAATCTCTTGGTAAACTGGGTGCAAGCAAACAATATGCATTTTAACTTGGGATATATTCCTATTAGCTGAAAATAAGGCAGATTGGTTCCAAGCCTGAAGAAGAGTTCTGGGTAAGCTTGTCTTTCTTACCAACAGATGTTGGTCCAATATAAGATATTAACTTACCCACCTCACATTCTGAGAGGTATTCTGAGACCGAAATGCCTACAATAAAATTACATACAAAAATTTCAACTTTGGACCGTCTCTTTCAGAATCCCCATGCTGATATTATGAAGATTCTGGTATTTTGTTGTATTTGGAAAAAATAAATTTAAAATTTGTTTTAATATGGCTCATTGTAGATATCTGGGAACAAAGGACATAGGCCATTCTTACAGTATTTGGGATTCTATTCTGGGAAGCAATGATTCTTAAAAAGATTTAGGGGTTATGAAGGGTTATCAGCTGAACATGAGTTGACTCTCGGTCTTAAAGAGCTAGTGCATCCTGTGAGGCAGAAACAGGAGAATCTCGAGCAGAAGCAGACAGGTTATTTTACCTCTGTATTTCACACTAGTGTAATCATTGCAGGAAAACTAGCCAGTTCTGGTGCCCACAAGGAGGATGTTGATAAATTGGAGGGGGCTCAGAGAAGAGCCACAAGAAAGATTAAAGGATTAGAATGGACATGATAGGTAGTGATAGACTCATAGAGCTGAATCTATTTAACCTAAAGAAAAGGTTAAGGGATGACTTGATTAACTCTTATTTGTACTTACATGGGGAACAAGTGTAATAATATATACCATATAATATACAACATATAATAATGGACTCTTAATCCACCTGAGAAAAGTGTAACACGGCCCAATGGCTGGAAGTTGAAACTAGACAAATTTAGACTGGCAATAAGGCTTAACTTTTTGACATTAAAGGTAATTGACCACTGGAACAGTTTACTAAGGGTCATGGTGGATTCTCCAACAATTTTAAAATCAATCCTAGATGTTTTTCTAAGAGATTTGCTTTAGGAATTATTTTGGGGAAGTCCTATGGCCTGTGTAGTATAGGACGTCAGACTAGATGATCACAGTGGCCCCTCAAAGCTACTAGAACACTCAGAATTTTGCCCTAATAAAGACAATTCCTCTACACAGACAATACTTCTGCAAGACTAACTCATGCTAGGATGAAATAAACAGTAAGCTTGAATATGATGTACGTTATGAGATACATGGTTTAACAGGGCTTAAACCTCATATTACCTCAAACATATCATTTAAAGGGGGGCACAAACTGGAAACAACGTATGCTGCATAGGGAAAGCATGGCATACAAGTAACTTATTTATTTCTGTTTAACATACTACAGACTTTCTGATTTTACAGCATTACATGTTTTGAACCATTTAGTAAAGTGGAGGTTTCTCATTTCAGCTTAACTGCTGTTAATCTGTTCCAAATGTTAACATTGCAAATAAGGTCTGGTTACTGTCTCGGCCCCGAGTCGATAATAGGAACCAAGCTGATCAGCATCTGGTTTAGTTCAGAGTACAACTTGCTGCCTAATGCTGTAGAATTTGGGTTGGAAGATCCCTGCATTTCACAAACACCACAAAAAATTATTTTAAGCTAACAGCACTCGCATACAGTCATGTGTCATTATTTATTGTGCTATAGGTTTGCTAAAGATGGAATATCACATTACTAATTTTGGCAAATTCCAGCACACGTAAACAGGCCAAAACTTCTTAACATAAATTATACTAGAGCTGCCCTAATGATAATTTAAAAAAGTTATGGTGCATGCTTTCCAGAGTTATGATGGGAAAACATTTTTAAAATGAGAAACAAAATTTGAAATCAGTTTCTTATTTCATCTTTTACTTCTGAATACAGATACATGATAATGTAGTTGAAAATGCCATATTTTCAAGAGATAGCAAAACATGGATAAATTTGGACATAAAATAATTTTATATGGAAAATAAAAGCATTTTAAGGGCATATAAAAGCTGTTATAAAGCTCTCATACAGCTCTAATTAAAGTAAAACTCCCCATGACTTGAATCTGAGCTGAATGAGGGACAAAATTTAGAGAACAATAAAATCAAAGATTCCTCTGATTAGAAACATTTTATCTAGTATTTTCCCCCAGAAGGACCTTTCATATTTTCTACCAAATTCCTTTACTCTGTGTTCCTCTGATTTATAGAGGATCACAACAAAATTTCACATGCCACTGACTTCATCAAACTTTTCTTAGTAATCTAAATAGCAGAGGATAAACAGCTACTTCATTATAAACCAAGAGTGGGGAACCTGCAGACTGGATTCTGCTCCCAGCTTAATTTGATCCTACTCATAGCGCTGTGGGCCAGAAGCAAGGCTTTTTGTTGTTATTGTTTTTTGTTTGTTTTTGCTTCCCACCTTAAGAGCAGTGGAGGCAGGAGAGGTGGTTTGTTTGTTTTTTAGCTTTGTTTTTTGTTTTGCTTGTGTGACACCCTTGACTGATTTTTTTTTCTGTGGGTCAGCGGCCTCTGAACAAAAATGTTCCCTGCCCCTGTTATAAACCATAACAGGGCTTGCATATATTGGGGAGTGGAGGTAGGGGGGCTTAATTAGCATCACACTATTTACATGTAGAAAATTAACCTTGAATAATTTGGTGGACACTATAAGCATATCTTTTACATTGTCCACCAAATTAACAAGGATAATAAATACATAAAATAAATAATAAATAATAATAATAATATAAACTCATTGATTGCTCAGCAGTACTTACAAAATAGGTTTATATGCATAGTGAATTGAGTATTACTTCATTTTATTAATGGGGATACTAGGGCACAGTGGCTAAATGACTGATTTGCCCTTAATTACATAGGAAAGCCAAAAATACGAACTAAGAAGTGATTGATTTCAAATTCTCTATACAGATAAACTAGACTGTACTTACATATTTGCCATATTTCTCTCCTAATATGGGACTCAATGTGCCTATGGAAAGGGGAAAAATAGTAAATGAAACAATTCTCCCTTGCTGTTATTCTTCTGTTTCTGTTAGTATCAGAGAGATCTTAATGACCTCAAACACTACACTGACTCAGCAGAAGAGCAGTAGGCCAGGAACATGGAAGAAAGGCACTGTTTAGGTCTTCTCAGAAGCATCAGTATAATGGGAAAACAATGCGGCTTCCCCCTTCCTCTCCCCCTGACCAGGACTGCTGCCAACTAGGAAAAATGTGAAAACTTGGCACTGATTGGGAAATTTTAAAACTTAGCATTTTCTGAAGCGCTGGCATTGCAGAAATGTCACGTGTCTTCCTCAGCAGGGCCAGGTTTTAACAGCCTCCCTGCTAAGCGAACAAGGCTCATGTTAAAGCAGCTTATTCTGTTAAAGTCAGAACAGAACTGACTCTACGGCTCCTAGGAAAGCATAAAGCCTGAAGCCTCTATGTTTCATATTAACTAAGAAACAACAAGCCAAATATGCACCATAACAACCAAAAGGAATCTAACTGTCAGCTCCATGTGCCACAACATTACCAGGCATAGGCCAGGATCCTGTTAAAGGGTCTGATAGGGCTGGAACACACCCCCATTCTGGGTGTCAGTGGTGTCAATTTGTTTCATTCAGCACATATGCAGAGCAATGTATCAATGCTAGAGCTGGTTGGGAAACAAAAGCACACTTCCACACACCACTTTTTTGTGAAATCTACCCTATCTACTCTATGCTGAAGAAAGACCTCAGAGGATCTTCATTATATACTCTATTAGTGACTGTTGCTGGAAAATTCATAGGTGTTAACCCAAAGGAGTTTAAAGAGAGAAAGAGAATGCATATTCTATCATATTTCTGTTTGTACTAAACACACGAGGCCAGACTCTTCTCTTCAAAAGTGAAGTGACACAGCCCCACTGATGTTAATGTAACCCACACAGAGTCTGGGTGTGGGGTACTGTCCCATTTAGTGGCACCAAGACGCCTTAGGATACATCTATACTGCATGCTTATTTCAAAATAAGCTATTCCAGAAGAAATACTCCAAAATAGAGTACAGGCAGTCCCCGGGTTACATGGATCCGACTTACATCAGATCCCTACTTACAAACGGGGTGAGGCAACCCCGCACTAGCTGCTTCCCCCCAGCAGACCACGGAGACGTGACGCTAGCGCCTCCCTCAGCAGACCAGGGAGACGCGGAGCGGCTTTTCTCAGCAGACACCTCAGCTTGAGAATAAAGGACTGAGGGAAGTGAGGTGTGGGAGAATAAAACTGAGCTCTGGAGAAATGTTTGGCTAGAGTTTCCCCTACAATATGTACCAGTTCCGACTTACATACAAATTCAACTTAAGAACAAACCTACAGTCCCTATCTTGTACGTAACCCGGGGACTGCCTGTATTCCAAAATAGCACGTCTACACTACAGGGAAGCATCACAATTAGACCAAAGCAGGCTTCCCTAATGTGGACATGCTACCTCGATTTAGAGCCCCAGAAGGCACTGGGGAGTAATTACTTTGAATGGCCCTGGGGAGGAGCTATTTTGAAATAGTAGCAGTGGAGCATCCACACTACCGCTATTCCAAAATAGTTATTTCGGAATAGGCTTTATTCCTTGTGGAATGAGGTTTACAGAAGTCGGAATAAGCCGTTCGTTATTTTGAATTTATTTCAAAATAATGGAATTGCTGTGTAGACACTTGCATTGTTATTTCGGAACAACGGTCATTATTCTGAAATAACACTGTTGTGTAGATGCACCCTTTCAGAGCATATAAGAGTCTGCTCTACAGCCTTAGCTACTAGGCAGCTGGCTTTTAGTTGATGCGGGAGAGGCTCATGTTCTAAGCCAAGACAAGACAGCTACTTGCAGGTCTGTCAGACTGTTGTTAGGCAAGCTGAAATACTCACCAACAGGCTTATGTATATTCTCTTTGGCTGTGTCTAGACTGGCCAGTTTTTCCGGAAAATCAGCCGCTTTTCCGAAAAAATTTGCCAGCTTTCTACACTGGCCGCTTGAATTTCCACAAAAGCACTGACTTCCTACTGTAAGAAATCAGTGCTTTTTGCGGAAATACTATGCTGCTCCCGTTCGGGCAAAAGTCCCTTTTGCGCAAAAGGGCCAGTTGCGCAAAAAAGCCCCGATCGCGAAAATGGCAATCGGGGCTTTTTTGCGAAAAGCGTGTCTAGATTGGCCACGGACGCTTTTCCGCAAAAAGTGCTTTTGCGGAAAAGCATCCGTGACAATCTAGACGCTCTGTTCTGAAAATGCTTTTAACGGAAAACTTTTCCGTTAAAAGCATTTCCGGAAAATCATGCCAGTCTAGACATAGCCTTTATGTATATCCGATTTGTGTCCATTGAGTCTTTCTTGCACCGACCATCCAGTTTGTTCAATATAGATAGCAGTGGGGACACTGCTGGCATTTGATGGCATAGATCAAATTACTGGATGTACAGTCAAATGATCCTTTGATTTTGTGGCTTATGTTCTTTGCTCCAGTGATGAATTCTCCACTGTAGTTATGTGGGCAGAGTTGGCATCTTTTTTTGGTTGCAGGGCTGGATTCCTGAGATTTATGATGTGGTTGTGTGGCATGGTTATCAGAAAGAATACATGATTAGGGAGTTGTCTGTAAGCAAGAAAGAATCCATTTCAGGTTGTGAGTTGTCTATAAGCGATAATAGGCTTTTCTCCCAAGGCCTCTGAGAGTGAGGGATCATTTTCCAAGATGAGTTGTAGATTATGCATTATGTGCTAGAGTGGTCTGAGTTGTGGACTCTAGGTAATAACAAGAGGAGTTCTGTTATTTTCTCTTTTGAGTCTGTCTTGAAGTAGTTCATGTCTGGGTATTTTTTTGGCTCTGTCAATTTGTTTTTTCACTTCCCTAGGTGGGTATTTCAGTTTTAGGAATGCTCTGTAAAGATCCTGTAGGCAACTGTCTCTGTCTCTGGGGTTAGAGCAAATCTGGTTGTATTGTAGAGCTTGGCTGTATACAATCGACTGAAAAATGTGTCTGGGATGGAAGCTGGAAGCATGAAGGTAAGTGTAGTGGTCGGTAGGTTTCTGATATAGGGTGATAGAAATCTGTCCATTATTTAACTGTACTGTAGTGTCCAGGAAGTGGATTTCCCTTGTGGACTGGTCCAGGCTGAGTTTAATGGTGGGGTCGAAGTTGTTGAAATCCTTGTGGAATTCTTCAAGAGTCTCTTTACTGTGGATCCATATGGTGATGTCATCGATATAGCGTAAGTAAAGTAGAGGTGTAGGGGGCGAGAAATGCTTGGAGTTAAAGATTATGTTATTTAATGGACTCATTTCTGAGCACTTTTTGTGCACATATTGCTCTCTATTATCTAGGAAACAGTTTTTTTTAAAGTATTTCAGTTGTTTACATATCACAAATCTTTCATTCTTCAAAGCTATTTTTATTTCTGCACCTAAGCAGTGTCTGTATAACACGGGTGGACAGCACCAAGTTAGCACAGAGTTGTTCTCAGATGTGGATTGCTCTCTGTTCTGGGTGCTTCCTGCCTTGTACGGTGAATAGAAGGTAAGTAACTGGAGGTAGCTGGGGGCGGGGAAGGAGGGAGGAGAGGGAGCAGAAAAGCCTTTTTTTAAAGCAGCCCAACAAAACATGGGTCTGCTGCCAGAGAGAGGGAAGGTGCAGAGGACACAGAGCTGCTGACAGCCCAGGCTTTTTTTTTTTCTTTAAGCAATCCAGCAAAACATTTGGCCGCTGCCCAAGAGAGGGAAGGGGAAAAGGGAGGGGACAGGGGACACAGAGCTGCCTGGCTGGCTGCGGAGGCTTTTTTAAAAGCAGCTTCCATTCTCCCCCACCTGTTTTCCTGCCACCAGCTTACCTTTTCACACTTCCAGATACAGTGTCAGGAGCACTCTAGAAGTACCTCATTAGTGCAAGGCTGCAGGCACGCTGCTGCTTGGCTCTGCTGAAGAGGTGGGTGGGTCTTAAATTCTTCCTGCGCGGCCCCGCAAGCAAACAGCCTACAGGGAACTATGCTGGTGGTAGTACCCAGAAAAAATAGCTTCCAAATATAGTTGAGATTTGGAAAATATATCCTAGCCCCGTCTTTAAATAGTACAACACACTAAGGACAACATTTTCAGAAATGGGTGCTGAATGTTAGGCACTGAAGCCCATATTTAGGCATCAAAATAGGTGACCTGATTTTCAAAAGAGCTCATCAGCTGCAAATTGCCAGTGAAATCAATAGGAGCTGTTGGAACAATGATACTGAAAATTAGACAAACTTACTACACTACCTAATATGGATTTAGGAGTCTAATTTAGGAGTTCATTGTTTAAAACCTTTGCATGCATATTAAATAGTGAGGAGAAATACACCAGATCATTGATCCCATTCCACATGGCAAGTCTTCAGCATTGTAAAAAGCATGATCATTATTTGTATTACAGTAGCTCTGGCCTCTAGAAGTTAATGTGCTAGGCACTGTACAAATTCTTGATGAAAAGAACAATCCCTGCTCTGCAGAAACACATGCTAGACCAGGTTAGAGTAGGTCCAGAAGTACCTTTTGAAATATAAAGCCAATTAAGGAGTCTAGTTATTGATTATTTATTCAATATTTTAATTCTCCATTGGAGCTTCAAATATATTTTTAGCTAAAAATAAAGGTAAGTAAATAATGCTCCAGGGGTCTTTATAATAGCTTGATAGTGAAATAAAAATGACTATGTTGACTTTAGAGTAAAGAGGATACAGCAGCTATGATTTTCGATATTACTGTTAGCAATTTTTCATGGTTTATGTTCTTAATTCGGACCTAAACCAAAAAAAGCTACAATTTTCCGGGGAAAGGAGATACTGCTCTGTATTGGGTGGCATTCTTACACTGCTGGCCACATAGTGATCTAGCCGCACTTAACATGATTTCCAAAGCTTAAAATGAAACAAACATTCCCAGACTGCCAGTGACAGCTTCAAGTGCTAGTTACTATGTATTTATGTATTTATTTATTTATTTAATGGAACCCCCCCCCAAAAAAGGAAAAAAGCAGCAAACCAACTTGTCAGACACACCACTGTGTCAGGCTCACTAAGTAGAAGCAATGGTTGATGTTAGTTGTAGTTCACTTTTTGAAATTGCCTCAGTGCTGATCTTTGTAATTATTTCCCCCTAGAAGATCACAGCCGAATAGTATAAAATATCACTTCCAAATGCAATGTCCAAAAGCTAAACGCTTGTTACAGAAAATTATGATACATTTGGGGCATGAACTGTCGCGAGAACCACAGGTCCGATGATGTATACCCAAAGGGAGAAGGACAGAACCAGGTGGACCATTTTAGTAAATTAAAGATATTTATGACAGTGATGAATTTATAGTATTTATTCTAAGATTTTTAACAGACCGTTTTAATAATGAATTTATAGTATTTATTATATTTATTCTACGATTTCTAGTTAAACGTGTCAGAGATATAAGGATGGGAATGGCAAGAGGAATAGTCTCTACTCTAAAAATATCCAGCTACACTAATTAAATAACAGTGATAACCACAAACTCTATGAACTACCCAAAACAACTACAACACTATGCTTATACCATGAAGAAAATCAAATCATACATACCAACTTACACAGCACACGGAACATTTCAAAGATATCGGTTCGGTTGCAAAGGCCTTGGTTACGCCCAAGAGTCGGGGGAGGTGGCTGGTCGGTTGATCAGGCCGATAGCGCTTTGGAGTATACGGGAAGGCACATGTACAGTGGTACGTGTGTTGCGAAGACCTCCTCGAGCAAACTGTGCGATGGGTATTTATCCCCAAATCTGCACATCGCTTTCCCGTGTTTGCATATTACCATATATGACCCAATAGTCACCAAGTGGAGGGTCTGTGTCCAGGGGTTGGGCCAACACTGAGCAGGTTTCATGCGACCAGGTAAGCCCCGCAGTTCTTACGCCAAGGTGACGGGCGAGAAAGTCTGAGGCTATTTTCCCCTTTTCACACCTTCCCTTTTTCTAAAGGCAATGGTATGCAGGAAGGGTGCAGCCGGTTTCTCCCAAGGAGTACTGCAGCCCACTATAGCAAGAGTGGCCTGGCCAAACTTTTTACAGGGGGGGAGAGCAGGTTTTTTTTTTTTCCTAACATGAACCTTCACTCTTTTGGCAGAACACATCTGAATAGTAAGTGATCTGCCTGAACTGGTGCTGCTCCACAAGTAAGCAGTATTCCCAGTGCCTAACCAAGGTATTTCATTTTAAAGAAGGCCTCAGCTTAGGTCTTGCTTCTGCAATGGCACATAAGCTCAAGAATAACTTTACTCAGTCTAGAATAGCTTTTCCTGTGTTCTTAGCATTAAGGTTGTTGCGCAGATGCAAGACAAACCACACAAGACTTAGTATGAATAGGACCCTAGCGTAAACAATTGCAGTATAAATAGATAAAGGGACAGAAGTAAGTTTGCACTTACAACTTTAGGACCTGATTCTCCAGTCTTCCACTGTATTTTGTCATTAACCCCTGTGCAAAATCAGAACACAGTGAGACAAAAGATTTAGCTAGCTACACAGAATTGAGCCAATGGAGTTATGCTGATTTACACCAGCTGATGCCTTTAATTCCTATAGGTAGAACTGTCAGCCTGAGCTGGTGTAAAGCTCACCCTGTTTGGAAATGTTTTCCCTCCTAGTTAATGCTATGCAATTTTAGATTCCGTATCTATTAAAGAAACACAATTAGAAAAACTAAAAACAGCAGCAGTTGAGGAAAATTGAAGAGGTGTCAGGGTAAAGAAATATATTTATGCAATTCCATGCTATCCAATGAGCAAAATCCACCTTTTTATATTCTTCGCCAAACTCTCACAAGAGTAACTGATTTCTGGGCTGATGAGCTTGCACTCTAAGGCCCTGATTTTGCTAAGATGCATGTTCTTAAATGTACACATGAAAATAGACCCACAAACTATGTAATTCTGCTTGTGTACTTGATGCAAAGAATGTGCATAATTATTTGCAGAATCAAGGTCTCAGGCACCAATCCATCAATTTGAGGTGTGGATTAGGGATGTTAAATTTAGATTAACTGGCTAATCGAATAGTCGACGCAATTTGAATTGACTATTTGATTAGCTGATAAGCCTCAGCCTCAAAGGAAAAAGCTCTGCAGGGAGCACGGGGCCAGCGCGGAACTCAAGAAGTCCCCTGCTGGCCCCGTGCTCCCTGCAGTGTTTCAAAGTGGCAGCATCACATAGAGCCCAGGCGCTGCCACTTTGAAAGTGCCCCTTTTCTTTCCCCCCCCCACCCTTGCTGCCTCTTTCTGATAAGAAGCAGCAAGGGAGAAGGGGAAGCGACTAGTTGACTAGCATGTCAACAATCCGATTAAGCATTTGCTTATTGGATAGTCGATTAGTCAACTAGTTCACATCCCTAGTGTGGAAAGATCATTATATCTGAACAGAGACCCACAGACTTTCTGTGGCCACAGGAGTTCATCCAAATGGATCAGACTGCAGAATTTGGGAACAAATACAGACAAATCATAGGGGAAAAGGTCACACACAATAAAGGTGAACTCCTGTAACCATGGAAGTCAATGGGATTTTTGCTTCTATGGGACAAGGATCTAAATCCCATTATTTTTATCACTTAGCAAAGGGTTTCCTCTTGCTTTGTTTCATATTCTCTTTCCCCATCCTGTTATTTCTGCATAAACTGTGCTCACTCTTAGACCTGTAAATTGTATTAAGTAGAACATGCACATACAAAAGACAATTTTTCCTGCATTTTCCTAGATATATTTCCTGTCCTTCCGCAAATACTCCCCAACAAAGCAAAATGCTCGAATGTTGACTAGTGTTCTCTAATTGAAGTAGGTTTCTCAGGCTATGTCTAGACTGCAGGCTTCTTTCAGAAGAAGCTCTTCCGGAAGAGATCTTCAGAAAACACTTCTTCTGAAAGAAAGCGTCCACACTGCCGAAGCATCCAGACTGAATGGATGCGATCTCGAATGTAAGCTGTGATTACTAAGGGTGGAATGGCCATAAGGGCACCTGTGCTTTTTCCTTTCCTCTTCTTGTGAAAGAACTCCCTCTTCCCTGTCCACACATGCCTTTTTCTGAAAGAGCTCTTTCAGAAAAAGGTTTCTTCCTCGTAGAAAGAGGTTTACTGATGTCGGAAAAACCCCTCTGTTCTTTCAATTTTCTTTCGAAAGAACGAGATTGCAGTGTGGATGTAATTGAAGTTTTTTCAGAAAAACGGCTGTTTTCCCCCAAAAAACACTGTAGTATAGACATACCTTCACACAGAGGATACTTACACCATCTACTCAGGGTGCACTGGGGAGGAATGGAACTAAGAACCCCAGTCCAGGATAGCCAGTCTATGGCTAGAATACAGCTACGTTCGTACGGTTACAGAGCCATGGGACCCCAAGTGCAGACTCAATGGGCACATATTTAAGCTTGTCACATTAGTCCTTTCTGCACTGCCCAACTCGGAGCCTCACCTCTAAAGCACATAGATTGTACCGGCCTTTGTACAGTTTCCCTGGCCTGTGCCCCTTCTTCAAATAAAAGCTTTGCCAACAGGCTGGAGGGCACCGAGAGGCTTGCACTGTCATTTGCACTTGGGGGATTTCTTAACAGAACCAATAAATGTAGCTGTGTAGTAAAGACTTTCCTCAGCACTTAGACGGCAATTTTCTCTAATTCACGAACTCCCCACCCTTCCTATTTTCTTTTTAGAAGCAAGCAGATGAACTTGTATTTCTGAAAACTACAGTCTCTGATGTAAATTCAGCTTCTTGCTGGTATCTACCTTTGAAAGTATGGAATCATTTCAGAGAAGACCAATGACTAATCCAAAGTCCATGCAGATCCAAATGTCTACAGCTCCAATCAATCAATAACTTGTCCTAAAATTCTCTTTGTTCAAGTACTGCATAAAGCAAGTAACATAAGCAAAAAAGGTGTTAAAGCAGCATTGTAAAGCTGCTAAATTCTAATCTTGATTTGAGTAAAGTTTGGAGAATGGTTCTTGTCTTGCATTCGAGGATCGCCTCATCAAGTCACAAATTATTTTAACTGTGTTGCATATGTTTTAGATTTTGATGGATTTTTAGTTGTGCAGCTAAATATATAGCTGCTCATCAGTTACAACTTGGAAAGCAATTATGGCTATCCTGTGTGCTTGGGCTTCTTGGAATATGTGGGTGCAAGTAACAAAAAGCTAATGAATTCATGCCAGTAAATCAAGTTTAATTTGCCTGTCTTTTCTCCTCCCTTCTGAAACTGGCTGAAACAAAAGTTCCACTGCTAATGCAGTGACTAGCAAACATGGGTGCCATCACAAATAGAACACTGCCAAGAGGAAACCCTCCATTGACTAATATAACTTCCTGAAGCAACTGCAAGATATTCCAGGCATTAAACTGCTAGAGGTTTGAGGATGCAGTCTACACAAAATGCAGGCACTCTTACATCTAGAGAACATGGATTTTACTGCCATTTTTGATAGACTGAGGATAAAAAAATGTCATTACATTTTGTTAAAAACTACAAATATCTACCTCTAGTCAGGCATGCTGTCAAAGTGTGGGTCCACAAAAACACATAAGAAATAACAGCTTCGCTGTCAGCATCTAAATACAGAATGTTGTAGCTCAACACATTCTGCTTCCATACAATGCCTAATCTGTTGTGCCAGTAGAAACAATATAGAAAGACAGCCTGTTATTTTGGAAAGGAGACTACACACTGGTGACAATGGATAGCACTTAGAAAGTGCTTGTCATTATCAGAGCATCTACTTTAATGCCATTTATTTTTCAGTTAAACTCCCTTGAATGAAATGCTATTCTCTAGGCAAGACATCATCAATAGTATTTTACAAAAATGTTTACTGTTCCTAGAACAATCAACCTATATGAAATCTTCCTCTCTCAATCACTTCTCTTCTACACTCTCATTAATAAATAAGGTTATCATAGATCATGACTACAAAACAGTGTAAAGTGTGACTAATGTGATAAAGATTTGCAATTCTTAACCAAAAACTCAATCCTATTTGATAATATTTGCAACCCCTTTCATTCATTTTACATGAACATTCATGTGAGCCAGCTGCTTTTTAAGTGTTAGTGAAGAGAAAACTTTACAAATATACACACTAGTGGATTTACATAAGTATTTTCTGGGCCATTTTCTAAGCCAGGCCTGAGCAAAATATCCTCTGTGAGCCGGTACAGCCCGTGAAGCTGCCAGAGGAGAGCCTTCGGACACAGTGTGGAACATCAAGCAGGCACTCTGCTTGCCCCCTATACATTGCCGAGAAAGCAGCCATTGCAAACTTGTGGGGCTCTGTTTGAACAGCTGTGAGCCCCGGGAAGGGAGGAGCAGCTTCAGGCATTGTTCTGCCCCCATCACAATCCCACTGGCTGATTTCTAGCCAATGGCTCCTGCAGTCAGTGTGGGGGTGGGATAGGCAGTCAGGGAGTCTGCTTGAGAAGGCTGATGGCTGGGAGTCAAGCTGGGAAGTCTCCCAGCCACAGCCTGCCTCTGGCACTCCAAATCCTCTGCCCTTCTCCTGCCCTCATATCCCATCCAATGTCACAGCCCAAACCCGCTGCCCCCCCACTCCTGAACCCATATCTCTTCCCAGATCCTGTACTCTAATCCCCTGCCCCTGGACACAAGCCAAACCCCTGCATACCCTCTTGCACTCCAGTCCCTTGCCCCAAGTCACAACCCTCTCCTGCCCTAGGTCACAGCCTACACCCCTCCACCACCTCCTGCACCATAATCCCCTTCCCCAGATCATAACCCCCTCTTGCCCAAGGTCACAACCCAAACCCCTGCATCCTGGTCCCCTAACCCAGGACACAACCGCCTCCTTCACCCAAACTCCCTCCAAGACTCCACACCCTCTCCTGCACCCCAGTCCCTTATGACAAGCTCCCTTCTGCACCCAACCTCCATCCCAGACACCACACTTAACATGGAAAAGTGAGGTCCTTGACCATTTCCCATATTCTTGGAGTGCCCCCCATCAAAAATTATTGCCCATCCCTATTCTAAGCTCTGAACCATGGGGAAGCACCCAAGCCATGAGACTGGTCACATAACAGAAGGAGGGAATACCTGATGCAACAGTTGTAGTACTCATTGGGAGGTTTTGGATGTTACTTAGTAGTTTTGTGGTTTTATTTTAGTGATGATCCTAAGCTCAACACTAGGAGCTGAAATGTCACAGCATGAATCTTGTACTATACCTAGTTAGAGATCAACGTGTACATTATAAAACAGTTGTTTCAAAGTAAACCTCTGAGGCAACAGAGAGACTCTGTTCTTATACAGAAGTGTTTCAACAAACATTGCTAGAACTTCCCATTCTTTTTCAACAGCAGGATGCTACCAAATTAGTGGGGTGCATACTGAAGAAACTAATGGGTTTTTTTAAAAACTCTAGATGGCGCACTCCTACAGCATAAGTCTGTAAATTCATGAAGAAATCTCTAGGTTTCCTTTTGAGATTTTCACGCTTAATATTTTTATCAACATATTACTGTCATCCTAAAAGTACAAAAAAGGGCTTATAAATTAGTTATTGCAGTAAAGCAGCTCTTTGATTTCATTAAATTCACAACTGGCTGAACAGCATACCTTCCAAGTGACATTTTAAATATTTAAAGTATAGCCCAAAAGACAGGAAAACTTTTACATATAAAGTTAACCTGGAGATAGAAATTGTTTTCTGTGGAACTGATTAGGAATAAGATCATAATTAAGGACAGAAAATATTTGTGAGAACTGCCACTTTCTAATCTTGGTGCAATGAACACTGAAAAAACATTCCTAATTTAAGGGAAAAAAACCCTTAACTTTAATTCCTACACTTGCTAGCTATATTTATAATATTTACTAATTATGAATTGACTAATCAAATGCAATTCATTTAAAACCAAAATACATACATCACTGGCTTCACATTTAACAAGCAGCCAAAGAAAAAATTTACTTGTATTTTTAAATAATTTTACCAAATTTCAATTCTTTGTTTGGAAACATTTCACGCTTTGTTTCAATGTTTTCCTGTAAAACCAAATTAATCTTGTTTAACCGCCTCCCCCAATCTTTCTGAAGTGATTAAAATTAAGTAAACTGTGTTTCTGAAATGTGAACTTAGTCCATTATAATATCCATGTCCAGGCCCCACTCCTGCATAGGGCAGTAGCATGTTTCAGAGTTAAGATGAATAAGGCAGTTCATGTTTTTCAAGCTGTTGTTCAAGTCAGCTACTGGAGCTACTGTAGGCAGAGTCAAGCAGATATCTGTTAAACCTGGGTCATGTTTTAAGGTATTCTTTGAATCCAGGAGGGACAGAAGCATTTATTTATTTAAATAAATGCTGAAAGTCATAGAATCATAGAACTGGAAGAGACCTCAGAAGGTCATCAAGTCCAGCCCCCTGCTCTAGGCAGGACCAATTCCAACTAAATCAACCCGGCCAGGGCTTTGTCAAGCCGAGACTTAAACACCTCTAGGGATGGAGACTCCACTACTTCCCTAGGTAACCCATTCCAGTGCTTCACCACCCTCCGAGTGAAATAGTTTTTCCTAATATCCAACCTGGACCTCTCCCACCACAACTTGAGACCATTGCTCCTTGTTCTGCCATCTGTCACTACTGAGAACAGCCTCTCTCCATCCTCTTTGGAACCTCCCTTCAGGAAGTTGAAGGCTGCTATCAAATCCCCCCTCACTCTTCACTTCTGCAGACTAAACAGACCCAAGTCCCTCAGCCTCTCCTCATAAGTCATATGCTCCAGCCTCCTAATCATTTTGGTTGCCCTCCGCTGGACCCTCTCCAACGGATGAGATGGACCATCTCATCACATGACCACAGGGGCCTTAGGAAAACTTACCTGCCTCTGACTGAACCTATTTCTATAGAACAACGTGAAGTTTAAAATATGAACCCTATTATTTATTTTGGTATCCACCATTAAAAAACAAGGGAAGACGTATTTGAGTGATTTTTTTTTAGCTGACGTAATTTCCACTCTGCTGCCCAATTGCTAAATCTGCAGAAGAAACATTTGCACGACTAAATTGCCACAGTTTACAAAATAACAACAGTTTAAGTCTGTCTGAACCAAAGCTTCATAGACCACAAATTGCACTGTTCTGCTAAGTAAACATCTAATCTAGACACAGTGCCATTCACACAGATGCATAGACAAGTAAATATTTGCTCATGCATTAGTACATAAAAGCTACAGTAAAATATTAAGCTCATCTTTAAGCATGTGAGTTAGCTTCACTGTAGCCCAGGCTATGAATATATTGCTTCCTTTCTATATTGTCAATTTCAAAAGAAAATATATAAACAAAAACTTTAATATCAAATTTATTCTTGAATAAACTGTGCTTAGGTACAGTAATGATTCATGTTTGTATAATGAATACGTCTCAGTAAATGTTTACCTTCAGCACATTTTCACTCAAATATTCAATTAAAATAAATTATCTAACATATGATCTTCAGCTACACATATAAGTCTGCAAATCCAAGACATCACTGTACGTTATCATTTAATAAATTTATTTCTATATCATGTTATGGCTTAAAAAGCAGTTACTATACATATAGGATCTAATACATTTAATTTCTTTATTGTCTGCCTGGGATAAGTTATACATTTCCTGGGATAAGTTATACATTTCAGTGAGTTTTCATCATGTCTTCTTCACAACAGAAATAAATAGACATTTCAATTTCTATAAAACATTATTTTATACTAATTAACATTGGAATTAGACATTTAAAGTAACACAACTCATAAGTCATTGAAGGTTAAAACAGAGTTGTAAAATCTAATATTACATCTCTTTCTGATACCCTAAGATTGAGTGATTTGCAGGGTTTCCAACATGTCTTCTACTGCCTTCAGAGAGTACTTAGTCTCTTTCTTACTTCGACCTGCAAACTAAGGAAAAGAAACTCATTTTTACTAGTCATGTGACAGAAAATTCACTACACAATGCTGTGAAATAATCTTGTACAAGCTATGGTTCTAAATGTTAAATCAGAAACAACTTTTAAAACACATACTCCACCAATTTCCTGCAAAAACAAAGAAATGTTTCATTAAGACTGTACCACTGAAGTTAAAATCTCTCTCAACATAGGGGAAAGAATTTCCCCACTCTCTGCAAACATTTGTCATAAACATTTTAAAAAGCTGGTCTTTAATTTCATTTAGATCATGTTCATATTTCTGCACATAATAAAAAGGTAGTAAGATTTTATATTATTTACAGGAAGGAAATGGAATAGTTTGCTTTCAAAAACATACTGTACAGCAAGATAATAATTCTATGAATATGTTTCTGGGTTCAAAATAGTCATTGAGAGTCAACACTTTGTATTTAATTATAATCTACAATTACAATTTTAATTCCAGATAGAATTTGCAATAAAACCTATATTGATAATGAAGGAATATGTAGCCATTCAAATGCTACCTTTGTACATTTCAGCTTTTAAAATTCCTTAATATATAAGTAGCCTAGTATCAGAGAAAAGAAAGAGTTGTTGACTACCCCATGCTGATCTTAAAATGAGTTTTCTAACTGTATTGACAATTCGCATCACTCATCAGGCTGATATAATACAACCGATTTATTGTTTATGTTGGTGCTTAAGCGAAGTGGAAAAAGAAACCCCCACCACCTATTTTTTAATACACGTACACTAAACAATTTGGTGATAAAGTAGTACTGACTATAATTTGCTGTTAGTAAACTACTCTGTTTCTGACTAACTGTTAATGTCTGAACACTTAATAAATTTACAATTTAATGATTTTTTGCTTCAAATATCACTGCTGTCATGATGCTTAGTGCTTGATTTATGATGTAGCCCATCTCTCTTGTAATTAACTTAATTTAGCAAACTTCTCGTGTCCTGTTGAAAAAGATTAAGTGATCAAGCTCAGGTAATATCACAGCAGCCATAAGCTGCAGGAGCTGTTAACCTGCTTTTGACCCCTTAGGCCAGTATTTCTCAATCAGTGGTACGAGTACCCTCGGGGTACTCAAGAGAAGTCTGAGGAGTATGTCAACACAACTGAAATTTGGAGAAAACTGAATTTTTGTTTTAAGTTTAACAGCGCTTTATTATTTTTGTATTTTTTACTCCCCAAAATTTCATCACCTGCCCAGCTACGATTAACTTGTTTAAACAAATGTGTTGCAATAGTAGAAAAAGACTTTGTGAGTCTGAAAACTTTAGGTACTGGGGGTACTTATGGTTTTTTTTTTAAAGGGGGTACTTTATAAAAAAAAGATTGAGAAACACTGCCTTAGGCAACAGTCCTAGCTGTTAGTTTTGTATTGTTAAAAAACTAGATTTGGGGTGGTAAATACAACTGCCCCTTAATGATAGCTCTTTAGAACAGGGGTGGGAAACTTAGGCCAGGGGGCTTTCCTGGATCTGGCCCCTGAAGCTCAGAGCCCCCCTGCAGCATTGAGGAGCCCCCTCCCCCCCACTGATCCCCACTGCCCCACCACAAGGCTGGAGCACACAAAATCTAGTAGGTTGGGCCCCCTTAGTCAAGGGCCACGTCAGTGGGGGTTTGATTTGTGTTTTTTGTTTTGTTTTTGTTTTTTGCTTCTCACTTGTGTGCAGCCCCTGAATGATTTTTCTGTGGGTCAACAGCCCCTGATCCAAAAAAAGTTCCCCACCCCAGTTTTAGAATAACACCAGGGATCGCTTTATGCCTTTTCAGCTGATCAAGTAACTTTTGCCTGGATTTGAACAGAACAGAAAATGCCTTTTTTCTATGCCCTCTTTTTCCCCCACACAAATCAAGAAAAGTCCTAATCAAATACACAGGAAAGTGCAATTCTTTGAGAAATGTCTTTTATTTTAAACTAAACTAAAATATCAAGTAAGAAAGTATTGTGATTGCCGTGACTCTTTCAACAACAGCATAGAATCTTGTGCATGCTGTGGTAAAAAGTAATGTTGCGTGGTAGAAACAGTTGAGGGTGAGGTAGGGATAATCAGAGGAGGAAGGATTTCAAAATTAACAGAATTTTACTTTTGTTTCTGCTTTAAAGACAATGGAAACAAAATTAATATTTTATGTCAATTTAAGAAACATTACTTGTGAGTTTCATGAGTGACTGCCTTAACGATACTGACATAACACTTTAATAAATTAGAATAAATAAAACTAAACTCCACATAATAACAAATTAAAGCTTGAAATCTAATCACTTCAAGTTTTCCTTGATGACCAATTATTTTGCCTACTCTGACATTATACTGAAATTCAGCTGATTGAGCTGAAACCCTTAAAAAAATACTTAATTTTCTGTTTCCCAAACGATTTGTAACAGAATCACCGCTCCAATCATAAATAACATGTGACTCACTAATACTGAAGAATTTAGCAGTGTGCTTAAGAAACATTTATCTGGAAAGTTACCATGAATGGGATCACATTAAAGATTTTCATGAGCATTAATCAAACTTGCCTGCCTCTGCTGAAATGCTTCTACCACAGAACATACTAAACCAATTATCTAATTGAAGAGCATTAGGTAGCAATATTTTGTTTCAATGTTAAGTGAAACAAAGAAAATAGTTGTGCTTTACTTTTTATGTGATTCATGTCAATATTAAAAAAAATGAATTTTATATACAATTGTAGGAACCTTGCTTTGATACCACAGGTCAGAATTTGCCTTAAAAGATTATGTGACCACCACACTATGTAACACAATCTTGACAAAAAGTTACCAGTCTAAAGCATGTAATGCAATAGAAATGCACTTATTCTTCAATGTAATAGTAGCCCATTGTCTGTGCGTCTGTAACACTGACGTATACGGCCACGCCCCCAGCCGTGTATGTCAGCGCCTCGCCCTCCCTCTGTGGTGGTTCGGCCCAGTGCTGCGCTGCTCAGCTGGGCCCCGGCGGGAGAGCAAGCAGCGGCAAGTGGCCCTTTGGGGTCCCGTGGGGAGTGCAGACCCCAAAGGGTCGCTTGCCACCTGGGGCCCAGCTGAGCAGCGCAGCGTGCCACGCAGGGAGGGGAAGGGGGCAGGGCTAGCCAGAAGGGGGGGGTGGGAAGCAGAGCTGGAGGGGATCGGGGGTTGTGGGGCTGGATGGGAGGAGGGGGGCGTGAAGCAAACCTGGCGACGGGGGGGTGCAGCCACTGGTCGCAGCCAGACAGCAAATGGCCACTTGCCACCACTTGCTCCCTGGCCGCGGCCCAGCTGAGTAGCGCTGGCGCTGCGCCACTCAGCTGAGCCCCGGTGGGACAGGAAGGGGGGGGGCGGTGATGTACACCGCCAAGGGGTGGGGCCATGTACTTCACCGCCCCCTTCCTCCTCCTGCCATGGTGCTGAGTGGTCGTGTACATCACCACCCCGCCCCCGCCCCCTCCCCCCCGTGGCAGCACGGCTGAGCAGGCAGCACTCAGCCAAGCACCATTGCAGGAGGGAAGGGAAAGGGGGTGGGGAGAGACGGAGGGGAGAAAGAGGCAGGAGGAGGAGGAGAAGAGAAAGGGAGAGTGAGAGGCAGGAGGGGGAGAAGAGAAAGAAAGGGTATGTCTACACTACCCTGCTAGTTCGAACTAGCGGGGTAATGTAGGCATACCGCAATTGCAAATGAAGCCCGGGATTTGAATTTCCCGGGCTTCATTTGCATAAGCCGGGCGCCGCCATTTTTAAATCCCGGCTGGTTCGAACCCTGTGCCGCGCGGCTACACGCGGCATGAACTAGGCAGTTTGAACCAGGGGGTTCGAACCAGCCCTGGTTCAAAGATCTTTGCAATTGCAGTATGCCTACATTACCCTCCTATTTCGAAATAGGAGGGTAGTGTAGACATACCCAAAGAGACGGAGAGAGAGGCAGGAGGCGGAGGAGAGCTGAGGTGGGGGAGGGGGGGAAATGGAGGAGAGAGAGAGAGAGACAGAGCGAAAGAGCTCAGGAGAGAAGACTGGAAAATCCTGTCTTATGATGGGCTAATTGGCTAATTCTTCTATAGTTAGTACTTTCATATGATAGGTTGACAGTGCTTTTACAAATAATTTAACTTAGTACCTTAGGAAGTAATCCTGTTTTCAGCATCAGGTTTAGAATCCAGGAGTTCTAGATAACTCTCTCTTCCTAAATGTACATATTTTTACTACACCAGACACAGCTAAAGAAGCACTAGTCTGAGATGATCAAATATTGAACACCTAAATATATATGGATTGCCAACAAACAAATAAGTTCCTTAAAAAAAAAAAAAATCAGGAACGAATTCAACTCTCCTGACTCCTACAACTTTCCTTGGGAACCTGACAGAGCTTAGTGAAAGCAAGCCTTCTTAGATAATTCAGCCTAAATTTGTTTTCTTTAACTTCATCTGAGTATTCACAAACAAAATAAACCATTTAATTCAAGAAATTCATTCAATAACTTAAGAGACTCAAGCTTGCCAGAAAAAAAAAGATTTAAAATTAGGTTCCAGAAGCCCTCAGAATAGAAGTAGGCCACTAAAAACATTTTAAATTTGTGCTAATCAAAAATTGAGATCCACCGAAAAACAACACAGTGCATATGCAGCTGATGAAGTATTTATCAAATAAATGTATAGACTTGAAATTGAGAAGTTATTCAAAGTTAATGATATCATCATGCATTAAACCAGTGGGAATTAAGTTTAAAATCCACATAGAAAAAGCCAGGTAAACAGAACTCCCAACATCTCTATATTTCTTCAGTTAAAACATCGATATTCAAAGCCAGAAATCCACAGTAGGCAGACAAAATCAGGATGAAGGATGCATCTCATCTCTCTGCAGTAAGAGGACAAGCATGTCTGAAGGATAAACTGAGTTGCTGACAATGCCAGCATGTCCAAATAGCAGAACTCATAAACCCATGGAAAATTCACTAGATATTATGAGTCCTATCTCACTTTGCACAGAATATCAGAGAAGGGTAAGGTTTTACACAGACCATTTAATTACCCTAAATGGAATTTCCGCTCACAAAAAATGCCACAAAGAATTTAATTAGCACAAGTGACTAAAGTTTCATCTTTATGTCTAAAAAACAGCAATCTTCAAAACTGCAATATCATTCATGGGCTTAGATTCCATATTGACTCAGAAGAGAGATGGACACCTACTACACTACTGCCATTTCTTGTAGCACCAGGATTTTTCTAAGTCTTTAAATATGGCGTGCCCTGGTTTTGTCAAACTCACACGTTAAAGCAGGGTTGGACTGGGGAATAGGGAATGCATTTTTTTTTGTTTTTCTTTTGGCAAGAAGAATGGTGTTCACTCCAGTTGCTGGCCAAATTCTAATTTGAGTAGCTACATGCTACAGATCAAAATCCCTTCTGCAGTTTCAATTAGATAAGGTATTTGTCATTTTTTTATCCCAAACTGTTATAAAACACATCTGAAGTATGCAATGTGTCACAAAGGAATGAAGGCACAAAAGTTCTGACATTTGTTTTAAATATATTTTTGTTGTGTTAACGTGATCTGTTCTGGTATGTATCAACTGAGAAAGAGGAGCCAATAACTTTAATCTGGATCCAACGTACTTTCTAGGGAGGTGAAACATTAACCAGTAAGCATCACCCTAAATGGGTAATGCTTACTGGTTCTGGTTAACCAAAGGGGCTGGAACAGTTTTCTGCACTCCCTGGGTAGGAGGCTACTACTGCCCTGCAGGTCCACCACAGGCAGGGGCTACTCCAGACAAGTGACTGGAGCACCCCCTGTCCATGGCAGGCCTAGCCTGCCCATCCGCCCCATGCTGACTCTCTAGGATCGGGGCCAAAGCCAGCTGTAGAGCCCGCAGCAAAGCTTCCCTCGGAGCGTGGCTGGCAGCTCTTGCTGTCCTGGCTCACAGGGAGGCAGCTTTTCTGCAGCAGGGGAATCCTTGTTCCGAGGAGCAGAGCTGCCAGGATCTGGCAGCCCCACTCCCAGGGACGCTTCACTGTGGGCTCTACAGTATAAAGCTTAAATAAGCTTTATAGTGTAGAGCCTATGGCATGTGTAACCACTGGGATTTTCAGCAGATACACAGTTACCTATTTAACTGACTTTTTACATTCCTAATACATTCACAAAAACTGTACAGAGTTAAAAAAAACCAAAACCCTACAAGTCATATTTGAGTGTTACTGAGCTAACAGACAGCCCCATGAAAAGAACAAGAGGAAGTTGTTGTGAATTAAATAACAAACTTTTTTTAAATAAATCACTAGTTTTAAACGGGATTCAAAATGCTATGGTATTAAACCTGACTATGCCACCAATTCACTAAGGTCAGTATTGTCAAAAGGGGCTTGTGACTGGATATTCCACTTGAGATTGCTTACAAGAGGTTGTTTTCCAGAAAGTGCAGACCACCTGACTCCCCAAAATCCAGTGTTTTAAACTGAGCACTGAAGTCACTTTTAAAAAAATGTTGCCCTGATTTCTTCCATCTTTGTGGTGTATTTTAATTCTTCGATGAAATCAGGAAGGGTATTCACATTAATTCTGAAAGATATATCTTTTAGAGGCTATCCTGCTGTATTTAGCTACCAGAAACCTATTGCTCCTCACATTGAACTCACCAGGTTTCTTTAGTGGTTCCTGTAATCCATGGGATTCCTATCAATATTTTTCTTAAGGTACATAAGGCTCAATTCAATGCCTATTGAAGTCAATGGCAGTCTTTCACATTTTTGTACATAAGAACGGCCATGCTGGGTCAGACCAAAGATCCATCTAGTCTATGATCCTGTCTGCTGACAGTGGCCAATACCAGATGTCCCAGAGGGACAGAACACAATAGGTAATCCTCATGTGATTCCCTCCTCTGGCACCCACCTCCAGAGAACAGAGACTAGGGCACGGGTGGGAAATACAGTGGTAGATACAGTGCAAAGAGCCGAGGGAAAAAAGTTGTTGAGCAAAAAACAAAACAAACAAAAGCCCCAGCCACCGCGTTTTCCCTTTTAAGAGCAGAGCAGGCCAGGCATGAGATGCCGCAACTCCGGCTCTGTCTCTTTCAGACAGAAACATACTGCCCCTTTAAGAGCCACAGATGTGGGTGCCACAATTTTTTCTTTGAAGAACTGCATGCGGCTCGCGAGCCACAGGTTGGACATCCTTGGGCTAGGGACACCATTCCTACCCATCCTGACTAATAGCCATTGATTGGCCTAACCTCCATGAATCTATCTAGCTCTTTAATGAACCCTTTTAAAGTTCTAGCCTTCATTGAATCCTCTGGCAAGGAGTTCCACAGGTTGACGGTGCGCTGAGTGAAGAAAAGCTTCCTTTTGTTTGTTTTAAACCTGATACCTATTAATTTCATTTGGTGACCTCTAATTCGTATATTGTGGGAATAAGTAAATAACTTTTCCTTATTTACTTTTTCCATACCAGCCATGATTGTATAGTCCTCTATCATATCCCCCCTTAGTCTCCTCTTTTCTAAGCTGAAAAATCCAAGTCTTTTTAATCTCTCTTAATATGGGATCCGTTCCAAACACCTCATGATTTTTGTTGCCCTTTTCTGAAACTTTTCCAATGCAAATCATACAGAAAGAGGTAGAACAGTATTCTACATACACTGTTTATTGTTGAAGAAATATGCTGATGACTTATGGACCTGAGGAATGAAGTGTAGTTAACCATATAAATATGGGCACAGAAACCATCCTTTTGATTATCAAGTTACTGCACATTTGTTTGAGGGTATACTGTGCTTCACACCACTATGAATCAAAGAAGAAATTGATGTGCTGAAGTCAGGAACTGTTTGACTAAGAGTGCCAAATGGACAAAAGTTTCAGAGGAGTAGTTGACACCTGTCACTGACACTTTCCAGAGAAGCTATACCCTTTGCTCCCTCTTGCTCTAGTAAAGCTGTATGTGATCAGGACTTGATTATTAATGGAGATTGCCTATCTCCTAGAACTGGAAGGGACCTTGAAAGATCATCAAGTCCATTCCTGTGCCTTCACAGCAGGACCAAATACCATCCCTGAAATTTTTTTGCCCAAAATCCCTAAATGGCGTCTGTAAGGATTGAACTCTCAATCCTGGGTTTAGCAGGCCAACGCTCAAACCACTGAGGTATCCCTCCCCCCATGTCATGGAGTAAGCCAAATTAAATTACACAAGCATCTGCTGCAGACTGTCAGTTATGCCATTAAATAGCTTTAAGCTAGAAAGAAATAGAGGCACCTTGAAGGCAAAACACTGTGGGGGAATGAGAAACCACACTCCATTCAGACACAAATATAACAATGTATGCCAGAAAGAATACTAACACGAGAGAAAAGTGTTAGTATTTCTTCACACTTAATACATTTTGTTCAATAAAAGAGGGCGAGAGACCAGAAAGGCTTGTACTGCAAGACAACAAACTTAAACGAACAACTGCATGGAAAGTGTTTCTAGGGATGCCAGGCTTGTGAAAGATGGTGCCTGCCATCTTCAATGAATTTGGTATGATCTAACTTAAATGACAGGCCTAAGCGAGTGGACTCTACACAGATAAAAATCACCACATAGAAAAGACTAGTCAATATAAATATATTTTTCTCTACCCTACTCCCCTCTGTTTGCTACATCCACATTGTGTGATTTGTTTTAAACTAAACTGTGACCTGTGAGGCAGGGACCAGTGTTCCCTCTAAGATCTTTGAACCAGGGCTGGAGTGAGTTTTGTCATGTGCACCTGTATTGAGTTCATGTATGCTTGTTTGGACGTGTGCCACTGTGGCACCCAAGTTATTAATAAGAATCTTATAAATCTTTCCCTTTTCCCTCTGCGCCACACCACTCACTTTCTTCTCACCCCATCTACTCCCCTAGTGCCTGCGGCTGCTCCCCTACCCCTCACTCTTCCCTGCTGCCCTGGATCCTGCCCGTCTCATTCCCTTCAGCCTTCCTTGGATGTGCCCCCACCCCATTCTCTCTGACCCCTGCATACATCTTTCCCTTTTTCCCTGTGCCCTTTAGTCCCACTGTGATCACCAGTAGCTACCCCACCCCATCCCGTCTCCCAACACCTCCCTCTACCCATCTGCCCTGTCACGCTCCTCTACCCTCTGGTGCCCATCCCTCCCCCCACTCCCCTCCCTGTGTCTGCCCTTTTACTTCACCCCCTCAGTTCCCCTGGTATCTACATCTTCCCTTACCCTCTACACCTTCCTGGTGCCTCCCCCTTCCCTCACTGCCCCTGCCTCCCAACACCTGCCCCTATACCATCTTCCTCCCTGGTGTCCACCCTCTGCTGCAGTTCTCCTCACATCCATCTATGCCCTCACACATGACTTGCTCCATCCCCTGCCTTCCTCATACCCACCTCTTCTCCCGGTACCCATTACTACTCTCTCCTCTTCCTACCTCTTGCCCCCTCTCCTCTGTCCTTCCCCTTTCCTCTTCCAGCATCATCCTGTCCTCTCCCATCTTCCACCCCCACTGACAACTTCCCATCCCCACTCTTCCTGCCCTTTACCCCCATTGCCTCCTTTCATTTCTCTCTCCATCATTTTGCCCCTTGGTGCCTTTCCCTTTCTTCTCCTGTCCTGTCCCTTCAGCACAAGCCCCTTCCTCTCCTCACCCCCACTCTTCCCTTAGTTCTCTCCTTTTCCCTTCATTTATCTTCTGCCTTCCTGACATCTGCACCTGTCAGGAACTGGCCACATGGTAGGTGGCTGCCCTACGTGCTGGGGCTACAGCTAGGACCACGGTGCTATTTTTAGCACTGCATCCCAGACCCAGGAGTAGCTGCACTGTGGCCAGGCTTCAGTTCCAGCACACGCAGCATCTGCCCGCCATGTGGCCCCGCCCCAGGAACAGCTGTATGGCAGTTTCTAAGATTGGGACCGCTGTTTGGCTGTATGGCAGTTTCTAAGATTGGGACCGCTGTACTAACAATGGCATCACAGGCCCAGTTCCAGTCCCGGCACACAGGACAGCTGCCTGTCACACGGCTGTGCCCTGTTTACCAAAACTGGAGCCGGGACTGCATTGCTATTTTTAGTACTATGGTCCTGGCCTCAGAAGCCACCATACAGCTGCAGCCCCAACTGTTTCTATGGCGAGGCTGCGGTCCAGGCTTCAGCTCCTGCAGCCACCATGCAGCCCACACTGGCTGAAGTGCCAGCCCTGTGGAAGCTAGGGCTGCGGCCACATTGTGGCTGTCCAGCTGCTCCTGGGGTGGGGCAGCCGCAATTAAGTGGCCCTGCTCTGGAGCAACCAAGCAAGGAGATATGTAGGAGTCAAATTGTTGGTGCACGCCTACGCTGGCACCTTAGAAGGAATTACGGCAGGGACCATGCCTTCTTGAGTATTTGTACAATTACTGTGGTCCTAATTTGCAACCATGGTACAAATAAGAAGCAAGCTGAATAGCTGGCAAATTCTGGATATGATTGCAGAGAGTGGAGTGATAACAGAAATCAACATGCCAATAATTGTTTCCCAATTGGAGTTACTTGAAATTTACATACAGTCTGCTATGTAACCATTTAAACCATTAGAAAGACTCCCATTGTCCTGAATGAGCTGTGAATTTGGCCCACAAAGTTGAATTTTGTGTAAATGTAAACTATGGAAAACCAGCATCAACAGGGATTTGGCACATTATAGGATACTTTGGTAAATTGTTAAATAATTTTTTTTGGTATTTATAAACCTGAAAGGAAGGGTAACAACTGTTAGTTTTCTTTTAGTAAATTACACAACTAAAACAGAAATGTAAAAATATTTTATTTGCCTAGTGAGATATCAAACATGATGAAAGAATCAGCTATATATAGTTCTAAGTCTTGGAGATTCATATATGTTACTCTATGCATTGGGCGCTATTACTAGAAAGAACTAATCAATAGATTATTCTCCCTTTCCCCCCAAAAATCAGTAGATTATACACATTAATACAGCAGCTAAAACATCTGAGCCCTTTTCATGAAAAATTATATGGAAATAGTGTGTATACATTTGAATCAAATCATCATCTGGTGTGATCTGAAATAAATCATGTCATGCTGATTTATGCAAGCTGCAAATCTGTCTTTTTTTAAGAGGCAGAAAAATTAATAAAATATCTTGTCTTTTATTAACCCATTTTTTTGTAACATCAAGATGTACAGAATGTCAAAAAGAAGGCTTCATAATGTACTCAAAATACTAACCTGGTAAGCTCTATTG
Organism: Pelodiscus sinensis; assembly: GCF_052426305.1. Taxonomy (NCBI): domain Eukaryota; kingdom Metazoa; phylum Chordata; order Testudines; family Trionychidae; genus Pelodiscus; species Pelodiscus sinensis. Next base: position 31,778,422 of record NC_143053.1, read on the forward strand.
ATTTGGTTAGCTGCCCAAGTGGCATACTTCATATTGTCCTTTTTCATTTTTGCGCTTGCTTTGGGATTAGAAGCAATATGGCTCGCAGACTAGGATTATAAAACAAAAAATAGTAAGGTTGCAAAATATGTACATCTATAAAAGAGCAGACCTGTGGGAATGGTCCAACAGGAAGGAAGGAAGAGAAAAAGTAAAATGAACTATAGTTTCATAACAGTCTCCAGCCTAAAACAAGACTCTCAAAAGAACTGAGAGCTCATCTCACTAAAATGAAAGACCCTGGGGCTCAGCTGTCCACAGGAGGGTCTCTCTTTTCTGTTTCTGTGCAGGAGATTAAATAAACTCAGCTCTTTTACTATCAGTTCATCTCCATTTATGGAATGAAAATATATGAAAATAGCTTTGTGAAGAGGTGGGCAATAATTTTTGGCCGGGGGCCAGTTCAAATTGGCCTGGGGGCGGGGGAGCAGCAGGGCCTCCGCGGGCTGGATCAACCCGCTTGGCAGGCCTGATCTGGCCTGCAGAGGCCTTTTTGTGGCTCCATCTGCAAGCAAGGTGGCTATAAAACCCATTGGCTTGGGATATAGCTACATTCCACTTAAAAACCCACAGCTGGCTAATGCCAGCTAGAGATGTAAGGTTAATCTGTTAACCGATAAACTGATGCTTATTAATTCCAGTTATCAGTTAAACTCTCGCAGGACTGGTAGGAACCTGCGGGGCTAGCAGCTGGTCGAGCAGCACCATGACAGGTTAAAAAATACCGGTGTTTATACCATGTAACTAATTATAATTTAATTGGTTACACGGTTAGTATTTTTAACCCTTTTTACATCCCCAGTGTCAGTTGACTGGGACTTGGCCTAAGATTGTTTAAATGCAGTAGAGTTGTTAAGGCTTGGCCAGGAGCCTGGATTCTAGGACCTGCACGGGGATGGGGTGGGGGAGAGAGAGTCCCAAAGCCTGAGCCCGAAAGGCTACACTGCAATTAAACTGCCCTTTAGTCCAAGCCTTGAGACCCTGAATCAGCTGACACTGCTGATTCTAAGTGCAACGTAGACATATCCTTAGTGTCCAGTAGGGATGTTAAATTTAGTTTAATCAACGAATCAACTAGTTGTTTGAAAATCCATCGACTAATCGATAGTCAATAAGTGGTGGAGCCGCAGCAGTGTTAGATCCCGGGCTGGGAGAAGGCTCTTAATACATTTAAAAACCAGAGGCACAGCGTCTGGGACAGGGCACGAACCGGCAATCAGCTGATTCCCGGCTCATGCCCAGTCCCTGCTACCCCTCTGCCTTCCATGCCCTCCTCTCCCCCCCAGAGAGACGGTGCTGGCAGCTTCTGACAGAGGCAGTGAGGTGGTGGTGGGGAAGTGACTAGTCGAGGGACTAGACGACTATCCGATAAGCTTCTGCTTATTGGATAGTTAACTAGTTGCTTACACCCTTAGTATCCAGACTGACACGTTAGAGGCATGAGAGATCCACAGTTTGAGGATAATTCAGGCTTTGTGCATGTCATCTCTTAACAATATAAATATGAATACAAACAATATAAACGCTGAACACAGATATATTAGAGAGGTTTCCATTAACACAGAACACATGGAATAATTGCTGCCTTGCAGAAAATTCTCAAAATTAATTATATAACTTGTGGCTGCAGAAACACTGGGATTCTTCATGTTCTCTGGTAGTAGTAAATCCCATTACCACTTAGTAATGAAGAAGCCAAAGTTTTAGGAAAAAGATTCAATGCATTATTAATTTGATCTCATTAATGCATAACAATTCAGTTCTTGGGAGTGCACGTAATAGAAAAGGAACTGTTACAAGTAGTATGTTTGATTCGTTATTAAACTTCTGATAGATAGTGACCACTAATTTTTTGTTTTATTCCCAAGTAAAAATACAATTAACTTAAGGTTAAGACAGTCCTACAATAATAAAATATAATTGTTAAAAAGCGCATACTATCACCTAATCCTCAAAATGCTTGTAAATTGTAAGTTTAGGTTAAATAAGTAATTCTAATGCTCCTACAGTTCACGTTATCCTGTTGCTTTTAAAAGGCGAGTTATTTAAAATACCATTATTCATTTACACTAGGCTTCATTTGCTGCTACCCCTGGTGGAGATGAACTGGTGCTGTCAACTGGGAACATTTTTGCAAAGTTTCTGTAGCACTCAGAAGGTTCTAGAACAATCACATCTTTTGCAAGCAAATTCTGAAACAAAACAAACACATTCCAGGACACTAGCAAAATTTCAAAGCACTTCACAAAGAAGCCTGAAGTATAAATATTCCATCTGATATATGGGAAACTAAGGGCACAGAAATGTGATGTAAAATTTGGGGTAGAACAAAAACAGAATTCAGGTCCTTTTGTGTTCCACTGATTTCCATGGGCATGGAAGAAGCTCCTTAATGCATTGGCCTAATAAGCAGTTAATTCCTAATATTTAATACATCTTATTCAAACCAGTAATAATATTATGTTAGACTAGAAAGACTGCACAATTTTAAATAAAAACACACACTTAATAAGTATACAAACTCACCATATATAGTCCAAATAAAGCTCTCATGTTTCTGTTATTCAGTTTCAACGCTTGCGCAAAATACTTTCTTGCTAGTTCAAGGTTCTCAAGCCCACCTTGGGTATATTTAACCTGTTAAAATTATGCATTGATGAAACCTCTTTTATTTTACTTCTTCTATTACTTGCATGTTTCATCATTACTCAGATACCAGTAACAGCAATAGGTAGATATTTTCCTATCTGAATCAAAAAGCTTATAAAGACTGGTAAGACTCATCTAAATCTTGAGTGCCAAGTGATACACAAAAGGCAAAGCACTAGCTTCGAGAATCTGATCTTTCTAATAATCAATTTTTTAAAAAAAAAATGCTTTCACTATAAAAAAAGTCACTGCTCTTTTAAAATGTCACGGACAAAGGAGAAATTTAAGTAATTCCCATTACAGTATTACATTAGCTAGAGAAGGAATACATTTTAGAAGATGTATTGTAGAAAATTTGGATTTCTAGAAACCACAAATCAATATAAGCAGACCCTGAAATTTAAACAATTATCTAATATTTAATCCATGTAAACAGAATGAATATTTACTACCACTAATAATACTGCCATTTTAAAAAAAAATGAAAACTGAAATCTAGTGCAAAATGCTAAATATTTTGGGTCAAACCTTGTAATTTTCTCTCAATTCTCTTTCAGGCAAGATTTCCTACAAAATGCGCTAGCCCCTTGACAGATATATTTCTTAAGCAAAATATACTTAAGAAAAACTACCTGATAAGCAGTAAGAGTATGCAAAGATTTAATTTCTCATTTATTTAGTTTTGAAACTTCATTGAAAAGCATTCAACAACATTAGTTTACTTCAACAAGAATTTGTACATTCAAAAATGATGGTGGGGCGAACAAACACACACACACACACACACACTGTTTGTATTATCCCCATTAGTAGCAAAATTAGAACAGCTATTAAATGCAATTAATTCTTTTGAAAATACTTACTTCAGCAAATTGCTGACAATATAAGTGGTTGTGTGGATTAGTCATCATAAGCTCCTCCAAACAGAAGGCCGCCTTTGCATAGCTGAGGAACATCAAAAACAGAAACAAACTACTAATTTGATGTCTCAGAGGTGTAGCCATGTTAGTCTGAATCTGCAAAAACAACAAGGAGTCCTGAGGTACCATAGGGTACATCTATACAGCAAGGCTAAAGTCGAATTAAAATAAGCATCTTCAACTCTACATCAACTGCGTAGTTGAAGTCGAAATAGCTTAATTTGGCTTTTGGCACGGTCTACACAGCAGGAAGTTGAAGGAAGAACACTCTTCCTTTGATTTCCCTTACACCTCGTGAAATGAGGGTTACAATGAGTCAGAGTAAGAAGTCCTCCAGCATGACATTATTTTGAAATAAAGACTTGTAGTGTAGACATGGACAATGTTATTTCAGTTATTCCGAAATAATGCTGAAGTGCAGACATAGCCTTAGAGACTAACAGAGGCAAAGGTTATATATAAGAGCAACAAAAGAAGTTACTTATCAAGTGTAGGAGTGATGTTAATGAGGCTAAACGAGTCCGAGTGGATGTGTCTCATTTGCAGCATCTCATGTGGACACGTGAATACAGAGAGGAGAAATTGCCTTTGTAATGTACTAACCAGTTAAGATCCTTATTCAACGCTAAATTGATTGTCCTGAGTTTCCAAATGAACTCCAGTTCATCTGTCTCCTTTTATAATGGGGTTCTAAAGTTCTTTTGTAGAAGGATGGCTACTTTTAAATCAATTTCTGAATGACTGGTGAGGTTAAAGTGATCTCGTAGAGGTTTATGTGCGCTACCTTTCGCAATAGCTGATTTGTGTCCATTTATCTTTTGGCACAGAGACTGTCCAGTTTGGCCAATATACATGGCAGAGAGGCACTGATGGCACTTTATGACACATATATCATGTATTGGTCTTTGTTAGCATATTCTTTACAGTTCAGTATTTTAGTCCTTATTACAATTATATAATGTGTCATTTCCTGAAATTTACCACTACAGATTTTTTTTTAATTGAAGACTTATTGAATTTTAACATAAAATCGTAATGCCCAGTTAATTAAGATAGATCATTTGCACTGAGATTCATACCATTGTGAATTCATGTTTCTTTTAGAGGATTATGCATTGAATTTATTCTACATTCAAGAATGCAATGACATTTTGAAAACCCAATATATATATTACACGTACAATGGTCAGTGAGATTTTTACAAAATGTCACCAGTATTGAGTATATATGTTGTGTCATTTTAAGGGTTTTGGCACATACAAACAATTAATGTAGTACAAGGGTGGCCAACCTATGCTTCTTCTGAATGTAATATGCAGCTCCTTGCATAGGTACCAAATCCAGGGCTGGAGCTACAGGTGCCAACTTTCCACAGGCCGGAAGGTGCTCACTGTTCAACTCCCAGATCTGCCTTAGTGCTGTCCCCTTCCACCGTTTTTCCCTAGGATCCTCCACTTCCTACCCTCTCCACTGAGCCTGTCACACCCATGCTTCTCCCCTCAAATGTCTCCCACAGAGAGAGTTGATCACAGTGGGCAGGAGGAAAAGGAGAAGGAAGCACTGACCAGTGGGGCTGCCAGTGGGTGGGATGTGCTGAGAGTGGTGGTGTGGAGATGACATGGGCTGATGACGTATAACTGTTGCTCTTTGGCAATGTACATTGGTAAATTCTGGCTCCTTCTCAGGTTTAGGTTGGCCACCCCTGATGTAGCATATGAAAACTTAAGACACCCGCTAAACAATGATGAGCAGGCTTGCCACGTGTCCGGTTTTGAACCAGGCAGGTCAGTATTTTAGCTTTCTGTTCAGGAAACAAATTGAGAAAATATAAATGAGAAAATATAAATATCCGGTATTTTCTAAGTAAGATGTAATGAAGATTGTGATGTAATGTCAAGCGTGTCTGGTATTATTGTTGAAACTATCTGGCAACCCTAATGATAAGTATCACTGTACATACAACGTACCTTCAAAACTTTGAAAAAACCCAAAACCGCTGCAAAACATTGAATAATTTTAAAAGACAAGGTACCATCATTTGGGAATTAATTGCAAGACTGAAACCTAACACCGTAACATGAATATTTCTGTATCAGGTCAAGAAGATTTGCATAATAACACAACATACCTACTGTATAAGTTTAATATAAATTTTATACCATTTCAAAAGAGGACATAACCACTCTTTTCTTTAATGAAGTCCTTACTGAGAAAGAGCTCACAACACTATTTTTGGGACCTGTTTGTTTTCCAAATATACAAAACCATATAATTGTAATGTGGCTCAAATGATTTACAATATTATCTGTAACATTTTCAGAATTTGATTTAAACCAGGGATAAAACATCTTGGTTCAATGCGGTTTGAAACAGCAGAAAAATGGGTTTAATAAAATAAATATTGACAGATATTTACTTTAGTTATAACAGTAAATGAACCATATGATGAAAGTTTATAGGTGCACAATTTCTAATTGTGATGGCATTTTTTAAAATAAAAATTGGCAATTTTCATTCACATTTTACTCAGTCTCTTGGCACACACATTTATCACTATAGATTATCATGGCCCTGATTCAGCTTATACGCAGATGGATGGCTACTCCAAAGCCCTCCACTGAGGCTCTGGAGAAGCACATGGTACCTCGTTAATGGATCAGACTGCAGGACTGGGGACTACTCACAGTTATTAAAAGATAAGTGTGTGCATAAATCTTTGCAGGATCATGGTTGAAATTCGTAACTGTAACTATCTTCAAAGTCAAAAGAGAATTTATGATATAGCTGATAAAGGCAGGCCGACAACAATTATTTCCTAAAAAAGTTATTTTCAGCTTGTTTCTCAGCCAAGAATTTGCATTATTTCATAACCAACAGTCTTGAAAACTATTTATTTGATAATACTTGTGGGTATACATTCAATGTGGTTCAATTTTTCATTTTACTCAGGAGATAAATTCCATACACTATTGCTTAAGAATTTTTTTTTAAAAAGCAGATCAGCAAAAAACTAGAGAAAGAAATAATCATGTAGCTATAGCTTTTACTATATCCTATATATTTTTATACACTGCAATAAAAAGGTTTTCTGAACTATTTATTTTTCCTGAAATAGTTGCTGGCAAATTTCCCAAAAGAAATGGAAAATCTGGGCACTAAAATTATAAATCGATAGAGACTCAGAAGATCTGAATTTTACTATCTATGGGAAATGGGACTGTTTTTTCTGGCACAATGAGAGTGGTCACCTTTTCCCTGAGAATCTAATTCTTTTACTACTTTCTGGAAAGGAAGGAAGGAAACAATGTGATATAATTCAGTCTTGGTGAAGAACTAAAGAGGAAAAAATTTGACATGCCTCTAGATAGAGGTTAGAATTAATGCTGCAATATTAGAAAACTCACACTAAGGCTTTAGGTTAATCCTCTCACACTGGGATTTCCTCCTGTCACTACAGCAATAAAAAAAGCTAACAAAAACATTAAATATCCAATAAGCAAGTTCCTATAACATTCAACATTCTTGACTGCACTGAGTTTTGTACCCAGGCAACCAAATGCCCCTACTCCGGGTCCATTTTTTTTTTTTTTTAAAAGAACATGGTAAATGAATACAATTTTTACTATATCCTTTTACAGAAGTCTCTGAAAATTCCTCTGAGTGCATTAAATTATCCACAGATAGTTTTCTAGACTCCAAGCATTTAAAATATAGATGTTTCGAAAACTGGTTAATATTTTCTCTACACTAGCAAGATTCATTTTAAACAAAATATGGTCAACATTCTCTCTCTCTCTCTCTCTCACACACACACACTCTTTGTTAACTCCATTCTATTTTTAAATAAAATACCTTGTTAAAGAATTAGCTACCCAGATCAGATTCCTAATTATGTTACTGTGTTCTCTTTAAATTGGAAATCAAACTGTATATTTGTAAAAATGCCTTTAGAAATAGTCACTATGGATTATGATTTACATGGATAAAATTTCACTATGGATTATGATTTACATGGATAAAATTTCAAGCTGGCACTTCTTATGCACACTCAGTAAGCAACTTACTCATGTTCATTGATGTAAAGTTCTGCAAGTTCATGCCAAGCTTCTTGGTCCCCAACAAATCTGGATGGGAAGAAATAAAAAAGCAGCTTGTGTAGAGATTCTGCAAAGGAACTGCATGGAAGCAAAGGCATAAATCAAATGCAAATACCATTTTAATTAAAAAGATTTATCAGGATAGCAAAACACAACCCTTATTCTTGTAAAAACACTCACTGTTCCAGATACTCATTCAGCTCTCGGATGGCCTCAACATTTTTCCCCTGGGCTTTTCGAATGGCAATCTTACGCTTTCTTGTTGCCTATGAGTTGACATTAAGAAAGGATTAGGCTCTCATAATTCCCTGGGTTTTTGTAAAGAAGGCAATTTGACTGTGCAAATTATTATCTCAATGCCAGTGGAATTCCACTGCAGAACAACTGCTTAGCTGGAGTTTATAAACATACCCTATGACATCCCACTGGGAGATTTGAAAACTCTTCTTACAATCACATTACATTTGCTTTAATTTGGATGCACAAATGATATGCATCATTTCATCCAAAGAAGTGACTGTCCAGATTCTGATAATTACAAAGCAGCAGGGTGATGCTAATCTTTATCGAACCCAAAGTCTCCCACTCTGTTATTCATAAGATCAGTATTTTAGGGATAGGCAGTTGCTAGAGATTAGAGAATCCCAGAGTGGCATCTTGATTGCCACTGTATAAGAATGAATCTCTGATTTTTGACATGAAGAGCTGAATATCACTTCTAATAGTGTTGTATAAAATTATAGCATCTTCATAATCAAGTTCTCATCATTCTTAATGCATAAAAATAGTTTAGAGAATAAGGTCAATAAAAATAGCTCCTGTATTTAAGCCCTTCATACATTCACGTGACAACCCATAAAGCTTTTCTAAAACTAACCTGTTTTCCATGTGTGTGGAAAAATCCATCTTGACACAATATAAACCCAAAAGATGGAGATATTGCATTGTAATAACATTTTACACTTCCCCCACCAGAAGAGCATTTTAGTAATTCATTATTCTGAGCAGCATATATGCACACATGGATTTCTAAAGTGTGTTGACACAGTCCTTTAAGGAGGACTTTTCACTGACTTCAGAGAGTTTTGGATCAATGTGTAAAGCTATGCATAAATTCTACGAGGTTAAAAAAATAGAAAAAACCCACAATGGTTAATTCTAGGAGTCCCCAGCCACCTGTTCCAAAACCTATACCATATCATAAAACAGCCCACCAACACCAGAAAGTCATCAAAGCTAGGGTCTAGCAGATGAAGAGATCAAGTAGGGAATCAAGTGCCAGAATACAGTCATCTCACAGTGAACATCTTGTATTACCAACACACATTCACTTAAAACTATTATCCCTTGAATGATCACAACTACTTCAGATTGACATGCAGGAGCATTCTTCTCTATACCTTGTATGCACTCATTCACTCTTAGCCCATGTGGCATCAATATCCACACTAAATTTTGGTATCCCTTGTTTTCTCTCCCCATTCTCTTACTGTTGCTTATCTCCATCTGTTAACTAAAATTTAAATTTCACACTTTGGGTAAGGATCACATTATCTCTACCATGTCTCATGCCTTTGATTACTATAAAACTATTAATCGTAACTTTATAGGCCATCTGATAAATGCATTTATCATGCACTTTTTACGGCCTCACCTGTCCTCTCTGCCCCAACCCATCTCCTTTGAGAAAGATCCTAACATTCCAAATAGCTACTTTTTGCCTGCCCTCCTGTCTTATCTTTGTTTTTAAAAATAAACAAACTATTATTTTTTCCTCAACAAGTGTGAAATTCCACCTTTCCAAAGTTAAACCAGGCTAAGTCCCAGAAAGTGCTTTATTGAATCCTGGACCTGTAGTAACATTACAACACGTCCCCAAACTGTGGGATGAATTATAAAGAGGGGCACTGACGAACATTTGGGAGGGCATTAGAAGGGTGCACCACCCAGTTTTGCTCTGCTCCCAGCTCTGCTTTGCCCCTGCTCTGTCCCCGGCCTTGACCTCCAACCTGGCAGTGATCGTCCCAGTTCTGCCCACAGCATAGGAGCCTGGAGGTAGCCCCACTCCTGTCAGGGGGAGGTGCAAATGTGATAAAGAGAGCATGGCTCTGTAAAGTTTGGGGACTACCGCTTTACAGACTGATTTCTCATTAACAGGGCTATGATTTTAACATAATTAAAAAAAAAATTGTCATGGTATAGGTGAGAAGCAAAAAATGCTAACCCATGAAAAGGTCATCTAACAGCCATCCTCCTCAGGAGTCCTCAAGTAAGTCACTTCTCACAATTCTAGGATCATACTCATTTTTCCCTAATTTTGCGTGTGTTCATATGGAAATATGGAACAAAAGTAAACCATATAAAGAAAAAATCTAGATGCTTGGGTTGCATGGAAATGGACAATTTTTCAAATAATATTGCTTCATTTGTTCTAATAAAAGTGCTGTTTGTTTCCGAGTTTGAAACAATATCTTAAAAATTCACTTTGTGCCACACTATCCCAGAAACATCATCAAGCATGATCTACTGCAATCACTGTTTTTAGCTACCCTCAATCCTTTATTAACTTCTTAGTTATACACACATCCTTTTAGTATTTGCCTAATTTCTTCTAGGATGGAGGCAAGCACATAAAATTCACTGTGACAGAATTCAAGAATATGCAAAAATTGAACAGCAAGGGAGAAATTTACTTGACAGTTACTGGAATTTTGTTTTCTCTATTATTAACTGTTGGTCCCTAAGCTTAAGAGAAAACTTGAGCAAGTCAGTAAAGAAGAAACAATAATTCTGTAATTATTCTCTAGAGGCGTTGTTAACTCAATTATTCAAATCTCAAACTTAACTGTGTTGGTTAAACTAGTACTTAAAAGATAAGCCTCAGATTTCTCACAATTTTCCTTCTATTGTTAGTAATATAGTAGGTATAATTCTTTCCTTTGAGTCAGCACTGTATTAAAATACAGTATAGATTTCAGTATTAAATTTCAGGTGTGATGTAAAACAGAGGCCTTAACATCACTAGTCATTCAAATTCTTGCTGGAATTGTATATGATGCCATGATACTTAATGGAAAAATGGAAGATGAAATCTTTGCCCAGAAGAGATTAAATAAACATTCATACAATAAATAACACAAAGGATAACAAGTACAGGGACTAAGTCAGGGGTGGACAATAATTTTTAATGGTGGGGCCACACCAAGATTCTGGCAAGTGCTCAAGGGCCACATTTCTACCGAAGGGGTTTGGGGTCTGAGACAGAGGTTGGGTGCAGAAGGGAGCTTGGGACAGGAGACTGGGGTGCAGAAGAGAGTGTGAAGTTTGAGGGGGAGTTTGGGTGAAATAGGGGGTTGTGATCTGCAGCAGAGACTTGGGGTGCAGAGTCCAGGAGGGAGTATGGGTGCAGGAGAGGATACTGGCGTGAGGGTGGGGCTCTAGGACGGGGCGCAGGGTCTGGGAAGGAGTTGTGACCTGGGTGAAGGGGTGCAGAGGGTTTGGGTGATGGCTTGGGGCAGGGAAATGGGGTGCAGAGCAAGGGAGGATTCTGGCCTAGGGAAAAGGTGTAGGAGGGGGTGCAGGGTCTGGGAAGGAGTTGTGACTTGGGGGAAAGGAGTACAGAGAGTTTGGGTGGTGACCTGGGGCAGGTAGTTGCAGGGGGAAGGGAAGAGAGCGGCGATGCCTGAGGCAGGCTCTGGCTGGGAGGCGCTTACTGAGGCAGCTTACAGTCAGCAGCCCTGCAGGTACCTGAAGGCTGCAATTGCAAGCTGCTCCATGTGGCTCTGGTCTGGGCAGGGTGAAAGAGTGTGGGGGAGGGAAGGAGGAGGCTTCCTCTGCCACCAGCAAAATATCTCAGCCGCTATTAGTCAGAAACTGGCCAAAGGGAGCTGAGAGATTTTGATGGGGGCGGGGCAGAGCACAAAGCCTCCCCCTTCGATCCCAGAATACAATAACCACGTTTAAAGCGGCTACCGCTGTGCTATGCTTAAGGGTCCCAGCGAGACCGCCGTGGGCCAAATCCGGTGGCTTGACAGGCCAGATAGAATCATAGAATCATAGAAAAATAGGACTGGAAGGGACCTCAAGAGGTCATCGAGTCCAGCCCCCCGCCCTCAAGGCAGGACCAAGCTCCACCTACACCATCCCTGACAGATGTCTATCTAACCTGTTCTTAAATATCTCCAGAGAGGGAGATTCCACCACCTCCCTTGGCAATTTATTCCAATATTTGACCACCCTGACAGTTAGGAATTTTTTTCTAATGTCCAATCTAAACCTCCCCTGCTGCACTTTAAGCCCATTACTCCTTGTCCTGTCCTCAGAAACCAAGAGGAACAAATTTTCTCCTTCCTCCTTGTGACACCCTTTTAGATATTTGAAAACCGCTATCATGTCCCCCCTTAATCTTCTTTTTTCCAAACTAAACAAGCCCAGTTCATGAAGCCTGGCTTCATAGGTCATGTTCTCTAGACCTTTCATCATTCTTGTTGCTCTTCTCTGTACCCTTTCCAATTTACAATTTACAGCCTGCTGGCAGCCTCTTGCTCACCCCTGGCCTAAGGCCTGATCAGTAATGCATATATCTTGAAGGTTCCGTAAGATTTTTTCTTTTTTAAAGAAGCTAATCCTCTTATTTTTTTAGCTAAGAGGAGGAAAAAGGTCTGTGGCATCATGGTAGAAAGGATTTCTGAAGAGCAACTTGGAAGACAAAAGATTACTAAAAGTGTAAATCTACATTTACATTATGTGTAAATCTACAACATGAAGGCATGCTGCTAGGACAGAACAAAGGGGAAATCAAATGACAAAGGCCAAATTATGTGGGACCTTGAGAACAACATTATAATGCTTTTGGACTTTTAATTCAGAGGTAGAGAGGAAGCCACCAAAGGTATCTGAAGAAGAACTGGACATGATCAGGATGGTAAATCTACTTACAAGGGCAGTGGTGTTAATCCATGGTTCCTAAAAAACTATCTTTTGGATAATAATGTTGATAATGTTCTACTTTGAATAGAAGTTGTGTGGCTAAATCTCCATTTGGCTGTGAAAATCTCTAGTATTATTTATACACAGCAGCAACCGATGTTCCTTCTATTTTTTTCCGTCCATGGGCGGAATAAAGGTATGTGCAGATGTGCAACACAAACAGAAACACATGCTACCGGCTGCGGGCGCTCTACTAATCAGCTGGGCAGCACTGAATCTCTCCTGGACAGCCATCCAAGCGCTCAGCTTACAGGAAACGTTGGCAGCAACATACTTTATGCCACTTCGCTAAATTTTTAAATTTGTACACCGAGGCAATTTTAAAATGTTGTGATGAAATACAAAGTAACACACAAAAGCAATTCATTTAAATATGCTCAACTGTCAGTTTGCAGAAGTATGTCTTTATTTTGGCTGTGTCGCTAAGAAAATAAAATACCATCTGTACTGCTTTTATCAGTAGATCTCAAAGGGGAAATGACTAGCTCAAATGACTAGCAGGCCAGTGGCAGAGCTGGCAGTATAACCTAGGTGTCTTAATCCAGTTGTCTATCCACTAAGATATGCTGCCTCCAGCTGAAAGGAATACTGTCTCTACAGTATAATTTGGGTAATGTTTTATCGCAAGATGCATCATTTAATCTAAACCAGGGATAGGCAACTAGGAATGGTAGGTGGACCACATGAGTGAGTCCACTTCACCTCAGTGGGTCGCAGGAGCCCACAGCCCACTTGGGTTCCATCTGCAGCCCCAGGGCCTCCCATGTCTCCCATCCCTGCGCGCCTCTCATATACCAGGGCACTGGAGTCCCACACTTACCTGCTCCCCCACCTGCCTCAGTAATATAAAAGTAGGCCCTTCCAGAATAGTTTGACACAGACCCCTGTGGAATCCCATGTGGAACCCTTCAAGCATGACTGTGAACCATTAATAATTACTCTCTGAGAACGTTTATCCAGCCAGTTATGCACCCACCTTATTGTAGCCCCATCTAGGTTATATTTCCCTAGTTACTGATAAGAAGATCATGCAAGAGCATGTCAGATGCATTACTAAATTCTAGGTATACCACGTCCACCACTTCTCCCTTATCCTCCAGACTTGTTATCCTATCAAATAAAGGTATGAGATTGGTTTGACATGATTTATTCTTTACAAATCCATACTGGCTGTTACCGATCACCTTATTTTCTTCCAGATGTTTGCAGATAAATTCCTTAATTACTCGCCCCATTATCTTTCCTGGCACAGAAATTAAACTGACTGGTCTGTCGTTTCCTGGGTTCTTCTTATTTCCTTTTTTATGGGAGGGGGGAGGGGGGGGGCACTGAGACCATTCAGACTTCAAACGACCTACTTCTAAGAAACCTTTTTTAGGACACAAGTATAAAATGATCAGCTGCAACTAGCACCTACTGGATACCTGGTCACATTAGAAGACCACACAACCTAGAATGATTAGCGGGCTGTAATCAGCAGTGCATAGCACTCACATCTGAGATAAATTATGTGTGTGGTTTGAAGACATTCCTTCCTGGCAAGCAACACTCTTACCCAGACAAAGTCTCACTAAGTCTCTTGAGCACTATACTTAATTTTTTTGTTTCTAATATTTTTCTCATTGCTCAACCCCTTCCTAGCCCCAAACCAAACCAATTTAGATTTTTAAACCAAAATCCTATCACCTCCCAAAAAGTGCCTTTTGGGGAAAAAGTTGAAAACACCATATCCTTTGTCTTACTTACAAATGACGAATCTCAGCTTAAATGAGAGCTCTGGACATTTTAGAGCTGTGCTGGCGTTTCACAGAGAAAGCACTGCATTTGGAAGAACAAAGTTCTTTTAAAATGGCATGGAGTAAATGAAATTGGTGAATTAATGTGTTTTACAGAAGCAATTTTTTTGAAGCTATTTAAAATTCTTGGGGAAAATTTGAAAGGAAAGTGTAACTACAATAGATTTTCTATTAATAAGTCTAATGGTTTTCAATCCCATGAGCAAAATAAAGGGAAATTGAATACTGAAACAGAAGTTCACATACTCAAGTTTTCATTACTGTGAATCGAAATATTAAAAAGGAAATCATAAGTCAAGTCCATAAAATCATGATTTGATTCTTTTTTAGAAAACCAAAGATTCAAAACAGAACATTTTTGTTTTTATTTGTTCTCCAGTTGAAGAGTGTTTCAAGTGCGTTCAGGTCATGTTTTCAAACCCCAAGAGACACTAAATTTTACAATGCAATCTGAACAACATACTACAATAAATGTTCTATACATGACAACAGGTACAGAAGTAGAAAAACAAAAGCTGAATCACCTTAATAGCTAAGTTTGCATTTTACCTGAAAAAGTACTTCAATTTCTTTATATCTTAGCAAAATTAAAAATTTTATGAACAAGTTTGACATGCAAATGACTATTTCCCCCACTTCCAATTCAAGAAGAATTTCAGGAACAGGGTAAAAAAAAAAAAATCTGTCATTGCAACAAAATCGATGTTGCTAGATGATGTAGAACCTATAGAATGGAATTCCCCCTATCAATTTTCCAGAGTTTAAAACAAAACATTGGAGCAATTATTGGCTAACTCTGTAAAGCCAACATTCTTAATAGAAAGATATATGTCATCTTAAAGAAACACATACTATAATCAGTATCATATGGGCTAAGGTGCTTTAGTATGTCACATATTTCTTTATTAAGCAACGAACCTTTCCAAGCTATTTCTTTTAAAGACTAATAATCCCCACTTTGGCTCAAGAACTAATCCTCCATTTGTCATGATTCTTTTTAATCAGCATTAAGGAGACTAAAAGCGAAGTGAGGATTTGAGCATTTATCAACTTCTGCATTTGATTAGTAAAAATACACTAACAAAAAAGTCTGAGTTCATTCTAAATTTCATGGTTGGAAAGAGAGTATTACCAGAAGATGATTTTATAGTTACTGAATCGCTTACGTGAAGGAATAGTTCCACATTTTGTGTGACTGGTTTCAATGTTACAGAAATTCAGTTCTGTGAATTATAAAAAGAATGAAATTCTTGAAAGCAAAAAAATCAAGAACTTTTTTTGTTTTATGCATGGTTAAAAAAATTGTTATAAAAGGATTAGTAACCTTCTGAAACTGAAAACCGGACTATTTTCTTAAAACTGCCAAAAACAAAACAGAAAAAGCATTACTAAATGCGACCCCTACTCACTGGGCTAATTGCAATGGCTCTTCAGTAGATTTCTTCCTTTCCCTCAGAGCTCACAGAGCATACTGTTGGACAATTGCTGCTCCTCCACAAAGGAACCAGAATGTGCAGGTCCCTGAGGCTCTCACCTGACCTCCTTCTGTTCAAAAGTATGTAAGGCTACATCTAGACTGCAAGCCTCTTTCGAAAAAGCCTCTTTCGAAAAAGAGCGTCTAGACTGCAAGCAGTACTTTCGAAAAAGCAAGCCGCTTTTTCAAAAGAGAGCACCCAGGCAGTCTGGATGCTCTTTCAAAAAAGCCCTGTTTGCATTCAAGAATGCCTTTTTTCGAAAGAGCACTTTCGAAAAAAGGCGTTCTTCCTCGTGAAATGAGGAGTACCGCCGTCGAAAGAAAAGCCGCGGACTTTTGATATAATTTTGAGAGAACGCGTCTGAAGTCTAGACGCAGGTGAAGTTTTTTCGAAAAAAGGCTACTCTTTAAAAAAAAAAAAAAAAAACTGCAGTCTAGATACAGCCTAAAAGCCACTAAAGGAGGAAGAAAGCATTTTGGTCTGCGACACTATCAACATGCTGATGATACTCAGATCTAAGAAGTCTCCAGGAATTAAAGATTAATCTTAAATTAAAGATTCTGTGATGTGATGAAACCTCCAGGAACATGGGCCACCAAAACTGGAAATGCCACTGAGACCTATGACACCCAGACTTGACAGTCTCATTACTCTCCCTTTTTTTAACAGACGTGAGGATCTGGATGAAAGTGAAGCAGCTGTGATTCAAACAAGCAAGATGGTAACTGAGCTTGTTGGGAGCAGGAGGCACTCCAAAGACTAAGCAGAGGCTGTGATCGCACTACCTATTAAGGACAATTTTTGTTCAAGTTATCTATAGCCTTGAAAGCATAATGATGCAGCATAGTACCTGGGTTCCCATCATAGTTCCCTTTACGGTGCTCACCTGCGTAGGCACGCACCAACAATTTGACTCCCATGCACCTCTTTAGCAGAGCTGTGCAATGGCTGCTCAACTGCTCTGGGACAGGGCTGCATAGTGGGTGGCTGCCTCACCCCAGAAGCAGCTAGGTAGCCACAACACAGCCCAGCCCTAGCCCTAACTACAGTCCTTCCTCAGGGCTTCAAGCCAGGGCAGGCGGCATGGCAGCTGCAGGAGCTGGAGCCTGGGCCCTGGTACTAAAAATAGCACAATGACCAGGCTTTAGTTCCAGCACACGCAGCAGCCACCCACTATGCGGCCCTGCCCTGGGAACAGCTACAGCTGGTGGCAGCTTCTGAGGCCAGAACCATGATACTAAAAATAGCACCACAGCCCCAGCTCCAGTAATGGTACACAGGGCAAAGAAGATAGGAGAAAGAACACTTACTCTGGGGATCCTGCCTGGTGGCATCAGAACTAGGATGGCTATTCATATGACCATCAGCAGAAATTCAGACACCTTGGTAACTTCACTAGTAGAAGCCTCGGAGCCTATAACTATAGGTGGCTGCTGAGCCACAGTTTTGAAAATCAATGTTTGCTTTTGGTGCCTAAAATAGCAGTTACATGCCTATATCCTTTTGTGGATCTAGCCCTTCATCTCTGTGTCTATGCTCCCGATCTTCAAAATAGGATAATAGCACTACCTTGCCCCAGATAAGTGTTATGAGGATATACACATTCAAGACTGTGATATGGTCACATTCTATGATAATTAGGGGTATATAAATACCTAAGAGAGACAGATTACTTACAGGTTTATTCGTAAATCATCTACAATAATGCTATTAGAAACCCAGTGATAATATTGTTAAAACGGCTGATGGAGATATTAAGATCTAGATTATAAATATATACTCCATAAAATGAAGAAGTTAAAAGTTGAACCTAGCTCCAAATTGTTTTTGTAAAACCAAATTTTTAACATTTTATAAAGGTGTTTCAATAATTTTACAACTGCTCTTTAGCTAACAAAACCCTGCATCATGATGCATACTCTTAAAAAGGCTGATTTAAGATTGCTGAGGTAAAAATTCTGACTCTTCCTAACTTTCTACCCTCGATGATCTTTTAATAGTTTTAATACAAATTCTTATAATTTTTTTAAACTGAAGAAAAAAAAGAGAAATTCTATTTGGAACCATACCAACTCCACAACACAGCTAACACAATAATTGATAGCAGCAGCAGACTACTAACCTTAATGTGCACCTCGCCCTACAGGAAAACAAGACACAGTCCTTGTCACTAGATTTTATAGCTATATGTTGACAACAGATGATTTCAGAGACTCAGAACTCCCAAGTTCAGTTTTGGGTTCCAGAAGCAAGTTTGCATTATGGGGGTTTTAGCCCCTTCTACTTCTGTCTCCCCAGTCTCTCTCTGTCCCTCCTATCTTAGCCACATCATAGATTATAAACTCTTAGGGCATGTCAACACCAGGAAATATTTTTGAAATAAGTAAAATCAAAATAATAATTCCCAAAATAACAATATTGAAATGGCACATCCACACTATGGGGGAGCATCAAAATAGCTCCAAATTACTTCAAAATAGCACGCCCATACTGACTGGAGCCTGCCTTGAACTTAGAGTCCCCAGAAGCACTCTAGGGAATGTACCAGGAGGGTGCACAGTTCCTGTGGCTGCTTGGTCAGGAAACAAGAAACATGGTTTCAGGGGCTCCTCTATACAGTCAAGTCTCTCACACCACTCCTCCCTGCCTATGCCTTCGCGGGACACCAAACCAATGCACCCTAGGAGTCCAGGCTGCCTTCGTAGGGCTTCACTCTTTTCCTCTGGGCACACCGTCAGGGTTGAGGACATAGACATGCCCATGTGCATCATAGTCGACCCAGCCTACCTCTTGCTCCCCTGGCTCATGAAGGCCTACGAAGGCAGCCTGGACTCCACCAAAGAGAACTTCAAAACCAGGCTGAGCAGGTGCCGCGTGGTGGGTATGTGTGCATTTGGCCACTTGAAGGGAATGTTCAGGACTTTCCTCATCCACCTGGACCACAGTGAGCGAAACATCCCCTTCATGGTGGTGGCTTGCTATGTGCTCCACAACCTTTGTGAGAAAAAGGGGGAGACTTTCCTGCCAGGGTGGGGAGCAGAGGCTGAACAGCTGGCCAAGGCTTAAAAGCATCCAGACACCTGCGTAATTCAACAAGCACATCAAGGGGCAGCGCTCAGAGAGGCCTTGAGGAAGAATTTCAGCCAATGCTTGTTGTGAGACTCTCCCCGGGGCCTCTCCACAAGGGGTTCCTGCATTGCTCCTGTGTGCCTTTCCTCCTCCACCCCTCCCTTCTCACCTCCCCTGCAGAACAAATAAATACCATCTACATATTTAGTAGTAAAACACAGATTCACCAAGGGCAAGTCATGACTGACCAATATAAGCACTTTCTATGTTAAGATAACTGAAATAGCAGATATGGGGAAGTGAGGAGTGTGATATATGTTGACTTTAACAAAGCTTTTAATAAAGTATCCCGTGGTATTCTTGCCAGAAAGTTCAAGAATATGGCTTGGATGAATGGACTATAAGGTGGACAGAAAGCTGGCTAGATTGTCGGGCTCAACAAGTTGTGATCAATAGTTGAGGTCTAGTTGGCAGCTGGTACCAAGTGGAGTGCTCACAGAGGTGGTTCTGGGGCTAGATTTCTTCAATATCTTAATTAATTATCTGGACGATGAGATGAATTACATCCTCAGAAAATTCATAGATGACACGAAGCTGGGGGGAGACATAGATACTCGAAGGCAGAAACAGGGTTCAGAATGACAGGCAAATTGCAGGATTAGGCCAAAAGAAACATGATGAGGTTCAACAAGGACAATGGAAGAATCCCCATGAAACTATTACAGGCTGGGGGCTGACTGCAGTTCTGTAGAAAAGGACCTCAGGTTTACAGTGGATGAGAATCTGGATATTAGTCAATAATGTGCCTTTGTTACCAAGAAGGCTAATGGCATACTGGGCTGCATTAGTAGGAGCGCTGACAGCAGATTGAAGGCAGTGATTATTTCTCTCTCTTCAGCACTGGTGAGGCCACACATGGAGTAATGCATCCAATTTTGCCCCTTCTCCCAACAGAAAAGATGTGGACAGATTGTAGAGAGTCCAGCGGAGGGTAACAAAAATGATTGGGGGACTGAGGCACATGATTTATGAAGAGAGGCTGAGGGAACAGAGCTTATATAGTTTGCAGAAGAGAAGAATGAGGGGAGATTCCAAAGAAGATGGAGCTTGGGCGTTCTCAGTGATGGTAGATGACAGAAGGAGCAATGGTCTCAAGTTGCAGTTAGGGGAGGTCTGGGTCAGATATTAAGAAAAACTATTTCCCTAGGAGTGTAGAGGAAGCACTGGAACAGGTTGCCTAGGGAGGTGGTGGAATCTGCACCCTTAGATGTTTTTAAGGCCAGGCTTAACAAAACCATGGCTGGAATGATTTAATTGGGGTTGGAACTACTTTGAGCAAGAGGTTGGATTAGATGACCTCCTGAGGTCTCTTCCAACCCAATGATTCTACGAGTGACTTACTTTAGTTCCAGCTAGAAATCTGCAAGGGAGAATGAAATGTTAATGCTTTTACGTATATACAAAATTAACCACCAACTCCAATCTCCATCCTTAAATAGTTCAATAATGTATTTGTTCGGTATTTTGCTGTAGCCATGTTAGTCCTGGGATATTAGACACAAGGCAGGTGAGATAATATCTTTTATCTGCTGGTGAATGAGACAATCTTTCATGCTTACAAAGAGTTATTCTTCTGGTAATTTTCTTAATTCAGTAGTTTCAAATCCAATAAAAACTGACATGAAGATATACTTTTGGATTTCATGAACTTGAGTTCTTAATTCCACTTACCGCAATTAGGGAGTCTTCTGCATCTTAAATGAATTTCTTAATCTTTGTATAGTTCTCAACCATATTTTTGTCTGAAACTGTCAATCCATGAAGTGTGTGATTTCTACAAGACTTGTATGAACAAAATGTCTGTGTTTCTCTTACAGTACTTGCCAAGCAGAAAATGTTTAATATATCTAAGCAACAACATGTGTCAGCAGAACAGAAAAAATGCTTCATGGCAAAGTGAGTGCCAAGACAAACTCAGAAATGGTTTCTTGTTTAAAATCCTGAAAAAATTATTTTCCTACAGAAGCCACATGTGTGCATAAAAATTATTAATAGGTAGAAGCCATAAACAATTCCAATACCTGACAATTCAGCAAAAATGTCTATTTGACTTTCACTCTTCAAATACAAGACTGACCCTATCTATTCTACAGTCATCTTTAAAACACCACCACTATTTTGCTCTGTATTGAACACTTTGCTCTATATTGGGAAAGGGTGGGAAAAGGTACAGCTATCTATTGTACATTTCAGAGAGTTTGTCTAAGTGTCTCAGCTGTGGGACATGCACTCTTCCCCCTGCTGTTCCTGCTGCAGCTGCAACAACCAAGGACAGGCACTTCTCACTTGGCCCCAAGCTGCTGTGGTGAGAGAGGGTTGGAATGTCCACTCTCCCCAGCATGGCACCATGCATACTGAACCTCTCATCCCTAGCCCCACGCCAGAACAATTTAAATGATGAAAAAGAAAAGTTATGCGTTAAGGACCCAAGCAACGTTGGGTAAATCTTCTAGTAACGTATTTTTTAAAAAGAAAATACTAGACTACAGCACAAGCCTCCTGACAAAGACACAGAATAATTATGACTGAAGATGTCAGAAACTGATTAATTGAATAATCGTGTAACCGCATCAGATTTTTACCTGTCTGTCCAAACCCCTTCCCCCCACAAACATTACTTAGCCCTGGAAAATGGGTACAGATTACAAAGATTAGTTTAATTTAGTTGATGTCTGGAGCATGGAAGTGCAATTTTATAAATTAAAAAAAATAACTAGGGCAGCTCCCTGCTCGCTACACTCACCAAACGCCCTCTCGGGGGAGGGTAAGAAACCCCAGCTGTCCACCCAGCCACTAAAGCCAGGCTGCAGCTGCACCAGCCTGGGCCTTGTCTCGCCCTCCTCTGGGGCAAGCCCCAATCCCCCCCACCTCATCCCCAGCCACAGAAGCCTTCCTCGCCCCAGTCAGCCCAGGCCCCTTATTGTACACACACATCACCACCCCCGGGCTGTCAGTGGGTGAAGCGTGGCTCCAGGGACAAGGCCTGGAGCAAAAGGGGCAGGACTAGGGTTGGTGCTTTACTCATATGTGCCTACCCCCCAGCCTGTGGACTCTGTGACATGATGACGTCACTATCATCCCACAGAAAAATGTTTTTTTTACATATATAGAGAAATTATGCTAAAGAGCTCAAAAGATACATAGGTGCTATCACTAATAGTCAAACAACTGTTATGATTAGTTAAAACTAAACAACAAACCCACAGGATTAAGTCCTAAGAATACAGAGAAAAGTTTGTTAATATAAAAATAAAACAAGAAATCATTATTAAATTAAAAAGGAATATTGACTACCTTTTTTAATGCACTGGCACTGATTCCAGATTCTGTTAACTGTCACACAAAAGACCCAAGCCTACCTTTACCGTATCATTGTAACTTCCAACTTTACCCAACAACTGACACACTGATGAGGTATCAGGTAGAAAAAGTCAATTATTTGCCCCTTCAAAATATTTTACATTTCAAGTGGTAAGATAAAGACTCACACAAGCAAGTCCTGCAAAGCAATTCCACTACATACCAGCACTGAAGTAATGCTTAAGAACACATAGCATTACAGGACTGCACGTGCCATCTGAATGGATGATGCCAGTAGCCCAAAATCTCTTCTCACTGATTTTTTAAAGTGGGCACACTGTATAGTGAATTGCAGGTTAACTCGAGAGCAAATTTATAACTTCCCAGCTATTAAATAATCAATTTATTATTATTGTACAAATCAGACATTTCCAGAACATATTTAAATTACATTTTCAAAATCAGGTTAACAGACGATAGGGATAGGAGAGACATGATAGGATAGCTTTAATTGTCTAGCATCTAGTATTGGATTGCCACCTAAATAATGGTTTGGCAGCCTGAGCTCCAGCCCAATCCACAACATTCACACTGCTAGTATTAAGTACACGGGCCCAAGCTCCATCAACGTGAATCTGTCTACCTAGATGGGAAGGCTCACTTCCAGCCATAGCACAGACATTGAGGTCAATGGGCAGGACTGTCATTTCAAATGATAGACATATACAGAAAAAGAAAAAAAAAAAAGCAACCATGAATCCTTTTGATGAAAGGAAAGGAAATAATTCTAAAAAACAATTAAATGCTAGAATATTAAACTAGGAAGTTTTTAAAAAAGATTGATAAAATACCCAATGATTTCACTACAGTTATACTATGAAAAGGTTAGGCTGCATTAAAACTATTTATTATTTCTTCCAGCGATATCATTTAACTTACTGTATTGGTTGAATCTTCTTGTAAAATTCTGTCATATAGCTGGATGGCATCATCATACCTATATACAGATACCAATAGAAATAGAGGTAAATTTGAGAAAATGCTGATTTGATTGAATTATTTGGTTAAAAAAATTTATGATTGACTCCATACTTACGTAACAGCCTTGTTGCATTTTCTATACTTAGTATTAAGATGATCTTATCTAGCTGCCATGAAACATGTACCAGTCCCTGAATTTTACTGTCCTTACACAGTTACTCAAGCAAAATTCCTGTCAAGGAAGTCTTGAGGAGGACTACGGCACCTGGACCAGAGGTGGTGTGAATAAAGTGAATAGTAAACTATTATTTACTCCTCCACATAAGATAAGGAACTAGGTAGCAGTTTAAAAAATACCCTATGAAATTAACAGGTAGGAGTTTAAAAAATACCACAGAAGGAAGTACTACTTCACAAAACAACCAACCAAATGATAAAACTCATTGTGAGTGGATGTTGTGAAGGCCAAAAGTTTAGGTTCAAAAAAAGAATGAGAAGTTCCTGCAGTACAGGTCCATCAAGGACTATTAGCCAAGACTGTCAGGGACAACCCTATACTCCACATATCCATAAAACTAACTGCCAAAAGGATTTGGCACTGGCCACTGTTAAGACAGAATACAATAGTCTGGCCAACCATACCCTCGTTTACATACCTATAGTAAGAGTTCATTTGTCGAAGGCATGGACCAACATCTCTAGTTGAATCATACAAATTTGAAGAGAAACACGTAAAAGTAGGCAGAGCTGACCTTCACACTTTTCAGCAGGCTTGAAAAATAATTACCACCACCCATTCCCTAACCATACAGATTCCAGTTCATGAAACCAATGTGTGTAAGCCAGAGCTAACAATTATGGGGAAAGATTAGCAAAACACCTCAAATTAACTTATTTTGCAGAAGAGTGGATGTAAAATTGGTCTTGCTTAGGTGCTTTAGCCTCCTGCTGCCACGGGAGAGCCCAGCATTCCATTCATTTCAATCCAAACAATAGGCTTCATATCAATTTACAGTTTCAAAATATTTGCAAGGAAAAGGATGGCAAACATCTATTCAATGAAAATGGGCTTTTTCCCTTTTACATGACCAATATCCTGGAATCAGTGTGGCCCACATGCTCTACCCCTCAAAAGCCAACACAGTGAGCCGAGTGTTGCAGGAAATAGTTCATGCTAGATATAGAAGCCAAAATTTGCAAAATTGCTAGCTGCCACACCACAAGTAAATTATTTTGGAACAAGATACCAGAATTTGATATACAATGTTTCCAAATGTGAAAATCAGGCAAAGACTAGAGGTGCCCTAGACAGAGCCTACTCCTAGGGTCACCCTTGCGAGAAAAGTTCTATATTATGGACACTGAGCCAATTTGTAAGTTATCTGAACAATCCTATATAAAATGTAAGAGTAATAGTCCTTCAGTAGGCTAGAGCAAAAGCACCGAGAAGGGTTAGTTTTTTATTTTACATTTTATAATGTTTCTGGAGTCCTTTCTAAAAATCCTATTAGGGCTTTTCCCATAAGGACAAAGCTTGGGAAAAGAGTTATATTCATCAGTTATTTGGGCAGGGCAATGGTTTTGAATGGTATTTGAAATTCTGGACCAGGTGAATTAAATGTTGGTTTATAGATGAGGCATGGATTTGTGTTGCCAAAACCTGTGCAGTGTTTTACTGTCTACAATCTGAGGAAGGCAAGTAAAGGACCTTCTAAATCTATCAAGTCCAAATGGAAGATTACAATACTTAACAGTATTTGCAGATCCAGACTAACCCCTCTGATACTTAATACTTGTAATGTTGTGCTAGCCAAAAAACAACAGAAACACCTAAGCACAGTAAGCTCATCATAAACCATATTCGTTTTATAAAAAGGAAAGAACACTGAATTCATTCCCTCTGCTCCAAGTGTTACTGTCAGAAGAACTGCTTTTAAAAAAAGATAACTACCTTTTTCAGACACAAATTAGGTTTTTAAATTCAGCCATTACCTTTCCATGTATTCAAATCGCATGCCAGTTAATCGCTTAACTCTGTGGCTTCCAGGGAACTGTCGTCTTAGCTCTTGAAGACAAAACTAAATAAATAAAATAAATTCCTCTGAGTTAGTGATTTAACTTTTAGTGACAATCATTACTTATCAAATTAAAAGAAAAATCAGAAGACATATTTGTCACCAGCACTTCCTACCATAACCAGAGGAGAATCACAGCAATGCCTGGAGAAAGTCTCCTAATTTCTGGTCCTGTGATGCCAAAAGGATTCCGGAATATATAGACAAGCCACAGACTCCAAGCGGAGAAAGATCCAGCCATTTACAAAAAATATATATTGTTTTCAGAGTTTAAAAGTTTAGAGTCTATGAGTAGAGCCCGGCAAATCCATGGATATTAGGGATGTAAAATCCCGTTTAATTGATTAACTGGTTGAACATGTTATTTAACTGGTTAATTGATTGAAGGAGGATGAGTGGGGACAGCCTGGCCAGAACAATCCCTTCCTGCAGCGCCTTCCCTCTCCCCCCCGCCTGCAGGGCACCTGGCCGACAGAGATTGTTCTGGCTGGGATGGAGAAGCCCATGCCTGCAGCAGGTCAGGGCACCCCACGGGGCAGAGCACCCCACAGGCCAGAGCTGCAGTGATGTCCCAGTCAGAGCAGCTCCTCCCTGCTGGGTGCCCAGGCCCATCGCAGGAAGAGGCTTCTCCAGACTTTATATATGTGGGTATCTGTATCTTTGGTTTTGGATGTGGATATCCGTGGCTCATTTTAGTGGATACTAATTTTGTATTTGTGCAGGGTTCTACCAATAAATCCAAACCGTCTCCATTCCTGAGGTGTCTGTAACTCTGGGATTCTACTGTATTGTTAATTTCCTTTCATCTTCTATATTAGATATTACTGTAAGTCTGAGATTATAATTTTAAGTTTGTGAGGAAACCTAAAAAAATATTCTTAGTCCAGTAGGCTGCAAGGCAGTAATTAAACTAACCAATGTGGTCTCTTATGGATGGATGTATTTTTGAAGTGCAGTGTCTGTTAAAATAATCACATCAAGCCCCATTTTCAAAAGATCTACTTAAGAAACAACAGATTCTGCAGGGCCTGAGCACTTCTGGAAATCTGGCTAGTTTAGTGTAACCCTGATCATAGTTTTCTTCATTTATTATCCCATAATTCTAATGTTGTCTTGGTCAAAGGTTCTATGAATGTTGGGCATTGAATAGTCCATGATGTTCTAACCCAGTGGATTTTGTTTTGCCTTTGTGACTGCTGTGGTGGTGATACATTTAAGTTCTGATTCTGCAGTTGGATCTGTGTTTCACTAAATCTGTTTGTTTACATTTACTTCAGGCAGGCTAGCTGTATATGTAGGAATCTATCATGCATGGATCCAGTTGTAAAGTGGAAGAGCCATAGTTTGTCTGCTAAATCTATTGTGCTTTTAAAAAAAAAAACCTACTGCACAAGTGCGGAGCATATTTCTATATTGAAGATACAGAATATCCAGATAACACTGGACTATATGGTAGATTTATGGCCTATAAAATTTCAATTTAAAAATGCAAATTCTTTTCTGATGATTAAAGTAAGGATGAAATCATTCATTAGTTTTATTTACATTTTCCCTTAAAGACACTAAAACAGCATTTCAAGCAATTACAAAAAATTACTGCCAAATAGTTGTGGCTTTATATGATAAATTGTTGTTCAGAGCAACAATTCTTGTCTTGGGCATTCACTCTGAGTGCTAGTAAACCATTTTTCTAAGTCTGGAGTCACGTTACATGAAATTGCACCATTGCAGTCTGGGCTCATTGGATACTAACAAGATCATGTTTTCTAGCTCTGGATGATTCGGTTCAATGATGTTTCTTTGTGTTGCTTGCAACCGGGAGGGATTGGAATGAGTCTGTGTGAGCTACATTAGCACTACACTCTATTTGGCTGCCTGAAAGAACAGGGAGGGAAACTGATGGCTTTGGTCAGTTCCTTCTTTCTCCTCTGAGCTTTCCATAAGATGAGGCAGGGTGAGAAGAATTAATTATACACACAGCTCCACCAGAGCTAAGGGTGTGAAGAAAATGTTTAAACATTTTAAAAAGGGGGGTGTGAGTTTCTAATAGAAATTTTGGCCTGATTCACTCCTTCATGATTGGAGAATCTGGAGTCCTAGCCATTCACAATTTACTTATGGTAAAGCAGGGCTACTCAACACGTGGCCCGTGGGCTGCATGAGATCCGCAGCCTGTTTGTTTGTGGCCCACAGTGCAGTTTGGGTTGACGCAAGGACTCAAAACACGGCCCACAGGTGGCAGCCAAGATAGAAAAGTAGTCAATATAACGGCCTCCTGTTGATATGTGTTTTAGTAGTTAAATTCCTGAGCTGTCATTACTCGTCAAAAGTGCTGTCAAATACTGCATTGTATTAATATCAGCAGAAATGAATTAACTGGGGCCTGCATGTTGTGTAGCCTTGCCTTAATCTTTATATTTATACCCGCCAGCGTGAAAGAAGCTATTTGCATATATATATGCAACCACACTTAAGTAGCGGCCCTCAGCATGTGCTGAGTATCATTGTGGTTCCTGGGCCTTCCAAAGTTGAGTAGCCCTGCTCTAAAGTTTTAGATTGTTTTGCTTTTGAATACAGCTGCTCAACAACAAAATCTAAATTTGTAAATTATGCTCTCACGGTCATGAGTGCACACCACTGTAACTGTATGAGATGAACCGAAAAATACTATTTATTTTGTTTATAGAGCATATACATGTAATAAAAATAATGTAAAGTGAGCACTGTATACTTCGTATTCTGTATTGTAACTGAAACCAATATATTTGAAATGCAAAAAAAATCCAAAACGTTTAATAAATTTATTATTAAAATTGGTACTTCATTTTTTATAGTACTGATTAATCACTATTTTTGTGAGTTAATTGCAATTAACGAACTACAATTACAAATAATCTGTCTTCAGGCCTCTTATATGATATGCTGGAGGAATAATCAGTCCAATAACAACACAACAATTTTAAGAAGTCTTAGCTAAAAACTTCAATTTCTCCCCTGTGTCTAAGTAGCAGGCTTAAAAACAAATGGTTGAATGAGCTATCCAAAAGGCTTTTTACACTTTAGAGACCAACGTTTCCCTGTAACAAATTAAAATATAAAAAGGCTCCTTTACTGTACTAACAAAGCTATTCACAAGAATGTTGATCTATTTCAAGAGTATATGGAAGTATTCTGAAAAAGCATTTTTCTACTGCTGACTAACTTCTATGGCAGAAATGCAGTAACTTGAAGAAGTCTTTAATTACAAAGGCATTGTTTTTTAGTTTTAATATACAGGCAGTCCCCGGGTTATGTACAAGATAGGGACTGTAGGTTTGTTCTTAAGTTGAATTTGTATGTAAGTCGGAACTGGTACATATTGTAGGGGAAACTCTAGCCAAACATTTCTCCAGAGCTCAGTTTTATTCTCCCACACCTCACTTCCCTCAGTCCTTTATTCTCAAGCTGAGGTGTCTGCTGAGAAAAGCCGCTCCGCGTCTCCCTGGTCTGCTGGGGGGGGGGGGGGGGGACGCGCTAGCTTCGCGTATCTCTGGTCTGCTGGGGGGAAGCAGCTAGTGCGGGGTTGCCTCACCCCGTTTGTAAGTAGGGATCCGATGTAAGTCGGATCCATGTAACCCGGGGACTGCCTGTATCCAATATTTGTTAAACCATGTTTCCACCTTATTACCAGTCATTTTACATGGGTTTTATGCTGTTCTCTCTGGAGCCAATAGAAGCCCTCCCCAATTTTAACAGTGTATTATCAAGTGTCATGTAACTATCAGGTCCTCTCCTTTCTTCTCGCAGGACGACTGTAGCGTGCTTTCAGGGAGGTAAAAAATGATGTCACACCAGGCTGTAACTTCAGCTCCTGCTTTTCCTCCTCAGGATTTATGGGGAGGAGGGAATACAAGAATACTACATTTGTAATTTTTTTTTTTAAAAAAAAGCATATTTAAGTTTATGATTTTCTTTATATATCATAAAGTAGTAATAAAGGATATGGCCAAAATATTTGCTTTAATATTCATCTAAAAACACAGCAAGCAGCTGAATCACACATATTGGCTTTCTAAATGCCTTGAACAAGCACTGGGCTGCGTGCCTCTTGTTAAATGCTAGCAGTTATCATGCATTTAAATTCACATATACAGCACTGACACTTATCTGTAAATGTTCGAGAAAGTGATAAAAATTTGAGAGAGTTTACAACAAATATTCTCTAGACATTATGGCAGTTTTAATATTATTCCTGATATTCAGCCCATATCAGAGTAGTTAGAAATATTTTCATAGCTAGAAAAAACATGACCTCCCTAAATAAGAATTACACATTAAGGTGGGTGAAGGAACTTTCTCCCCACTAGTACATTTGAGAGCCTACAAGTCCAGGCTACATACTTCCTAGTATCCAATAAAACCGTCCAAAGGACTGATATGGAATAGATTCATGGGGGGCGGGGGAGGAGGAATTAAAAAAACCTTAAGGTTTGATGAAAAATCAGCTTGACAACTTACCAATGCCAAGTCATCCCGACTACAGTCCAGAGCAGCAATCATCACTTGTTCATATATTATCCAAACTAGACACAAGAGAGACATATTAAATATGGAGAACTGATTTTTCATAATGATGAGAAACACCGAAAATGTATGTAAGATTAATGAATTCCATCTTTGTATACTTTTCCCTGTCACTCCTGCACATCATTACTGACACAGAGACATTCAATGCACTACTGTAATTAATTAAAAGCACACTTGTGCATTTTTTATTGATTCGGTAACAAAGTATCTTTTCACATCTTGAAAGGCAAAAAGTTCTAATTCTTTGCTTTTCTTAACATTGATCTACAGTTTTTTGTTGAAACAGACCCATCATGCAATGCTCTGTGACCAGATCTGGAGAGCAGCCATATATGCTAGAAAGAAAACAACTTTTCCCCTAACTCCTCGTCGCTTTTCCCCTAACTGTTTCACTTCCATATTATGAGTGCAATACTGCCTTATTCCCTTGACTTCAAAAATTAGCTTATTCCACAACACACATTATCCATATTAGGACGATGTGTACAGGGCAACTGAAAGTGAGGCCCCATTGTTCTATGCACTGTACAGAGAAAGAAACAGTCCCTGTAAGGAAGAGCCTGGAATAGCCAATGCCACGGATGCCCAGATAATTTGTGGAAAAACAAATTAACCTTTTTTATAGAAACTGTATAAGAAAAAACACAAATCTAAACAATAAAGTTAACCTTTTCTCTTACCAGAATAAAGGGTACTGCTCACTGTACAGGTATTTTTAATACAATTCAAAGAAAAATTACAATTTACATTTTTTTCTAAGTTACCACAACAAAAATTAGATTTCATTGAAACACAAACAGACCAGGGCTTCTCTAGTCTGGTGTCTTGTCTCTAGTAGTGGCTAGCTCCAGAAGATTAGCATAAGAACCCCAGTAGTGGGCAGTTATACAATAACCTGCCTCCATGGAAAGCCAAGGGCTTTTTAAAGTCACATTCAACAGGATTCAGATTTTCTGACCATCCATATAGTTCAGTCCTTCTTTCACCAAATGTTAAACAGTCAACAGCTATTGCTAAGTTCTGCAAGACCATAGTGTGTTCTTTTAAAGAGATGTTTCTTTTTATAAATTTGAAAGTGGTTTCCTTTCAGTTTTATTGGATATAATCTGTATGATGGAACACTGTAAACAGAGATACCCAATTTACTTTCTCTGTAGCATTCATTAATTTCTATTTTACATAAGTTCACAGTGCCTTCCAGCAGTCACATCTAACACCTGTCACATGTGATTCATTCTCTCTCTCTCTCCCCCTCCCTTTTCCTCCCAGGGGAGTTGGTGGGAAAATTTTGTGTATAGCATCATCTTTGAATATTTGTTGCTTTATTTTATAGTTTTGCAATTTTCTATTGTGTTCTTATCTGTCTCTTTTCAAAACCAAAAAGCCCAATCTTTCAGTTATTCAGTCCAGACTACATACTTGCTCTGAAAATGATAAAGACTGGACTGGCCTGCAACACAGAAGGCAATGGAATGGCCTACTGTGCAAAAGGCTCTGGTAAAGACAGTGGGTGGCAATTCCCATATAGGCAGAGCATTCCACAAACTTAGGACCCTCCCATTAAAAAAAAAAAAAACAGCTTTCCTCTTAAGTGATTAACAAGATCATAAGACATTAAACTAATCCACGGTTTTATTATTTAAAGAGACAACAATGGCAATCGCTCTCTTTGTTAGTCTCTGTATTAGTTTCACTATCAAATCCACACATACAGTCTGGGATTCTGGAACACTCTGTACAGTGAGTATGCAGACACCCATTGAACCAAACTATAAACCCCATATATAATGAACACTACTTCAAAGCAGGGACTGCAGCAGCACCCCTAATTCCAGCACTTATGCATGCAGTCCTACACTGCATTTATAATAGTTGCAGGAGGGAGGCAGCATATGCAAGACTCTTATTAGATTCTTAAAAGACTCTTCATACCAAGAAGATTGAACTGTAATATACATAGGGTATGCTGTTTGTATAGATTATCCATATAATTATTTTAAAAGGACATACTATTTGAAACAGTTAGGATTTTAAATCCCTCTCGCTGAAAGAATACTGACAAAAATCCAGATGCAAGCATTGCAAAAACAAAAACAAACAAAACCCCTGGAGGAAATAGCATGGTACAGGTAGCCAGCCACCTTTATAATTTCTGGGAATATCTAAAGTTGAAAGATTTCTGGTAAAATATTATGAAAATGAGTGCAAGAGTTAACCCATGATATATATTTGCCAGATATTTAATCACTGGTCTTCTAAATAAATAATTTAATGAAATTAAACAGGGACTTGTTTAAAGCTCCTCAGACTTCAACTAAAAATATATACAGCTGCTCCCCGAGTTACGACCACCTCCACTTACGACCATCCGCACTTATGACCAAAGCGGTTGTAAATACAGAACCGAGTTACGAACAGCGATCCGCACTTACGAACAGTGCGGTCGACATGTAAATCTATGGGATCCGAGTTATGAACACTTGGAGTTACAGACCAAGTGTTGGTCCGTAACTTGTTTGTAACTCGGAGAGCGGCTGTACTTTATCACTATGGCTGCAAATATCTAATAGCAACTGTACAAGAATGGCTGGGAAATGAAAACATTAAAAGATGTATTGCTTGTATTAGATTAACCAAATTATAAAAAGGCAAGCCAAAGAAAGAGGAATGAATATTAAAAACAAACCAGGAATATTTATCCATTCCTAATTGTATGGGATTCATATGCAAATCTATAAAGTACTAGCCAATTAGCCCGTCATAAGATTGGATTTTCAGGTCTCTCCTCCACCTCTTCTCTCCTGAGCCTCCAGTCTCTCGCTCTGTCTCTCTTTCTCTCTCTCCTCCTCCTCCTACTGCCTCCCCTCTCTCTCAGCTCTCCTCCGCCTTCTTCCTCTCTCTTCCCATCTCTCTCTCTTTCTCTTCTCCCCCTCCTGCTTCTCACTCTTTCTCCGCTCTCCTCTGTCTCCATCGCAGATGCACGCTCGTCCATGCCCCGCTCCCATACCATGTACGTCACTGCCCCGCCCCCCTTTACCTCCCGCCATGGCGCTCGGCTGACCTCTGCACCACTCAGCTGGGCTGCCGCGGGGGAGCCCAAACGGCTACTTGCTCTGCTTGCTCCCCCGCGGCGGCCCGGCTAAGCGGCGCAGAAGTCAGCCGAGCGCGACCGTGGGAGGTGAATGGAGGGCGGGGCAGTGACATAGTCGAGCGCCACGGCGGGAGGGGAAGTGGGTGTGGCCTGGCCATATATGTCACTGCCCCGCCCTCCATTCGCCTCCCTCCATGGTGCTCGGCTGACTTCCGCGCCACTCAGCCGGTCCATCGCGGGGGAGCAAACGGCACAAGCAACCGTTTAGGACCCGCGCTCCCCCTGCAGCACGTACCGCAGCACCCAAATGGCCACTTGCTCCCCCGCGGCGGCCTAGCTGAGTGTAGCAGAAGTCAGTCGAGTGCCATGGCAGGAGGCGAAGAGCGCGACTCAGGCAAAAGAGCCGCCCAGAGGGAGCAGCCAGCATTTCAGCGTTAGAGTCACAGACATTGGGCTACTATATGATTCTTGTCATTAAATATTTTGTTTTTTCTACTGCTCTTACATAAAAAGTGATATTGCATTGTTATTCCTGAACAACTCCCTTTTGCCAAGTTTCTGTCCAGAAAGACATAGTGTCATAAAAATTCTCTGGAAATAGCCATTCTGTAATACAGAATATATTACAGAAACCCAGACATGACTAAACTATAGCATCACAAATACAATAGCATCACAAATACAATTCTGTCATAAGAACAGTTTTCACATTAAGTTCTACAACATAATATTACTTACGGCTTAGTTAAAGATATAACATTTCCTTATCCTTATTAAAAAACCCTCCCCTTATAATTTTTCCCATTCCTCGGAAGTGAAGATAACCTGTTGAATGATACCTAAATAATACAATCTCAGCCAAATGTTCACAATATATTCTTATGACTTGCCAATGTGTACCCATCCTAAGGGCCGAACCATAGGTAATGGAACTATGAAAGGATGTGGATGCATTGGAAAGGGTCCAACAGAGGGCGACCAAAATGATTAGAGGGCTGGAGAACATTACCTATGAGGAGCGACTGAGAGATTTCGGTTTGTGTAGTCTTCAGAAGAGAAAGAGTGAGGAGGAATTTAATAGCAGCCTTCAACTTCCTGAAGGGAGGATCCAAAGAGGATGGAGAAAGGCTGTTCATAGTAGTGACGGATGGCAGAACAAGGGGCAGTGGTCTCAAGTTACAGTGGGGGAGGTCTAGTTTGGAAATTAGGAAAAGCTATTTCACTAGAAGAGTGGTGAAGTGCTGGGATGGGTTACTTAGGGAGGTGGTGGAATCTCCATCCCTAGAGGTTTTTAAGTCTTGGCTTGACAAAGCCCTGGCTGGGTTGATTTAGTTGGGCAGATGGCTGGACTTAATGACCTCCTGAGGTCTCTTCCAGCTCTATGATTCTATGAATGCTGCAGCACCCCAACATACCATTTATATACAGGATTTAGAGATTGGCTCAATAGCTCTCAGTACCCTCACTATAAAAATTGTTCCAGTTGAGGGATATAGCGATTTGTCAATTATCCAATAAGCATAAGCTTATTGGATAGTCAATTAGTGATGTGATTAGTTGTTTTCCCCCCACTTGCTGCCTTTATCAGAAAAAGGCAGCAAAGGGGAGAGCAGGTGCTGGAGGGAAGCCAGCTTTAAATCTGGTTCCCCCCAGCACCAACTCCACAGAGGGCAGGAGAGGTAGAGGCACAGTTGGAAACGGGGCAAGCTGGGACTAAAGCAGTCTCGGCTCATGCAGGATCTGCTCCGATTCTCGTTCTGAAATCTACAAGAGCCCTGGCACGGCTTTTGTACATTTCAAAAGCAGAAGCCCTGCAAGGGTTCTTGTACACTTCAAAGGCTCAGGCACTGCAGGGAGCTTGGAGCAAATATGGGAGTTCCCCACTGGCCCCACACTCTCTGCAGGACTTCTGCTTTTGAAATGAAATGAAATGAAATGAAATGAAATGAAATGAAATGAAAGGCTCAGGCACCGCAGGGAGCGTGAGGCCAGTACCCCTCTGGCTCCATGCTCCCTGATGGGCTTCTACTTTTGAACTGTAGCAAGAGCCTGACAGAGCTCTTGCTATAGTTCAAAGGTGGCGGCGCACTTACTGACTAATTAAATAGTCAATGGAAATCTCATTGATTATTTGATTAGTTAATCTATATTAAACATCCCTATTCCAATTACAGTGAAACTTTTGAAATAATTTCAACCTACTGTCATCCCCAAGCTTGGATGCATATTCGTTAATTAATTCTCCTCCAACTTCCACTATCTGTTCACTGTTCCGATAGTTTTCTTCCCTCCACTTCCTCATTTTATCACGCATCTCTGAAAAACAAAATATAAGGTTATCATGCAATAATGTAATATGAAGTCTATTTCTGAACTGACTTTTAATCTAATCTCAACCATGTTCAAGAGATACACATATGCAATTTCTACTAATAACAAAGCTGCTTGGGGATAGAGCGATCCCTGGAACTTTGACCTTGTTACCTTACCGCCATTATGGAGACTACTTAAAAGCAGGGAGTGAACATGTGAGAGGGGGGGGGGGGGAAATCTACTGAATTTGTGGTTTCAGAGGCTATTAGGTGAATAATCTAAATTGTCAGATGTAAAACAGGCTCCGTGAGAATAGATTCAGCTCAGAGCATTGTCAATTCATGTCCTTTAAGATCCAGTGTTGATCAGTTTAGTATCAAACTGTTAACGTATGTAGGGCTTTAAACAAAACGAAGCCTACACAAATCTTAAAAACTGAGGTCCTCCCCAACTGGAGATGACAACAAGTTGAAGATCTTATTAAATCTTACTAAGGATTTACATTAGTATTTATTCTGAGTCATCAATTACCCTCTCTCTACCTTGGCTGCCGCTTGTCCCTCTGGCTGTCACGCTTTCTGACTCTGAGTGAGTTATAGTTGAGTGAATCTGTATAAATATACTTTGGAGGGCATTCAGATTCTCCTGCATGGAAATCTGTACTATACAAGATATTTCTCATCATCAATACTGGGAAGGAAGGAGACTCCGTGGAGGGTGGACAAAGAAAAACAGAACATGTGACATTTCATTTTGAACTTAGCTATAAAACAAAGCTTTATCATACTAACAAGAAAAACAGACCTCCTATTTTCAAACCTGTGATTGGTATCTACAACATAACTTTTTCTGTTAACTTTCCAAGTAATTTTCAGCATCCTCAGGATCTATAGCTTTCCTTTAACCAATAGGTCTTGCTATCTGTTTTTCAATTTGACCTTTCAGTTGCAATGATAAAAATCTAATCGAAACTAGTATTTTATGGTAATGTATGATTATATGAAATGATTTAATAATAATAAAAAAAACCAACTTTCCTCAAATGCTGACTTCCAGATTGAGACAATTCACTTGTACTATTAAAATTAAATCAGACAAGAACGTTGTATAAATGTATATATTTTAGACTTTTTACTGGACATATTTTCTAGACAAAGCAATTTAACTTTATAAACATGGCATCATCCTCTGCACAGACAATTTTTAGACTAAAATTCTTATTGATGTTTTATTTATCATATGTGCAAGCCACCACCAAAACTGTTCTTTAATATAACAGCTCTATGGGAATAAATTTGATTTTGGAAGAGGTCAGCAATAATATAAAAATGCAACTGATAAATATGAGACATTTTTAAAGCAAAAATAAATAACTGCTATAAAATTCCATTCTAGGAATGTTCTGTGTGTTGCCATAATGATATGCAGCTTGAAAGGAGGCATGAGAATAAAGACTTTCTTTGTGAAACAGTAAGTGGGTCCTATATGTGAAAATTACCAAAGGAAACCACTTCATATATCAGTAAGATAGAAAGGACACCAAGGCTGTGTCCAGACTCAGGTGTTTTTTCGAAAAAAGTAGCCTTTTTTGAAAAAACTTCACCTGCGTCTAGACTGCAGCCGCGTTTTCGAAATTAAATCGAAAGAACGTGGCTTTTCTTTCGACGGCGGTAAACCTCATTTCACGAGGAAGAACGCCTTTTTCGAAAGTGCTCTTTTGAAAAAAGGTGTTCTTGAAAGCAAACAGGGCTTTTTAGAAAGAGAGCATCCAGACTCACTTGCTCTCTTTCGAAAAAGCGGCTTGCTTTTTCGAAAGTTCCGCGTGCAGTCTAAACGCTCTCTTTCGAAAGAGGCTTTTTCAAAAGTATCTTTTGAAAAAGCCTCTTTCGAAAGAGGCTTGCGGTCTAGACATAGCCCAAGCTTTCAATTTTAAAATTTCGAAAGAGCATTTACTATGGATCCAATCTTAAAAAGTTCCAGACCTGATCCTAAGGTCAACTGTAGTAGGGCATATTCACCATCACACAGCAAAGGTGAATGTAGACAGTTTTCTTGCATTTCAAAATACACAATAAAATTTGACAGTTTAAAAGTAAACACAGACCCTTTTCCATCTACCAGAAGGGATCTCATTTCTTTCATAAAACTGTACTGTGCCACATTTTGTATTATGAAAGTCAACCATAACTACTACATAGGTCAAATTAAATGCTTCTTCACAAACTAATTTGTTCTTGACACAACAATCAGTGGCAATTTAAACATTAGACAGCAAGAATGTATCACACAAATTGACTGTGTAAATATACATAAAATAAATAAGTCATCTAGTTTTCACAAATTCATTTGCTTGACAACTACTAAAGCCTCCATAACAGTATAACTTTCAAATGTAATACTGTCTAAGCTATTAACAACATTCATGTCAATCATTTATCACCAAAGTAGGCTTTTCAATGATTGGAAAAAAGCAAAACACAGAACATGCTGTATCCGTTGACCACTGAAAGTGAGAAAACAAGTACAAATAAATGT
Organism: Pelodiscus sinensis; assembly: GCF_052426305.1. Lineage (NCBI taxonomy): Eukaryota > Metazoa > Chordata > Testudines > Trionychidae > Pelodiscus > Pelodiscus sinensis. Next base: position 31,816,377 of record NC_143053.1, read on the forward strand.
TCTAGTATAAATACAATGAAAGATATGTTAGTTAGATTATAAAGTGCTGGATTATGAACAGAAGGCAGAAAATAAATGTTGGTAACATCCTAAGCAGACTCATTTGGGGGAGGGGAGGAGTGTTAAGAAACATCAATTGTGTCAATCGGGCTACATTTTTAAGGAAAGTACATCTGTACAGTGTAACAAGGGGCTGAGCAGTAGCAGTGCTGGACTCTGGCAGTGGTTTGGGGAGGTTATATTTATGTCACTAGGTCTATAAATTGATCTAAAAGAACTGATGGGCTTGTTCATTTTAGTGTAGTTTAAAACAGCAGGTGACTCCCGGCCTGAGGTCTGCCACCAGCACCTGGCACCAGGGGGGTCCACCCTCTGCTCACAGAGGGCCATGAGTGAGAGGCTACTCCCAAGCACTGGTTAACTGGCAGCCAATAAGCACCAACTGGGAAGGATGATGCTTATCAAATTGCTGGTTACCCATTCACATCCCTAATCCAAACTTCTGACTAGCAGTCTTCACAAGAAAGAAAATCCTCATCTATAATGAAGACCCGTGCTTTATCCATTGCTCCATGTTGCCACTGTGGCCACTCAACATCTGTGGTTAGCTAAGATAATGTTCAAGAACCTTACTTTTCTCTGTGGCAATGCCACTTACAGTTATTTCATAGGGTGAATAAAATAAAACTAAACATTGTTTTATGACAATAAATAAAAGATGCTTAGAAGGAATTTCAAACAGTTTACAAAGTATAACAAAAATATCCACAATCTTTTAATGTGAATCTGGAATATTAGGGCAAAGTCAGAATATAAAGGTAAAGAGAAAGCTAAATAATTATTTTTATACAGCCGCTCCCCGAGTTGCGAACAGTGGAGTTACGATTGTTCGCATTTACGCCCAAAGTTCCCATGGAGCAGTCATAAAGGAGGCCCTCGAGTTACGAACGCGACCCGCGCTTACGAACAGCGCAGTCGCGTGTAACTCAATGGGATCAGAGTTAGGAACAGATCAAGTTATGGCCAAGTGTTTGGTCCGTAACTCGGAGAGATGCTGTAGACAATAAATTTGAATCCAATTCTTAAGATGCATGAGGGGAGTAATTTTGTCTTCCATGACTGAAGCAGAATTTTCTGATCATTATTAACCTGGTTACTATTACAACTCCAGTTTGAAAGTTGTGTGCTAGGAATCAATTTGGGACTCTTAACTTCACTACAAATGAAGTTGCCCCATTTATAAATTTGCAAGTCTTCCATATATTGTGTTTTTAATGTTAATGTTTTTAATGTTAATATATACGTTTTGGGGGGTTTTTTAAACAATTTTTCATTGTTTTAAAAAGATGTGGGCAGCATTCCTTATAAGCTATGCACTTGTGCCACCACTCAAGAAGGATTCAAATGCTGTACAGTTGATTAGCAGAGTGACCACTGTAAAGATGTTAAGTATCAAGTAATTAACTAATCGAATAGTCGATAGGGAGCCTCTGCCTTTGAAGTGTAGCAACAAAATGGAAAATGAAATTTAATGAGGATAAATGTAAAGTAATGCACATTGGAAAAAATAACCCCAACTATAAATATAATATGATGGCGGCTCATTTAGCTACAAGTAATCATGAAAGAGATCTTGGAGTCATCATGGATAGTTCTCTGAAGACATCCACGCAGTGTGCAGTGGCAGTCAAAAAAGCAAACAGGAGGTTAGGAATCATTAAAAAAGGGATAGAAAATAAGACTGAGAATATCTTATTGCCCTTATATAAATTCATGGTACGCCCACATCTTGAATACTGCATATAGATGTGGTCTCCTCATCTCAAAAAAGTTATACTGGCATTAAAAAAGGTTCAGAGAAGGGCAACTAAAATGATTAAGGGTTTGGAACGGGTCCCATATGGGAAGAGATTAAAGAGACAGGGACTTTTCAGCTTGGAAAAGAAGAGACTAAGGGGGGATATAATAGAGGTAATAAAATCATGAGTGGTGTGGAGAAGGTGAATAAGGAAAAGTTATTTACTTGTTCCCATAATATAAGAACTGGGGAGTTCCCAGCTGATCCTGGGCTCAAACTGGTGCTGCCTCTTTGAAATGCCATGAGGAGCCTGATGTCCAGCTGCCCGTAGCATTTCAAAGCAGCATTGCTGCAGAGCCCAGGGTCAGTGCCCAGCCGATCTCCAGCTGACCACGGGATCTGTGTGGTGCTGCCACTTTGAAATGCTGGGTGGAGCCTGATGCCGGGCTCACCATGGCATTTAAAGCGGCAGCGCCGCACAGAGCAGCTGAACCTGGGCTCAGTGCAGCACTGCCGCTTTGAAGTACCCTTCTGTTCTCTCCCCCTGTTGTTGTCTCTATCTGATAGAAGCAGGAAGTGGGGGAAGCTACAAGTTGATTAGTCCTTCAGATCCCTAGACCATAGCTAGATTTTTATTTCTATTTTATTTATGGTGGAGCGTATCTGCACATGCCTCAGTGCACAAAAAGAAATGTACTTCGCACATGGATGGAAAAAATCCGCACATGGATAGAAAAGATGGTTTGGGGGGGGGGGGGATTTGCTAGCTTCTATTTTGATGAGACATATGTAACAAGATTCTATACAATTAATTATTGTTCACAACTGCTCAAGGGATTACTGGGCAAGCACATACTGATTTACTATTAAAATCAAGATATATTCTGAAGGATTATGGCTTCTTTCACGTGCCTTTCTGAGAGTGCAATGTCCTTCTGAAGCTGGTACCCACTGAAGAAAAAATATGCACTAAAATTCCCTAATAACAAATTCTCCCAGATGTGTTATTAATCAAGAGACGTAACTTTATTTTTAGCTGAGACTGAATTGATAATGCAATTCTGCTTGCCTGAGAATAAGAAAGAGTGGCAGAATCTTATTTACTTTGTATAACTTTGAGCCTTGACATGAAAACTAAATGTAACTTTACTTGGCTTCAGTCACCCTAACTGATCATTGCTGTTTGTGGTTCAAATTGACTTTTGTTATGTTGTCCAACTGATGTTGCACAATACCAGTTTCTGATATGGCTTTTATATAAAATCCTTTTTATTTTTTCTTCAATCAAATTCATCCCTGGAGTAACTGCAAGTAAATCAATGGAGTCACACCACAGATGTATCTCATCTGTGATTAGTTTGCACTTCTGTCAATGGACACTTATACCAATAGACCCTCACTAGTAAAACCATTGGGGGAGGGGGAAATAAAAATAATAATTCCCTAGTCATGTTGTAACATTTTACATTTACCTGCAAAGAGGGAGACCAATTATAAGCATTGCTGCTCAAATTACAAGCACTAACAAAATATTTGTGTTATAACCTGATCTACTGACATGATAGTTTTACTAGCACAGACATTATACTTTTAGGCCTACCTTAATGCTTTTCAAGAGCCCGAGAGGAAGGGACACCTATTCTACTGTTGTTTGCACAACATATTTTACTAAGCCTGGGTTATAAATTGCATAAGGCATCTGATTTGCACAAACTAAGTTGAAGAAAAAAGGAACATCAAGGAACTGTGTTCTTTCGGGCATGGATTTTTACTGCTTACACTTAGTTTGTTTACAACTAGGGATGTTACATTTTGATTTATCAACTAATTGAGCAGTCAATGGAATTTCCATCGACTACACGATTAGTCAATAAGAGGGGGGGTGCTCGCTATCTCTACTGCGCCTCTGCCTACTGTGGCTCTTACTACACTTCAAAAGCAGAGGCGCAATGGGGAATACAGGGTGAGTGGGGCTGCTGCTGACGCCTGGTCCCAGAAGTTGCGCTTCTGCTTTTGAAATGTACTAAGAGCCGCCTGCAGCTCTTGCAACATTTCAAAGACAAAGGCGCAACAGCGAACCCGGCACAAGTGGAGACTGAAGCAATCCCAGGTCATGCCCAGTCCCCCACTGCACCTCTGCCTCCCCCGTGGAGATGGTGCTAGGGGGAACCAGCTTTTAAGCCAGTTCCTCTCAACACCAGCTCCTGCTCCCAGCCCCACTGCCTCTGATAGTGACTAGTCAAGTAGTGCATATGCTTATCGGTTAGTTGACTACTCAACTAATTGCTTACCTTCCTATTTACAATCCGGGTGAAATGAGGCCTAAGTATAGAGAATTGGCTTGTACAGACAAATGTCAAAGCAGAACATGGAAAGTGTTACTTTCTTCATGACATTAGCTCACCAACTCCTCAGATGTTGACCAAGATTCTGATTTCCCAACCTATCACTTGCATAGTTTGTGCCTCTGGCAAGCTAACTACCACACACTCAGAATTCATGTCCACCCAGAAAATTACACAAAAGTAAAGCGCTCCTCCCCAGCACTTCAGGTGCACGTTTCTAGCTCCTGGAGAAGTGGGTGGAGAGAAAATCACTGTGGGGCTGGGGACACCCATAGACGTAGTTGGGGAGAGCAACGGCACTCCAAGCAAAGGTGAAACATGGGCTTATGTATGACTGGCCTCCCTCCCCCACAACTTCTGTGAGGGAAGAGCTGTCCAGGTGATGGAGGGGGCCACTCCAGCTCACTGATTCTGCAGTTGGATACCACTTCCCTAGGTCCTAATGACAATATTCTTCCCCTTCTATGGGTGCTGATTTCCCTGCATGCCCATTACCCTGTTCCTGTATAAAGGTGTGTGTCCATGGTGCGAGAGGGCAGATGGAGGCTGCTGGCTTTGAGGAAGAGGAAGGAAGTGGAAGTGAGGGAAGGGGGATAGAGACAGTGAGAGGGGAATGTAGAAATGAGAGAAGGTAAATGGGGCAGAGAACAGGGAGAGGAAAGCAGAGGGGATGAGACAGGGAGTGGAGGATGGGAAGGGAAGAGCAATGGGGAAGAGAGAGTGGAAACCTGGTAACACAGCATCTCTTCAGCAGCAGCTGGGGTTCCCCCATTAAGCAGGCTCATCGAAAGCCCAAAACCAATACCTGGACCACCCTCCCCCACTCCTGGGTCCCAACACCCTAAGCTACAACTACCTGCACTCATGAACCCCCACACCAAGTCTTACTCCATAGCCTCTGATGCCAAGCACCCCTCATGCAACTCCCCCATAGGGTTCCATCCTTCCCACACCCAGATCCCTGCTGCTGAACTCCAACCACCTTCACCTGGACTCCACATGCAACGTCCCATGGCCCCTACACCAAGAAGTCCCAAGCAAGCACTTGTGCATTCAGACCTCCTCCCCAAGCACCCACACCCAGACTGCCCCACATCAATCCCTCTCACTGCACACCTGGGATCTCCCACGCTAAGCCCCTCCATACCCGGATCCTGCTGAGCTGAACCTGCCTGCACGCCTGTTTGCCTGGCACAGAGGGGCAGAGCGCTGGAGTGTTTCTGGGGCAGGCCAAAACCTCGAGCAGAGTCAGGGTCGGGTGCAGCCTCACCACGGAGTCCCTGCCCCGCGAGGGGGTGCGAGTGGGGGCAGTTCCCTCCCCCACCATGCTAGCACCTGCGCAATTTGTTCTGCAGAAATGAAAATTGCAGCATTTTAAACAATTCTGTGCAGAATTTTTATTCCGCTGCCCCGGCCCAGCACTCCCGCGGCCCCGCGTGTGGGGAGGACGGAGGGGGGGGGGGGCGTCCGCTCCACCCCAGAGCCAGCAGCACAGGCCGGAGCCAGGAAGACCCGGCTCGCACGGACCCCGCCCCCGCGGCGGAGCTCTCCGCAGGCCCCATCCCGGGCCGGCAAGCCGAGGCAGGCCCCTTTGCCGTGCCGGGGCGGGGAGCCCGGGAGCAGTTACCTTCCCAAGTCACATCGTACAGTTCCGAGACCTTCGCCATCTTGCCGACGTAACGTCCCACGCTCTTCTCCGCTAACCTTTCTGGGCATGCGCGGCGGCGCTGCGCACGCGTAGTGATGTTTGCTGAAGCCGCTGACTTGCCTGGGGCTGCGAGCGGGCACCCGGTTGTGCCATTGTGGGGAGGTGACTGGCCAAGCCTGGCACAGGAGAGCGGCTGCGCAGAACGGTCCCACAGCTGGAGGCAGGGGACGGCAAGGGGCAGAATGCGGGACGGGGTACTAGGAGGTGGGGTGAGGCCCTGCCAGGCAGGGCAGGGGGGACCCAAGGGTGAGCCCTTTGCCCTGGCAGCAGCTATAGGGGTGCGTGGCAGAGGGGCTGTCCCCCACGCAGTACCCGCTTCCCAGAGCTGAGCGCTTAGAGGCGCAGCCCAATAGCAGGACAAGACGGCGCTCCTGCAAGGATGCATTGGCCTGCTGAAGTGGACTGGAGCCGATGACTTGTGTTACATACACTCACACCCTCTAAAAACTGTGATGGGCAGACCTGGTTTTAGCGGTTAAAAGAGTGGGTTATTAGATAATCATGTCTACATCCTCCCTCAATGCAGTTCCACATCTTCTTAGCACTTCATTACTTACTTTCATTAATACTGGGCCCATAAATGACATTGTGCTATTTAATTCCTATTTACTAGTAGGTAATACCTGAACATACACAAATGCTAGAAGTCTAAATAATAAAATGGATGAACTAGAGTGCCAAGTTTTAAAGGAAGATATTGATATAATAGGCATTATGGAAGCTTGGTGGAATGAGGACAATCAATGGGACACAATCATACCAAGGTACAAAATATATCGGAAGGATAGAACAGGTCGTGCTGGTGGGGGAGTGGCATTGTACCAGACTGAGGTGTCATTAGAGGAGGTTTTGGAACCAACTGATAAACTTAACGGTAACAGGTCACCGGGACCAGATGGCATTCACTCAAGAGTTCTGAAAGAACTCAAATGGGAAATTGCAGAACTATTAACTGTGGTTTGTAACCTATCCTTTAAATCAGCTTCCATATCTAATGACTGGAAGATAGCTAACATGACACCTGTCTGTGGCAGTTGGAGGGGGGCCATTCTAGCTCAGTTGGGCTGGGGCAGGCTCCTTCCCCCCTCTTCCCCCCGCCCCCAGTTAATCAGTTAAACTTAACCTTTTACCAGTTAACTAATTAAATGGGATTTTACATCCCTATTGTTTACCTTTCTCTGTAGTTTGGAGAAGAGGAGGAAGCCAAAGATCACTCTCTGGTTAGACCTAGAGTGGTGGATTCTCTGTAACTTGAAGTTTAAATTGTGATTTGAAGATATCATTAACTCAGTCAGAAGTTATAAGTCTATTACATGAATGGGGGGCAGAGGTTCTGTGGCCTATAACATACAGAAGACCAGTAGGGATGTAAAAGGCTGGATTTAACGGTTTCTGTTATTGGTTATATGTGGGCTCCTGCCCTACTCCTGGGGAACGGCTGCCACCCTGCATTGCTGGCTCTGTATCTTAAAAGCCTGCTGAAACAGAGGCAGCAGCACGGGGCTGCAGTTGGTGCATACCTGGAGTTGGCTTAAAAGCCAGCTTTGTACTCTACAAATCACCATCAGTGGAGAACCATTAGAAAATGTGGACCATTTTCCAGACCTTAGCAGATACCTCTCCCAAACATCTGTATCAGAGGCAGCAGTGTGAGGCGACAGCCAGCTCCCTAAGAGCTGTGGGTGTGTGTAATAATATAACTGCTGAGATTTTCAGCAGTTACACAGTTACCCACTTTTTAACATCCCTAGAGACCATACTAGATACCTGGAGCAGTTAATAATACTGTAGTCCAGCTCATGGTATTCCTGGTCCTATAGCGGAAGGGCCTGAGCCAGCAGTCATTTGAAGCTCGTGCCAAGGCATCCATGTGGACCAACATGTGGCTTCTAAGCCATGGCACTGGACAGGAGCTGCTCCAGGAAATGAGAAGGGGATTGTTGAAAATGAGAAACATGAGATGAAACAGTCACATATCCACACCCAGCACCCTGCCCTCCTGCACAACCACACAGCCAGTTCTCTGTACAATTATATACACAACACAGTCATGCCTCATGCAAAATGTACCTTAGCTATCTTGCACCATCACATACACCTCACCCCCGACTTTAAAAACATAGATTCAAAGTTCTATAGTGTCATCCCAACTTTCCCGGGGGGAAAAAAAATCACATATACACCTCAGAATCACCCCACAACACACACAAAAACAGTGAAAAAAATCACAGTACTTAAGGGTATGTCTACACTACCCTCCTAATTCGAAATAGGAGGGTAATGTAGTCATACCGCAATTGCAAATGAAGCCCGGGATTTGAATTTCCCGGGCTTCATTTGCATAAAGCCGGCCGGCGCCATTTTTAAATGCCGGCAGTTCGAACCCCGTGCCGCGCGGCTACACGCGGCACGGAGTAGCTAGTTCGGATTAGGCTTCTAATCCGAACTAGCTGTACTCCTCGTGGAATGAAGCCTAATCTGAACTAGCTACTCCGTGCCGCGTGTAGCCGTGCGGCACGGGGTTCGAACTGCCCGCATTTAAAAATGGCGCCGGCCGGCTTTATGCAAATGAAGCCCGGGAAATTCAAATCCCGGGCTTCATTTGCAATTGCGGTATGACTACATTACCCTCCTATTTCGAATTAGGAGGGTAGTGTAGACATACCCTAAGAGTGCACTGACAACTTAAGAGTGCACTTATTTTACAAACATATGCAAGTCTTTAAAACAGTCTTAAAATGAATTCACAGCTAAATGAGACTGGGCATGTTCAGATAATTGAAAAAAGTGAAAGTCTGATAAGTTCCTTTCAGAGTGTTCTGTTTTGCTTCAATAATGAAATAGCTATGACAAGAGGGGAGAAACCATTGACTTTCCCATTTTGGCCTAATTGACCTAAACTCAGAAAGATCTGGCTTTACTCACTTAAAATGTGTACAGATTATGAGGTACCTACTAATCTAGTTTCCTCTTTTGGTATTAGGTATTCTGCTTGAGCCCATCACCAGTGTGGCTCCGTCATCCAAGCAGCCTTACATATGAGCTGCCTATGAGTGATATAACAGCAGAAAGATCAGAGAGGAGATGGATCTGCAGCTCCTCAAAAGTCAGGCATACAAAAGCATTTTTCTTAACATCTTCCACTGTTGTACTGTTTTAACTATTTTAACTCTTTATCTAACTTTGCTTGCCACAGGGATTCTGAAAAATCCACACACAGTACCCCTAGGTGACATTCTCATTAGTATCACAAACATTGACGGCCTTGTTGATTAAACTCCACATCAAGCACTACATTCCAATTGTGGTGAAGTTAGTGAGTTTTCCCGTTGAGTTCAGTAGGCCAGAATTTTACCCCTTTTTCAGTTTGAGATTGATTTGGCCTATGTTAATTGATTTCTGCCTAGATTTCTCTCTCCACGCTGTGGACCATTTTCCAGACCTTGGCAGACACCCAAACATGCAGCATTGACACTGAAATTGAATGCAGGATCTGGTATGCCAACACATCCTTTGGAAAACTACTCAAATGAGTCTTCAACTAAAGGGATCTGCAAACAGCTGCCAAGATTGTAGTTTACAAGGCAGCTTTCACCCCCACCCTTCTCTATGGGTATGAGATTTGCATAATCTACAGATGACGTATCTCAAGAAACTGGAGTGTTTCCAGAAGTGCTGTCTCAGGAAGATTTTCAGGATGTGCTGGGAAGATGGAAACACTAACATTAACATGCTTTCTGCTGCTGACATCAGCAGTATAGAAGCACAAGTCATGAAACACTAACTTTGCTGAGCTAGCCACTGTGTGCATATGCCTGATACTTGCCTCCCAAAGCAAGTTAGTCAGTTAAGTCAGGGTTCAGGGAGGGCAGCAGAAGCATTTCAAAGAATTACTGAAAGTACAGAGGCTGGCAGCTCAGGAAGGGCAGCTGCAGGCTCACCCAGCTCCACCAGGCCCTAACCTAGGTTCCTGGCAGTTGAGGAACAGGTTCAACGGGGAATTCTACTGAAATATGCTGTGCTTGTTTCAGATACTCTGTCACCCTCCCTGGATCACTTCCTACTATTGTCTCTGGTGAGGCAGTCCATGGGGGGTCAGGGTCTCTAGGGTCCACAACATAGGTTGCTTCCTCGGGCTCCATTAGTAATAGGAGTCCAAGGTTGTCCTTGTGTCTCTGGCCTTTGCAGGCATGGATTGTATCTGATCCTGAGCACAAGTTTCTAGCCTAAGTCCTTTCTTTCCAGCATCTGACCCAGAATGATCTGGGCTTCTTCCCTTTAGCTGATGTAGCACCTGGAGCATGCTCAGATTTAAAACAAAGAAAAGGAAGTTTTTCTTCATTCAGCGCACAGTCAACCTCTGGAACTTGCCAGAGGATATGGTGAAGGCTAGGACTTTAATAGGTTCAAAAAAAGAGCTAGATAGAGTCATGGAGGTTAGGTCCATCAATGGCTATTAGCCAGGATGGGTAGGAAAGGTGTCCCTAGCCTCTGTTTCTCTGGAGGTGGGTGACAGGAGAGGGATCCTGTGAGGATTACCTGTTGTGATCCCTTCCTCTGGGGCATCTGGTATTGACCACTGTCAGCAAACAGGATACTGGGCTAAATGGACCATTGGTCTGACCTTGTATGGCCATTCTTATGTTCTTAAAAAACAACAAATGATCCGGTAGCACTTTATAGACTAACAAAACATGTAGATGGTATCATGAGCTTTCGTGAGCAAAGCGCACTTGTTCAGATGACCGGAGTTTTGAGTTTAGGATGGTGCAGACACAAAATAAATAGGAGAGGAGGGGAGGAGAGAGGGGAGAGACAGGGAGTAGACTCCTATGGCAGGAAGGATATTATCAATTGACTTTGATTCTTATCTGCTTCATTTTAACTACCCAATCTTCAGATACTTACTGATTTCCTCTAGCTCTCTGTCTCCCACCCCCCTGCTTATTTTCCTCCCCACCTCCTTCTCTCCTATTTATTTTGGGTCTGCACATCCTAAACTCAAAACCCCAGTCATCTGAAACAGTGGGCTGTGCCCACGAAAGCTCATGATACCATCTACATGTTTTGTTAGTCTATAAAGTGCTACCAAACCATTTGTTGTTTTTTCTGTACAGACTAACTCAGCTATCCCCTGAAGTTTATGTTCTCAGTTCACCCTACGGGGTGGGACTTCCACTGTCCATAATGTGGGTTTAATCCTGTCTTGGCTAGGGTAGGGAATGCCTGCTACATCACAAATTGTTAGAGCTGGAAACACAGACATGTTTTATGTCCTTCTTCCTCTTAGAAATTAAAACATTTCAGAAATTTCTCAGTGAAACTAAGCAGTTCTGTAAGATACCCTTTTCTTTATAGTTTCAAACTGGAATGTCGACAACAGTTTAAAATACTGTTTTAGAAATGTTACTGCCATTGTAAAATCTGGTTTCTGAATTTTGTTGTTGCATGTTCGCTTGTCCTTTTAGTGCTAAATATCAGAAAGAAAGTAAACACTAAATGTCAATATTACCAGCACTTACCCATGACCATAGCTTCATGTTGTTTGCTGTTATGAATGTATCTTAAAAACTGAATGAAGCTTGCTTTAAACTTTTTCTAGTCACCACAGTGAATTCTAACAGTTACCAAATGAAAATAATGAAACAACATGCACAAAAATCTTATTTGCCTGATTCCTTGAGAACATTACAAATGTTTCTGTTTTTCATTATAAATGCGTTATGTCAGCAGACACTGACTTGACTTAGCCTCTGGATAATAATTCAGTCAGAATTGGAGATCAGAAAAATGACACATACCAAGGAGTGAGAGTTCAAGCCCCACTAACTTAATTACAACCTACCAATAAACCAAATCAAGCAACCTTGCTGCCTTATGTTCCAGTGAGAGCTGTGCATGTTCATCACCTATCAGGTTTAAGCACCTGGTTTAGTTGCCTAATGTGATCATTGTTGTGTTAGTGGTGATGATTGTATCATTGATGAGAGTGAGAAGACAGAAATAGCTCTGATACAGCTGTAGAACAAGGAGGAATGTGACAGTCACAGTGACATTGTATACTGTGCAGAACTTAAATTTCAATGTGGCCTTGACTTATTTGTGAACTATCTGAAAACATCAATTCCTTTGTAAGGGATAACTTTCTGTATGTTCGGTTTGGTTTATCCTTGTAGAGGAAGCAAAAGTCTGCCCTAATTATAGAGTATGTACAGATATAGCTAAATAAGGGGGTGTTACAAAGCTCAAATTTTCAGCAAGGGGAAAGTTAGTTAGGGGTCACCACTGAAGATTTCCCATTCATGAAGAATTTTGGTTACATGACCAATGCACACCATGCTAAAATGCAACTTCTTGCAGAGCCTGATACTAATAGGCATTGAGTACTTCTCACGGTTGGGTCCTTAAAGATTAACTGGTACATAGAGACATTATTTCATTCACACTTTCCCTGCATGGTAGAGATGTATTTAAAAAACAACCAAATAAGGAAAAAGAACAACAAGGAATGACAAATAAGGCCAAAGGAACATATTAAAAATACTTATTTAGGTATTGAGAAACATGCCACAACAAGTAGGCTATAGATGGTTGAAAAATGGCAAATAAAATTTTGCAAAACATCTTGAAAAATTCTTGATATTTTTGAAAAAGTTTGACCAGCTGTGTAACTGTGACACATATGGAAAATATGAAGAAAATAATTGTACCTCTAAATTCTTTATCTGGGAATTCCTTCTGACTACCTAACTAGGGGATTAAAATAGTCAATTTCTGCTGCAGTTCTTTGAAATCTTTGAAAATATGCATAAATATACCCAGGTACTGACAGAATTAGATCATTTAGAATTCCATGAAAACAAAGTCAATTAAAGGACACCTAAGGGAAGCTGAAGAAAACAGGAAGAATAATCAACCTGCTGGATAAGCAGTAATAAAATTTAAGAAGGCTAACCACTACCTTCCCTATACTATATTCTTTTATAATTAAATGTTTTCCTTTGTTGAAAAGTATCTACAAGTACTTCTCAATATTGTAGCATACTTCGTCATTTACAAGCTAAAGGGCATATTGAAGAAATGGAGGGACATGGAAATTATAATCTGCATAAACATATGATCAGAACCATCTGGAAATTCAAGAGTATGATTCCATGCAACTGCTGACAATAACTTGCTTTTTTTTCATTTTAAATAATGAAAAACTGGCTGTTTTATTTTAGAAAACTGGCTATTATATTAATATGAGGTCAAATCTTGACATCTTTACTTAGGGTGTGTCTAGACTACATGCCTCCTTCGACGGAGGCATGTAGATTAGCCAGATCGGAAGAGGGAAATGAAGCCGCGATTAAAATAATCGCGGCTTCATTTAAATTTAAATGGCTGCCCCGATCTGCCGATCAGCTGTTTGTCGGCAGATCGGGGCAGTCTGGACGCGATGCGCCGACAAAGAAGCCTTTCTTCATCGGCACAGGTAAACCTCGTGAAACCAGGTTTACCTGTGCCGATGAAGAAAGGCTTCTTTGTCGGCGCATCGCGTCCAGACTGCCCCGATCTGCCGACAAACAGCTGATCGGCAGATCGGGGCAGCCATTTAAATTTAAATGAAGCCGCGATTATTTTAATCGCGGCTTCATTTCCCTCTTCCGATCTGGCTAATCTACATGCCTCCGTCGAAGGAGGCATGTAGTCTAGACACACCCATAGGCAAAACTTTACAGGGTATACTCTATAGGATACCCTGAGCTAAGAATCATAGAACACCAGAACTGGAAGGGACCTCGAGAGGTCATCAAGTCCAGTCCTCTGCCCTCATGGCAGGACCCAGTACCATCTAGACCAGGGGTGGCCAACCCGCGGCTCACAAGCCGCATGCGGCTTGCAAAAGAAAAAAATTGAGGCTCCTGATAGAACTGGGACGGAACCTGGAACCACTCAGATCAGCTGCTCTCATGGCAAAGCCACTGTGAGCCACATGCATGCTCACGACCCACACCGTTCCACTCATGGCCCCCAGCACACTACGTCATATCCTGCATGTGCAGGCTGGGTTGCACATACATCCTACCCTGCATGTGCTAGCAGCCGGCTGCTGAGCACAGGCAGAGGCAGCGGCAGCGGCAGCGGCTCCAAGACCTGGGAATAAGATTAGTGCGGGAGGGGGATTGGGTTAGAGATGGGAGGGGAGGGGAGGTGTCTGGCTCTGGGGAAGGAGAGGGGAGCGGGGTTGGAGAGGGTGTGCGTGGCATGCCAGCCACTCAGTGCACACGCCCCAGTGGCTGAAGGGAGACGTGTGTGGCTGTAGTGGCGGCTCCACCTCTGGGACCCAAGAATTAAGTTAGAGTGGTGGCGGAGGAGGGGGGGGGGATTAGTATAGAGGGGGACCGGTGCCTGGTTCTGGAGGGGGGATTGGGTTAGGGGTGTGTGTGCCAGGCTCTGGGGAAGGGGAGAGTGATTGGGTTGGGGTATGTGTGCCTGGCTCTGGGGAAGGGAGGGGGATTGGGTTAGAGCAGGGGGAGTGCCTGGGGGAGGGGAGGGAAAGAGCAGCCAGTGTGCTTTCTGAGGCCTGAGATCCCCAGGTACTGGCCCCAGCTCTCTCTGTCCCCTCCTCCTGGCCAGACCCCCCCACAAGTACCCTGCCCCAGCACCCACCAGCACCCTGTCCCCTGACCCCACCAGCACAGTTGGGGCATATTAGTGAGGCTTGGGAGGGGGGTTGAAGTGGTTGGTTTTTTGCATCTCACTTGTGTGACCCCGACTGACTTTTCTGAGGGTCAGTGACCCCTGACTCAAAACAGGTTCCCTGCCCCTCTCATAAATAAAGACAATGCTGAAACATTTTGTGTTTGACATAATATTTTATTTAAAAATAAAGCCTGGCCTACAAGCCCCCAATTGGGGCCAAGCCCCCATCTGGCTGCAGCCTCATAACATTCCTGCACCCAACCCCAGTCTCCAAAACTGAGCCTATCATACAGTGGATCCCTCTGTCCTGAACCTCTCACATCCCCAAACTCCTGCACCCCCATATCCCCAGTCTTCTACCACAACATTCCTGTACCATCCACACACTGCAAATCTATGTCCTGAGCCCCTCATGCACCCCAGCCCAAACTCCTGCACCCACACAGCTACAAGTCTGCAGCTTGCTCAGCACCCAATCCTCCACCTAACCCCAACACTCTCCAGCCTGGATCCTTCTCCCTGAGCCAGCATCCTCTTCTCTACTTCCTCCTGCACCCAAATTCCCTCCCAGAGCGTGCACCTCTCACCCCTTCCTAGTGCTTTTTTTGTGGGCCACAATAACAATGGAGACAGTGTGAAGACCTGGGGAAAAGATGTTAACCAAAAAAAAAAAAAAAAGTGCCATGCTTTGGGATGGATGTACCAGCACCTGTTTCCCCCAGCGCAGCGCTTTTTTTTTTTCTCAACCACTTTGCCCCAGCTCTTCACACTGTCTCCACTGCTATTGTGGCTCTTCATCTGTAACAAGTTGGCCACCCCTGATCTAGACCATTCCTGATAGATGTCTATCTAACCTGCTGTAGGGGTTCTCCCCCTGTGCGGAGGGGCTTACGTCCGCCCCCCTCAGTTCTCCGATTATAGGCGCCTTGAAACGGCCGATTCCGATCGGTTTGGTTAGGCGGTTGGGGGAAGGGGGTCCGGGCCCGCCCTCGCTCCGGACCCCAGCCCAGGGCCCTAAGGTTGGGGAAAAGGCTCCCCCACCTAGCAGGGGGGGTCGAGACCCCTAAACTCCCCTGCCCTCAGGGTCCGCGTCCCTGCCCTGGGCTGCTTCTTCCCCCAGGTCCCATAGGCTCACCTGGGCTCTTTCTCTGATCCTGCCCAGGGCCTCCAATAATGCCGTCCACTCACCGGCTCGCGAGGGGGGTGCGTCTCCTCGGCGTTCCCCCCTATGGCTGGTCCACTGCGACCTTTTGAACTGCCCGCCGGTCGCAGGCAGATTACGTCACCCCCCTCGTCGGCCTCCGGCCCCTCCCAGGGCAGTCCTACCCGTGACGTCTTTGCTACTTCAGCTCGGCCCCGCCTCCTCTCTGCGCTGCCGGCCGGCCCCGGCTCGTCACCCGGCCGGTGTGCCGGCACCCCTGTCCCTGCACTGCCTGCCGGCCCCGGCTCGTTACCCGGCCGGTGTGCCGGCCCTCCCGTTCGGGGACGGCGGGCGGTGATCCACTCCCCTCCGGGGGGTGAGTCTTTCCCCCGCGGTCGCGGCGTCCCGGCGGTTTCCGGGAGGGGCGGGGCTACCCCGCCACACCTGCTCTTAAATATCTCCAGTGATTGAGATTCCACAACCTCCCTAGGCAATTTATTCCATCGTTTAATAATTTCTTATTCCATGTATTCCCATTTCTTTGAGGCCAGTGATTGAATTTCACTCTTGTCTTTTTTTAGGTTATTATTACTTCTTCCAATTTTTTTTCATTACTCACCTGCTGTTCCATAGCATAACAAGTTCTGCAAAAGGTACAGGGGACATAAAAATGTGTGAGGAGTCCTTAGAGTTGGATAAATAGAGACCTGATGTATGACCTTGAAAAATTAACATCTTTGACAGCTTTCTGCTCTGCTTATCTCTAAACCTTAAATCTTAAAACCTGCAGATGGTTACTAATGACTATCAACCAGATTTGCCTGGGAACCCAAACACTCCTTTAACCACATAAAATAATAAAACTTCTTGCTTCTAACTAAAATTTTTTCTTAAGGTCTTAAATACTTGGATGTTATAATGGCAAGCTGAATACCAGATCTGCCTCCAGTGATGCTTTTATGCCAGCAGCTCTTCTTTGCAAAACACCTAGTTTCTGAAAGCAAGCCACAGATGGAAACTTTGACCAGGCTGGTACACAGTTTTTGGGCTAGAATGGGTCCTTGTGGAAACCCCAAGAAAACTGTATTTCTGAGTATGATTTATTTTAGTTCTACAGCCTAGAGGAAAAATCAAACAGGCAAATCTAATGCATACATTTAAACGGTGGCTCTCACAAATAATGAGCCAAACTGTGGTCTCACACCCATGAAGGCCCTTCAAAGCACCATCATTGTAAAGGTAAAAGAGAAGAGAGGGCTAGACCATGCCTCATAGTAATAAAGCCTATGGTAGGAGCTAAAGGAAAAATCTCTTTGAGGCTTTTGCTATAGAGACCACCCCAGTGGAATCAGTCAGTAGGCCTGACTCCAAACTTGGAAGATCCCCAGGAATCTGTACAAATCCCAGGGGACCAGTTGGGAATGCCAGAGCCTTCTTTGCAAAACCCATTTTCAGTGAGGATGCAGGTAGTCACTATTACTGCTTATGTTTCCATGCAAGCTGTGTGTCGCCATCCCTTTCCTCATAACACCCTGTCAATATAATTCCAGTACAATGTTGTTATTTTAGATTCTGAGACTCTTAGTGACAGAATCATTTATCTTGGTCAGCGCTAAGGTGTTGTGTTGTCAAATAATATGCACTTCTATATATCTGATAAGAAAAATGAACAAGATCATCAGCTGGTATAAACTGGCATATTCCATTGAAGTCAAGAGAATTACATTGGTTAACATCAGCTTAGGGTCCGACCTAGTTTGCTTCAGTGGATGATTTGTGATATGTTACTTTTAAATTATGTGAGGCATAATTACAAAGCTGTCACCGGGTTTTTAAAATAGTTTTTTACTTTTGTATTGTTAATATTGCACATACCCACATGTTCTAAATTCAGAGCCAGATTCTATCATCCTTCCTTATAGTGAATAGTATCTTACCCTGTGAATAGTAATTTTGATTTTAATTGGAGTAATCACAATATGAGGCACTACTCAAGGTGAGTAAACATTGGAAAAACATAGTTTTCAAATGATGTTATCTCGCAGTCCTCTCAGAACTCAGGAGCAAAATTAAAGTAATTTTAGAAAGACAGAATCTGACCCTGTACATGTGTCATGGCCTCAAAATGGCTGCTCAGTTTAATAGCTGTTCTGTCTTTCCTTCCACTGCAGAATAGTTGTACAATGAGAAGCAGCAACGCATTCATATAGCAAATTAAAGTTTCCACGACAACATTATGTTTAAGGTATCACTGTAAAAAAAAACCAGCCTTTAAATGGAAAAAGAACAAGAGCTTATTTCACTTAATGCACTGCAAACAATTTCCAGAGTTAAAATCTGCATAAGCTGTCAAAAAGTAGCTATGTGGTAACTGGATCATTTATTCTGTGCTGAGCAGTGCAGCCAGCTGTTCGCAAGGAAAAAATTTGATCTTTGTAAATAAGAGTGAAAAAAAGTGTTTCTGCTGGTAAAGGGAATTTATCATCAACTTTAATACTATCTTTCATTGTACTCTTTGCTGTGTTTATTTTGGTTAAGGCTTACTGACAGTTGAGGTTACAATGTTTTATAATCTGATGACAAATCTAATAAAGATGATCTCATGAAATAGTTGATAGTCACTGATGTATTGAAAAGATCCACAGATAACACATGTGGGGTTTGGCTTGTTTTGAATTTACTCAATTTGATCCTGGTGTTAATAAAACTCAGTTTTTGTTTCTGCAAGTATGCACACTGTTTAATTGCAAGCAGAGTAAAATATGTATTTTGTCAGCAAATTAAAAGCAGGAGTTATCTTGTGGAAAATTTTAACATTCAGTCACTTGGAGTGACAGCATATCCTTTCTATTTCATGGAACATTTGCATTGCACATTTTTGGTATGAAGAGGGAGTTTGGTATATACTAACATAATATACTAACATGATTGAATTGTTTCAAAGAATAATTCAGAATATATTCCCATTTTGCTCAGAGGGGACTCAGACATATCAAAGACATTCCATGCACCAGTAGATAGAGGGAATGGTGTGTTCATCTAATCGCAAGCAGAGAATGCACCATCAAATGTCTCAACCTTCAGTGAAGTGGTCAAATAGTTTTTGAACATGTGCTTTATTACATCAGTGTCATGGCACATTGTTTGATGTCAGTAAAGAAGAAAATCAACACATAAAACGGTGAGTGCATTGTTTGTCAGAATTGTTTGTGTAACCATTCCTTTGCAACTTCCGTAGCATTTAATGTTTGCATTTATATGAATGCATTCAATGATACATCTTCTCTTGAGCTGCTCTTAGCAAACTTAACTGAAACTGAGCAGAGCTTTTGCTTTGGAGTAAATCCTTAATATTTTATGTCATATTTAATAGGAATTCATGTTGAACTACATTCAGAGAGGTAACCATGTTAGTCTATTTCAGCAAAAACCACAAGCAGTCTAGTGGCACCTTGAAGACTAACAATTTTTATATGCATAAGCTTTCATGAATTGCAACTCACTTTCTCAGATGCATGAAGTAAAAGAAAAAGAAACAGATAGTAGGGATACAGAGATGAGAGTGTTACATTAGAGTTAATTCAATCACGGTGGCTGTGGCTAAGGAAGTGAGAATACCTAAGGTGGAAAATTACTTACGGTAATGAGAGAGCCTTTCCCAGTTCCTATCCAAACCCATTCAGATAGTGGCAGATTTTTCTATGAATTCCGGCTCAGCAGTTTCTTATTGCAGTCTGTTTTTGAAGGGTTTTGTTTTATGTTTGAGAATGGCAACTGCCAAGTCTTTAATTGTGTGACTAGAGAGGTTAAAATGTCCTTGAACTGGGTTTTTTTTTATATTGCCATTCTTGATTTCTGATTTGTGTCCATTTATTCTGTTACATCTCCCCAATGGGATCGCTACCTTGATGTGGTGGGGGGCTTGCATGTCTCAGGGACCCTTAGAGCTATGCCAGCGGGAACTTACTGCTCCTAGTAGGGCCATCCAAGCTGGACAGGTCGATGGGTAGAGACCAGACAAAAAGCGATTCCCTGGTCCTCCAGGTTGGGGGTTGGGCAATGGGCTAACAACTCATCCCTGTAAAAAATTATTATGTTATGGAAACCTCTACATTATTCAAAATCAAAACCATTTCAATCCAAGGAAACCAAGGGCTCCTAAGCAGTGGCTTATGACGTACAACGGTCAAACCCGGAAGGACACTGTTGTACCAATGACCCTTAGTCAACCTCAGATGTCCCTGGGGAGTAAGCTTTCACATAAGAATTGCATGATGATTGGCACATGGAATGTAAGAACGTTGAGAGAACAATGGACATATGCACAAGTGGCAAAAGAAATGCAAGTATACAAACTCTCGATCCTAGGCATTTGTGAGGCCAGATGGAATACCTTTGGGAGACGAGGCTGCAGTCAGGAGAGACCTTATTATACTCAGGAAAAGAGAAGGAAGATGACATCCATGAAGCAGGAGTAGTTCTTCTGTTGTCCAAAGAAGCTGCCAGAAGTCTGATAGAGTAGGAGCCAGTATCAGAGCATCTGATCAGAGCCAGATTTAAATCCCAATTCCAGAAGGTTACCATCATAATGTGCTATGCCCCAACTAATGCAACAGAAGAAAAGAACAGTTTTATATACAACTGCAGTTGGTGCTTGACCTAGACATGATGTGCTGATCCTGATGGGAGACATGAATGGCAAGGTAGGCACTGACAACACCAGTAGGGAAAAAGAAATGGGAACACATGGTTTAGACCAGATGAATGAAAATGGTGAACTCCTTGCAGACATGTGTGCTGTTAATGAACTTGTAATTAAAGGCACACTTTTTCTGCACAAAAATTGCCATAAAGTAACTTGGGTATCACCCGATAATTGTACACAAAACCAAATTGACCACTTCACAGTCCGAAGGAGATGGCGAAGATCTCTGGAAGATGTGTGTGCTAGGTGTGGAGCAGACATCAGATCAGACCACCATTTAGTAGTTGCTAAACTTAAAATGAAACTCGCAGCAAGAAAATGACAGCCCAGCACAAGAATCAGATTTGATGTGGGGAAGCTCAGGATACAAGAAGTGAAGGAAGCCTTCCAGATTACCTTGAGCAACCACTTTGAGGCACTCCGAAACAAGGAAGGAGCAGAACAAACTGCGGAGGGAGTCTGGAGCTTAATGAAGGAAGCAATAGTGGAAACGTGCAAGGTGGTATTAGGTCGACCTTCCACTAACCAAAAGGAATGGATCACAGATCATACATGGAGAATGATCGAAGAATGGAAGGCACTCAAACAACAAGTTAACCAAGCAAAAACAAGAGACCAGAAACAAGCTGCAACATCCAGATACCACAACATTGCTGGGGAAGTAAAGAAAAGTCTCTGCAAGGATAAGAGATATTTTATAAACGACATTGCAGAAAAAGCAGAGGCAGCATCTAAACAAGGGGACTTGAAAACCCTGTACAATACAACTCGAGCCTTGAGTGGAAGGAAGAGAAACCCAAACAGACCAGTGAAAAACAAAGATGGTTAGCTACTTACCTCAGTGGATGAACAGCTAGCCAGATGGAAGGAACATTTTGAAGACGTGTTAAACAGACCACCACCATCAAATCCATTACAGCTAGAAGTAGAGAACCCATCGACACCAACACTAGGGCAATTACAAAAGAGGAAGTCTGCAAGGCAATAAGGAACCTAAAGAATGGCAAGGCAGCAGGACCTGATAATATTCCACCTGAAGTACTAAAAGAAGGAGGAGCTGCTATAGTGGACCAGCTACACAGTTTGCTAAATCTGATATGGACAACAGAAGAGATTCTAAAGGATTGGACAAAAGGGCTGCTAGTGAAACTCCCTATATCCGGTGATCTGTCACTGTGTGAAAAGTGGAGGAGGATTACTCTCCTGACCAGCCCAAGCAAAGTATTAACCAGAGTCATCCTGGAATGAATGAAAGATGCCTTAGACCACAAACTAAGAGAAGAACAGGTAGGTTTTAGAAGAGGATGATCTTGCACAGACCAGATAGTAACACTTTGGATCATCACAAAACAATGCATTGAATGGCAAGCACCACTCTATATCAACTTCATAGACTTTATGAAAGCCTTCGATCATGTGGACAGGCAGTCCATCTGGACCATCATGCAACAATACAGAGTTCCAGGCAAACTGATTACCATCATCAAGAAACTATATGAAGAATACTCTTGCCAGGTCAACCATGATGGAAAATTGTCAGAAAAATTCCAGGTCACAACAGGTGTATGCCAAGGCTTCCTTCTTTCTCCATTACTCTTCCTGATTGTCATAGACTGGGTCACAAAAACAGCATATGATGACTCAGGAAGGGGACTCCAATGGACTCAAACTAGAAAACTTGAAGATCTAGAGTTTGCAGATGACTTAGCCCTGCTTGCAGACAAATTAGAGCATATGCAAGAGAAGACAGATGCCCTGCAGGAAACAGCTGAGCGAGTGGGCTTCAAGATTAGTCAAGAGATGACCATGTTGATGTGCATTAACAACAGACAGGAAGGTGAAATTACAGTTGAAGGAAAAGCAATGCAAGAGGTAGATCAGTTTGTATACTTGAAAGTAGTGAATAAGGGATCGTCCAGAAAAGGGCTTATTTTCCGGAGAATCGCGTCTACACTGGCGCTTTTCTCCGGCAAAAACCCCGAGCTGGAAAAAAGCGGCAGCCATGTAAATGCAAATGCCGCGGGGTATATTTAAATCCCCCGCGGATTTGCAATTCCGAAGTGTCTCATTAGCATCCCTTTTCCGGAAAGGGATGCCAATGTAGACACAGCCGGGGAGTGTTATCAGCAAGAATGGGGGGAACTGAAGAAGACAGTGCAAGAATAAGAAAGGTGCAACAAGCTTTTGCCATACTACGGCCAGTTTGGGGTACAAGAGCCATTTGAATAAGAACTAAACTACGTATTTTCACTTCCAATGTGAAATCAGTGCTGCTGTATGGCTTGGAGGAGTGGCGCGTTGTCCAGAGCAACACTAAGAGAATTCAGACATTTGTCAATAAATGCCTTAGACACGTTCTCCAGCTAAAGTGGTACGATAGAATGCCAAATGAAACCTTGTGGACCAAAACAAATCAGAAACCAATGGAGGTCCAGATTAAGAAAAGAAAATGGCAATGGGCAGGCCACATTCTGTGAAAAGACTGTGAGGAATGTATCATGAGAGAAGTGTTAGAATGGAATCCAAAGGGAAAGAAGAAAAGAGGATGTCCCAAACAAACATGGCAACGAAATTGCCTGGATGAATTAGAAGCAGCTGGCTTAACATGGGATCAAATCAAGACTATCGCTAAGGATTGCAAGAGATGGAGAATGACTGTGGAGGCCCTATACTCCATTAGGAGCCCAAAGGACTAATATATAATAGATTCTGTTGAACAGAGCAAATCCAATTTGTCCAACATATATGGCAGAGGGGCATTGCTGACACATGATGGCATATATCACATTAGTGGATGTGCAGATGAAAGAGCTTTTGATGGCATGGCGGATGTAGTTAGGTCCTATGATAGTGTCTCTACAGTAGATGTGTAGACAGAGTTGGCAGCAGAGTTTGTTGAAGGGATTGGTTCCTGGGCTAAAGTTTCTGTTGTGGGGCATGTGGTTGGTAGTGAGCATGTGTTTCAGGCTGGGGGGCTTCGAGGTCTGAGAGAGCAAGGGATCATCATCTAGGATAGATTATAGAGTCTTGATGCTGCATAGGAGAGATTTTAGCTGGGGACTGTTGGTAATAGTGAGTGGCATTCTGTTGCTTTCTTTCTAATCAGTCATGTAGTAGGTGAATTCTGGGTAACCTCCTGGTTCTGTCAAGGTAGTCCCCCGCTGACCGCAGTCTCCATGTGGCACTTCTGCTTTGAAATGTACAAGAACCCCCGCTGGGACTCTTGTGCATTTCAAAGCAGAAGTGCCTGCATAGAGCCTGGGGTCAGTGGGACTCCCCACTGGTCCTGGGCTCTATGCGGCATTCCAACTTGGAAATGTACAAGAGCCCCAGTGGGGATTCTTGTACATTTCAAAGTTGGCTGCCCTTGCCCCCTCCCATGGAGCTGGATCTGGGGGGAACTGGCATTTAAGCTGGCTCCCTCCAGCACCCCACCTTCTTCCCCCGTTGCTGCCTCTTTGTGATAGAGGCAGCAAAGGGGGTGGGGGGCGGGAAGCAACTAGTTGATTAGTTGCCTACATCCCTAGTTTGTCTCCATCTGAGGGATTGGAGCAAGTGTGGTTGTTTTTTTAGGGCGTGGTTGTAGACAATAAATCATGTGATATATTCTGGATGAAAGCTGTAGTGGTCAGTGAGTTGTTGGCATAGGGTGGTGTTTATGTGACCATCACTTATTCGTACAGTAGTGTCCATGAGTGTGAAATGATTCCCTTGTGTGAAGTGATTGAGGTTGAGATTAATGGTGTGGAAATTGTTGAAATCCCAGTGTAATTCTTCAAGTGCCTTATTCTTCCCATGGGTCCAGATGATGAAGATGTCATCAGTGTAGCGCAAGGAGTGAGGATGAGTGCTCAAGAAGCTTTTTCCTAAATCAGCCATAAAAATGGTAGATTACTGTGAGGTCCTGTTGGTACCCGTAGCATTGCTACTGACTTGAATGTAGAAATCATTCCCAAATCTGAAATGTTTGTGGGTAAGAAACAAATCACTCATGAAAGCGAATGCCACAATAAAATTGCTAGTCTTTAGGGTGCCACCAGACTGCTTGTTTATGTTGCATTATTGTCCTTTTTACTTTCCCCAGTCCCTATTTTGCATTTTTATTCCTTAGATAAATGACATTCATTTCAGGACCTGCCCAAAAATCTGAGTACCGTTAGAGTAATAAAAAAGTCCAATCGATGTCTAATACAAGTTGTGCCTTAAATGTATTTTAAAGTTCTCAGTAAAGACTTCAGGATTTGGCCCATCATTACAGCTGACAATATTTTCCATTATAGATCCCTCTTTTCAGCTGAATGTAACTTTCTCACCCCTTTTCCTCATCTCTTGTTGGGGCTGAACTTTTCATGACTTGGTTCTAGCCCTAAGGTAATTGATTTTCATTTCTTTTCTTTCATTTTTTTGAGGAAATTTTGATTAAGTGATATTCAGCTAAGGAAAAGAATGTGCTTCTCCTTTTATTAAAGTCTAATCATGCCTTTTTTAGTCATCACTCTAGCAAACCATACTGAAATTTGAATATTGAGATGACTTCGTTAGGTGTGGGTGAGAAGGGGAAGAAAAGTAAGTTACATGTGACTGAACATCTTATCTGAGCAGGTCCACTGGGTATCTGTGAGATCCTCTATGCAGAGTCCAGTGAAGTCCCTCCTTGCAGATGACCACGCATTTTCTGTCTGCTCTGCTTGACAGGTCCAGGACTGCTTCTCTTAAGCTGCTATAAAGAAGTGCCTGCATAAAGAAGATTGTAAATGCCTCATTAAAATCACACAACAAAAGTAACCTACCTTTATCAGGGAGAGGAAACAAAATTACAGAAGCTGAATGCAATATTAATAAAACACTGAGAGTACAGTCAACATTTTAAAAGGTCAGTTCATGCAAGCAATAATGTTCCTGCGTCTCAGTTTTAACCTGGCCTCATTGCAGACTCTATATTTTATTATATATATGTAACAATATCAATAAACAAATATATCAAGTTACTCATTTTACAAGGCAAACTGAAAAAACATGCATCACAACATTAATAGTGTAGTAGGAACATTCACTTTTGCATTTTTTTAAATTTCAACTGTTCCATCTTAATGTTTTTTTGCAGTTGCTTCAGTTATAGGATTTATGGAATATTTACTGTACTTGATATTTATATTTTGTAGCAGTTCCTTATCATAGCAATATTGTTTATTCCTACACTTTCACTCTCTCCTGGACTGTTTGGATCTCTTTCTTCTCATAACCTGATTCCCAGATTCGCCAGCTGGCCTATCAGCAGCATTTTGTGGCTCAGTAGACAATTATCGCTTTCACATAAGCTTAATTTGATGCTTGTGACTATCAGCTCTATTGAAGATAATGGATCTCATGTTCATAGACAGAAGCGCTTCCATAAGAGCTTGCAGGACAGGAACCTAAATCTAGAATATTGTACAGCTCCTCATTTTGCTTGCACACAAAAAAGCAAGTGTAATATACCTGAAAGGACCAGAATCTTATGAAAAGGAAGATGGTTTTCTGAGGAGAGGAGACAATTGAAAATGGTCACATCTTTATTCTTAATATCTTATTCAGACTATACAAATCTCAACTGCGATTAACTATTCTATTCTTTCTGCTAGGATTGACTCTGCAGTCACACTGTTGCAGTTTTCACACCATTTGGCTGAATGAAAGCCAAACAAAACACAAGAAACAAGGCTGTCAAACTCCCAAACGAGAAAATGCTTTAAAGATACTCTTAAATTCCTTTCACTTATTTCCATGCTTGAGGCCCGATACAGATCCTGTGGAAGCCAATGGAAGTTTTGTCAGTCACTTCAGAAGCAGTATAATTGTGCCCTTAGTTTGTCATATACCCCTGCCCCACCACCTCATCATTCATCATTCCTTATAAGCCACGAAGGCTTTTGTTCAACAATATACATTGGGTTTTCCATTGTGAGAATCCCTGCCACTCCATTCCAGTTTAGTTTTGTAACAAAATCTAACCAAAATAATAGAAATATAGGGCTAGAACGGACATTGATAAATCATATAGTCCAGTTCCCTCAATGTGGCCAGATTAAGTACACCTGAACCTGACAAGTGTTTGTCTCATCTGTATTTAAAAACCTCCAGTAATGGGGACTCTACAACTCCCCTAAGTAACTTGTTCCAGTGCTTAACTATCACCAGTGATGGAGATTCTACAGCTTCCCTAAATAATCTGTTCCAGTGCTTAACTATCATTATAGTTAGAAAGTTTCCCCTAATATCTAAATATAGTACCACTTGTCTGGGTAGAAGAACCTTCCTTAGCAATAGAGACAGAGAAGAAGTGTGAAACAGAGATCAGACAAAGGATAGTTTGGAGGAACAGGAAGGGAAATGAAAGGAGAAAAGCTAAAAATATTTTAAATAATCTTTCATCCCTTTCAAAGCTTAATTTTGTTATTGCAAGATTGTTTCCTTTTTAGTATACAGTATTAATAAATATTAATATGATGAAAAATGCAGGACATTTTCTTGAAAAAAATTGTTTAAAATTTCAATTTCAAAGTTATTGGGTCATACTAGAAGCTGCCCACAAAACAACAACAAAAAGTACGACAGATTTTTGCAAAAAAAAAATCAATCAATAGTTTTGTACTAAAGTTTAAATATGTGTGTTATTCCATTTGAGGCCAAATTATAGTCAATGGGATTTAAGTGTGCTTGGAACTTAAATGCTTCACTGAACTGGAGTCTACATCAAGCCAAGAATTCAACACAAGAGTAACATCAGACCAGGTGAATTGAGGTAGGAAGCACTTTAATTTATTTGCCTATTTAGTGACATCTTCAAAACTATTTCAATAAAGAGCACTGGAAAGCAGTGGTTTAATTATAGAACAGGTGACCAGTCATTACAAGTCATAATCTAATCACTGTTGAGTAGCCCCTGTTGAATGACTTGATAGGCTACATGATTTAGGAGTATAAGTTCCATTTTCATAAGCTATTTATGCACTTAGGATCCTACGTCCCATTAACTTTAAATGCTAGTTAGGCCCTAAAACAACTTAAATGAAGAGTAAAATTTTCAAAATTTTCTATTTTGTACATGTGTCCAGGGCATAGAACCCACTACCACAGTAGTCACAAACTATTTAACAATTAAAGCAAGATGGACAAGAATTCAATGAAAATGGAGACTGATATATTCTCCCATTTCTAGAATCACCATTCCAGGTTAGTGTTAAGGCACATTTAGTCCGAGTAAGTGCCAAGCACTAACAAATTCTACTGAAGTCAGTGGGGTCAGCACTTTTGAAAGTCAAGCCAATTATTGGTCTAAGTGAAGTGGATTCTTGTACTGCTGATGCCAATTGTGTTTGCACAAGCCACTGTGCAAACACAAAACAAAATGGGGCCCCTGTATTTGGGCTCCTCTTTCTAAAAATCTGGACTAGTAGTACAGATGAAAATACACATAAAGTTTCTAAAGTATTCTGCCCATGAAAAACTAATGTTACAGATACATTTTATTTTCATTGGAAGTGATCACAGATTTGTAAGTAAACAATGCTCACTGTTTGTCTGGCTGACCAACACCACTTTCCTTGAAGAAGAAAAGAGACAATTGTCTTCTGCAATATCTTATTTATCCTATCACAGAAGCTAAATTCTGCGGCGGGCAAATTCTGCAGATAATCCTACTTACTTTCCATAGCTGCTGTTTTGAGAGAAATGACATTTTGTGGATTCCATGAATTACAATGATATAATCAGACAACCACAAAGAGCATTAACAATTAAATGTAGCTCTACCTTCTGTTTCATTTTCTTTTCAGAAGATCCCCATAGTATTGTCTGCATTGGTATTAACCAACCACAAATAACCTCACTGAGCTATTAAAAGCTGCATTTCTTTCTGTCTGACAATGATGACCCAGCTGCATCATCTAAAGAAGTCAGTTAAAAAATAGAAGCACGCTATTACAAGTGACACAGGCTATTACAAGCAAATACTCATTTCTTGTTACAAATTCTGCATTAAAAGTAGTTACTTGGCTGCAGTGATATTTTGTCCCTGGAACAATAAGCTTGACGACATTAAGCAACAGCAGATTATAATAATGTTTTCATATGGGTTTGATATTGAGTGTTGTTAAAATAAATCAGCGAGTCTAGACTGTAATTTAATGACAATTACTATAAACTCTGTCATGTGTTTTGCTTCAAGTAAAGGTGAACACATTAAATTGTCCTCAAAGGGAAGGAGGTTAATTCTCATTTCTCTCATTTGTAACTGTAAGAACTGATTTGAAAGCATAATATAAATAGGACAATTTAGAACTATATAAAACCTCCCTTAATATACTGGTACTTTACACTCATCAGGATGTCAATGTGCTTTGTAAAGGGATAATTAATTATCCACCTCTGCTGTGGGTTGGTCAGTATATCCATTTCACAAATGGGTAAAACTGAGGAGAAGGCATTTACCCAACATCACACAGCAAATCTGTTGCACAACTGGAAATGGAACCCAATGGGCAGATGTTCAGCAGCATAAATTGTCACTGATGTCATTGGAGCTATGTCAGTTTATACCAACTGATGTTCTGACCGTCCTCAGAAGTCCTAAGTCCCAGCTTCCTGTTCTAATAATTAGGTAAAGCAAGTTCTTTTAGTTTTTCTGGAAACACTTGCATTATGATTGGCTTGCCAAGACTTTTCACTCCAGAAGAACAGAAAGTTGCCATTTTAAAGTTAATATTTCCAGATTCAACAGGTATTTTCCTTGTTTACCAGTAGTTAAAATACAATGTCAGAATCTATTAAACTCTTTACTTTAGGGTTAGTCAAAAAGGATCAAGCTAATTATGCATAGGAATATATGATGACATCTACAAATATTTCAATATAGGATTATGCTAAGTAAACAAAACCAAGCTATTAAAAGTGAAAGAATACATATTAATTCTCACTAACCGTCTAATTTCCTTTCATCACTTAGTGCAAAAATCTTTCCAACCCTATGTAACTGAAGTCTGGCTTGCCTATTGTGGCTTACCTCCTACTGCAGAGCCCTCCCACGTGGGTGATCCTGGTTCAAAATCAAAAACTTTAGATGGGTTCTCAGATGTTATCACAAACTTTGATGAATACTGGTTTCCCATCCCTGCTGCCCTCTTAAACTTCATTGTACATTTAGGCCATTGTGACTGTAGCTTTATGTTTGGCAATGAATGACATGCAAAAACCGTAACACAAAATGGGTTTATAGAAACCAGCAGACATTAAAAAACTATTCATTCCAAAAAGCATATTTCTCTTTTCAAAGATATCATCTATTGCTCATTTCCCCAGGAAGGGCACTGAAGCTCAGAGATGAAAATGAAAGTCCGCATATGAATTACAAATCAGAAGAAAGAAAATGGCAGGATACCAATTTCTAATGGTCATTTATAGTAAATCACAGCAAAAATAGTAACATCACTGGCAGAGCCATAAGATTTTCAAATAAACCCAGTATACGCTCCATGACAATGAGTGACTCCTCAGAAAGCTGCCCCTACTGTCCATCCCTCAGTGATCAAACACAGCATAACATTGGACCAGATCTTGTAACTGTACATCATTATCACCCATCTCTCTGTTAGGATTTTGTACTGCTGCTCAGTCATCATAGTATCTGAGAGCCTTCCATGTAAAATCAATGGCAATAGTGAAGTTCCTAGGAGACTTCACATAGTCTTTGGCATTTTTCTATTTTGGGGATCAAAACTCTGCTCAGAGAGGGTTTAGGATCTTGACTTTCTACATTGTATCAATTTAATTTGGTGCATGTATGCTTAGGATGGTTGATTTGTTTCTGAATAATATGTTAGGGCGGTGGTTGCACAGGTGTCATCCTAATGATTTTCTGGAGGTGCTTGAGCCCCACTAAGTACAAAGCCCCTCCTTCACTCTACCCCTTTCTTCAAGGCCTGCCCCACCTCTTCCTACTCCATTCTACTCCCCGCCTCATCCCATTCTCCCCCCCTCAACCACACCCTTCCCCTCACACCTCCCTCCCCATCACCTCATGAACGCTGATGAACACTAAATGCAATGGGTGAGAGGGGCTGGAGGTTTACAGGAGGAGCTGACTACTGGTGGATGCTGAGCACACACTAATTTTTTCCCATTAGTGCACCAGCTCTGCATACCCACACAGTTGGCGCCTATGGTTGGATGAGGTTTTTTGGATAGACAGGGGTGTCCATATTGTGAGCATCATTCTTATGATATGCAGTGTACTTGTGACCACATTGGTTCCAGGATATTAGACAAAGTGGTTGGGTAATATCTTTTACTGGACAAGAAGAACTCTGCGTGGCTTATGTCTCCCATCAACAGAAGTCGGTTAGTAAAAGATATTACCTTACCCACCTTGTCATTCTTATGATAGAAAGGCTTTTTCATAGTGGTAGCTTTTGTTGTATTTCTTAAAGAAGGTCAAATATTGATTTGACTAAAGACGTTTACAGGAAACATCCAGCATTTACACGGAGGTATATTGGACAAGATCCTCTGTGGGTGTAAATCTGCGTGACTCTATTGACTTTAATGAACAGCACCAATTCTTTGTTCCCACAAAAACTGCAGTTACATTATTAAAGACATCATGTACTGATTACGCCAGGGCTCCTGAATTCTATTCCTAGCTCTGCCATTGTCGTACTCTGTTTTCCATGATTCAACCCATCTGATACTGATATATCACCGTGATTTAAAAAGTGGAATAATACATTCTGCATAATGTCTTGGATGTGAGGCTTGCCAAACACTTTATGAGCAATAGCTAGACCCATGTGAGTCAAGGAGGAAGTATGATGAATAACCCACATAATTTCAAGATATTGCTAGTCTGATATCACTATGCTTGCTTGCTCATTGTATTTACTTACTTACTTTATACCTGCTTTTTGGGCCCTACCATGGAACTGTTCTTTACCTTTGTAATTGCTAAACTCTATGATTTGTAGGTAGGGTATTTGCAATATTTCATGTCTGTCAACCTTAAGAAAGAATTCTACTTTACTTATCAGATGTATGGGAGGCTATGTCTAGACTGCCGAAAAGCTCTGCCATGTCCAAGGAACATGTTTGCTTTTTTAAAACAGTTTCCGAAAAAGCGAATTTGTTCTTTCAGCATCCCTGTATTCCTCTCAATGAGAGGAATAAGGGATGTTCTGAAAGAGGACTTTTTTCTAAAATTTGGCCCTGTGTATACGGACCAAATTTTGGAAAAGCCTCTTCTGGAAAAAAAAATGGAAAAAGATACACAAATCGCGGTTCACAATTTGCATATCTTTTTCCGACTTTTCTCTACAGTGTAGACATAGCCTCAGTGAATAAGAGAATTCCAAGAACAAAGGCTACAACGTGTAAAGTCTTGTGCTTAGGGTAGCTATGCTTGCCTCCAAGCTGCTATTCTTGCTTCCACACTGCTGTGCAGAACATGCTACCATATATCAAAAAGGCCTGGTGTATCACAACAGTCACAGGCTGCACTGAAGTCAGTAACAATAATTGCATACACATTCCCAATCCTTCACAAGAACTACTTTCACTTAATACACTAAATTAACTTTCACAATTGAAAAAATATTCTAGGCTTCATTTTGGAGTTTGTGAAAAGTTTCTGCCCATACAAGATTATTTTAGAATCACCACAAGACATTTGGGATGTGTGTCATTGCCACTTGTGATAAGGATGGTCATTTGACCTTTGGTCTTGTGTTCTCCAGCACACCCAAGGAAAGTAATATTTCATCAGGAACCAGGTTCTGTAATGTCTTCTTTAATTACCACTTTAGCTTTGCCAGACCATACTAATCCCTATTTAGCAAGCATACTGTTCTGTTCTCTGAAGTGCATGGAATGAGAGGACCTTTAAACATGCTTATTGTTAACGTATACTTAGTATCTAAATGTTATTCAGGAAACTTCAGGGCCACCAGTATATTTTCAGGAATGAACAGTGCTGCTCCCCTAATCCTTTCCATTCTGAACACCTCACTGAATGTGGGATGGTGACGCAGAATGGGTGGGAGTGGTATCAAAGGGAGATGGTTTGAATAATTACTGAGCTTGATGGTTATAGGCTGTAGATCCCAGTACTAGCACCTGCGTCTGCAACACTGGTAATGGACTGTCCTCTATACTATCACTTCCTGCACCCAATGGATCCTCTGTAAACAATCATAGGATGACTATAAGTCCCAAGACAGTGATCACTAATTGTAGGTCCTAAGCAGGAATATTTGTGTCCACTATCCACATACAACACACAATAAAAAACAGATGTGGGAGGGGGACCTGAGTTGCTTGGGGCTTGAAGCAATTGTGTTTAATGTGCTTATGCCTGGTGCTGATTCTGCATGAATCTGTTTCTACAGTCCTGGAACAGAAGTGTACATGAGATATACCCTGTTCACTCTACCCTTGTGCAACTGTGTGCTAGAGAGAATAGGTATACTGGTAATGTGCAATTCCATTACTGGGGAGATTGCTCTGACTGGTGTCAGCATTAGTAATAATTGCAACATGCAATTAAAGATGTTTGCATGCTTTTGTCTTCTGGCAGTTGGGATGCCTATATTGCTTTTTAATAAATGATCTTTCAATAGATATTTTGTTTTTACTCTAAATTGGTGTGGGAGTGCTTGGAAAACAAAGAAACAAGAAGTTTTATTCAATGTTATTAAGACAGTCTCTCAAACTCTCTTAAAATCAATAAAAGCAACAGCAAAGAGAACAACTGGTATACTATGTATGCTATCATATGACATAGCATCAGAGCTCCCTATGCAAGACAAAGATATGGTATCCCTTACTTTCCTTACTCTCCTGGACCAAGCTCCAGTGATCGAAGGTGCACTTTCTGGTTGCTTGAACCAGGCTGTAAACCAGAGGGCTTTGTCTACAATGGCACGATCTTGCGCCAGAAATATGTAAATGAGGCTAAGCGTGGAATATCGCCGAGCCTCATTTGCATTTCTAATGAGCTGCCATTTTTGCAGAAGAGGCTCTTGCGCAAGAAGGAGCATCTATACTGCCCCTTCTTGCGCAAGAAAAACCCTCTTGTGCAATGCTGTTATTCCTAAAAATAATCAGCGTAATGGCATTGCGGAAGAGGGTTTTTCTTGCACAAAAAGGGGCAGTGTAGATGCTCCTTCTTGCGCAAGAGCCTCTTCCGCAAAATGGCGGCTCATTAGATATGCAAATGAGGCTCGGCAATATTCCACGCTTAGCCTCATTTGCATATTTCTGGCGCAAGATTGCGCCAGTGTAGACATAGCCAAAGTGTCCTGAACCCTCTCCTGGTGAAGCCTCTCTCTTATCCTTGCATATGTTGTATGGTGCACAGCATAGCATATAACAGGAATGTTACTGGAACACTGTCATCCAAACAGATTTGTAGACAGCACTATCTTGCCTTCAGTTGGCCAAATGCATATTTTACCACTGTCCTGCAATTGCTCAATGTGTGATTAAACCACCTCCTGTCTCGTGCTTGTACATCAGAGTACAAATTAATGAGTCAGGGCAGTAGGAAGTAGATTGGGACCTAAAATAACAGTGGGCACAGACAGCCCATCAGTATCCATATTATCTGAAGGGAATAAAGTTCTTTATTTTCCAAACAGGTAAATGCCCCATTCCCACAGAGTCCTAGTATCGTGCATCCTAATAGCACATCCCACACTGGGAGGGCCTTACCAATTTCATGGCCATGAAAAGCATGTCACAGACCATGAAATAAGCTCCACCCCATGAAATCCAATCTCCCTCTGCTGGGGGAGAGCATCCCAGCTGGGGGCTCTTACCTGCTAATGCAGCTGGCCTAGGGATGGACAGGACTTGTTCTTCCCTTGCATGGCCATTCTCACTGGGAAGATCAGACCCACCTCCAGATGCAGCAGGGAAGTAAGGGTGGTACAGGCTATTTTGACAGCCTAAGAACACTTGTGCAGAGGGGACAGATAAGTTCTCCTAAAATACACATAGAGCAGCTCAACTTAGAATGGTGCTACAGACCATGGGTATGTTCCCAGGAATTCTAGAGCTTAAATCAGGTACCTCCAGCATGAGGGTGAATGAAGCTGTGTGAGGTAACATCAGTGTGGTTCTGCAGGAGAGGCACTTGCAAGTGGGCTTAGTGACTGGTGCTCTGATCTGTGTACCCAGACCCACATACACTCTAGTGAACATGTGGAATTACATTTCAGACAGAAGCCTGGCTGACTGGCTAGATTATTTAATTGGTAACATTTTGAACAGGCTAATGAATAAGGCAAACGTCTTAGACAAAATGATGAAAGTGGCTGCAGTAACTGAAACAAGAAAAATGTCTTCAGAATGGATTTATGTGACAGGAAGCTCAGGAAAGGACATAATCTGGAGATGCTGAGGAGAAAAATACAGTAAGATATAGCAAAAGTAGCAGTGGACAGGGCAGGGGAAGAAAAGGAAGAGGTAGGGAAGAATAAACTTATACCTAGAGCATGAGCATGTGAGGCATAACTGTGCCAAAGGTGATAGAGAAGAGAGGAAGCAATGGGGGGAAGAGGTAGAGGGAGGCAGGGGAGGAACTCTGGGATAGCTATATTAAATTTGAGTCGGTAGCAAGACAGCCAGGAAATGATGTCAGTGAAGAAGAGATGTTAGTCTGAAGAGGGCTGGGAGACAATGATAGCTGACAGCTGAATGGAATGAATGAGGTCACTCAGGGATAGGAGGATGTGGCAAGTTGCAAGGAGAATGCCTGTGAAACCTCAATAGCGAAAGAATATTAGGTAATTCGAGAAGAGAAATGAGAGAGAACAGAATTTCTACAGGGAAAATTTCTACCAAGGGAACGATCACCTATATTGAAGCCAGATGGTGGATCGAAATTAAGAATAAATTCAAGAGTGTTGCATTTAGAGAATTAGAACTAACAGATTCTTGTTGGGGGGATAAGGCAATATGCCACATTTATTGTGAATGCAGAATTCCTTTACTGTCTCAGTGTACTAAAATTATCCACCACACATGCACAGTTCCACACATGCACAGTTCTACAGCCTCAGTTGCTCATGCTAGTCCACTGGCCAGGTGGTCTAGACATGAGGAGGGGAACCAGGTTGTGTTAGTGCACACTGATGTTCCTAGGGGCATCAAGACCCAAAAGACTCAACCTTATGGTTTTACACTCATCTTTTTATGTTTTAGTTCATAGATCCTGACTTGTCCCACTGTACCAGGACCTTGTATGACCTAGTTAATGGCAGATAAGACTTTGATCTTTTTCTTGATGGGGCTTTAGTCTCTCTCTTTCTTGGATGGGTTCTTTGCAGTGCTCGCCCACATATTTCTTCAGATTATAGTAATCTATAATCTCCCAAGACCTGGGAAAGACAACTGGCTAATTTTCAGTAGAAAAAGCTATCACTGGGCAAAACAAAACGGACTAATAGCAACTGGAGAAAATTGAAATGAAGTCTGTTGAAATCTCTCACTTACTATTCTTATGGAAAATAAAGTGCTAGGTCACGAAATCTACATTGGAATCAGACACGGTGAAGACACCATGGGTCTCTTAGTTGACAGAGTAATAATTCATGTTTCAGAGTTCAAACACATGTGGGTGCTTCGAAAATCAGATCTTCAGCACTGAAGGACATTTGAAGAGAAAGCTAAGAAAATAATTACCTCACTGTGTCGCTTGTTGGGTCAAGGCAGATGTTTCTTTCAGATGTAGGTTAAAATGGAAGGCTTTTCTCAAGAGAGGTTACCCCATTTTGACTTGATCCCCATAGCCATTTGGCTGGTGTTTGGAGTGAAAAAGCTTCACACAAAGGATTTATGGATTATTTTAAAATTGTAATTATCTTGTGCTACATGAAAACAAACAAAATAAAAACAGAAACATTTTTGGTTCTCTGCCCCTTTTCTTTTCCTATCTTTACTGAAGGAAGGGAGGGAATAGGCAAAACAAGTGGTTGCTCCCTCTGTAGGAATAAGTACAGGCTGGGATAGAGAAATGCCAAGTTCTAAGCAGAGCTCTAACAGTGATTTGCTGATTAACATTGGGCAAACCACTGTGTCTCTCTGGGGGTGTGTCTACATTGCAGAGTTTCTCTGGGAAAAATGACCATTTTCCCCAGAAAAACTACATTTACGTCCACATTTCAATTGTGTTCTTTCGACAGAAAGTTGAAAGAACACAGAGGTTTTCCCAGCAATGGTAAACCTCTTTCTACGAGGAAAGATGTGGATGGGGAAGAGGGTTTTTTTTTTTTTTTTTTTTTTTTTTTTGAAAGAAGAAGCCTCCAGGAAAAAGCACAGGTGCTCTGGTGGCCACTCCATCCATAGTAATCACAACTTAAATGTGAGATAGTGTCCAATGAATGTGGATGCTATCTTTCGAAAAAGCAGACTGCTTTTTCATTGCGTTTTTGCTGTGTGGATGCTCTCTTTCTAAAGAAGTTTTTCCGGAAGATCTCTTCCAGAAAAGCTTCTTCCAAAAAAAGCCTGCAGTCTAAACAAAGCCTGGCTCAGCTTCCTGGTGGCTATGTCTACACTGCCGGGTTCTTGCACAAGAACATCTTGCGCAAGGGTTCTTGTGCAAGAAGTCTTGCGCAAGAAAACGTCCACACTGCCATGTGCGAGCTGTGCTTTTGCGCAAGAGTGCCCATGGCTGTGTGGATGCTCTTTTGTGCAAGAAAGCTTCGACGGCCATTTTAGCCATAGGGCTTTCTTGTGCAAGAAGCCCTTGCTGAGTGTCCATGCTGCCCTCTTGCGCAAGAGCCCCTGCGCAAGAGGACTTACACCTGTTAAAAAAGAGCGTAGCTCTTGTGCAAGAAGACCTCTCTTACCACGCCGTACTGTAAATCTTCTTCCGCAAGAGAGGGTGGGCAGTGTGGATGCTCTGTGGATTCTTGCGCAAGAACCCGCCAGTATAGACATAGCCCTTCTGTATGGGAAAGGGAATAATACTCTTTACCCACCTACCTCATAAGTATTGCTTAAAGTTTCCATAGTGTTTTAAACATTGAGGTAATCACCCTAGGGCCTAACTTCGCATCTACAAAAATCAGGGCTAACCTCCTTTTTATTTCTATGGAATTAGACTTAGAGGAGTCCTGCAGGCTTTTTAAAATCCTACTCTCAAAACTTACGTATTATTATCTTTAGCCAAGGTTTTTTAAAATATGACTGTAGTTTTGAGTGCTCAGTTTGACACCTAAAACAGGCTTGATTATCATTAAGTGCTGATCACCTACCCTCTGATAATCAGGCACCAAGGGTGTCTTAGGATGGGCTTCCCAAAATGTAGGCACAAAAAAAATCAAGGTTTTGAAAATCTTGCCCATGATCTTATACATCATTTATAGGCAATTATACTCAGGGTAGGACTTTCAAAGACACCTAAGTACAAATACCATTGAAAGTCAGAGGAACTATTACTGCCAAGAAGAGTTAAGTGACATATGCTGTGTTTAATTGAAAACATATAGATTTGCTGATTTGTTTCAGTCAAAAATACTGTTTTGGGTCAAATTCTTTTTTTGGCACTTTTCAGTTGGCCAAAAAAATTTTTCCAATGTTTTAGGCCAATCCAAAATTTAATTTTTTAAATTTTATTTTTGGTAGAGCCAGTGAACCAAAAAAAATCATTTATTTATCCAGCACTATTGCTAAGTCGTATAGCATCAGCTCCTCAAATGATTTTAGGCACCTAACTTCTATTGATTTCAAAGTGGGTTCAGCTAAACAAGAATAAAGCATTTGTACTCTGGAATGTCCTCTTATGGAGTTAATTGGGAACAACTCCAGATGCACACAAGCACTTTGGCACTTTTGAAAACCCCATCCTAAATCCTTAAAATAGTGCTATATGTTGTAGATGATTTCCTTTTCAGGCTATCAGGTGCACTGGGAACTGCACATGTGCAATGTAATGAAAATGGAAGTTTAGATGAGAAATTCTAGAAACATAACATTTTAAGTTTTCCTTTCCAGTCTTCCTTTCATAATTTTAAATGCCATATAATTTAAATAACTTTGTGTATTGTCTGAATTTAAAATGCATCACAAATTAAGCTGGAAATAAATGGTTAAAAATATTCCTGGAAGAGAAGAAAAAATAGTAAAACTCTCCATTGGAGACAAATTGTAAAGAACAAGGAAATTGACCTATTTTTCTGTGGAGAGTGGGAGGTTAATGTGTAAATTCATGATGACTAACTAATGGTTATGAAACCTTCTGGTTACCACAAGTCAGTGTATATTCATTGTAGTGTAATATGAAAATGTTTTAAAATGTGCACAGTGTCATCTTTAAATGTCAAAATTTTTAAAATTGTAATTGAGCTTGTATTACAGTAGACTTCCGATAATCCAGCACCTTTGGGAGCGAGGTGGTGCCTGATTATCAAATATGTCAGACTATCAGGAGGTACTATGAGGGGGAATATTCCCAACCCAATCCTCCTCCCCCCGCTCTAACCTAATTCTTCGGTCCCGGAGCCACCGCTACAGCCGTGTGTCTCTCTCCAGGCGCTGGGGCACGTGCGCTGAGCAGCCGGCTTTGAGCATGAGCTGGCCGGGACCCCGTGCACAACCCTATCCCCCTCCCTTCCCCTTCCCTTCCCCAGAGCCAAACACCTCCCCTCCCTGCTGTAACCCAATCCCCCTGCCCCTGCCAACCTTATGCTTGGGTCTCAGAGCCAGAGCCACTGCGCTGCATCTGGGATGCCATGCGCACTGCCCCCACTGCCAAATCTGCCTCCCCTTCTCTAGAGCCAGGCATCTCTCCCTCCAAACCTTATGTCCGGGTCCCAAAGCAGCTGCCTGTGCTCAGTGGCCGG
The DNA here is from genome assembly GCF_052426305.1 of Pelodiscus sinensis. Lineage (NCBI taxonomy): Eukaryota > Metazoa > Chordata > Testudines > Trionychidae > Pelodiscus > Pelodiscus sinensis. The sequence goes on from NC_143053.1 coordinate 31,855,634, forward strand.
CTGCTAGCATATGCAGGCTGGGACGCTGTGTGCGACCCGGCATTCACATGCAGGGTACGATGCAGTGCGCTGGGGGCTGTGAACATGACGCGGGCCATGAGCATGCATGCGGCTCACAGTGACCCGGCTGTGAGAGCGGCTGACATGAGCGGTTCCGGGTTCCATCCCAGTTCCATCAGGAGCCGCAATTTTTTTCTGCCAGGAGCCTTGGATTGGCCATCCCTGAGCGAGGCTCTTGCCATTTTGATGCCAGACTATCGAGAGTGCCAGACAATTGGATGCCGGACTATTGGAGTTTTACTGTATATTGATTACATCATGCAGACACTTACAGGATTGCAATTATTCACTGTGTGACATGAAATAATAGTTCATTGTTCAGAATCAAAAATGAAATATCCACAATTAAACCACCATCTTTCAGGAAAGCATACAACATCTGTGTGTCCAATAAACTCCATACAACCCAACCACCAGGTGGCTGATACTTCTACAAGTTTAACCTCACTAGCTTCTACAAGCTTCAGGGGGTAGTGGGCTGTGCCCACAAAAGCTCATGATACCATCTGCAAGTTTTGTTGGTCTATAATTTATAGCGGTTCCCAAACTTTTCCAGATGGGGACCCATTTTGACAATTCAGGAAGACTTGGTGACCCAAGGCAATTCAAAAATAGGGGGGAAGAGAGGAGGTACAGCCACCTGGGGAGACACTTGGCAACCCTTTTGAAATGTAATGGCGACCCATATTCGGGTCCCGACCCATAGGCTGGGAAACCTTGGTCTATAATGTGCTACCAGATCAGTTTAGCTTCTACAAGTAGGCAGTACTATTTAATATTTTAAAGCTATGTTGAATATGGCAAAGAATATAAACAGAGGTTATATGGATATAAGAGCAAATTCAGATTATTTTTTCCCCATTTATGCTACATATGAAGAAGGGTAATGGTTGTCATTTAGAAAAAAGAAAAATCCTTAAAACCACGAATTGAGGCAAGTGTCTAATGTGGTAAACAATGCCCTATTTGTAATGAGTTTCACTTCAAATTATAACACAAAGTACACAAAGTGAAAGAAGCTAGTTGACTAGTTCCAAGTTTTCTTAGGTCAAACTTTTTCCCCTTACCAGTTATCAGAAGTGCGCTCAATAATAATTCAAACTAATCCTGTGGCAGATGCCAACCTAACACTTAAATTGAAAAAAACAAGAAGTGGTCTGGTAGCACTTTATAGACTAAGAAAACATGTATATGGTATCATGAGCTTTCGTGGGCACAGCCCACTTCTTCAGATGACTGGAGTTATGAGTTTGGGATGTGAACACTCAAAATCAATAGGAGAGGGGAAGGGGGAGGAGGGGGATAATAAGAAGGGGGGAGGAGACAGAGCATCAATAAGTATCTGAAGAATGGGTACTTAAACTTAAGCAGATAAAAATCAAAGTCAATAGATAGATTCCCATGTCAGGAAGGATACTACTCAGAGAGCAGTTAGCACTTTCAATGGCTGTTAAATTGGTAAAGTCCTAACCAACCTTCATAATACGGACTGATTAGATGGACTGTCCGAGTTCTAGTAAGAACATCTGAAGATGGAGACAGTCTGAGAAAGTGGGTAAATCAGCAGAAACATTAATATTTTCTTTCAGATGGAGAGAGTGATTTTGCTGATGCTGCACATTTCTCTGTGCTGGAATAGATTGGGTAGACTATCTAACTCTCTAAGAAAATATGAACACTTATGCTGTGACTACATTGGCACCCTTTTCCGGAAAAGGGATGCTAATGAGACATTTCGGAATTGCAAATGCCGCGGGGGATTTAAATATCCCCCGCGGCATTTGCATGAACATGGCTGCCGCTTTTTTCCGGCTCGGGATTTTGCCGGAGAAAAGTGCCAGTCTAGATGGGATCTTGCGGAAAATAAACCCTTTTCCGGAAGATCCCTTATTCAAGTAGGGATAAGGGATCTTCCAGATAAGGGTTTATTTTCCGCAAGATCCCGTCTAGACTGGCGCTTTTCTCCGGCAAAACCCCGAGCCGGAAAAAAGCGGCAGCCATGTTCATGCAAATGCCTCGGGGGATATTTAAATCCCCTCGGCATTTGCAATTCCGACTGGTCTCATTAGCATCCCTTTTCCGGAAAAGGGTGCCAATGTAGACACAGCCTTATGGTTTGCTATCTAGTTGTATTTTTCTTGAAAAGGAGTTTCAGCATTGTTGACGTATGTGTGGGTCCTGGGCTCCATTCCCCTATGTGGATGATAGATACAGATATATAGTACATTGCCATGTGTGAATATTGACTGTAGTTGTTGAGTTCAATGCACAACTCATTAAAATTAAGTAAATATATAAAATATGTTGCTAGAAGTTTACAAAGTATCATTATTTTATTACTTAGTATTTAGACCAGTAACACACAGCAAAGCAAGAACAGAAAAAGACAAAGCAGACTGCTCCCTAAAACAGAGGCACAACTCACCCTACTTTACTCCATGATGGCTTTCTGGAGACTGACTCTGATCACAAGCTTCCATATAGACTACCACACACACTCTTCCAGTGCTAACTTGCAATTCAAAACATTGCCCTCAATACACCACAGATGGGAAGTTTATCAACTCATGTAAGTTAATATTCTGACTTCAAAAGAACTATGCCAATTTAAATCCAATGAGGATACGCCATAGAGACTAAGAGAGGGACCAACCATAGGACACTGTGCCTGAATCCATAGTGCTCACTTGAGTTTGCTTTTTTAAGCATAGAGACAAAGCTTAATGGACACAAATCAGATATCCGAAAAGGGAATGCACAACAACCTTTAAACTTCATAGACACGCATTAATGCCGTAGTCACCAACCCGTCGATCGCGATCATCGTGAGGCCTCGACCAGTTGATCGCAAGTCGTTTGGGCACTCCCCCCCCGAGGAGCCCCACCACCTACCTCTAGTGTAGTGCCAGCTTCCTGCGGGGTGGACGGAAGTCCTGTCTGAAGCCTGCGTCACTTCCGGGGGTTCCGGAAGCGTGTGGGCTGCTCCCCTCCCACAGCTCTGTTGTGTGCTGGGGGAGGGGGCATCAGCCCTGGAGGAGTGAGTTGAGCGCAGAGATTTCCCTGCGTTGCAGGAGCGGGGGTCAGCCCCAGGGTTTGGCCGCATTGCCTCAGGGGGTTGGCTGGGCTGGGCTGCGCTGTGGGAGGGGGGGTTTGGCCCCGGGACAGGCTCCCATGGGGGTTAGCCGTGCTGCAGGAGTGGAGTGGGGGGGTTGGCTGGATCGCGCCATGGGAGGGGGATTTGACCCTGGGGCAGGTGCGGCAGTTGGCTGCGCTGTGGGAGGAGAGGGGGGTGGGCTGGGCTGGGCCGCACCGTGGGAGGGGGGTTTGGCCCCAGGGAAGGCGCCCACAGAGGTTTGGCCCCACCGCGGGAGGGGGGGGTTGGTCCTGGGGCAGGCGCCTGCGGAGGTTTGGCCCTGCTGCGGGGGGGGGGGGGAGGGGTTGGTCCCAGGGCAGGCACACATGGGGTTTTCCCTGCACCGTGGGCGGGGCGGGGAGAGAGTCGGGCCCGGAGGGGGCATGTGCTGGCTTCCCTCTGGGGGGAGGGAGGGAGAATCCTGGGAGGAGGCAAATGCAGGGGACTCTCTGCTGCCACTGGCACCCCGCTCCCCTGTCCTCACTCCCCGCTCTCCTGTCCCCAGCTACAAAACTCTGTCTCCATTCCCGTCCCCACTCCCTGAACTCTGTCCCCACTGGCACCCTGTCCCCTGCTGCAGAACTCTGTCCTCTGCCCTCCCAGCACCTTGTTCCCTCTCCCCTGCCCCCAGCCACAGAACTCTGTCCCCACAAAATGTATAATCAGGGCTCGCCGAACCACAGCGAGCCCCGCTCGCCAGCCGCGCTGTCCGGCGATCTGCGCATCTGCAGATCGTTCTGTGCATGCGCAGATCGCCCAAACCCGGCTCTTCCGAGTTACAATCTACTTGCTACGGGCAAGTAGATTGTATAATTTGTCGAGCCCTGTGTATAATTATAAATGCTTCATTTTAGATTTAAATCGCATGAATAAAAATAGACCATTTATTTCATAACTATAAACACGTGATTTTAATTGTATGTATTGCATAATTTAAAAATAAACTGTTTATCAGAGTGTGCAAGTAAGGGCTGGGGATAGCAAGTGATGGACAGGAGGAGAATAGAGAGGGTGGGGCTTCAAGGAAGGGACGGGGCTTCAAGGAAGGGGCGGGGCGGTAGATCTTCGCCTGTTCTGAGATTTAAAAAGTGATCTTCGGTGTAAAAAGGTTGGAGACCACTGCATTAAGGGATCTCCAAGTTGATGTTTTGTTACAGACCAATTCTACAAGCCAAATACACAGAGAAGTATTGGAACTCCACTTCATTCACAAGTTTAATTCTCATGCAGATGGTTTAAATTCCGGTATTGGATGACTAGGACATTATCAACCAGCCAACCAATGAAGGTGACAATGGTTCCTGAAGTCCATATAGAATCTGTTGTTAGTACTCTTCCTCTCCAAGTGCAAACTAATGGTTCTTATCAGCCTCTTTTAACTATTTAGTCTTTAAGGTGCTAATAGACTATTTGTTGTTTTTCAGTTTTTCCTGTTACAGAAGGGCTCGGCTTTCCCTTTGAAACTTATCTACCCACTGCCTCTTTTTCTCCCCCTCCTTCCAATTTTTTTCCCTTTTCCCCCCACTTATTCTTCCCCCATTTATTCTTGGTTCTGGACATCCAACACTCCAGTCATCTGAGGAAGCTCATGATACTGTCTACATGTTTTGCTAGTCTTTAAAGTGCTACCAGACCATTTGTTATTCAATAAAATTTAAGTTTACACAATAAGGATGACCAAGTAGGCTTCTTCTGAGCTTTGATGCTCATTGGCTGGCCATAATTTCTAATGTTAATAGTTAGAAAAGGCACATTCCATTCTCTGCACACAGAGTTACTAGTAGTGTATGCTAATCAATGGAGGTATCAGAGTCACCTTTCTGCATATGGAATGATGGAGAGATGGACCTGAGTTTTGGATTCTGCTTCAGATCCAGCGTTCAAGGGATTCATAATGGGTATTGTTCAGGTTTGAGATGGGAGCAGCACCGAGCCAAGGCAGGTAAGGGAGCCTGTTTTCCTTTCACTGCTGCACCAGACTGTTAATGCCCAGAATCTCCCAGATGGGCTGAAGTAGCATCCCAGAGTTAAAGTATGATTCCACAAGACTTCTAACAAAAGTGGGAGGGTTGGCAGCCCTAAGTGAGGAAGGCAACATGAAGTCTGATGGTGCAGGAGGTTTTATGTTATTTTTTTCTCCCACTTGTATTTGCTGAAACACAAATTGTTCCATTTCCTGCCACCTTTACCCCCTGCTGTCTTGTTGACCCTGTTTATTACTTATATGCCAATTTTGAGATAAACACACATTCCTTTGTTTAGGGTAGACCTGCTCAACAACTTTTGCCTATGCAGAGCTCATTTTGAACAAGTAACATCATGCAGGGGGAATTCATAACTTTTGCATATAATGTTACCACGTTTTATCACAATATCAACCAGCAGGTTATTAGTTTTCAAATGATATCTCACAAGGCATATTTTACACAAAGATTATTACAATACAGGGGTGCTTTGGGTCACAGCCATACAATCTTTGGCTCTGATTTTGCAAAAAGATCTGCATGGGTTGATGCTTATGGAATCCCTTTATAGAATAGGAGGCTTAGCTACTATAAATCCTTCCAAGGAGTCCCTAAAGAGAAACTGGACTTTTCCACTGTCTCCTTTCCAATATCAGCATCGCCAGATGTAGCACACTTCATATTCTTAACTTCAAAACAGCTGTCAAAAGCATGTGCCAAACACTCAACCACCATGGCATACACACAGTACTCTACATAACACAAATACCTAAGTAAAATTAATGGAATAATGGCACACTATACTAAAAGAAAAATGGAATGGATTCAAAGAAAGGTGGCACACCTATTGACTTTTACAGAATTCAAATCTTCTGTAAAAGAAGGGTTTTTTTTTTTTCGAAAGAACCCCGGCTAGACTGAGGGTTCACTTTCAAAAAACTCTTTTTTGAAACAGCGATCAGATGCAATTATGCAAATGAAGCGCAGGATATTTAAATCTCCGCTTCATTTTCACTTTCGATTGGGCTCATTTACATTCCTCTTTCAACAGAGGAATGTAGTCTAGATGCACCCTTAAAGTGCACAAATCACTTATTTTCATGGGTGATGAGGTATAATTTGTAATTTTCACATAATGGGATAAAAAAATCCTCAAAAATCCTGACTCCACTTAGAATTCAGAAGGATTTTACCTGTTTCTAAATGCAAGGAGCATTATAGTATATAGTAGATGGTATATAATATATTGTACTAGACCAGGTAGCTTAAGGTGACACCTTTTATTCAACAAATAGGTACCAATACAAAATCTTTCAGACTAAAAGTGTGTCTCTTAAAGAAACTTGACAATTTTTTCCATGCTGGCATATTTAATAATGTCTTTTCAACTCTATAGTAGGGCACACCTGCACCATTATAAGTACTTCACACAGCAATATATTGTAAAATATATTAGGCTTGGTTCTGGCTAACAATCATAGAGCAAAACCCTAGATTGTTCTGATCATGTGATTTTCTTCTGGATATTTAAGTACTTGCCAGACACCATGACAACACAGGCAAAAGCATGAAATGAAAGTCAGGAAAATAGTGGGAATTAAGATTGGCATTGGACTGAGCAATAAACATCATCATGCCAAAAACTCTGGTTAGCAAATTAACTGTGCAAATTGTGAAACTAAGACTGATGGTGACAAAGTATTTAATTTCATGAGCTTGCATTGTAATTCATCAGTTACACTCTATCAGAGACAATGAAGAAAAACTATCACACGAGGTTCTCTGAATCTACTAAAATCAGGATTGAAAAGATTTTGGTAGAAAAACAGCAAAAAATAAGCAAAGAGAGGGGGGCCAGACTAAATGATCTAATAGCCCCCTCTGGGCCTGAAGATATATGAAAAATATGTCAGACTTGGTCGTATATTTCCAAGTCTTTTGAGCTTTAACTCTTTTTCTTTTTTTGCCTTTCCTGTGAATGATTGAGATTTTCCTTCAGATTTTGCTGTGTGTTTAAGTACGTTGTTTTTTGCTTTCTCTGTGACTTTTCAGTCTCCATTTGTCTGTTATTATCCCTGAATTCATTCATCACATTGTGTCTATTCCTATTATGTCTCTCTCTTACTGCTTGCACGTTCTCTTGCTAACTTTATAAACTTTCTTATTAAATGATTTGAGTATAGAAAAAGTGTTTAATCATGCATGCTAATTAAAAGAATATTGTAAGCTAGTATTCTGCATGACTTTTTTCTAACTCTGCTTTTTTTTTTTTTTTGAAGTTGTTGGTTATCAGCTATTATCTTAAAAACTTACCCATTGTCCAAGAAGACACAAACCCAAGAGACTAAATGAAAGTTTAGATAAGCTTCCAAATTTGGGACACTGTACGCTTTGAGAGCTGACTGACAGTATCATGAATCAGGGCTACCAGCACAGTCTATTTCCAGGCAACCTATTGAATGCAACTGGCCTGTAATAGACTGTCTGTCATGCCTGATTGGTAGGGAGAGGCAGAAGACTAGCTCTTGAGCTCAGCAGCCAGTTTGGTGGCTTATTAAAGAATTTGCCCATAGATGTAATAGTACCTACCTTCCCCTGGTTCACTCCAGCTAATTGAGCTCTGCCCCCTCATTCTGAGCCTGATCCTTGGCTCCATCATCTGACCCCTAACCCTAAGCTTTTATTTCTGGCTACTCATTTCTGTTCTAACTGTGTAGCATGACTGCCCTCATCCTGATCTCTGCCAAGTACTACCAACATCTGCTCTCAGTGACTTTTCATCCATCTTCCTGCTAAACACTCCCATTTAATAAAGGATGCAAGTTGGGCATTTCTTGTAGCTTACAGATCATTCTGATGCTCGCCTTAATTTCTACCTAATCCTACTAACTTTGTTAGTTATTGAAATCTCTGAGTTTCTCATGTGAATTCATCTTCCAGGCTTAAACTGACAACATTTTAGAGTCACATGACCTCCACTGTAGCCATAGAACTATCCCATTTGGCTTCCTGAGAAACTCCTATCAGGGGGTATGATCTGAATCTGGTTTTGGGGATGGAGATGGAAATAGGGATCATTAGAAACACACCATTATCATATGCCTGACTACAGTGCTGTTCTGACAACATTATTCCGTACAGATGTTTTGTTTAAACCCTCCGTTTATAAAGGTACACCTTTTTTGTTTATATTGATTATAACCACAATCTACTCCCTCTGAGAAATTAACTGCTAAAACTTGTCAAATGTTGTCATTTAATATGTGGGTCCCTTCTATAACTGTGTTTTTCAGAGGAATGTTCCAGTTCCATATAGACACATGTTTTAAGTTAGCAGCAAAAGAGCTAAACAAGTGCATGTGAAAGTATAGTGCAAATAATGTGTTTCATTTCAGTTATTTATAGTTGTCCTCAGCTATATCATTTTTATTTGAAAATTATTAAAGCAATTACAGGAGGCTTATTTGTGTATACAGCCAAGAATGATTCACACTAGGCAACACATGTATATAAGCAACAGCTTCTAGTGACAGTATCTTCTTTTGGCCATTACAGAGGCTTTTGAAATTAATCCATATTTTTGGATGGATTGCAGAGGGACAGGATCTATACACCCATTCTCATGATAGATGGGAAAGAGTTAGCCTTCTTGGAGCTACCCGCTCTAAATATAAGGATGTGTTGAGTAGTAGGACTGACCTAGTTGTTGGCTCGTTCCCCAACATATTTTAAAAGGGCAAATCTCATTGGGAAAATGGGGAGAAAAGAACTCTAGGGAAACAGTTGCAGCTGCAAAGAGATTGGGCCAAGGGTATGACTTTGTTCCTTCTTCCTGTTGGACTTGGCTGAAGTGAGCCACACTTAATTCGTGGGCCACAGCTGAAAAAGTGCAGTACTGTTCTACCTAGATCTTAAAAGAGAGAGATTTTGAACAAACCCACCAACCACTTTTTATAATACGTCAATCATGTCTCTGGGAATCTTTTCTTAGCCAGCCCCACTTGATTAGCTTTTAAGCCACTGTGAAAGAACCATTTGTATTATAACAACAATGAAATGTATTGTGAAATATATAGCATGTCTACTTACTGGTGCAGACACTAGTTATACATATATGCATGCACCAACATAGTTCCGTGAGAACTCTATAATAGGGGGTACAAATGCCAATGCTTACAGTTAAAGTTACCTGTTATTTCCCATTATTAAAGCCTTCTTTAATTTCCTTATAACGTTGCCAAACTAGCCATTTTGGGCTGCAGTGTCTCACACTGAATGTCTCAGGCTGAAATTTTTAAAAGTTTCAATCAAAATGATTTAGTCATTTCTGAGAATGAGATTATGGGCCCATATGTTTGTGACATTGAGCCCAAAAGGCTTAAGCCTTTTGATTGATCCAGATTTAACCTTCAGAGACATAGGAGTAGATAATAATTGTAGGGTTGTTATATGTTTGCATATATATATTGTTAGAGATTGGCAATGTAACTAATTGTCCGTCTTTCTATTCTGTTAATTCTGAGATCAAAAGGAGATGTTAAATTTAGATGAAATGTGAATGTAGTAATATCACTGTCTTCATTTTTCTTTGAAGTATGTAGTAAACTACTTGTAAATGGCCATGATAAGACAGTTGCCTCATGTTAATCACTGTAGCTAACTACCAGCGATGTGTAGGAAATAAGAGGTTACTTTGAAGCCACTATTCTTCATGTAAGGAATGCCTGCTATTAAAAGGCTATCAGTAGCCAGCTAGGTTATGTCTACGCTACCCCGCTAGTTCGAACTCGTGAAATGAGGAGTAACGATAGTTCGAACTAGGAAGCCTAGTTCGAACTACCTAGTTCGTGCCCCGTGTAGCCGCGCTGCACGGGGTTCGAACCAGCGGGGTTTTAAAAATGGCGGCTCCCCGCTTATGCAAATGAGGCCCAGGAAATTCAAATCCCGGGCTTCATTTGCAAGTGTGGTATGCCTACATTACCCTCCTAGTTCGAACTAGGAGGGTAGTGTAGACATACCCCTAGAGAACTATAAAAAGGACTTTTGGGCTCTGATCCTGTTATCTCAGATCTGCTTCAGTTTCATCAGGCAAGTTTAAGTTGCCAGAATGAAGTCTCCAGTCCCATCTGGATCATTCTAATATTGGATATAAGACTGTAAACTATGGACTATTTCTGAAATAACTCTTTACAACTCTAAAGCTCACCATCTACTATAAAACTCATGTAGAAACTCTATGTATATCTGCCTGCATAATACACTTTTAACCAATACTCTCTCTCTTCCCTTTTTAAATAACTTTTAATTTAGTTAATAAGAATTTGACGTGTGTTTTTAGGTAAGATCATATTCATTAACCTGGTGGGTAATGTGTCTGATCCTTTGGAATTGGCAGAATTTTTTATATAATGAACAAGATTTTCTGTAATCCTTATCATATTAGCTGTTTGGGTGGCAGCACAAGACTGGGTTGCTTTAAGGGAGCTGTATTTTGACTTCTGGGATACCAGTAAGATATTGTAGAAGCTGTTTTGTGTCTGGCCTGGTGTACCTAAAGTATTAGAATAGCCACCAGTTTTGAGTATTATCTGTCCCATTCTTTGCAATTCACTCTTATTGAGCAATCTCAATATGCCCCTCTCTTTTACACCCCAGTCATAATGTTCTTATGCCCAAATTAATGAATTAGTTGTAAGAATATTTTTGAAGGTGTGGTGCCTACATGCTTTGTTGCAGGCACTTGAAATAGAGCAAGTTTGGATTGTCCTAGTGTCAGGGATGTGTCTTTTGTTGTTCCAGTGAAAAACTACCTCAATTTGGCCAAATTATGAACCTTTGGGAAAAAAATCTCAGTTTGCACATGCTCATTAGAGATTAATGAGTGGGTGGCTGCTAAATTCTTTGAAGATTCCATCTGTATTAAATATGCTGTCAACCTACATAGCTCCTAACAGAATGGCTGAGCATGCACCAGTCCAAGGCTGCAATAAAAACAAATAGTTTTTATTTGACAAGCTGAAAATCCAATTAATTATTCCAACAAAGTTACAATGTCTTGATCCACGAAGCTTGATAGCAAATGCTGCAAGGAGGTCTCATATGGCTAGCAATGTATTACATACTAAGCATTATAAACAGGTAAACAAATGGTAATTGGTAACATAATTTATTTAGTAAATTAAATGCTTTTCTCTTCACATATTTTCCACAGAAGGTGTTCTTTTTTTCTAATCTAATTTATAAATGTTAAACAAACAAATGACTAGCCTGTAGTAAATCTCAAATCTTGAGTATTCATTTGATATTTGAAATTCAGAATTCAGATTATTCAGTGCATCACTTAAGTCACAAGACATTATTTTTGTTCCTTGACTGGAAAACTTAACCTTGATAAAACAAGTAGAGAACCTCATTAATTCATTAGAGCATTTCTCTTGGGGGTGAAAGAAGGGGAGGAAAACTAGCTAGTAAGCTTGCAGTCATGTATACTAGGAGGAGTTAAGTAGAATAAGGACATTTTGGGACACTCTTTTCTTCTTTTTTTGCCAGCAAATTGTACTGGCCTGCAGGGCCAAAGCACAGGGCCTGGAGTGGTTGCCTTGATTCACCATGCCCTAGGGATGGCTCTGCCTTCATACGTAACTCAGCACTGTCCTTCAAAAACAGTGTAGTTGGGTACAGGAGTGGGGGAGTGCATGCATGCATTACCTCTTCAGCAAAACCCACTGCTGACATTGAAACCTTTCTTCTTAAGCCCAGGAACTCCTCTAAGACCCTCTGTGTAGTTAAGATCCTGTTTCATGATGGAGAGCGCTGCCAAAGAGTACCCAGAAGATATTGCCATCGGTAATATTAATTTCCTCTCCCAGTACACTTGTCTTCTGTATTCCTTGATATTCCTCCAGTGCTGCTGCTTGCCACACAATCACCTCACTATTGTCTGGCAGCCAGATACCGTGACACATTTTCATAAATAATTAAAATGAAAGTATATGTGTTGAAATAAGTGAAAAACACTAAGACACGGACTCATTTATTGGTTTTCTGGGTTTGTGCATGTGATCATTAATCTGTAAAATAAAATAATTCAAAATAGCCATATTAAACTCACTGCGAATTCTGCAAGCAACACAAATGCAGGAACAGAGTATGTATTTTGTTTTCATCCGGGATTTTATCTTTTTTACAGAAAGACTGGTTGAAGTCAGTGAGGTAGCCTGGATTTAATGTAGAGGTGAATTTAACTCAGGCAGTTACCCTTTTTGTATGACACAGGTAGTTTCATACATCTTTCTCACAGCCAGGTGGGTCATCAGGAATTCAGCCAGCCCATTGAAAACTGTATTATTTTACAATGTATTTTGATTGAGTTGTAATAAAATATTAACAAAAATAACATGCATTCATATAGCATTCATAGATCCTATCATGATTTAAAATTAAGGTTCTGATCCAAAGTCCACTGGAGCCCCATGGAAGTCATTTCATTGACCTCATTAAGGTCTTTTGGTCCTGAACCTACAATGAATTTGCACTGGCACAGCGGTTCAATATGAGCAATTCACTCCAAGGCCCAGTTCTACCCTCATTTACTCTAGTGTAACACAGAGCAGAATACTTGCATTCATGTAGGTTGATACAGCCTTTATTGGAAATGGGCCTTCTGAAATGGAATATTTCCAACCAAGTTGGGAGAGAAATGGACCATGATACATGGGGGGAGAAAAAAATGAGGTAAGAAAACTTTCTCTTATGAAAATTGACAAGGTAGGCAAGACCTCAGTTATGGTCTTCATTGAAAGATGGTCACAAGAAGGAACAAAAGGACTTCAAAGTGAAATCCTGTTTCAGAATCACCCACATGCTTATGCATAATCATTTCCAATGCTGGAACTGTGCTAATTCTTAACTCCTCTCTCATTCCTGTGGCTGTATGTTATTAATACACTACTGAATGTATCCCTTACTTTTGTGAGATTCTTCCAAACAAGGATGTTGTCATCTGTAGCACTTACGGTAACCATAACAAGCTGAATTTTAGAGCACAGGGAATTTCTTCAGTATGATCAAATCCACAAGTAGACAGATTTACAATAGAAATGCCTGACAGAATCTGACTAGTGTGAGCATAAGGGTTAACTCTTCAGAGACAGCAAACCCTGATTCTTTTTTGCTGTGTGCAAAGGAAGTGCAAAATGCTTGCTTTTGACATTCTTACCATATGTACAGCATTATGAATTTTCTTGGTAGCTTGAAGCCCTCATCTGTGAGCTCAGCATGTTAGTGAAAACATTGCCTGCAATTGTTTGGAATTTCATGGGCTTTTATGAAATTCAGTGGCTGCCTCAAGAGAGATAAGAAGAAAAATATGAAGATCTGATTTTAGGAGAATCATAGAATCATAGGCCTGGAAGGGATCTCAAGAGGTCATCTAATCCAGTCCCCTGTGCTCATGGCAAGACCAAGCACCATCTAGACAATCTCTGACAGGGTGTTTGTCTAACCTGCTCTTAAGAATCTCCATCAATGATGGAGATTCTACAGCCTCCCTAGGCAATTTATTCCAGTGTTTAACTACTATGACAGTTAGGAAGTTTTTCCTAATGTCCATCCTAAACCTCCTTGACTTCATTTTCAGTCCATTATTTCTTGCCCTTCCCTCAAAGGTTAAGAAGAACAATTCTTTTCCCACCCCTTTGTAAACAACCTTTTATTTACATGAAAATTATTATCATGTGCCCCCCTCAGTCTTTTCTTTTTCAGATTAAACAAACTCAGTTTTTTTAGTCTTCCCTTGTAGGTCATGTTTTCCAGATATTTAATAATTTTTGTTATTTTTCTCTGGACTTTCTCCAATTTGTCCACATCTTTCCTGAAATGTGGTACCCCGAACTGAAAAGTACTTCAATTGAGACCTAATTAGCACAAAGTAGACTGGACTAATTATTCCTTGTGTCTTGTTTACAACACTCCTGCTAATACATCCCAGAATCATGTTTGCTTTTTTTGCAACCGTGTTACACTCATATTTAGCTTGTGGTCCACTATGACCTCAAAATCCATTTTCACAGTACTCCTTTATAGACAGTCATTTCCCATTTTGTGTGCGGGTAACTGATTGCTCCTTCCTAAATGGAGTACTTGCATTCATCCTTATTGAATTTCATACTATTTACTTCAAACCATTTCTCCAGTTTGTCCAAATCATTTTGAATTTTAATCCTATCTTTCAAAAAGCATTTGCAACCCTTCCCAGCTTGCTGTTATCTACAAACTTTATCAGTATACTTTCTATGCCATTCTCTAAATCATTGTTGAAAATATTGAATAGAACATGACCCAGAACTGATCCCTGTGGGACTCCACTCAATATGCCATTCTGGCATGACTGTGAACCACTGATAACTAATCTCTGGGAAGGAAGGAAGGTACTGGGATTGCAGGTACAGAGGATCACAGCTTCTGTCAGCAACAAATCACTGTTCCCGGCCAATGGAAGCTGATAAATATAGCAGCAGTGGCCCGCCAGGGATAATACTGGTGAACTTCCACCATTTTAGGGTACGTCTAAACTACATGGCTCCGTTGACGGAGCCATGTAGATTTGTTGTTTTGGTAAAGGCAAATGAAGCCGCGATTTAAATGATCGCGGCTTCATTTAAATTTACATGGCTGCCGCGCTGAGCCGACAAACAGCTGATCAGCTGTTTGTCCGCTCAGCGCGCTAGTCTGGACGCTCCCCTGCCAACATCAAAGCCCTTTGTCGGCAGCCCCGGTAAACCTCATCCCACGAGGAATAACGGGGCTGCCAACAAAGGGCTTTGATGTCGGCAGGGGAGCGTCCAGACTACCACGCTGAGCGGACAAACAGCTGATCAGCCATGTAAATTTAAATGAAGCCGCAATCATTTAAATCACGGCTTCATTTGACTTTGCCTATGTGTCTAATCTACATGCCTCTGCCGACAGAGGCATGTAGTCTAGACACAGCCTTATTGTCCACACCTGACAATGAATCACGACCTCGGTCATTTCATGAGCACTTTCACTGAAGTTGCTTTTCATTTTCATATTTTCAACCAGTTCCTCTCTCTTTGTCTATCAAATTCTTGCTGAATCTATGGATGTACAAGAGTAATCATGAGCATCTCCTACATAACTCTTGACAGACTTTCTGCTTAAGTCCATCCCTAATGATCAAAGCACTTAAATATTTACTTCAGTGCTTTGCTAAATCAAAGCCTAAGTAGTGATAGGTAGTTCCTACACATTCTTAAGAGGCCAAGAGGTGGGCAGAGTGAAATAGTTCATTCAACATTTGCTTCCATTTAGATCTTGTATGGCCCTCTAAATGGTATATTGGCATCTAAAATGGCCTTCTATATGTTTTATGGCCACAGAGAAACAGAGCCTATGGAAATTTCTCATGGTGGCAGCTGCTTCCAAACCATATATTTCTTCAGCATGCTAAGGATCAGATGAATTGCATATATTAGAAATGGGGTGAGCTTACATGTTGTTGATCTTCATAATTCTAATTATACTTAGTGTAATACTTTCCTGAAAGTCTTAAATCTTTCAGTTTTCTGATTGCACATATGTTCCTTCATAAATCTTATTTTTCTGCTTCTGTATCAGTCTATTGTAGGGTGATTGTGATTTCCTGAATGTTAGAACAATGCAGTTAAATTGATGATTACTTGATTACAGTATCCACCCCTTCTCCTCTCTGGCTATGTCTATACTGTGTTCTTTTTCTGGAAAAAGATACACAAATAATTTACGTACCATTTTCTGCCTTTTTTTTGGAAGAGGCTTTTCCCACATTTGGTCAATCTACATGGGGCCAAATATGGGGAAAACCTCCTCTTTCGGAAGATCCCTTATTCCTCATAAAATGAGGAATACAGGGCTTCCAAAAGAACGTGCCCGCTTTTTCAGAAACTGTTCCTTCCTTCCTTCCTTCCTTCCTTCCTTCCTTCCTTCCTTCCTTCCTTCCTTCCTTCCAGCCAGCCAGCCAGCCAGCCACCCACCCACAGGGACAGGGAAGGAGAATAGAGAGAATTTAAGGTTTTCTTCTACAGCTCTACTTTCCCTTTCCACAAACTCCTCTCTCCTCTTGCCCCTCCTAGACCCTTTTTCTGCACACTTTTGTGTGACTATTTAAAAGATCAATGTCTTGCGTCCTTCTATGCTGTCGCAGTTTGTGACATGAAAATCTGGGTTCACAATTTTGATTTTACAAAGAGTAAAACTCACCCTGTGTGAATGAATAGCCCAATAGCTGAGACTTAAGTATGTAGTTTTTATGCTAGCCTTCTGCACAAGAATGAATTTCACACAGAGTGAATTGCAGGTACAAATACATTTGCCAACTCTCCAGGATTGTGCTGGAGTCTCCAGGAATTAAGGATTAATCTTTATTTAAAAATTATGTTATGTGATGAAACCTCCAGGAATATGTCCAATCAAAATTGACAGCTGAAGGTGCAAGTATGATTCCCTGTGCATGTACATTTTTGTTTAGCCCCACAGTTGAATAGATATCAGCACAAGGATTTAGAATAACTCCTAAAATGTAACTGCAGGTACAAATGTTATCAGAGTAAACTGACTAATAGTGGCCACCTATTTTAAAATTCAGGTCACAAAGCCATATCCAAAAAGGCCTGAGTGTTCTCAATGGGGCATCATATTCCATCAGCTCCTTGTGTGATCTAAGCACAAAATTGGTTTCTTTTGAGGAAAGCTATAATATTTCCTTAGGTCCAGTCTCATGGAGTAAACCACTTTCTTTAGAAGAGTAAGCCTCCCAGGCAAAAGCTTGCTAGATCACAAGACCCTTAAAAACCCTAAGCTTGTGCAGATGGGTAGCAGTTTACAGCAGCTCTGCTATAGAGTTGATCCAATGTCATTTTTGAGCATGGCATACTGTTTTTAGTAAAATTATTACCTATAAAAACTGAGTGACATATAGGTGAGAGAAGAAATGTTCAAAATCTCACGGTAATTCATGAACATGTGTTGAACAGATGTTACACTGAGGTTTTTTCATCTTCTTTTAAAATTTGGATCACATTTTCTCTTCCCTCTTCTTATGTTCATACTCTGCACTTGACACTTTATTAAAAGTCTCTGAAGGATAACTGGATGATTAATAATTGTAGATGACAGAAATTTGGTTTCTGTGAGCAGCAGAGTGAAAGATAAATACAAAGGGAATGCTTTTACCTATGTATATTATGCTCATGACAGTTAAGCATCTCTAAGACTGTCTGTGTTAAGGTTACTCATGATTTATGGAGATGTCACCAGTGACCCCCAGCTCTGGAAAATTTCTTACAATTCCTCTTATTGTGCTCATTATGTGACCAGAAGTACCTAGGGGTAGCCCTCTCTGGAAATGTTAAAGTCAGGGCAGACTGGAAAAAGGAGAGCAGATACTCACAACACTGGTGAGTAACACTGAAATTAGATTTCCCAGTCAGTCACAAATGGTGCTTCTGATCTCCCACACTAATTATCAAGAAGCCAAAAAAGAAATCACATACCCCCCCTTTATAGCATTGCAGTTCTCTGGCTCCCACTCAGCACCTAGGTCCAGTAGAGTGAGAAGTTATTTTTAAAAAACACTGCTCACATATTCATAATGTTCTTCTGACCCCCAAGGGTCAGCCACATTACCAGGTTGGCTTAGGTTTCGATCTTACCCAAAATATCAAGCTGCCAGCCAATCCTTAAGGGTCTAAAACTAAAAGTTTATTATAAGGAAAAAAGAAAGAACAAGAAGAGAGATGTTAAATGGTAAAGCAGTCGCATACATACAACAATTTCAAAGTCCATCAGTTTCCTAGCAGTACTTGTGAGTTTGCTGGCTTGAAACTGGAACACATCCACAGCTTGGATGGATCATTCAGTCCTTGGTTCAGAGCTTCATTCATAGAAAGGTTACTGCAGAGGTAAAAAGCAGAAACAAAAACAAGGTGGAGAAGATTCAGCTGCCTTTTTATATTTCTTTTGCAATGTGGCTTGTATTTTCTTTGTTCCAGATGTAAGCTGCCCAGAACATGGCCTGGAAAACTTCGAGTTCTGTGTATAGGCATATCCCTACATGCCTTGCTGAGTCGTAAGGCATATCTTTTGCCTTCTCTCAATGGGTCAATTAAATAGCTGATGGTTCCATGCAATTTCTAAAAACCATCTCAGAAATATTGCCACATTTATATAGATACAAAAGAAGTGAAAACAGGCCTACTGACAGGAGGGAAAAGGAGACAGTTGCCCCAGGGCCCAGTGATTCAAAGAGCCAGTTTCAAGGCAAGGCTCACAGAGTGCACAATGCCCAGAGACCAGAGGTGAGCAAGGGCGTCTGCTGGTTCGGTATTGAGCACTACCAGTGGGGGCCAATGCCTAAGAGGCAAAGGAGCATCAAAGTCAGTCTCCCAAGGAGCAGTGCCAAGTCACTGTAGAGTGGTGCTGTGAGGCAGAATGGGACTACAAACCTCTGCGCTCCTCTAGGACATTGTTTGAGGAACCTGTCACTGGGGAGAAGTGCTAGTGCAGGGAGTGGCACCTATAGACAGGCAATCCTTCCTTCGGATGGTGATTGGACCATTGGACTACCAGTCCCAGGTGTGCTATCAGTGCCAGGGGGTATGTGCATCTGTTCCTGGCTCCTGGCAAGCTGTGCCTCAGGTTGCTAATGGCCTTGGAACTCTCTGGGAACCACACAAGACTGTGGCTCTGAGACCATTGCCACATGGGAAGCAGTGCATAGAATGTTCCTCTGGAGAGAAGGCACAGCCTATGAGAGGACCAGGGTGAGGCCATCATGGGTTTCCACTTGTGGCAGGGACCAGCAGTCACCATCACTGGTGGTACTGGCATCAATAGAATGTCCTGGACCACCTGAAGAACTTTCAGTGTTGATGGTACCCGTAGCTGTTCCACATCACCTGGGATAGGCAAAGGAGAGCGAGGCAGAGTGCATTGGTCCAAAAGGGTCTTAGAGGCTGACAGGGCTACAGCAATGGAACCAGAGCTGGCTATCTGCTTGGGTTTTCCTTTTTGGACCCTGGGGATCTGGTCTGATTCTTGGGCTTCTTAGAAGTTGCTGCAGATGGGGAATGGTGCTATGTAGCCAGCAGCACACTGAGCATCGAAGCTCTACTGCTTGGTGCTGAGTCCTAGTACTGGACATGCACTGGAGCCAAGGCATCAGGTGAGCCTTTAAGTGAAAGTCCCTCTTTTTCTTAGGACAAGGTTGAAAGGACTTAAAAATGCAGCACTCATTGCTGATGTGTGCCTCTCCCAAACAGTCACCATGGGGGTCATTAACTGGCATAGGCCTGTGGCAACTCAACATGAAAGCCTGGGGACCAGGGCATGCCCCATTCTGAGGCAATGTTTCTAAGGAACTTATCACTAATCTAACGACACTACACTAACTACACTAATACTTCCCAGTATGAAAGGGAAACTTTGTACAAGGGAACAAGTAACAACCAGGAAAAGGAAGTGACAGAATGAGCTGTACCAATAAAGTTCCAAGCACCCATCACTGGTGGCAAGAAGGAACTGAGGGAGAAGGGGGTCTGATGATATGGCATGTACACACCACTCCAGGGGTACTGGAGCCAGTACCCCTTATGGATACTGCTAGGAGGAAATCTTCTGGCACTGGAATATGTGATGAGCACAGACACTTACATTGAATATACATTAGCAAGTAGTCAAAGAACACCACCTGGCTCATCCTTTTAAACTTATTTTGTTCTTATTGAAACCTTGTTATAGTTTGGGCTTTTCCAGCATCTTCTGGCAAAGAATTCCACTAGTTGATTGTGAAAAAATAATTTATTTAGTTTTAAATCTTCTGCCTATAAATGTAATTGGGTCACCTTCTTGTGTTATGTTAGTGAAGGAATAAATAACATTTCCTTAATTCACCCAAGTTTCACCCAAATTTGTGAAATCTCTTTGTAGCTCTTTGCAGTCAGCTTTGGATTAGTCCCTGTTCACCCCCTTTTCAAGAACATTTGTAAAGTTAACACAGTAATCCAAATGCAAATCCCAGAAGCACAACACTCATTCTTACACTTTTTACCCCCTATCTTTTAAGTGGAATACCTGGCAAAGTTTTCATGATGAGCTGATGATTCTTCAATTACTGGAATGCTGAGTCTTTTGTTATTCATCAATCACCCTGCCTTCCTTTTGTTATAACAAACTCCCTGCCCCAAAGGCAAAGCTGCAAGCAGCTCAAATTCTGTTGCATTTAAGAACTGCCTCTGCAGTCAGGGCATGCAACTTTAAGCAGATGTCAAGTATGAAATCCTGGGGTTCAAACTCAGACCCCCATAAATAGTGCCCTTGTCTTCACCACCCTTCTAGTAAAATAGTTTTTCCTAATATCCAACCTAGATCTCCCCCACTACGACTTGAGACCATTGCACCTTATTCTGGCATCTGTCACCGCTAAGAACAGCCTCTCTCCATTCTCTCTGGAACCCCCTTCAGGTAGTTGAAGGCTACTATCAAATCCCAAATCCCCCTCACTCTTCTGTTATCTAGACTAAATAAGCCCACATCCCTCAGCCTCTTCTCATAAGTCATGTGCTTCAGCCCCATCTCCACACTCCCTAAAAGGTGCCTGGGGGATGGAAGGCTCAGGGCTGGTGCAATCCCAGATGGGAGGGGGCATGCCCCCTGCCAGCCCCTTTCACTCGCCTAGTCTCTTTTCACTCTGTCTCTTTTCTGTTTGATTTTATAAGAAACAATCTCATTCCAGGCACATCCCATTTTCCTGGCACAACCAAATCCTCACCTTGCTTTAAGTTATGATAAGAGGCAGCTGTATGTTGAATTTGGTGGGTTTAGCTCGCACCATTTAGAAGGAGTTCCTGAACAGATGGACAAACAGAGAGACAGACAAATGCTCTCAAATGTTTGGTAGATTACAGCAATGGTCAGGGCTCCCATCCTTGGAGCCTCACTGCGCTAGGAACCATACAAACATGGAGTAAAACAGCCCTTGCTCCCAAAATTCTGCAGTCCAGTAAAAATGAGACTTGGCAAACTATCAGGAGGAAAAGAAGAGATTACTTATGGATAACAGTGGTAAGGAAATGTATGCGCATAGACTCACTATGTGCACAAGTAGATGTTGAGTTAATCTTACTATATATTTTTGAAATGTCTGTCTATCTGTCTGTCCTTCCATCTGTGAGTCCATTTGTTCAAGAACACCTCCTAAACAGTAAGAGCTAGGACCACATAATTTGGTACGCAGCTTCTTTCTATCATAACTTAAAGCAAAGTCAGGGTTTGGTTGTGCATGGAGTGTTATTGTTTCGTATCAAACAGAAAGAGAGGAGTGGGATGACAGAGAGAGTTATACTCACATACAAATAGTTAACTCAGTGTTAGTTAAAACAAGTAAGAGTCCTGTGACACTTGAAGACTAATAAATGTGGGCATAAGTTTTTGTGGGCTGGAGCCCATTTCATCAGATGCATGAAGAGGATAAAAGTTTGGCAGGGATATAGACACAAAGGCTATTTCTACGCAATAGCTTTTTGTGGAAAAACATGCAAATGAGGCTAAGCATGGAACATCTCTGTGCCTCATATGCATAATTAATGAGCACCCATTTTTGCGCAAGAGGCTTTTGCGGAAAAAGGAGCTGTCTACATGGCTCCTTTTTGCACAAAACCCCTCTCTTGCACAAGAGCCATTCTTCTGGAAAAAAGTGCGGAAGAACGGCTCCTGCAAAAGAAGGGGTTTTTGCACAAAAAGTAGCAGTGTAGATGGTTCCTTTTTGCGCAAAAGCCTCTTGCACAAAAATGGGCACTCATTAATTATGCAAATGAGGTGCAGCAATATTCCACGTTTAGCCTCATTTACATATGTTTTTCCGCAAAAAGGTTATAGTGTAGACATAACCAAAGATGGAAGTAGTGCAGAGGATGAGGGCTAATGAGGCCACTTCAGTCAGGTGGAGGTAGCCCATTCTAAACAGTTGGTCAAAAGGGGAGAATACCAAAAGGGGGAAATTACTTTTTATAATTAGCTAGTTTTTCTCAGACTATATTCAGACTCAATCTGATAATGTCAAGTTTGCATTGCAATGCCATCTCTTCCGTTTCACACTGCAATCTCTTTTTGAAGATTTTTTTTCTCAAATATGGCATCTTGCAAGTCTCTGAGGGTATGTCTACACTGCATCCCTAGTTCGAACTAGAGATGCAAATGGAGACAATCGAAGTAGTTAATGAAGTGGGGATTTAAATATCCCGCGCTCCATTAACATGATCTCACCGGCGCACTAGTTCGAATCACAGCTGATTCGAACCAGGAAGTGCGCGCCGGGACGCGTTAGTTTGGACTAAAGCCCTTAGTCCGAACTAATGTTATTCCTCAAAAAATGTCCATTCCAAGACCCACCTGCCTTTCCCTCTGTCAGAGTACTCCAGCAAGAAGCAACTGAAGAGGTGCTGGGTTGACAGCGATCTATATAGACTGCTATGAAGGTGTGACTCCAGGGAGTGTCCAGGTCATCCCAACAGGTACAGCTAGGGAAAAAACCTTCCAATAACCGTGCATATAGAGTGCCAAAACCTACTTGGAATGGAAATGAACCACACATCTTGAAGAAACAGTGACAAGGAGGGTGTTACTAGGAGGAGGGAGAAAAATTGTTCACTCTGACCTCTGATGATAGGACAGGAAGCAATGGGCTTAAACTGCGGCAGGGGAGGTTTAGGCTGTACATTAGGAAAAGCTTCCTAACTATCAGGATGGTTAAACACTGGAATAAATTTCCTAGAGAGATTATGGAATCTCCGTCACTGGAGATATTTAAGAGCAGATGAGATAGATGAGATCATCTATCAGGGATGATCTAGATGGTGCTTGGTCCTGCTGTGAGGGCAGGGGACTGGACTCAATGACCTCTCAAAGTCCCTTCCAGTTCTAGTATTCTATGATTCTCCCCATTCAGCAAGAGAGAGGGTACATCTACACTAGCCCCCTAGTTTGAATTAGGGAGGCTAATTGCAAATGAAGTGCGGGATTTAAATATCCCGTGCTTCATTAGCATGTTCCCGGCCGGACGCCATTTTGGAAATTGACTAGTCCGGAATAACTGCTCGTATCTACATGGAATGAGGTTTAACTGGTAATTTGAAGTAAGGGGGTTATTTTGGAATCGCCCTTCTCAGCTACGTGTAGATGCAAGCAGTTATTCCAGGCTAGTCAATTTCCAAAATGGCAACCGACCGGGAACATGCTAATGAAGCACGGGATATTTAAATCCTGTGCTTCATTTGCAATTTCGGTCACCCTCATTAGCCTCCCTAGTTTGAACTAGGGGGCTAGTGTAGACGTACCCAGAGAGAATAAAAGCAGATGTACTTTCAGCGAAAGGTGCGTGATCAATAGTGAAGATAACTGTCAGTATCAAAGGAATAGTAGCAGTGTCAAAGATAGCCTGGACTAGTGACTATGAAGAAAGAGGGTTTTTTAAAAGAAAATACTCATGTCAAACTGGGAAGATGTTTCTTTAAATAAGGATATGTGTCAGGTCCCCCTTCTGTTGTGCTTCCTGGGCCTTCTATGGGTTCCTTCAGGGAGGAAGCTTTTCAAGACTGAGAATGTGGAGATGTCAGCTGGTATAATTATACAAGTTTCATGAAACCTGGTGATTCACAGGGAGTGAAAGAAAAGGAAGCCTCATTCCCCCCATCTCTCGCAGAGAGGCTGTCTTTAGAGATAACTGTTCTGCCCATGACATGCTGTTCCATACTTCCTTAGAGATTCAGTTTGGAGAGTTACAGTGTAAGGGGTGTAATTATATGTGCTCAGCACAGAGAAGTACAACAAACCCAAAATGTAAGGATAATAACTTGATTGCATCTGACTAAACAATCCCTGTTCTAGTCACATACCTGTTTTTCTTTCCTAGGCATGGATGTCACTGGATATTCCATGCCCTGCTCCCTGGCTCAGTTCATGCTTCACAGGTCTTCCCTGGTCACAGAAAGACTGACAGAGAAAGGTCACTACTTCCAATTCAAAATCCCACAGTCTATTTCCATTGGCTCTCCTGACTTCCTACCAACTCACTTCCTGTTTCCTTAGCATTCCTGGAGACTTTCTAGGATCCACTGTCTATGGTTTTAACCTTGACAGGCATGACATTTAGGGTTAGATTTCAAGAGTTAATGACTGTGAAAAGATTTCAGTTAACTGAATAGCTGGAATGTCTAGAAAAGGGCATTACCCCTTCCACTCGTCACAGCTATATTGTCTTACTAAATAGAAGTTAGCAAACCTAAAATGTAGGGCAGTGATTCTGGTGCCAGCTAGCTATAAATCATTTTTTCTGGCATCAGAATGACAGATTAAAAGCCGGTAACCAAATTAAAAACTGGTATTATGAGCTCTGCTTTCCTGGCAGCAGGTCGGAAGTGTGTATAAATCAATTTCATTGGCACCATTTTTGATGTAACTGTGCTAGATTTGTAACTTTGACAGAACAAATAGTTCAATTAAGGCAGTTATTCAAATATTTACCCCTATATTCACACTGAGGTTCAATAAAACTATTATTAATTACAAAGGCCTGAAGCTGAAATTAATGGGACTTTTGTCTGGGTAAAAACCAAAGACTTTGCTTCCAACATACTCTATCTCTCATGTATATACAGAAAAAACAGCAGCTGAAGTAGAAAGAGTGTTCTTTGGCAAGAAACAAAGTTAAAGCACGATGAAAATATTTATATTTTACAAAAATCTTAATTATCCTATCTCAGTAACCAAAGGGATTTCATTAACTCTCATTGAAACAAAACATGTCGCTGACCTAATAAAAGTTTTAATGATCAGTTTGAAATAGAGATGATCCAAGCCCTTCTGTAGACTTCTCAGAAATAGCAACAGAATGTGATCTATTTACCTTTGAAATGTAAGTTTAATGTCAGTGTTTGCTAATCAGAGATCACTTATTATAGGAATTGCACGTTTAAAACCCCCCACCCGGAAGTTTGGGGTCAGATGTCAAAAAGAAAAGTCAAGAAGCTTTGAACAGTCATGTAAGGGAAGTGGTCAGAATCTCATCATTTGAAATATTTAAAATTAGATTGGACAAAGGCTTTCAGAATATATCTTATTATGCCATCCTATACTGTACTAAGCTATTCAGTACTGGCAGGGGATTGTGTAGATCACGCTCCCAAACTTTATTTTGCTGAGTCTCCTTCAGAGATTCATGTTCCATGAACACTCTTTTTCCCTGGCCCTTCCCCCAAACCTCCTTCTCAGCTTTCCTAGTCCTTTTGTTCTTTCTTTCTGTAATGCACATCTAGAGAACTCAGAACTGTAAGTCACCATGTTACCTTTCTGTCTCAGCAAGAGTGAACTTGACTGGAGATTAGACTATGTCAGCCACATCAGTCTGTCATCTTTACCAGTAAACTCCTCAAGAATCTTCCAGTATTAACTTGTCTGACAGATAGCAATAGGTGAATTCCAGCCCCTAAACTCCTCAGAGATGTCTCTCTGCAATGGACAGTCCCTATCCCAGTACATTCACAGAACGTATTACAGTTTAAAGAGTAAATACAATGCAGCTCATTCACTTAACTAGTGTTTGAGAGCTTCAGAGGGGTAGCTGAGTTATTCTGTAACAGGAATAACTTAAAAAACAACAAAATAGTCTAGCAGCATCATAAAGACTAAGAAAACATGTAGATGGTATCATGAGCTACACTTGCCTTCATGCCTCTAGCTTCCATCCAGGACACATTTCTCAATCTATTGTTTACAGCCAAGCACTAAGATGCAACCAGATTTGCTCCAATCCCACACACACAGACAAACACCTATGGGATCGATATAGAGAATTCTTACAACTGAAATACCCACCTGGAGAAGTGAAAAAACAGATTGACAGAGCCAGAAGTGTACCCAGACATGAACTACTTCAAGACAGGCCAAGAAGAGAAAACAACAGAATTCCACTTGTCATCACCTACTGCCCACAACTTAAACTTCTTATCAACAAGCATTATCAACAATCTACAACCTATCCTGGAAAATGACCCCTCACTCTCAGAGGCCTTGGGGGAAATGCCAATCCTGGCCTACAGATAACCCCCTAACCTCAAACAAATTCTTTCCAGCAATCATGCAGCACACCTCCATCATAAGCATCCAGGAACCCACCCTGCAATCAGCCCCAGTGCCAACTCTGTCCACACATCTACACAAGCAGTTTCATCACTGGACCCAACCACATCAGCCACCACATCAGAGGCTCATTTAACTGCACATCCACTAATGTGATCAGTGCCATGAAATGCCAGCAATGCCCCACTGCCATGTATATTGGCCAAACTGGACAATACCTATGGGAAAGAATTAATGGACACAAATCAGATATCCGAAAAGGCATCACACAGAAACCTGTTAGAGAACACTTTAACCTTCCCTGGGCTCTCCAAGTCACTGTATTGTTTCAGGCCAATTCCACAAGCCAAATACACATGGAAGTGTTGGAACTTAACTTCATTTACATGTTAGAGACCCATCACAAAAGTATGAATAAAGACATCACATGGCTAGCACACTACCTTCCCCATCCTAATGACTTAGTCAACCAAACAATGGGTACTTAAGAACAATTTGCACCTTTTTTATCAGCTTCATGTAACCCGAACACTCTAATTCACTATTTTTTCTCCTTCCTTTCTCCCTCATTCCCTATTTTATTTTGGAACTGGACTTTTAATACTCCATTCATCTGAAGAAGTGGGTTGTACCCACAAAAGTTCATGATCCCATCTACATGTTTTGTTAGTCTTTAAGGTGCTGCTAGACCAGTGTTTCTCAACCAGTGGTACGAGTACCCTTAGAGGTACTCGAGAGAAGTCTGGGGGGTACATCAACACAACTGAAATTTGGAGAAAACTGAATTTTTGTTTTAAGTTTTACAGCACTTTATTATTTTTGTACTTTTTACACCCAAAATTTTCATTGCCCACCTGGCTACAATTAAATTGTTTAAACAAATGTGTTGCAATGGTAGAAAAAAAAATGTGTGATTGAAAACTGTAGGTACTGGGGGTACTTATATATTTTTTTTTTTTAGAAAAAGGGGTACTTAATAAAAAAAGGTTGAGAAACACTGTGCTAGACCATTTGCTGTTTTTTTAGTGTTTGAGAAACACCCTTATTTCAATCACAGCATTGATTTGGATTATAGTAGAAGTAAAACAAATTTATTTCAACATTGTAGGTTTAAGTCAGGGGTGGGGAAAATATGGTCTGGGTGGCCTGCCACGATCTTCTGGGCCACCAATGGCCTTCATCCCAGGGGGACCCTTGGGAAGGCTCCTGACTGTTGCTGCCCCACATGCCGCTCAAAGTGGCCAGCTGCTGTGGGCAGCATGTGCGCATCTGCACAGCACACATCCCTTGGGGAGAGGGACGTCTCTGCACACTGCTCCCACCCCCAGCACAATCCTCACAGCTCTCCTTGGCCAGAAATAAGGCATGTTTTAGACAAATATCTTTGTAACGGGGGGAGGGTTATTCCACAGCCTCAGCCTATCACCCAAGCCAACTTTTCCCTCACCATGATTGGACCATAATCCCTGCCAGGTTGTGCATGATGGCTCCAACCACTTCCCCTGTGTTGTTGTTTCCCAGACCTCTTTCCATGCTGCTACCACCAGCCTATTGTCTGGGGGCACTGATAGGGGAAAGATGTGAGGTGAGGGGTAGGGCAATAACTGGCACTGAAGGAGCAGCTTGTTTTCCAACCCCTCCCACTGGGGCTTCCTCACCACACCAGGCCAGTAACAAGCATTACTGCTGCTGTGCCTACTTGCTAAGAGGTTCTGCCTTTGCCAGCTCCTGCTTCCTGAAAAGTAGCAATCCCCACCCCTGTATGCAAGCCCCTGAGGAGGCTGGCCAGGGCAGTTCTGATGCCCCCTGGGAGGAGCTGCCAGGACAGTGCAGCCCAGGCCTTCCAGGAGGAGCTGCCATTAGAGCAGCGCCACTCTCAACACTATTGGTGGTCCTGGTAAGCTCCCCCACTCTTCCAGCCCCCTGCCCTAAGTCCTCTCCTGAGCCCTCCACCCCCGTCCATAGCCCCCTTATCCCTCCCTGCCCACTGTTCTGACTCCTGAATCCTCCACCCCTGCCCTAAGTCCCCGCTTCCTAAGCCCCTTCCCTGGCTCCTATATCCCCCTCACCCACAGCCTCCTGCCTTGACGGACCTAAGCAACGGCAAGTAAAGTTTTTAGTATTGAAATACAGAGCCCTAAGCTACACTCTTATTGAAGAACCTTAAGGAGGGAGACAAAAGATCAAGGACACACTCTGGGAAGTTTCTCTTATGGAAACTCAAAGATGAGGGGCTGGAGGAAGGCACAGAAGGTGTTGCTTCCAACTTCTGTGGAATCCAGTGAGCTGCAGGGAAAGGAAACAATGACCCAAGTATCCCTCAAAGATGCTGCCAGTCAATGTAGCTGCCTTGGGAGCATCTTCATATTGATTTGCCCACCTGCAAAACCCACTTTCCAATGAGAAAGGATACAGATACAGAGTAGGAGATAATGCCTCTTTAGTAATATTAATCACTGCCAAGATACCTGCTTGGAGTCTATCATATGAGGAGAGAAACATGCCACCTCTAGACCTGTAGCATGTCCAAGATTAGAGAGAAGTAAATCCTGCAAGATATTTCCTCTTACCACTTCACTTTGGATGGATTTTGCACAAGTGGGTAGAAAAATATAGGAATGGTATTTTCTTAGAAGTGAAATGCTCATCACGGCAATGTTTACTGATTACCAGAGCTATCGAAAATCCTTCTGAACCAAACCTCTATGTTCTGTGTGAATTACTCAAAAGTATTTAATATGCAAAGATTTTTTACTAAAAAATTCTCGGGTTTCCCATAACAGGTTGCTTAAATCAAATTTCTTGCCTTCATGTTCCCATACGCTGCTCTGACATTTATATAGAAGACCAAGTTAAAGGTCAAATAAGTCTGAAAGAGTTGGAGAGACAATGTGGATGAAGTAATATCTTTTATTGGACCAACTTTTATTAGTGAAAGAAGCTTTTGTACTACACAGAACTATTCTTCAGGGCTTTCACCAATAGAAGTTGGTCCAATAAAAAATATTACCTTACCCACTTGTGTTTCTGCTATCTTGGCACCAGCACAGCTACACAACAGAGACGGAGTCTGGACAAACAAGGGTTATTGAATTTGGTCACAAAGGAATTGCTTAAATATATATACAGTAGCTACTAGATGATACTAGTAGTCAAGAGGTATATTTTATTGTTAATTCAGACTAGTCTAGGTTTTCCTGACCATCTGCACACAAAGGGGAAGATTGGTAAAAGCACGTACCTCACATCTGGATGACCCGCTTGCATTGACTTTCAGAGAGCACAGGACATTCCTCAATTCATTCCAATTTGAATGGACTAGCTGTTTCAGAAAAAAACATCCAACCCCGTAATTTAAAGATCTCTAATGATGGAGAATCCTCCATGATCCTTGGTAAATTAATTCCCCTCACTGTTAAAAAATTACACCTTACTTTTGGTTTGAATTTGTCTGGCTTCAGCTTCCAGCCATTGGATCTAGCTATGATTTTGTCTGCTAGATTGAAGAGCCATGGCATGTGGCACTGCTCTCCAACATGACCTCATGTAGCCCATTGTGGCCCTGCAGGTTCATTGCATTCAACACCCCATTTGATTCTTTTAGTCAATTATCTACACTAAGGTCAGTTCAAAACAAGTACCCAATTCCTGGGATCTGATTTATTAAGTCTTTCTACAAAGTAACTTACTTCATTGATAGGCCTAGGTTACCCTCTTATATGAGTCCTGGTCATCTCTATCTCCTGTTTAGGAGACCCTGCAGCTCCCTTCCTGGAGCTGGAGTTGTACTTCAGATGGTCACTTTCTCAAAAGAGGAGTCTTCAGCTCTCTTCCTTGGGGCGGGGTTATAATTTAGGCCAGCTATAGGACCTTCCTCCTCAACCAGCTCCCCTTTTCTTCCTATTAATTCTCAGACTAAAAGAGGGCAGTGGGCCAAGCAAGTCCTCTCTTTCCGTTGTCTTCTCTGCTATGAGGGAGGAGGCAGCATTTATGATGGCCCCTCCCTTCCAGCTTATCCCCAATTGGTTGGGCAAGAGGTGAGCTTTGCCCCCCATCCCTCTTCAAGGCTTTTGGTCCCAACCCCTTAAATACACAGTGACAGGATTACCTCCCAAGTAACTCTTATTCCTGGGACTATTTCCTCTCTGGCTGTGTCTAGACTGCATCCCTTTTCCGTAAAAGGGATTCAAATTAGACACATCGCAATTGCAAATGAAGCGTGGATTTAAATCCCCCCCCACTTCATTTGCATAAACATGGCTGCCGCTTTTTTCCGGCTCTGAGTTTTGCCGGAAAAAAGCACCAGTCTAGACGGGGATCTTTCGGAAAATAAAGCCTTTTCCGAAAGATCCCTTATTTCTTTTTTTAAGAGGAGGAGCCAAACCAAACTAAGCCCTAATGTGATCCTCATAACAGTTTGAGATTCTGCCAAATTCCAGACTTCATTTAAAAATGAATTCTTACTGGCTCTTATATTCACTAAGAAAACTTAACAAACATCAGGCAATGTAGCATGATCTGAGAGTGAAGCGACAGTTTTGAGAGCTGTGAGATCCCCTCATTTATCAAAATGACTTGTTAACCTTGACCCCAGGGCCTGAATTTCTAAAAACCTAGATGGGACAATTCTGTATGATAAATGCATGTGTCCTTGCATATCAAATTACATGGGTAATTATTGCAATTACATGTACAAATAGCCAAAAAAGAGCATAGAATAAATCTATTTTTACCAACATATCTTATTAAAGCACCTACCTTCCTGATCATAATCACTGTGTGATAAAAATCAGTCATGTGCCATTTCTAATTGCTTGGGTCTGTGCACCTGTGCCAGGATCTCATAAAAATGATGGTTGATGGTGCATGTGTACCTGGCAAATGTGACAGCAGAGCTCAAAAGAAGAAAGTACAGAAGTTAAAAAAGTATTTTTGAGGAAAATACATGCCCCAGACATTAGTGATTTGGAAAAATAAGACAACAAGCATCACAAATCCATGTAAAGGAGGCTATGTCTAGACAGCAGAGCTTTTCTGGGATACTGGAGGTATCCCGGAAAAGCTTTGCCATGTCCAAAGAACACGTCCGCTTTTTTGGAACAGTTTCTGAAAAAGCAGACGTGTTCTTTCAGCATCCCTGTATTCCTGGAGGGATGCTCCGAGAGGAGTTTTTTCTGAAATTTGGCCCCGTGTAGATGCGTCAAAATTACGGAAAAGACTCTTTCAGGAAAAAAAAAATGAAAAAAAAGATACGCAAATTGCGGTCTGCAATTTGCGTATCTTTTTCTGACTTTTCTCGGCAGTCTAGACATAGCAGGAATGACAACAGCCAGATTAGACAATCCAAACAGTGCAAGTGAAAACTCTGCATGTGATGAAAGTAAAAACATGGCTAACTTTGACCAATACGGCCCTGAAGCAGCATGCTGAGGCCCAATAAATAAAACAGTGTGAATTTATTGGATGATAAAAGGGGCAATATTATGTCAAAACTACAATTGTTTTTCAGGTACTGAAAAAAATCACAATACAAGCATCAGCAAAGGTGTTTATCAAAAATCCTCTTCACACATACTCTTCAAAATGGGAAATCTGTACCTCATGAGTGGGTTCTTTATTCTCCATTGACAGGGTTTGTTTTTTGTTTGGAGATTCGTACTCTCATACAATGGCATTTAGTGGTTGTGGCTTTAATGCCTGGAAACGTGGTGCAGTTCATGTTGTTGAGCATTTGCCACAGAAATGCAACATTTACCTGGATTTCTCAAACACAAGCCAAAGGGCAAATTGTCTTGTAATTGAAAAAAGAGTTTCAAAGTGATCTTGCTTATTGGAAAGAGGTCCTCAGATAGGTTGTTGCAGTTCGTGAGTTTCTGGTAGTGCATGGGGCTTTCTTTCAGAGGAGACAATTAAATTGTTGCATTTCTCAATAATGGGAATTACTTTGGCACCTTGGAATTATTGAGTCGGTTTAATCATTTTCTAAATTAAATTAACATATGAAAAAATATTGGCTGTTTAAGACAACAGAGACTGCAAAAATGGCGAGAAGGTGAAAATGCAGCCAAAGAGCTAGATGACGAGGGAGGCAAAGAAGTGGAGAGTAAAGGAAAGTGCAGCTTCTGCAAAGTAAAATTGTATTGCCGCTCACATCTTCCTTCTGCTCCAGCCTCACTCTCATCAGCCTCATGATCCCGCCCCCCAACCTGATCCCCAGCATCATCCACGCCCCTCAGTGCAATCCCTGCACCCTCCCATCCTGTCCCCACATCCTCCTTCACTCCCTCCCATACCCCACATTCCTATGCCCCCAGCGCACTCACCAGCAGGGCAGCAGCACTGAGACTTGCAGCCACCCGGGAGCAGCGCTGGATTGAGGAAAGGTCAGGAGGGGACAGAGTCATTTCTCTGCTGGGCCCAGCCCTTTGCTGGTGCTTGCCCTTCACCTCGGCTCCAGGGCTGGGGTGGGCAGTGCCCCAGCCAGCTAGGTGCAGTGGGGTGCTGGGGAAGGGGCTCAACCCAGGTCCCGCAATCCCATGTGTGACCAGCCACCCAGCCCTCCTCTGCGGAGCAGCTCCAGCTCCACCCGCTCCCAGAACAGGAGGCAGAGCTTGGGGGTGGGGGGCGGGTTTAAACCCTTATTTCCCAGGAGCTATATGCCCAGGCTAGGCAGGAGCAGTCCCAGGGACATGGAGCTCAGTGCAGGGTCCTGCATGGTCATCCCGTCCCCTATACCATGCTGCATGCACACCTCTCCCACGCTGCCCCCCCTCTCAGCAGCAAGCCAGCGCTGGTGCTCCAGCCTGCAGTTGGGCATCAATCCTTAGGCTCGCAGGGCTGAGCTCCCACCCCGTGTGCCA
This sequence comes from Pelodiscus sinensis, assembly GCF_052426305.1. NCBI lineage: Eukaryota > Metazoa > Chordata > Testudines > Trionychidae > Pelodiscus > Pelodiscus sinensis. Next base: position 31,888,840 of record NC_143053.1, read on the forward strand.
CAAAAAATCGGTTTGTGTGCCACTTATGGCATGTGTGCCGTAGGTTGCCGAGCCCTGGTTTAAGATAAAAAGTAAGCTATTTTGAATTAACTAACAGAACTGGAGTGTCTGAGGAAAATGCATGTATGACTTCTTGTTAGCCAGTGTGGTGAAACAGAAGTGACCTTATGTGACGGACCAGGCCGGGTCTGGGCACCACTTAGGTTGTCCGCTCAGGGCAATTGCTCAAAACCAGGGCTACTTACGGCCCTTGACTGGAGATCTTTCTCAAGTAGGCCACAAACCAGTCACACAGAGCGCTTCAGCTGCCAATCCTGCCAGCAGGAAGCCTCAGGAGCAAAACCCCTCAGATACCCCAGTTCTCCCTGTGCCACAATCAGCCCCTGACCTACACACAGGTGAGGGGTTATAGAACCCAATCTCAGCTACCACAAATGGATTCTCCCGGTCCCAAAAAGCCAGCCACGGAGTCCTGGTCAATTTATACTTTAGATTTTAACCACAAAATCACGCTGAGCCAATCCTTTTGAATCTAAAATCTAAAGGTTTATTAACAAAAGAAAGAAAAGGTTGAGAGTAAGCTTGTTAAGGAGAATACATTACATACATCAATAACCAAGTTCTTGATGCAGGCTGTTAGCAGAGATGTTACAAACTGCCAGCTTAGAAGTCTCTGGTGTACATGCTATGTCAGGATGGGTCAGCAATCCTTCCCAGCTCTCTGTCCCTAGCAAGGCTGCATCTGGGATCAGTAGCAAGATTGAAGACAAGATGGAGACCACCTCATGGCATTTTATATTTGTTCCTGGTGTCTCCCAAGTGACCTGTTTGTGTTTCCCGTGCCAGCAGCAATTATACACTGGCTGGTTTGCAGGATTCGAGATGCATTCCTTAGGTGTGTATTGGCCACCCTGAGAGCCTTTGTTCCTGGAGCCATGCTAATTAGCATAGTCATTCATTGGACATTCCTTCTTCACAATAGGCAGTCCAAGGCCATTGCTCTGTCTCAGAGAGAGAACATTCACAGTAAAAGCACAGATCCCATATTCATACTTCATATATAGAAATCATACATGTACACGAGTAGCATATATAGAATCAGTAGAACATAAGCTTTCGTTTGACACCTCACATGGTCCCCTTTGTACAGACTTTGGGGCAACCCCCCCACCCCGTGGGCGCAGAGGTGATCTGTCTGCTCCCCTTAAAATCCAATAATGTGACACCTTAGAGTGGAGAGCCCTCAGTCTTGGGCTGTAAGCAGCCCTGTCTCTAAGCATTTTGCCCTGAATCTGATACTCTCAATAGCGTACCATCAGCACACTCCTTGTTACAGCATGAACATTTACAACTAACTTATAAGGCATCAGATGGTACCTGGGAAGTTTGCAATCTAAATTTAAATGCAAACTTTGTAAGCTTAATAGCTGTAATATTTGTAAGCTTAACATATTCAGGTATGTTTCCAATATATTTATGGTACCACATTGAGCAATCTTTTTTATTGTCTTGTATACAAAAAGCAGTCATTACTTCTCTTTATGTAAACATTATGTAAATTTGTTCACATAAAGTTTGTGTTAAAAGTTATCATGAAACATTGTGTATACATAGAGGCTACGTCTACACTGGCCCCTTTTCCGAAAGGGGCATGCTAATTTTAAACTTCAGAATAGGGAAATCCGCGGGGGATTTAAATATCCCCCGCGGGATTTAAATAAAGATGTCTGCCGCTTTTTTCCGGCTTGTAGATAAGCTGGAAAAAAGCGTCTAGACTGGCCCGATCCTCCGGAATAAAGCCCTATTCCGGAGGATCTCTTATTCCTACTTTGAAGTATACACTTTGAAGTAGGAATAAGAGATCCTCCGGAATAGGGCTTTATTCCGGAGGATCGGGCCAGTCTAGACGCTTTTTTCCGGCTTATCTACAAGCCGGAAAAAAGCGGCGGACATCTTTATTTAAATCCCGCAGGAGATATTTAAATCCCCCGCGGATCTCCCTATTCTGAAGTTTAAAATTAGCATGCCCCTTTCGGAAAAGGGGCCAGTGTAGACGTAGCCAGAGAGAGGTTTGCCTCGGTTCAAATTTTACATACCACCATCTCAAAGCAGTATGAAGCATTGTGTACATTGTAATAGGACAAGGTGGGTTAAGTCAGCCTGGTTTTATTTCTGCTCAGGAGATGTAGATTTGGGTGGGATTAGGGTTTTTTTCAGTTTTCATAGCAACATGTGTGATCACTGGACACATTTTGCCATTGGGAGGACAAGCAGTTTCCTCTGAGTCTGTAAATAATCCCCAGAGAGGTGTGAAAGCAAGAGGCATGTATCTTCCTCACTAAGGAAGTGGAAAGTCACATTTTTGCTATGATTTCAACTCTAGCTCAAGGGATAAGAATTACAAGGGTCACTCTCAGATAGCAGAGCACATACCTCTCCACTGACCCACATGGCTGATCTATTATAACTATTAACTGAGTAGATTTCAACACTGTGGAAAAACTAAATGAACCAGTCCATTTTCATGCTTATGATTTCCCATGGTATTCATAGTTCAGAAATTCCTAACGTAGGACATGAATTAACAAAAAAATTGCCTAAGAAAATAATAGTTGGGTAGCTGCTTGTAAAATCACAATATTTATTCATTACATGGAGAGTGCCTTTTTGTGTTAATAGAAATGCTTTCACTTGATGCTTTATGGCATTTTATTGTTTTTTAATACAAAAGCTTGTAAAATTAAATAAGCATTTACAATGATTCCAAAATAGTGATCATTCAGAATTTCACCACAGTTTCATGTAACCAGCAGATGCATACTCAAAGATTTCCAAGTCGACATATATATCAAATATTTTTAGCCTATGGGAAGAGATTTGATTTTAGGGTCCCTAAATATCAGCTGTCAGCACTCTTAGCATATGTTTAAGATATATATTATACATTTCACTGGCTACTTCAACTATTACTGTCTAGAACCAGAAAATATACTGCAATACTGTGATGGAGATCCTAAACAAACTGTGTTCAAACCCACTCCAGAGCCTTTGACAGTGTGCATATGTCCATGTTCACGTGAAGAGAAAGAAAGACCCATTTTTGTCAGAGTTTTATTCTCAGAAGGGGAAGCTTGAACACAGTATATGGAGTGTCATGCTCTTCTTGTAAGGGTTTCCCTTCCTGAGACATACATTAATATTTTAGAATCAATACTGCAAAGATTACTTATGAATTGTTCCACTAATGTCAACGAAACTACTCAAATTAGTAAAGTTACTTGTATGTATGTCCAAGTTTTTGGAAGATCAGATCCTTAGGAGGCGACACTCAACGAAAATGGTTCTATGTTTGTTTTGACAATGTACCTAGGCTCCAGAGTCGTATGCCCCTACAGTGTCCCTCTAAAGATAGTGAGACTCCAGAGGAGTCCACATGTGCAATCAAATTGTAGGATGGGGACCTTAGTAGTGAATAACAGCCACCCATTTGAGGATCTATCTACAATTGCTAATAGTCTGAGTCTGTAGGATGACAAGGGATAAATACAATAAATCCCACCAGATGGAGTTATTGAAATCCCAATATAAGAACATTTCCCATAAAAGACCCCAGTCATTTAAAAACAGTTCTTTGTTTTAAATGAAAGACTCCTGCCTGTAATAGCCTCTGAGTGTAAAGGGGAACAAGACAAATTTAAAAACACAATCTAACTCCAGTGAAAGTGTGTGTGTGTGTGGTGTGTGTGTGTGTGTGTGTGTGTGTGTGTGTGTGAGAGAGAGAGAGAAAGAGAGAGAGAGAGAGAATGAAACATTCAGAACTTGAGAATCTCCGTCTAATGTAATTTCTTTAGCAGCACTGGAAAGTGCATCTTCAGGTGAAATCTAGCCTGTGCTACTGTAGGAGATCTAAAACTGCAGTGTATTATCTCTTCAGCAGGATCTTTAGTTATGCAAACAGTGCTGGATGGATACCATTTACTTTATGCTGTTTGGTAATGTCAAGAGTAATTCACAATATTTGAAAGGAACTGTAGAGTCAGTCCAGCTCGATTTCAGTCACTGAAAAGATTCCGTTTGTCTTCAGTGAGTGTTGGATAAGGACCTATATGAATGTAGATATAATATTTCTTCTGTAGACTCACATGGGTTTTCTGCCAGAATTAAATAGTTCCAAAATTTCTAACCATCACAAATTTTCCTAGGATGTATTTCTTCTCTTCATTTTATACTAACCTTAAATAAATGGAACCAAAGTTTATTAATATCTTAGTGGCATTTTTTGCTTTTTAACTATTTAACATGATTTTCCAATTTAAAAAATACTAAACAGTTTTCTATCATTTTTCAATGAAAAATTGAACTGGAGAAAATAGCTCATAAGAATATAAAACATAACAATAAAGAACACTTTCACCACAAAGAGGACTACTATAGTACCAACAAAACAAATCTGTATCAACTGGTAAGGACTGTAGACACCAAAAGTACATACAACAAAAACTGTGTTATGCAAATTTTACCAACTGGAGAGCTCTATATACTAGCATTCCTAACAATCATAGAAAGTCTGGTTTGTAATCCAGTTGGTGAGGGGCCGGCAGGCATCCTTCCTGGCTCCACAAGGCTCCCTGGAAGCAGGGACATGTCCTTGCTGCTTCTAGGTGGAGGAAAGGATATGCAAGAGGAGGTGCAGGGTTGGGGGTGGAGGCACAGAAAGGGAAAAGGCCACCCAGGCCCTGGGATGGACTTTGGGTGCAGTTTCAGGTCGCTGGGACTAGGAGGTGCTTGCTTCAGGCAGCTCTCTGGAAGCCATGACCTGTCCCTGCTGCTCCTGGTGAAGGCATGGCAAGGCAACTCTACATGCTGCTTCTGTTCGCAAGCACCACCTTCTCCGCACTCATCGGCCATGGTTTTTGGCCAATGGGAGCTGTGGAGCCAGTGCACAGGATGGGACGGGGGCACCACACACAGCCACCTAACCACACTTCTGCCAGGAGCTTCAGATACAGGTTGTCGCTTACCTCTGAGTTAAACAGAATTTCTCTCTTACTAGTACCAACCACCCCCTCAACATTCTGGATGAAAAAAAGCTTTTACTATATTAGTTTCATTGTTTAGTTGCTAGGCCAAAACAAAACTTGTAACATAAAAGTAATTTCATTCTGATTAATTGCAAATAGTTCCAAACAAGAATCTTACAAACAAACTTTTGGAACACAACCTGTTTATAAGTTGGGGACTTCCTGTATTCCTGTTGTTATTTTGCATATGTTCAGATGTAAACTGAAAATATTGTTCAGTGTACCTTAATTTCCTTCTAAGAAAGCTATTTATTTCACTGCTTATGGTGGAAGAAGGAGATAAATGTCAATGCATAAATGCTTGCCTTCGAATTGTTTTGCAAATGAATACTGAATAGAATACTGCCACCTTTTGGCTATTATTCGGTCATAAAATATGATTTCCTTAGAACAAATGGTTACAAATCTTGTAAAAACATTTAGTACTGAAATTTTTATTCTAAACTTTTCATATGACAACATGCTAATAATATGTTCTTTTTACTATTAGAATATGTTTAAACAAGTATGGATAGGTTTAGTCTTAATTGCATGAGACTACTTTCATAAGCAAGCTGCTTTACAAAGAGCTTTTGCCTCCAATATGAAGGAAGCAGGATATAGTTTTGTCATCTGTAATTGAGTGGATTATTTCTTTAGGTACAGGGCAGATTTCAGTATTGCTTATGGAATAATACTTCTACAATGCCTTCCATAGGAAGCACTCCAATGCATTCTACTAATTTTAATTCCCTAATTAAGCTCAGTACACTCTCCTTAGGGAATATAATTAATAATACATAGTTGACGAACTTATGAATTAACAGAGCACATGCCAGGGTATATAGATTTTTTTTTCCTGAATGAGAGGTACTCAGCAATCTTTCTATATCATGACTTAGAGAGGTTTCAGCATAGCCTGAAAGTTAGCTACTTTGAAGATGGCAGGTCTGGTGGGTTTTACTCCCCCAATCTGGGAGGATGAGTTAATCTCCAGCAAAGGTTCAGAGTCAGCACATGAAGATTCTTTTAGCTGTGAGAAAATAAAATTTCCACTGCATTTAGTTATGCTCTGGATTTTAAGGAGGAGATTGGTTTCCTCCTAGGGATGTTTTCCTTATCTATTTTCAGGAAGGTTTGAGAAGACATAAATATTCTACTATTTGTATATTTGTTTTGTGTGTTGTGGTTTACTAACAATAAAGCTGCATGCAAGGACTTCTGCCATTAACCATTGTTAATGTTGGTTAAACCAGTACTCATGAATCTGCAAAAAGCCTTGTGAACTCAACCTCCAGCTAGTTAGACCCTCTTCTTTGCCCCCTTAGGGTACGTCTACACTACAGCGTTATTTCAAAATATCTAATTTAGAAATAGTTATTTCGAAATAGCTTATTTCAAAATAACGCTTCTACACACAAAATGCATTTCGAAATAACGTTTTGCTATTTCGAAATAGCGCGTCCACACTGGCAGACTGGTCCTGGGGAGCGGTGGAGGGCTGGCTGCCAGTGGCTTGCTGGCTCATGCTGCGGCCTGGCTCAGGGGCAGTAGCAGAGTGTCTCTGGGCAGGCAGGCCTGGTGCTAGCCACAAAAGACTGTAGCCAGACTCTACCCCTTTAAGGGCTCCAGGAGGGGGAGGGAGGAGAGGAGTTTTTCTGTTTGTGCCCAGAGTGGCCACCAGGGCACCCTGGTAAGGGCTGGAAGCCCCCTATTTCAAAATACGCATCTACACAGTGCTTATTTCAAAATAGCAATTTCAAAATAGGCGCTATTCCTCGTGGAATGAAGTTTACCAATTTTGAAATAAGCCCTCTGCTATTTCGAATTAATTTTGAAATAGCAGTTGGCTTGTGTAGATGCTAGTAGTTATTTCAAAATAACTGCTGTTATTTCGAAATAACTTTGCTGTATAGACATACCCTTAGAGAATTTAAAAATAAAAAAGACAAAAAACAAACAAACAAAAAACAACAAAACCCTTTGAGGAATTTTCTGGGGAAAGGAGGAGAATGAAGGGAGTCCCAGTCCATATAATTTAAAAGAAGGGCCTTTTATAACTCCCTGCAAAATCCTAAATTCTCATATTGCAGTAAAGTGAAATAAGGTTTACATCAAGAATGTTTAAAAGATTGTTTTTAAAGATATTGTAACAAAACAACCTGTTTAAAAACAAAACCCCCAACATTTTGGTTAAAGCAAAGGCAGAACAGAGAATTCTCACATAAAGTTCCGGCCTTATGTCCCAATGTTGTAAACAAATTGTATGTGCAAGATCTATTAAATTGAATAACAGTTCCAAGCAGGAAGAGCTTGCTAAATTGTCATACATACAGGTGAAAGTAAAGGTTCCAATTTGAAATGGGCAAACCTATATTTGTGAGTATAAAAAGCAGTTAATTTCATTTCAAGAAGAAATTGAAAGACTGATACACACATATTACCATTAATGAAGTGATGCCCATAATCTGAGTATTATAAAGTTACTGCAATATGTGTTTTGAATATTAGACGTTTGTTTCAGGTGTTTTATAAGAGTCAACTCTAATTCTCTTGACTGGAACTTTGCATAAAACTCTTTGAAACTGAATTTTCAATTTTTTTCAGAAATGGAGTTCAGCATAAATTAGACACATTTATAAACCATTTAATACAGTTTAGACATTCTCCTCTGTTTAGTTCAAAACTACTTTTTAGTTTAAAAAATGAAACCCGGGGCTCCAAATATAATTATTCATATTTTGGAAATAAAAGTTTAAACAGCTGATATATTTAACTTTAACACATAGTTTTCACTGACCTTTACAAATTTGTCAGCAGAGTTAGAATGACAAATTACTCTCACAATGGGACTTATTTGACTCCTAGATTTTATTATAAAATCACCCTTCAGGAAACACTAATTCAGATTGTGTCAGCACTTCTATTTTTCAGGGTTTTATAACTCACAGCTGTGAAAAAAAATCACTGCAGCCTAAAACTTGAGATGCAACAGCTCAGAGCAACTGTAACTTCAATAATTTTATAAAATAGAAGCTTGTTAATTTACACTGCTTTTATGCCTCCGCATAACTCTCATATTTTCTGTTTCATGGATGCATAATTTAAATCATTAGTTTCACATGGTCATTGTTTTTAATATATTTTTTATTTGAGGAGAAAAAAAATGGAAGAGTGAGTTTTGATTAACAGGGCATAATGATTTTTAGCAGTAGAATTTAGTTTTCATTTGCAGAAACTGCAGTGATATCGCAGACCATAATGCTAGGTATTGTTAATGTTCAGGATGAATTCCTCATTTTTTATCTGATCTACTGTTCACTAAGTCAATGGGAGTCTTTACAAAGTCTATTCCTAAGAGCGAATCTTGAATAGAGAACTTTGCCTACAAGAATAAGAGAACCAGCCATTCTGCTCTGATAGGACTGTCTGGGCTTGGAAGGACAGAGATGGTGTCCTATTTAGTCTCATTGAAATTTGAGTTCTTTTTTCTTCTGGCATATTAGAAAGCAAACAGGAAGCATCTGTCAGAGTGTCCCACTAAGTGTCAGAATGTTGACTCTGTATTTAGCTGTGACACTTTGAGCATGTCGTCACTACATGGAAGATCAATGCTGCCATAGTCAATCTTATGGGGCTCGATTTAGCGGGTTTAGTATAGACCCTCTAGATTGAACTTAAAGGGCACCTCTGTTGGTGCCAGTACTTCTGCTCCTCATGAGGAATATGGGAAGCCAACGGGGGCACTTTCTCCCATCAGCCTCCCACTGTGTGGATGATGCAGAAACACGACATGTTGACTCCTGCTACGTAATTTACGTAGCTGTAGTTGAGTATCTGACTCTGACCTTCACATATAGTGTAGACCAGGCCTTCGACTATATTTCCCAGATCTATGGAAGAGCTCTGTGTAGCTCAAGAGTCTCTCTCTGTCGCCGACAGAAGTTGATTCAGTAAAAGATACTATGACACCCACCTTGTCTCTCTCATAGTAAGAAGGGATATTCAGTTTTGTATTTTCCTTTCAAACTGTCCTATTATAAGGTGATTTATGTTTATTAATAACTTGAACCTGTGATTCTATGTGATTCTCTATGTGCTTCTCATTAAAACTATCTATGAATGTCCATGCTACTTGGATGTAGAAACTGAGACAGAGAATAAGACAGCAGCCGGTGGCAGAGACAGGAACATGATTTTAACTGCTGGAAGACAGAGTTTGTCAGTTTCTTGATGCATTTTTCTCTTCTTAACCAGCATCACTTCACCTGTTTTAGAGTTCATTTTGAAGGAGCTGTTCTTTACCTGAGCTTCATTCTCCTGCATGCACTGAGATACCTGGGATACAGTTCATGCTCAAAGGAAATAGATAGAGCTGTATGTTGTCAGCTTATTCCTAGAGTCACTGGAAGTGTTGTCTCAAAATGTTGCCTAATGGCCATACACAAGTGTGAAATAAGTCATATGAAGATGAATAAGAGGGAAGAGGGGAGGAACATCTGAGTGAGAACAATACAAGGGATGTGCACAAGAGAACCAAGAAGTAAGGGAGAAAAAAGAAAAGATGGAGAATATAGATTATGTTATCTCAGAAATTTGGACCTAAGACATCTCAATCCTGGCTTGCCTATAACCATAAAATTGATCATCAGAATAGTTGGCCCAAACAAGTTAAAGGTGATGACTCACCCAATATTAACTTGCCTGAATATTACCAGAGGGTTTTCTCTGACCCACATAGGACTCTCCAGAGCAGGCTAATCCTGCTAACCTCAGGGGGGACATGGAAGCAGCCCTTTGCTCAAGGATTGACAAACAGGCTGTTAGTCTTTGAAAACAGAATCTTGTTTATTGGAAAGCAGTAAACAGTTAGGCTATGTCTACACTGGCGGGTTCTTGTGCCAGAAATATGCAAATGAGGCTAAGCATGGAATATTGCCGAGCCTCATTTGCATACCTAATGAGTCGCCATTTTTGCAGAAGAGGTTCTTGCACCAGAAGGAGCGTCTACACTGCCCCTTCTTGTGCAAGAAAAACCCTCTTGCGCAATGCCGCTACTCTGATTATTTTCAGGAATAATAGCATTGCCCAAGAGGGTTTTTCTTGTGCAAGAAGGAGCAGTGTAGACATAGCCTTATAGTATAAAAGCTTCAGAGGGGTAGCTGAGTTAGTCTGTACAGGATAGAGAAAGCAATACAATATATAACAAATAAACACAGTACAGACTGGATCTCTGTAGTCTGGATTTCTGAAGTCCAGAAACATCTGTGGTGTAGTATCCCTGTGGGTGATCTTAGGCTGGAGCACTTAGGGGAAAAGCCAGACTCACACTCAAAAACTCCTCCCCTGCCCTTCTGAAGAACTGCAAATAGCTCCTTTGTGGCGCTCAAGCTCAGGGAGGGTAGTGTCTGCTCACTGATATGCTAGTCCCAATGCCTAACAAAATTCGCTAGTCAAGTGTTCTGCACTAAGAGTTCAAAATGGTTTCAGTGAATCTAGTTTCTAATGAATTATCTGAAAAAGATAGTTGTGCAATAATCAGTTGCAAAAGAGGGGTTTTCCCCAACTAGCATTTTCCACCAAGTAGGAGCTAGTACCTAATGTCAGCCAGATCTATGCCTCCTCAGAGCACAGACCTCTTATAATATAGTATGCTTGAGGATTACTTAATTTACCACAGCTGTCCAAATCCCGATACTCTGACAATTTCTGCATTTAGGGTATGCTGTTGTGATCTTTCCACGTAATCAAAATGTTTTAAAGCCCAATGTAGAATACTGTAAAAGACTGTTATCCTCTTTCTGTCGGCATGCTCAGCCAGATTCTTTACCTCTCTTCACATGGGCTAGTCCCCCAGGAACAATTCACATCATAAAATCCAACATGCAGTTCCAGACAACGGGCAATTTTTTCACTAAAAAGGCACCAGAAATGGTAAGAACAAGAGTTATATGGGTCAGGATTGACGTACTTTGGCAGACCTGTGTCTGGATCATTGGTTTGGTGGCATTACATTGAAATTTTAACAGCTGGTAGAATTATAGAATTCTTCTCTGAACATGACTTGTCTTTTATGTGCTTTTATACAAAGTGCCTTGCTTTGTAAACCTTTTTGGAAATGTCAACTGTCTGGCATTACAAGAAATTAAATTAGATGGCTATAGGACCCATTCCTGTATTCTTCACAAATCAAATAATGATTTAAAAAAAACCCTGAATTCTGAAAATGGTATTGTCACCATGCAAAATTTGGGCATCTCTGTTGTAAATCTTTAACTGGTTAACTTTTTTGACCAATATTTACATCCCGATTCCAAATTGCCAGTTATGAAGCAAGTACTGGTGGTCTGGCTACATTGTGTTTCTTTGCCTTTTGTTTCTAGCTGCTAAATTTCATCTAAAGTAGCTAAACATATATGAAGGCACAGATTCATGAAAAGCCTTTTACATGCCTAAGTCCAAAAACCTAGGCATCCCTGAAATCGTCACCCCTCATCTCACTTATCACCTAATTCTGGAGCTGTTTAAAATCCTCAATGCCTAAATTTTCACCAGACATGTCCCCAAAATACCTGAGTTTCTATTTCTTGGGCATGCACAACACTCAGTGCAGGCACTTGGATATCTATCTCATGCCTAAGATATAGCTTGATCCTCAGACCAGTGGGCCTCAAAATGGTAAATGCCCTCATAGCTCATCTAATCTAACCCAAAACGGCAAAGAAGGCAGCAGCAACCCACCCTCCCATATAAATTCCAGCCCAGAGGTTAGGACATTCCCTGGTTCAATTCTCCCTAGTGCCTGATTTGAATATGAGTTATTCTCCCCTTTCAAGTGAGTGCCCTAATCATCTGACATATTGAGAAACTGAGGTCATTGCAGGCATAAAGACCAATGAAAGATGTACCTAAGGACCGAATGTAGGCTGCTTGGTCATGTATACTTGAGGCATGAACCAAAGCCCACTGAAGTCAGCAGAAGGACTCCAGCTGGTAAGAAGGGGCTTGATCCAGTCCTTGACAAAGGACAGATTTCAGCTTGACTATCAGAACCCAGGGCTGGCAGTCACAAAAAAAATTTCTACTTTTAAACTTAGACCATGTGAAATTGGGAGCTAACCCAGAACCCCGTGTTACTGTTTTTTTCAGTTACATTTCAGATTAGAAACTGATACATTTACACACAGTGCCGGCGTTAGGCCGATTCGCCCACTTCCCCTGAATCGGGCCCTGTGCCCTAATGCCAGAAGTGTGTTGGCGTGCCGGGCGTGCTGCAGGAGGAGGCATCGGCCCCGGTGAGTCGAGCGCAGGGAAGGCGAGACTCTTTTTTTGTGTGCTGTGCTATTTTTTTGCTCAACAAAAAATCCTGGCTGCTGGGGCCCTGTCAAAACTTTTGTGTGCAGTGTGGTTTTTTTGTTGATTTTTTTTCTCAACAAAAAATCCTGGCTGCCGGGGTCCGGTCAAAACTGTTCGAATGGGGCCCCGCACTTACTAAAGCCAGCCCTGTTTACACATACAAAATCAGCTTGGTTAGAAGGCTTTATGAAGAAGAAAGTCCATTCTCTCAGTGCCAGTTCTGGGTGCCTCAGAAAACAATGCAAAGCTCTCAGGACCAGGATTTATCCAACAGTGAGGAATTAATTCAGGAAATGTATGAAAGCCCACAAACAGGGGCGGATGAGGATTTTGCGGGGCTCAGGGCAGCACAATTTCACAGTCCCCCCCCCTTTGACACGGCGCATGCCCCATGGCGCCACGATGCATGCGCGGGGCTTCTTGAAGCGTGGGGCCCGGGGCAACTGCCCCGCTCGCCCTGCCCTATATCCTCCACTGCCCACAAACTAGTAACAGGTTGAATTTTAAACAAAAATACTATAACATTCATATTTAACAAGACTTAATGTTTATTTACCCTGGAGTTAGCTATTGTGGCAGTGGCAACACCCAGAGCCCCTGGCCCTTTAAATTACCACTGGAGCCCCACACTGTGCATTGCAGAGCCCTGGGCATTGTGCTTGGTATGCTTCCGGGGGGAGGGCATGGTCCTTATGGCACTGAAGGCCACCTGCCCTGGCAACCCCCCTCCACACAAGGCCCTGCCCCTTCCACCTAAGATCCTGTCCTTTTCATCCAAGTCCCTGTCCTTTCCAAGAGCAGGAAGCCAGACCCTCCTACCTTGTGCAGGGGCCTGGAAAGTCTCTCAGCTCGCCTAGTTAGTGACATAAAAGTTACTTTTATAAAGCTTGGGATAGCACATGGAAAATATATCTGATTAACATCTTGCATTGTCTCACTTCTAAAAAACAGAAACAACTAGAGAGAAAGAGAGAGAAGGAACTTTTCCATAACTAAACAGGCCCCACTGATTGACAATACAATTTAAAATAATTTGTCATATTTGAACAAAATGTCACACTTTCCCTTCTCTGTCTTAATCAAAAATAGAAAGTTTGTGGAAGACAATGGATGTATTTTCAAGTTTGATACAGCTGAATCCTAAGTCACTTTTCATGGAAGCATTTACTCTGTTTAATAATGAATGCTGTCCTTCCTTTTCAAATATCCCTGTTAACTTTGGTTGCCAACCAATGTTCAATTTCTGCAAGTTGCATAGATCAGAAGATTCTCCTTAATTCCTTCACACCCCTTTTCAATGTTAATATAAAACTAAAAGCTGAATTATGAATGGTTTAGTTAATTGTCTTCCGTTCCATCAGAATTTTGCAGCCATGCAAAAAAGACTGACCAGGCTCTTTGTCTCATGGAAATTAAAGACTTTATTGGCAATCTGTGTAATGAAAACAGTCTGTAATAACACATAGGAAGGCCTTATTCAGATACTCACTGTATGCTGGCTTCTGTTCTGTGGAAGCCAATGAAAGTCATGAATTTGGCTTCTAAACACCCCTAGTCCATTCAGAAAAAAGCCCCCAGGGGGAAAGCTGCTCTTGGATGGAGAATGTATTTTAATTATTTTCTCTCAAAGAATGTTAATCTTGATGCATCCGAACCAAATATTGTTTTTGAACATCATAAAAGTATCATACATTTCCCTTTTCAATCACACAAAAGACATGGTCCCTATTTTTAAGCTCTTGCAGCAATTCACACAGGAAAATAACACGCATACTATAACTATTCACAGAAGGTATGGTGTGGACATTGGCAAGGAATTTTTACAACAGATGTGTGTGTTTTTAAGAAGCTGTTCCAAGCTTAGGAGCAGCATGAAAATAAGGTACAAAACTGAAAAGAGGAAGGGAAAAGTATATAGAGAGAAACGAAGAGGAAATTAGTATTTCCCATATGCATGGGAGGGAAAAAAACATGTACATGATAATTTTCTAAATGCTTTATTCTTCACACTGATTCACAGAGGAAGAATGGACAGTTGCCCCACTACACATTTACCAAATAGCAAGGGGTGAAGCGTGCTTTTTTTGACATTGACGCTTTCATGCTCACTATAACTTATTAAATATCTTCCTTTGAGTCCACAATCCTTCAAAACTATGTCTACAAAAATAATTTTTGGAGCTCTTCTCTGACCTTCCTTCAAAATGGTGTTCATGTGCAGCTGTACCAAAGATTTAGTGAGAGAGAGTCAATGATATGATACCTTAATTTGCAGACTTCAAGGCCAGAAGGGACCATCATAATCATCTGCCTGATCTCCTACACATTGCAGGTCATAGAACTTCAGCCACTAACTCATGGAATAGCCCTCTAACCCCTGGCTAAGTTACCAAAGTTCTCAAATCATGATTTTAATTACAGCAGAGTACAGAGACTCCTCCATTTTCTCTAAGTAAGCCTGCAAGTGACCTGAGCTGCAGAAGAAAGTGAAAAATTACCAGGGTCTCTGCCAATTTGATTCGGGGGAAATATCACAATCAGGTGAATTCTGTAGTGTTACTTTACAGTAACTCAGAGTCTTCCTCATCTAGTGTCTGGACATTAGGGTTTGTAGCCACTAGCCATCCCAATTTGGCCACATGACATTGTAAGGAGTTTCATCATATCATCCCTTCCATAAATGTAGGATATTGTACCAAAAACTGTCTTGGTTTGTGCAGTTTAACCACACTGTAAACTCATGTTTAATTTCAATTTTTAAGAAAACAAATGTTTAATGTCTAATTTATTCATTTTCGTTTCTAAATCTCTTTTGGCTTTATTGCTGCCTAGATTTCTGTCCACCTGTTTCAGGTTTTTCCCCCACATATACTAGTGTGCATTCCCTCACATCTCATCCCTCTCCTCACCTACTTTGAAACTCATTTTATTTTCTTCCCACATTTCTAATGTCTTGTTTTCTATTGTGACTAGTTCTTTTATCACCTCCAATTTGGTTTCATCTGCAAATATCAGCAAGATGGCCTTCAAATGAGTGCTAAATTAAATAAGATTCTAACACTAATCCACGCAATCCCCCAAAATACCAGTATCATCTCCAGAAGTAAATGTGCTATCTTTTTTCCTCAGCCTTTGTCTATACTTGTGAGTTTAAGCATATTGCATTTTCAGTCCATGATGGCCCATTTGAACTCATTTTTCAATGACGATTGAGTCCATGTAAAATGTCTCTTTTCACATAGGACAATGTTAGGATGTCAGGAAGTTTGTCTGAAAGTGAGAGAAGGAAAAGAAGGCAACTTTGACAAGAAAAAGAATATAACACGGTTAGTTACACCAGGGGTGGGCAATAATTTTTAATGGGGGGCCACTCCAAGGTTTTGATAAGTAGTCAAGGGTTGCACTTCTGTGGAGGAGCCACAGGGTCTGGGAGTGTGGGTGGGTTGTAGAAGGGAGCTTGGGATAGAGGACTGGGGTGCAGGAGGGAGTGTGGGGTCTGAGAGGGAGTTTGGGTGAAGCAGGGGGTTATGATCTGGGAGAGGGGTTTGGGTTGCAGGATCAGGGAGGGATATGTATGCTGGAAAGGTTTCTGGCCTTGGGAAGGGGCAAAGGAGGGGTTACAGGGTCTGGGAGGGAGTTGTGACCTAGAGGAGGTAGGAAAGGGAAGACAGAGGGTTTGGGTGGTGACTTGGGGCAATGAACTGGGGGGAGAGAGAGGGTGAGGTGCCAGAGGCAGGCTCTGGCTGGGAGGTGCTTAACTAGGCGGCTCCCAGCCAGCAGCTCTGCAGGAACCTGAGACAGGCTTCCTGCCTATGAGCTAGGCGGGCTGCTCCACGTGGCTCTGCTCCAGCACACGGAGGAAAGAAGGGAGCAAGGGGAGAGGGGGGAATGAGGAGGCTTCATTCGCTGCCCCTACCTTCAGCAAAATGTCTCAGCTCCTATTGGCTGAAAACTGGCCAATGGGAGCTGAAGGACTTTGCAAGGAAGCGGGGACAGTGTGCAAATCTTTTGCCTCCCTACCCAGACTGCATAGCAACCTGCTGTTTAAAGAAGGTGCAGCTGCTCTCTAGTAAGCATGCTGGTGAGGCAGCCGTGGGCCAGATCTGTGGGTCAGATCTGGCAGCTTGGCAGATTTGGTCCAGCCGTTAGCCACCTCTTTCCCACCCCTGAGTTACATAGCAATAAATAATACAATGCCTTTACATAAAGATGTCAAGGCATTCTAGAAACATTAATACTCCTGGGGGGTAGGTTTTATTATTACAGAAAGGTAAACTAAGGCACGTAAGTAGAGTGATTTGTTCAAATTTACATAACGTCATTGACACAGCTAGGAATAGAACTTAGCAGGACTCACTCTCTGCTTTCAAATTTTGTCTCAACTAGAGCTCTGTGAGGAAAAACCAATAGGACATGAACCCACTAGTTATGAGAACTCTGTCATTGAAGTGAAATAATTCAACCCAGCTAAGAAAGGGCTCACTAAAAATGAAAGTTTCCATGATAACTTAATAAAAAACTCCTGCTCAGCGCAATTCCCTGGAGAAATGGAGGCACTGTTTGCCAATGCTTGAGCAAACCAAAAGATATGAATTAATGGCTTCCATCCTTCGTAGAACAGTTTTTGATCAAGACAAATGCTCTTCATGACATTTTGTTGCTGCCATGATAATAATTTAACTAAAAATCTTAATTTTAAAAAGAACTATAGGGTTTATATAGCTTTGGATCTACAGCCTCCAAAATCATTAAAGTTAATTTTGTTTTTAGGCTCTCATTCCTTTGACTTAGTGGGATATTTCCGCATATTAAGCATATAGGGTATTTAGAAACTGACATATCTTGTAATATTCAGGCATGACTTTGTCTAGATCCATCTATATGAATCTGTGGTAGCTTGTATTATATGCAGCATGGCAATTTTTTTTGAAATCTAGAGACTAAAAGATATGGTGTCAGTTGTGGGTTTAAGTTGTGTTGAGCAATAAAATGTTTAAAAAACAACGCTGACTTTTCAGCTGCACCTAAATATGATCTATTTTTTTTTTTGAGGTTAGAACTGTCAGCTCTGTGATTCTATGATTCTATAACTGTAATGGTCAGGTAAATTCAGGTTAATGACTCAAGAGATTTAATTTAAACTCAATAATAGTTTAAACTGTTATTAAATAGTTAAATATTTCAACTATCCCCATATTAACTGGGTACACGTCACCTCAGGATAGGATGCAAAGATAAAATACCTTAAATGACTGCTTCTTGGAGCTGCTGATTCTGGAACCCACAAAAGGAGAGGCAATTCTTGATTTAGTCTTAAGTGTGTGGTTTAAAGTAAAAGGTTCGGAAATGTGGCTAGCCCCAGGGAGGCGCAGAAACAGGGAAACTATTACGAAATATCTCTTAAACTTTTATTAAAGGGCTTCTACGTATAAATTATTATTTTATCAATTTCTTACATACATAGGCACCAAATAATTATTAGAATGACCAATAAGCAAAATGCAATACAGTGAAGAAAATTCTTTGAGGTTTCTCTAAATCCCAATAGTTGTTAACACGGGACCAGGGATTATTAACAGTTACATTTACATCAGTCTTACTTATAAGACTAATCATTTATCTAAAACTTTTAACACTACTACTTAACAATACCTCTAAACAATTTCAGATAACAATACTTACATTTAACAGACACACAAACTACAACAACAACAACAACATGTTTGGTATACGTTACGCTCTACAGGAACTCGTTTGGTTTGGTGAGCGGGAGGTCGCCCTCAGGTGATCAGTCCTCGGACCTGGCTCATATTCTGCCATCCAATGTTTATTCGGGATTCCTCAATTTGATATAGGAGGGGAAGCTGTTTTATAGAGAAAGCTTTTGTGCGCTTTTTGTGATAGGCTAGCAGACCCTGTCTGTTAAGTGACAGGAGTAAAGGGGTGAGATGGTTTCCTGTTTTTCCTTTTCTGCCTTATCGGGCATGGCACAGTCAGCACAACCAGCATGAACTTTACATGAACTTTTGGGTCTGGTTTTGGTTCCTGTTCGTCGCTGATCTTTAAGTTACATAGTGTAAGGTTTTTCATCATGGGGAAGTTGACCTTTTGCTTAGATGGCAATATGCGCGAGAGGCCTGGCCAGCAAAGAGCCTTCTTCCACAAGGTGGAGCGCACAATCTGGTCCATGGGTAAATATAACTGGACCACTTGGAAATAGTGACCATAATGTAATAAAATGTAACATCCCACTCGTGGAAAAAAACCTTAGCAGCCCAATACTGTGGCATGTAATTTCAGAAAGGGGAACTACAGAAAAATGAGGCAATTAGTTAAACAGAAATTAAAAGGTACAGAGACAAAAGTAAAATCTCTGCAAACTGCATGGTGACTTTTTAAAGACACCATAATATAGGCCCAACTTAAATGTATACCCCAAATTAAAAAAACACAGTAAGAGAACCAAAAAAGTGCCACCGAGGCTTAACAACCAAGTAAAAGAAGCAGTAAGAGATAAAAAGGCATTGTTTAAGAAGTGGAAGTTAAATTCCAGTGAGGAAAATAGAAAGGAGCATAAACTTTATCAAATTAAGTATAAAAATATAACAAAAAAGCCACAAGGAGTTTGAAGAACAGCTAGCCAAAAAATAAAAAAGTAATAGCAAAATGCTTTTTAAGTACATTAGAAGCAGGAAGCCTGCTAAACAACCAGTGGGGCCCCTGGATGACTGAGATGCCAAAGGAGCACTCAAAGATGTGGAATGAGGAGTAACGGTAGTTTGAGTTAGGATCTCTAATTCGAACTACCTAATCCGTGACGCGTGTAGCCGCGGGCACGGAGTTCGGACTAAGGGGGATTTAAAAATGGCAGTGACCGGGAACATGCAAATGAAGCCCGGGATATTTAAATCCCAGGCTTCATTTGCAACTCCAGTTGCCCTCATTTGCCTACCTTGCTCGAACTAACGAGCTAGTGTAGACATACCCAAGGAGAGTGAGGGGGGGACATGAGAGAGGTCTACAAAATCATGACTAGTGTGGAAAAAGTGAATAAGGAAACGTTATTTACTTGTTCCCATAACATAAGAACTAGGGTTCAACAAATGAAATGAATAGGTATCAGGTTTCAAACAAACAAAAGGAAGTTTTTCTTCACATAGTGCACGATCAGCTTGTGGAACTCTTTGCAGAGGAGGTTGTGAAGACCAGGATATCAACAGGGTTCAAGAAAGAACTAGAACTAGATACATTCATGGAAGTTATATCCATCAATGGCTATTAGCCAGGATGGGTAGGAATGGTGTCCTTAGCCTCTGTTAGGGGCAGGGAATAGGTGACGGGAGAGGGATTGCTTGATGATTCCCTCTTCTGTTCACTCCCTCTGGAGCATCTGGCATTGGCCACTGTCAGAAGACAGGAGACTGGGCTAGATGTACCTTTGGTCTGACCCAGTACGGCTGTTCTTATGTTCTACGTAATTTGTTAATCATCAATATTTTTCTAATATACTTTAGAACAGAATGATTTCCATTTGTAACAATTTTTTACTTCTTATCACCCTGGTTGACTCTGTAATCTAGACAGCTACAGAATTTAACTAGAGGTCAGAAGGGAGTCTACATTTTACAAGGCAATATTCTAGTTCCTAAATGGACATAGTAAAAGGCTGTAGGCCAAATAATTTATCTTAGTGAACGATGAATTAATTGTTGAGGAAACCAATGTTTGTCCAATATATTACCTTTGATATCATTTGATTATGAAAATAACTTCCTTCATTCCTTCCTCTCATCTCACATAAGTGCTTCCCTTCCTGCACACCCACACATAATATGCAATATTATCTGAATAGGTTGCCCATCCTGTGATGGCTGACTACCTTGAAAAGGCTTATGTTGAATCATTGGTGAACCAAACAGGAAAGATAAAACAGCATCATCAGCTAACGTTTTAGGATTCAGACCAGGTTTTCGTTTAAAGTGAAACTCTTCTAAGTGTGCTAAATTTTACAAAGTTACCCAGATTGCCTTGATATTTGCTGTGCCACATGGAAGCTTGATAGTGGCCCAGATTTTGGGGTACTTGATAGAGCCACTAACATCTTCTCTTAAAGATGATAGATTCTGGCAACATTCTTTTGGTCACAAGTAGTGATCAAACTAAGGCTATGATCATTGCACCAGAGAGTCCAGTGTGGAACCAAGCCTTGGACTTCTAGAACTTACTGCATGAGCCTCTACAGCTTGAGCTAAAAGTCAGTTGGTGCTCAGCTATGGCTGCAGAGCAGACTTATTCTTTCTCTCTGTAAGTGGTCTAAGTGCCACTACATGGGACAGTACACCATATCTAGAATTTGTATGGTTTATACCAATACTCCAGGGCTACCTCAACAGCCCTTTGCGGGGGGAGGAGGGAAAAAACCTTTTAATTTGTTTTTTTAAAAGATTTTGCTTCTTTTGTTGAGCACATTGCACATCTCATAAGCTTAACTGGCTCACTTAGGCTTTGTCTACAGTACTCGTTTTTGCAGCAGAAAATATGCTAATGAGAGACTCATTAGCATAAGTTGCGACATCATTAGCATATTTTCTGCCGTTTCTTTTTGAGCAAAAAGAATCTGTGTAGCCGCTTCCATTTTGTGCAAAAAAAACCCCTTTCTCCAGGGGAGGAGAAGTGAGGAGCCAGGCTTCTGTCGGTCCAGACCGATGCTCCAAGATGAGACCCGGAGTCCCATGCAAGGCACCCCATATTTATAGGATCTTCTTTCATATGCAATTAACAGTGAGTTTCCATTAGCAACTGGTAGTCCACAGAAAGTTGTGCATTGACCGAGGTGATCCATGGGGTGTGCAGTGGAGAGGGCATCTTCCCCCCTCCCGGGAGAGCGGCATGACCCAGGGCAGGAGAGTTAAACCTTGGCATGCCACTTTGGAAAAGCTGCTTACCCTTGCTGTAACGTGCCATTGGACTATTCTGTCTCTTTAAGACAGGGTTGGGGGTTCTTCCAAGAAGTGTGCTGTCAGTACATATGCTAATGATCCAGCTAATGAAGGGACAGCAACAGCCACTTCTCTGGCAGTTAAACTCCTCCCCACAGCTAAGCATCAGATACTGAGTGATGGGGGCAAACAACACAAAGCAATCTCAGTGGTGGTAGTGATGGTGTTTTTTCGCATGGGATTACCCCTGGAAAGGAAATGTAACTCCACAGGTGGTGGGGCCATAACATACAAAGTCTCCTTACACCCTTTCTATGCTAAATCCCCAAAACACACTTACTACATCTACACGGCCCCTCTCTTGTGCAAAAAATATGCAAATGAGGTGAAATGTGGACTATCACCACATCTCATTTGCATAATTAATTAGGCTGTTTTTGCGCAAGAGGCTTTTGTGCAAATGGAGCCATCTACACAGCTCCTTTTTGTGCAAAAAACCCCTCTAGCGCAAGACCCATTATGCTTTTTTTCCGGAAGAACGGCTCTTGCACAAAAATGGAACTTCATTAATTATACAAATGAGGCACAGCAATATTCCACACTTCACCTCCTTTGCGTATTTTTTTGCGCAAGAGAGGGCAGTGTAGACATAGCCTAGCTAAAGTAAGTATCTTTACTAAGGAGATGAAAAATACAATAAATGCTGAGCAAACTGCTAGACTGAAGACATGGTATGATAATCATACTTGGAAGAGCCTCTCTGTTATGTATTTGTGGTGATTTTATGTCTCTGATCATCCCGTGTCAGGGCCATATGCAGTGGCAGGGGTGTGTGAAGGGTGCAAACAGACCTCCCCCCTTGGTCACCCATGAGGCCGATTCTGGCTGGCTGGGAAAAGGCAGGAGCAGTGTGCTGCCTGAGCCTCCCTCCTCCAGATGGCTGCTCCAGATGGCTGGGGGAAGGCAGGAGCAGCACACTGTCCAAGGCTCCTTAGCCTGTCTCTTGCCCGCCAGAGGTAGGCTGGGGCTGATTTCTCCCCTGCCGCTCCTTCCCCCAGCTCCCCCCCCCCCCCCCCCCGCAGCTGTGTCTAGACTGGCAAGTTTTTCCGCAAAAGCAGCTGCTTTTGAGGAAAAACTTGCCAGCTGTCTACACTGATGTGACAGACCAGGCCATGTCTGGGCACAGCTGAGGGCGTCCGCTCAGGGCGAATTGCTCAAATCCTGGGCTCCTTACAGCCCCCAGACTGGTGACCTCTCCAAACAGGCCACAAACCAGTCCCACAGAGCGCTTCAGCAGCCTGCCTGAAGCCTCATGAGCAAAACCCCTCTGACACCCCAGCAATATCCGTGCCCCAGATGGCCCCAGGCCTCATACACAGATGGGGGGAGGGGTCCTAGCACCCAATCTCACCTACCCAGAACAAGTTCTGTCCAGTTCCAAGAAACCAGTCGCAGATCCCTGGTCAATTTACCCTCTGGATCTTACCCACAAATCACGCTGAGCCAATCCTTTAGAATCTATATCTAAAGGTTTATTATCACAAGAAAGAAAAGCATGAGAGTAAGGTTATTAAAGTACAGTACGTTACATGCACCGAATCTCCCAGTCCTCGATGCAGGCTCTAGCAGAGATGTTACAGCTGCTGGTTTAAAAGTTCTTGTTGCACATCCTAGTATCAGGATGGGTTCACAGGTCTTCCGGGCTCTTCGATCCTTGCAATGCTGCCTCTGGGATGAAGTGCTGAGCTGAGAACCAAGTTGGCTTCGACCACATGGCCTCTTTATACCACCTTCCTGGCCTCTTCTTGGCTGCAGCAGGTCACCTGGTCCTCAGCCTCTCTCTGCTGGCAGCTCTTAGATGTCCGCCCTCATGCTTTAGGTGTGTCCTTGGCCCATCGAGTGCCATTGTCCCACAGGGCCTTTATGATTAGCATGTCCATAGGCCAGGCTCTGCCCAATGCTCAACCACATTCAGAGAAATATTCAGTATCCACACAGACTACAGATTCCTAACTACACACACAGACATTATACAACCACATAAATATCTTACATAGGATTATCAGATAATAAGCTTCTATTCAGCACCCCACATGGCCCCCTTTTATACCATTTTCTGGAGCCACCACCCCCACCTAGGGGTGCAGCAGCGATCTGGCTGCTTCCCTCAAATTAGGTAATGTGACAGCTGGCCACTTGAATTACGGCAAGAACACTGACGATCTCATGTAAGAAATCAGTGCTTCTTGCGGAAATACTGTGCTGCTTCCGTTTGGGCAAAAGTCCTTCTGCGCAAAAGGGCCAGTGTAGACAGCTCCGATTTGGTTTGCACAAAAAAGCATGTCTAGATTGGCACGGACACTTTTCCTCAAAAAGTGCTTTTGTGGAAAAGCGTCCGTGACAAACTAGACGCTCTTTTCCGCAAATGCTTTTAACAGAAAACTTTTCCTTTTAAAGCACTTGCAGAAAATCATGCCAGGCTAGACGTAGCCCTCCAGTAGAGGGGCAGGGCTCTGCTGCTCTAGCAGGAGACTGGGTAGCCACCAGTCCCTCCCACAGGTCAGGCCAGGCAGCCTAGCCAGCCACAGTCTGACTCTTCCCCAGCCTTCCTGGGCAACCAGAGAGGGAGACTGCAATATTTTGCAATATGGTTTTTCATTTACAATATGATGGGAAGATCCCAGAAGGTAATTTCTATAAAACCTTTATTGCAGTATAAATGTCTAGCATAACAAAATCACTTTACCCATCAGTTTCCACTCAAGTTTTTCATTAACCTCTCTTATCTAAACTCATTAGGTGCCTATTTTGAACTTTATATTTAAAACAAACAGTGGTCCACATTTACCAAAAAAGACCCCCCCTCCCCGGGCAATGCCTGCGTAGGGGCCTGCACGTGCCATGCAACTCAGGGGGCCAAGGGAGGGGTTTCAATGCAGCCAGAGCAGCTTGTAGGTGGGGAAGCCCCGGACAGGGCCACACCACTGAGCGGCTCCGGCCACGCTGAGTCAAGCCACGCGCAGCTCGCGCACGACGTAGGAAAGGACACGAAGCTTCTTTAGAACTCCGACTGGCTGCCAGCCCTCAGCCAGACTCGCACGCGCGGCTCGGGCCATCTCCGCACGCACGCGCACAGCCCCGCGCCCTCTCGCTGTCACGTCACGCCACGCCACGCACGCGCGCTCTCTTCCCCCCAGACCACGCCTTTTCCCTCCGTCCTTCTCGCGACGGCGTCGTAGCCGCGTCGCTGTGCGCGTGGGGGGAAGCGGGGCGGCTGCGGCCCCGCCCCTCCTTTTCCCAAGATGGCGGAGTACGACCTGACCACCCGCATCGCGCACTTCTTGGACCGGCACCTGGTCTTCCCGCTGCTCGAGTTCCTGTCCGTCAAGGAGGTACGTGGAGACCGGGCCCGCCCCTCGCGGGCTCGCAGCTGGCACGTGGGAGGCGGAAACCAGCCAGCGGGGAGAGCGGTAACGAGGCCCGGAGCCGCCCGGCTGCCTTCGGCCTCCCCGCGGGGCCTGTCGCACAGGCAGCGTCACGAGCCGGCGGTGCGCAGGGTGTTCGTGAAGCCCCTGCCTGGGCCTGCCCCAGCTGCTCGCAGGCCGGATGCGGGGAGGAGGAATCTTTCCCCGCCCACCCACGGCAGACTTGGGCCCCCTTTCCTCACAGGGGCAGGGCGGGGATCCTTCCTCAGCTGCCCGCGGCTTGGGCCCCGTCCCCACACGTGGCGGATTGGGGGAAGTTTCTCCCACCGTGAGACAAGGGACTTGCCGCCAAACCTCGCGGAGCTGCCCTTGTATCGGCTTGTCTCCGCTCTTCCATCGCTCCCTAGGCAGGGGAGACTTTTCTTACCACCATAGTTTGTCTCCTGTAAACCTTCTAGTGTTCTTGAAGAACCTGGTGGCTCTGAGGCTTAAACTGATGTATCTACACATAGAGGGGCATAATTTGTTAGGGAAGAGGCAAACATGGCTTTTGTAAAAAGAAAGAATCCATTACACTTTATTAGAATTCAGTGTTCGGGAGGGAGGGGGAGAATTCAACAAGCTGGACAAGGCTGTTCCAGTGAATTCAGTTTTACTTAGTTTTTGACTAAAGCCGCGAGGAGTCCTGTGGCACCTTATAGACTAACTGAAGTGTAGGAGCATAAGCTTTCGTGGGCAAAGACCCACTTTGTTAGATTTTGGCTGTTTGTGACAAAGAATCATCAAAACAGAGTCAGACCCCACATTTTGGGGGCGCTGCGCCTCCGTGACTGCTGCCTTAACCTTCCTATGAATTAACCTAGAGTACTGTCTCTGGTTATGTCTACACTCCCGGCTTCTTGTGCAACTATGGCCGTTCTTGCGCAAGAATCCACAGTGTGTCCATACTGCCCGCCTGCTCTTGCGCAAGGAAATTTACAGTATGGCGTGGTAAGAGAGGGCTTCTTGCGGAAGAGCTACGTTCTTTTTTAACAGGTGTAAGCCCTTTTGCGGAGGAGCTCTTGTGCAAGGGGGCAGTGTGGATGCTCAGCAGGAATTTCTTGCACAAGAAAGCCCTATGGCTAAAATGGTCATCAGAGCTTTCTTGCGCAAGAGAGCGTCCAGCACAGCTCACACATGACAGCGTGGACGTTTTCTTGCGCAAGGCTTCTTTTCTTGCGCAAGGCTTCTTTTCTTGCACAAGATGCTGCCAGTGTAGACATTGCCTGGGGGTTGGGGTAAGACCACGGCAGTGGTAGACCTTGTCTGCCCTGCCTCCGCCCCCCCCACTGCTTTCTGTGGTCATCTGTCTGCATTAATTTAGTCTATAGCCATACATACTTTACTTAAAAATTAGTGTAATATTTCCATTGGATTTATCACGCTTCAGCCATGTGGTTCTTACTGAATGTAAATGATCAAGCCAGGTATAATGTTAAAGGTCATAGAGCAGAATATTCGTTGATGTTAAAATATTTAACATTTTACTACAGTGCAATGTACAAGACTCCATGTTCCCACCATAGGACATACAAATATGCTATAGAGCAGTGGTCTCCAATCTTTTTAAGCACAAGATCATTTTTTAATTTAAGTGCAATTCAGGATCTACCTCAAATCCAAATATCCTTGTCCTACCTCTTCTCTAAGGCTCCATCCCCTCTCTGAGGCCCTGCCCTGCTCACTCTGTCTGTTCCTCCCCCATCCTCACTCACTTTCACCAAGCTGGGGCAGAGGTTGAGGTACAGGTTCTGGGAGAAAGTTTGAGTACAGGAGAGGCCCAGGGACAGAGATTCAAATTGCTCCTTTATGTATGCCGAACATGTTCAGCCTTAGGCACTGTTTCTAGCAAGCTTCCTTCATCCCAAGCCCTGTTGTGTTGTTTTTCCCCCCTCTGTAGAGATGGGTACAAGGTTGTGGGAGGGGGACACCCTGACATCATCTGGCTCGCCTGCCCTTCACAGCAAAGAGACTTCACGGGACAGCTCCAAGGCAGAGGGCAGGAGCAGCATGGCAGTGAGGGAAGGGCAGTTGAAGTGACAGCGCTTGACAGTCTCCTGGCCAAACTAGTGAGGATCACCTTCCTGAGTTTCCAGGATCTACCAGTAGATTTTGTTCCACTGGTTGGTGACCACTGCCATGGCATCTTCTGCTTGTGGGAAAGAATTGTGGAGAGTTTACTTAATGTAAAATATAAGGTTCTGTTATCGTCACCTTATTCGTAAATAGGCAGAGCTATTTTTAAGTCCTTATAAAGAGCTGTTCACTGTGTCACAAGAAATCATTTAACTTATTTTTTTCAGATATACAATGAAAAAGAATTACTTCAAGGAAAATTGGACCTTCTTAGTGATACCAACATGGTGGATTTTGCTATGGATGTGTACAAAAACCTTTATTCAGATGAGATTCCTCATGGTAAGCTTGGTCATAAGTGGGTCTGTGGATTTTGCAATCAGTTCTAAAATCACAGCTTGAATAACAATCTTGTCAAACAACTGTCAATTTTACGGTCTCAAAACTATCCCTAGTGATAGAAATGTAGCCATGTTAGTCTGGGGTAGCTGAAGCAAAATGCAGGACCCCTAGTTTTGTTGTTGTTGTTAAAAACAGTTGTCTCTGTGGCTGATTTTGCCCAATGCTGTGGCTGAGGCGGCGGCTGGAGGAGGCAGAACACGAGGTGGTTTCTTGAGGTTTGAGTTCATAGCCTTTCACCCAGGTAAGGTGGTGGTTGGACCTCCTTGCTTCCTCCCCTCTTCCCCCCATTCCCCCGCCAGTACTCATGGGGTACGAGAAGCACTTGGGACAGGCGGGTCACGAAGGAGAAGGGACCATGTGCCAAAGGCTGCTCCCCCCTGTCCACATGGCAGTAATGGCCACACTCCGTAGAGGGAACAGCTTGGCTCTGAGGAGTGCAAAGGTGGGGTCGAGCTGTTGGGTGGAGAAGCAAGGGGCTGGCTTTGGGCCAGAGGAACAGACAGCATTTTATTGGTACATTCATTATTTGCTCAATGAATATGCAAATAAAATGTTACCTGTTCGCGAAAAGTTTGTGAATGGGTTTGCCGGTTTGCAGTATAACAAAGTTTGGGAACCACTGGTACAAAACACTGAGCTTGGACTGGTGGCTGTAAACAAACTTTGTGGGACTGCAGGAAACTTGATCACACCCATAATAAGTGGATATGCAGCTAACTGAAATCATGCCAGACCATATGTGTTGCTGGAACAGAGAGTGCCGGACTAGAAAGGTTCAACCTGTAGTTGAATAATTTTGTTTCACTTAAATAGCTTGCATATATGTAGGAATGATTTCTTGAGGTTTGAGTTCATAGCTGGAAGAAAGCTGAGGGAATAAGTTTGGTTGCTGGCAAACCTCTGCATTCTATACACAACCAGCTATGCTACATACATTTTTTTATGCATTTCCCCAAAATTATCCTTTTGTTTACATTTACTAGAGCATGTGATATAGTCTTGACACTAAACTATTTTATATTCTTGACAATTTGATAGCTATTTAGTGATACTACTATATTGTGATAATTTACAATACAACATTTCTTTTATACCTGTTTTATACTCAAATGCCTGATTCTTCCCAAACTTGGGTTGTTCTGAGCTCCAAAGCATTTTTCTTCAAGTTGATATTTAAATGCTTTCTCTGTCATACATGGTAGCATTAGATGTAAAACAGTAGTAGATGTAAAACTATTTCTACCAGTTTGAAGGTAATTTTGCAGATTAGCCGTTTTACAAGCATCTTCTTTCCACACAAGTTTTCTGTCAGAGTGCTTGCTGAACAAGAATCTAGCCAGATTTGTGTACATTTTTTCATACACGTTCCATTCCATTCCCCTTAAATATATGTAGCATCTTCCCTTGCATTTCTTTTCACCTTCACAACTTTATCAGAAGCAAACAACCCTATCTAAAATACAGTTTTTTTTCTTCATGATGGATGAGAAGCCATTTAAGTTCATGATTGGGCTGCAAAACTCTTCCATAGAGAGTGTTTTTTTAAATTAAGCTAGGCACTTGTAAAATGAACCCTAGATTCCAGGGTCAAAAGGGACCAGTGTTGTTATTTGGTCTGATTTTTTCTATATAATACAGGCCATAAACTTCCCCAGTCCTAAAACACATCTTTTTAGCTGGAGTTGATGTACCTTAAGCTGAACTTTGACACTGTTCCCACTGCTGGAGGTCTCCCGTCAACTTCCCTTCTCCTTGGAACAGCAAGGAGTTCTGTGATCAACAGGAGCACCTTCAGTCTTCAATATATGGATGTTTACTAAACCCGTTAAATCAAACTCCAGAGGATCAACTGTGGCAGAGTCAATCTTCCCATTACTATAGATGTGGCCTTAGTTCCAGTTGGAATTTGTCTAGCTTCAACTTGCAGACATTGCATCATTTCTCAGCTAGTCTGAAGAGCCAAATATTAAATACTGTCCAGAGGTAAAATGGCTTCTATTCCTACTAGAGATGTTAACTAGCCATTCATATACTAATCGAGTATTCGATGGAATTTCCATTGACTAGTCAATAGGCACTTCTGTGTTCTGCTTTTCAAATGTACAAGAGTCCCAGCGGGGGCTCTTGTGCATTTCAAAGTTGGAACGCAGTGCGGCGCCCAGGACCAGCAGGAAGTCCTGCTGACTCCGGGTGCTTCCACTTTGAAATACACAAAAGTCCCTGCTGAGGATTCCTGTACATTTCAAAGCTAGCACTCTGCTTGGAGCCCGGGGTTTTCTTTGGGAGTCCTCAGCTGATCCCGGGCTCCACCCGGCATTTTAAAGTGGCAGCACTGCACTGAGCTCGGGGTTAGCTGGAGAGTCCCCAACAGATCCCGGGCTCCCTTCCCCTCTCCCCCAGCTTTTCAAAGTGACAGTGCCGTTTGGAGCCTCGGACCTCTATCTGAGTACTGTGATCAACAGGAGCACCCTTGGGTGTGTGGGCGGGTAGGAAGCAACTAGTCCTTAATATCCCTAATTCCTACTTAAGACTTCCCTGTTTGTGCATCCCACAAATGCGTTACCTATAAACCCCAATTTCTTTCCAGTTACTCCTTTCCAGGATAGACTCTGCAATCCTGTAAGCATCCCCTATGTTCTTTATTCCTACCTCTATATGTGTATAATTAGCTATATTAAAAGTGCATATTGTGTGCTTGGGGCCAGTTTCACTCTGTATCAGTGACCTGTTTTCTTCATTATTTATTATTCCCTCCATTTTTGTGTCCCTTGCAAACTTAACCCTTGATGATTTTATTTTCTTCCAGATTGATAAAAAGCATAAGGCCAAGAACTGATACCTGTGGGATTCCACAACATACTAATTAGCAGGGCTCACCGAACCGCAGCGAGCCCCGCTCGCCAGCTGCGCTGTCCAGCAATCTGCGCATGTGCAGTTGGTTCTGCGCGTGTACAGATCGCCCAAACCTGGCTCTTCTATTCGCCTATGGCGAGTAGATTGTTTTATTTGTCGAGCCCTGATAATTAGCTTTTGGTTGATTTAATTATTACCATGTTAATTTATCATTCTGTTTCTTGATCAAAATCCAGTATATGGCATCAAATCACATGCTGTACAGAAAAAGTGTTACTTCAGTACTATTACCTTTATCAGCTAAGCTTACAATTCACCCAAAAAAACAAAGATAGTTTGGCAGGATCTATTTTCCATAAATCCGTGTTGTTAGGCATTAATTACATCACACTCCTATACTTCTTTATTAATCATTGTGGCAGTTTGTGATTTGACTGAAGGCAAAAATGAGCTGAGGTTTCTGGATGCCAAAATGTTCTGTATTCCAGCTGATTTTATATTAGATAACTACAGGCTGCTTGATAAGATTTTAACTTTACATTGTATTTTTTTAGCTTTACGTGAAAAGAGGACTGCTGTTGTTGCACAGTTGAAACAGCTTCAGTTAGAAACTGAGCCAATTGTCAAGATGTTTGAAGATCCAGAAACTACAAGACAGATGCAGTCCACTAGGTAATATTTTCTTTAATATTGTAAACATTGTAGGAATTAATCCCGAATGCTTTGCTGGACCAGTTTAAACAGGCTTTCTAATTAAGCAGTGTCAGTTTGAAGCTGCACAATCTTTTATTCTGTTTCCTGTGCCAGGTGTTAATATGTATGCTATGATGTCTTGGTTATCCATATGATCATGTTATGCTTCTCATTAGTAATGTCTCCATGTTTCTGAGAGACTTAGCTTACAATTCAGAATATTGACCTCCAACATGGTTAAATATAGGGATGTAAGCAATCAGTCGACTATCCGATAAGCAAAAGCTTCTCGGATAGTAGACACACTAATGACTAGTGGCTCCTGCCCTCTTGCGCCTCTATCACAAAGAGGCAGCAACGGTGTGGGGAGAGGAGCTGGTGCTGGAGGGAGCCATCCTAAAAGCTGGTGCCTCCCAGCTTTGGGGGGGGGGAGGGGCACAGTGGCAGCCAACTTTGAAATGTAGAAGAGTCCCCTGGGTTCCACTGTGTTCCAACTTTGAATTGAACAAGAGCCCCCGCTTGAGCTCTTATACATTTCAAAGGCAGAACGCGGAAGTTCTTATCAACTAGTCGATGGAAATCCTATCGCCTATTCAATTAGTTACTCAAATATAGAAATAAAATAAAAGGAAATCGTCTATTAAGAAATGTTTTATCATAATATAAATATTGTTTGTGTTTAGGTGATGGAATAGGTTAGAAAGCCTTTGAAAACACCCCTAAAAAGCCCAAGCCCATGTTAATTTTCTGCTCTTTTCACATAATACCTTCTAAGTAGAATGTGGAAGTACCATACTTCCAGGCACATAATTGGCTGTAATCACTTTCAGGATAGCAAAAGTAATTTCTTTAACAACTAGAAATATGAGCCACTTGAGACAGTTTAATAGGTCTGCAAAACCTATTAGTCTATAAGGTGCCACAGGACTCCTCGTCGCTTTTGCAGATTCAGACTAACACGGCTATCCCTCTGATATTTAATAGGTCTGTTAGTTCAAGAGGTGAGAATTGCAGTCTGTTTTCTCCTTAGTGCAATATATGCAAAACCTGAGCTAATTTTAGAGGTTCAGAAAATTTGTAGTACAGTAAAACTCCAGTAGTCTGGCATCCAATTGTATGGCATCAAAATGGCAAGAGCCTAGTGAATGAACTTTGGCAAAAAACGAGTCAGAAGGCACCAGCGGCATCAGCTGTACCAAGCGAAACCAGACGGGACCGAGTCAGTCTGCCACTGGCATTGTGTGATGATGGACAGTGCTTGTGCTACAATAAAAAGGGTTGTTAACACTTTCTATACAGTATATACTATATATATTAAAAAACACATAACACCATCTTATAGTACCTCTTGATAGTCCAGCATATCCAATAATCGGGCACCACTTAGGTCCCAAAGGTTCTGGATTATTGGAAGTCTACTGTACTTATGGCATGGACGAAATGGCAAGATATCCTTTCAATACTCTGAATAATTTTGAGTTGTTAAAATATTTCTGGGCATAAAATGTAATTAATATAATCACCAGTAAGGAAAGCACAAGTATTCTCCTTATCTTACTTTCATATAGGGTATGTTAGTGTTTACATGGTTAACCAATAAGTCTGGGCTCATCAGTTAACCTGCACGGTTACATGCACCTCTTTTCTCCCTTACCTGTCTGCTGCCTCTGATACAGAGGCACCAGCACAGGAGAAAAGAGAGGCAGGAGGCAGTGTACGTGGGGAAAAGGGCTTTCAAGCTGGCTCCTGCTGAGTCGACTGTCTCCTTTCTCCCCCCTCACCCCCCATGTTGCTGCCTCTGTATCGGGGGTGGGGGGGGGGAAGATAGGCGGACGGGCATATAGAAGCTGGTTCCCACCGAGCCGCTTTCCCCTTGTCGCTCCTGCTTCTGTATCAGAGGAAGAAATGCGTTGGAGGAGAGGTGGCAGGAGCTGGTACACGTGGGAAGACAGCATTCAAGACAGCTTCCCTCACATACTGGCTCCCACGGAGCCACTTGTCCCTTGCTCTGCTGCCCCTGCCTCAGAGGCTGCAGAGATCGGGGGGGAGGGAGGGAGGTGGAAGAGGCAGGAGCTGATGCTGGTGGGGAGAAGCAGGCACTGATTCCTCCCTGCCCCCCTGAGTGTAAACATGCAACCACTGAAACTTTCAGTGATTAGACAATTACAAACACAAACAATTAACATCCCTATATCATAGAACACTAGAACTGGAAGGGACCTCATGAGGTCATCGAGACCAGTCTGTTGCCCTCACACCAGGACCCAGTACTGTCTAGACCAGTGTTTCTCAACCTTTTTTTTGCTCATGGCCCACTTCTGAGCCTCATTTACCTCTGTGGCCCCCCTCAGAGCCGCTGTTAGTTGGAAAAAAAGTACATAATTTACCTAATGTTCCGGTTTTTCCATGTGGCTCCCTAGAGGTAGGGCGTGGCCCCTGGGAGCCATATGGGCCACAGTTGAGAACCACTGGTCTAGACCATCCCTGATAGATGTCTGTCTAACCTGCTCTTAAATATCTCCAGATGGAGATTCCACAACCTCCCTAGGCAATTTATTCCAGTGTTTAACCACTCTGACATGGTGTTACATGAAATGTGCTTGTTTCTTAAACATCTTAGATCCCATCCTGCAAAGACACCACAGTGAACAATAACATTGAAATATGCAGTTAATTACTAAGGTCTTTTTTCAGCAGCTAAATCTATGTGGTAGTACCCTTGTACCCACACGGAGTCCTGTTAATCTCAGTGAAGCTCAACATGAACACGTGGATCCGCTTGCAGGACCACGGCAAAGATTTATAAGGCTGTAAAAAAAAAAAAAAGTTGTGAGCTGTGATTTTTGTTGTAAAAACTTTAGCTTTCAACACTCATTGCAACTAACAACTCTCAGTATAACTTCTTCACAATATCATTCACTAAAATGTGTTGTGAAGTAGTGAATGTGTTGAGGCAGAGGTGGTGTCCTGGTGAGCATAGTGGGGGCAGAAGTGAAAGAGGAGGAGAACAGGGCTGGGGTTGTGTTCCTGGGAGGACTTCTACTTTGTCTAGGTAAGGTTCTGACTCCACCAAGTGGCACAGGTTGGGACTGCTGTGCCTTAACATCTCCTGCATGACTTGAAGAACTTTGCTGCTCTGGTAAGTGGGTCCAGATGGGTTTTGGAGTAGTGCCTTCTATGGGGTTTGAAGCAGGAAAAGGGAACCTTCAGGGTCTCTGTTGTTGGAAGCTCACCAGTGCACCTGACCGCTTAAATGTTCCTTCATGATGTAGACACATCATGAGACTGTATGGACACTTTTTGCTATCTTCAACTCTCACACATTATTGCATGGATGGAAAGGTATATCTAATGACAACACAAAGATTCTCTTGTTCAGGTCGGGATCTATGATTAAGTATTGGTACAAAAGCAAGATACTATTAGAAAATGCTTACATGAATATATACAGGTTGGACCTCTCCTCCTGCCCTGTGCTAAACAGCCCCCCACTCCCTCTAGATGGGGCTCCAGCCCACTCGTCTGCTTCCTAGCCAGCCATTGCTCCCTGGGCTGGAGCTCTCCAGCTCCCATTAGCCCCACTGTGGCCGCGGGGTTGGGGCTATCAGCTGAGTCACTGGCCCCCAGGGCTGCCCTCCTGCTTCACGGCCAGATCTCCCTATTCCAGGACTCTGTGGTTCCAGAACATATGTGGTCCTGCTGGACCATGGATGTTGACGTACCAGGGAGTCCTGGTTAAGGGAGGTACAACCTGTACAAATTTAGTTTGAGAGCCAAAGACTCTAGTTGCCTTCTCCCACCTTTTGTTGCAGGGTGCACAATAGGGATTTATTTAAAAACACTTCATATCCTCATTTTCAAGTTAGGAAAAAGTAGTTCACACCATGTACAATAGGATATGCCTATCTTCAGTAATTAAGTGAGGTCTTTAGACATTATGCAAGTCTTCTGACTAGTGATTTGATTGTCAGTTACTCAAAATGCCTTATTGAGATCAGTTAGCACACAGTAAGTTGGGGATTCATAATGACTTACGTTTTTCAAGGTCTATTGCTTAGATCAGTAGTCCCCAACCTTTTGGAGTTGCTGGGCTCCCGGGGGCAGGGCCGCTCACGCGCCTCGTTCCCGGGGTCAACGACCCCATGTGTCGCGCATCCGGGGGTGGGACTGCCAATTCGCCGTGCGCCCGGGGTCGGCGCCCCCCATAGCTGCGCGTCCAGGTGCGGGGCTGCACATTAGCTGTGCATCCGGGGACAGCGCCCCCCATGCGACCGCAGGCACCATGTTGGGGACCACTGGCTTAGATGTTTCAGGTAGTCACAACTTTGAATTTAAAGCAGCCAGAAATTTGTGCTGGAAAACTTCCCTTGCCTAGGAGGAATCTGTGTGAGAACTGATTCTGCCTCCTCTGAGAGGGGAGGCAGAAGAGGAGGCAATGGAATATGGTGGATTGAAACTCTTATGTTCAGTTTCCTGCTCGCTTTGGGCATAGTTGAGACTCAAACTCTATGTATCCTGTTAAAGCCTCACAAGAGATACTTGCCAGTACTGAAGACCCATTTTACGTAGTAGGGATGTTAAATATCAGTTAATTAAATAGTCAAGTAACCTCTTGAATTCTCAAAGGTTAGTCGACTATTCTATAGTCCCCAGGGGCGGGCCCAACAGCCAGTGCACTCCAGCCTTACTTCCGAGACGCACCCTGCCACTTTGCGCTGCTGCCTCTGTATCAGAGGCAGCAACACAGGGTGGCAGGTAGGAGCTGGTCCGTGAGGGGACCCAGTTTAAAAACCAGCTCCCCTCGCACACTGGCTGCCTGTCGCCCTGTGCTGCTACCTCTGATAAGGAGACAGGCAGGGTCTGAGTTCCTGGACGTGGTGTAAGCTGGAAGTGAGCTGAGCTGAGCTTCCTGCCCACCTGGGTCTTAGTACACTTTAAATGCAGAGCTGCGGTGGGGGTAGGTCCCGGACCCAGCGTGAGCCAGGACTGAGCTGGGCTGCTGGCCAGCCTGCTAAAAAGTGTACTGAGGTTTGGGGGGGGGGAAGGGCTGGAGGGAGAACGGGAGAGGGAAATTTGTGTAGTCTATAGCATTAATCCATAAGCTTTTGCCTATCAGTTAATTGGTTAATCAACTACACTGTTACATCCCTATTATGTAGATGAACATTTCAGAGTACCGTGACACGTTGAAGCTTCCTGTTTTCTTGTTTCATACAGGGATATAGCCCACCCACTAAATGTCTTTTTTTTTTTTAATGGCATCTTTAACTTTCACTGAGGTAGTTTAACAAAAACATGAGACACTCCACCAGTTCAAAGAAAAATAAAGTCATGAGAACTCAAGAAGAGGGGAGTGCTGAGTTTTTATAAATCTGGAAGTTTGGCCAATCTAAACGAGATTTCTTTGAGGGAGCTCAAGGGATCTGTCTTTGTTATCTAGTTTAATTGATCAGGGTTCTTTAACTACTACAGGTTTCAGTTTCGATGTATATATTAGCACAGGTATGTGTGATTGGAATGGCCTTCCAGAATCTTGGGTGCCTAATGTTTTCCAGGTTAGCGCAAGAGATACATAACAAAGGTTTTTCCCATAAAGGAGGAACTTGTAGTTGGAATCTGCCAACATTATTCTTCCTAACTATCTGCTTATAGTAGATGTCAAACTGTATAAATTTATTGATCTTGACTAAGCAATGTTTTTTCAGAATCTGGGGAGTACACAGACTAATTAGTACTAAATTTGTATTTGAAAAATCTGATGTTCCCATTTTTGAATGAAGACTCTTACCGGTGAAATGGTTAATCTTTTCCCTCTCTATATGAGCTTTTAATGGGCTTTATTAACTCAAACTTTTAAATTATTCAAAGTTCCTTCCATGTCTCATGCTTCACACTGGCACGTTCCTCATCTGCATGATATCTGTAGGTATCCTTGACCAGATTATTGCCTCGAGTCTGGTTTTTAGACTTGGAGGAACTCTCCAGAATTTTCTTCTTCCATACAGCACATTTCTGAGTTTCTGAGGAGGCTTTGAAGTGTTCCTCTCTTGCCTCACGGACAGGTCACATAAATTCAACGCTGAGCTACTATATGGATGAGGTCCGTGCTGAGATGGTTGAGCAGGCCACCCAAAAGTTTCCTTCCCTGAGACCAGGCTGGAATTAATGGCACTGAATATGGGGTACATTTTTACATCCCTCCCCCCTGCTCACTTAGATGTGGACGCCTGTTCCTATAGTTTGCAGAGCAATCAGAAAAGTTTCATTGGAGCCTCCTAAATCACTGAAGCTCGGAGAAGGAAGAAATTCCTGCTCCCAGCCAGTATGTTGACAAGATTAGTGTTGAGGCAGTTGAGAAGGCATCAGAGCACTCTTTCACAATTTGTTTTACTTGTGAAGTCAGCTGCGAAAGAGGTACCAGTTGCTGTGATTTCTGGTACAAATGACTCTTATCTCCACTGCTTAGTCGGTGCGGTCCATTCCCTTCCTGGACAGATGTGCTTATGTCCTTTCCTCTCCTAGGCTCCATGGATCCCATATGAGGTCATGAAGTAGCTGTTTTCCTTCAGGAAGGATATAGGACATGTGCCTGCCGACTGTTTCAGACTCACAGATAAAGCATTCTTCCCCCTAACAGGATCTTCTTATATTTGTTTCAGGGATTTGGCCCAGGGACTGGTGACTGTTGCTCACAGTCACCTGCCTGGTGCTTCTGTCTCTCTTCTGTACAGCTTTATGAGAAGCATCCCATTCCAGACATATCCCATTTTCCTGGTTGCAGCCAAGCCCTTATGTTGCTTTAAATGACAATAAGAGGAAGCTGTATACCAAATATATAGTAGATCAGTGGTCTCTAAACTTTTTAACCACAAGATCACTTTTTCAATTTAAGTGTAATGTAAGATCTACCTCAAACCCAAATACCCTTGCCTCACTTCCTTCCCGCCCCTTCTCTGAGTCCCTGCCCCTGCTCTACCTCTTCTCCGAGGCCTTATCCTGCTCACTCCATCCTCCTTCCTCCCCCCTCTTCACTCACTTTCACCAAGATGGGTAAAGGGTTGGGGTGCAGGCCCTGATCTTGAGCCAAGGGGTTTGGAGTGTGGAAGGGGCTCCCAGTTTAGCCTAGGGTGAGGGATTGGGGTCCAGGAGGCGTTTCAGGGAGCAGAATCTAGGAAGGAGTTTCAGTGCAGGGGGACACCGGTGCAGGGAGTTTCTGGCGCAGAAGGTTGGGTGTAAGAGGAGGTTCAAGACTGGAAGAGGGGTTCAGGAAGACTGGGTGGGCACTATTTAACTGAGGTGGCTTCTGGGTGGAGGAGCAGTGGGATTAAGGCAGCCTTATTCCTGCCCTGGCCCTGCACCACTGCTGAAAGCAGCTGGCATGTGCTGCCCCTCATCTGTAGGCACTGAGCCCACATCTTCTACTGGTCAGTTTCCCCCTATTGACCAATGGGAGCTGCAGAAGTGGTGTCTGCAGGAAAGGGCAGCATGTGGAGACTCCCTGCTCTGCCTTTCTCAGGGGTTGCAGGGACATGCCAGCCACTTCCAGGAGTAGTAATTACCATAGGGATAATGACTCCAGCCACAACAGATTAGGCATTCTAGAACTCACTACTCAAAAATTTAAGCATAAGAGAGAAATAAAAATCATGAAATGCACGGACCAGTCAAAAACCAAAAATAACCCATTCTGCAAGCAGTAAAAGAAGTAACAACAATCCCCCACGTATGTGTTGGGTCAGGAGATGAGAGTGAAGGACAATTGGTGTTTGTGAGAATGACAGACACACACACTGTGTGTGAGTGACAGAGATTTGCATAGCAAAGCTCCATCCGTCCCCTTCTCTCAGTGTGGAGAGAGGGTACAGAAGAGGAAGGGAGGAGGGACACCCTGACATCAGTGACCCCCTCTTCTCCCTCCCCCACCCTGCACAGCAAGCAGGAGAGGAGGCTCCTGGGTGGGGGAGAGGGAGACAGACCCAAGGCAGAGAGCAGGAGCAGCATGACAGTGGAGGGGAGGGGCAACTGAAATGCCAGCGCTTGCTAGCTTCCTGGCTAGACCAGTCAAGATCACCTGTCAGAGGCTCCAAGATCTAATGGTAGAACCTGATCTAGTGGTTGGTGACCACTATGGTAGGTAATAGGGAGGTTAGAGTTTAAGCGACTGTTTAGCTGATAAGCTGATGCTTATCTTTTGATAGTGTAGGTTATGTTCTGTCAGCTCCTTGGCAGGGGGCTTGACAGCAGCTGGGCAGCGAAGTCGCTTCCTGGAGCTGGGCAAGCAAGGACTGCCTGCTCAGCTCCCGGGGAAGAGGCTTCACTGCCACAGGAAAGCCTCCTCCCCAAGAGTGGAACTGGCAGCCCCTTCTAGCCCAGTTCCCAGGGAGGAGATTTCCCTGCAACAGGGAAGCTGCCTTCCTGGAAGTGCAGCTGGCAGGGTTGGCTTCCCAGCTTCTGGGAAAGCAGCTTCTCTGTAGCAGGGAAGCCTCTTCCCTGGGAGCAGGGCTGGTGGTCCTGCTCCTGAGGAGGCTTAGCTGCAGGCTCTGCCATATAAAACTTAGGTTCCCTACCCCGGTCTATCCAATGAAAATAAGGCCCAGGGGCCAGATGTGGTACCTGGCTTGCTTGGATCCAGCTTCCAGGACTCACGGATGCACTCCCACAGCATTAGGGTTGCCAGGTGTCTGGTTTTGAACCAGACAGTCGAGTATTTGAGCTTTCTGTTTGGGAAACAAATTGAGAAAATATAAATGAGGAAATATAAATGTCCGGTGTTTTCTAAATAAGATGTAATGTAGATTGTGATGTCAAGTCAAGTGTGTCCAGTATTTTGGTTGAAACCATCTGGCAACCCTACACAGCATTGGGGAAACCTCACTGGCACTCCAGCCCCTGCTTACTCCCCCCTCACCGCCCCCCCCAACTGATTTTTCTGTGGATCAGTGGTTCCCAACCCAAAAAGGGTTCTCCACCCCGGGTTACGTGGTTACCATCCCTGGTAGATACAGACCACTGCAACAACTGACGCAGGGGGGAGAGAAGGAAAATTCTGTGAATTTTCATTCTAGAATCTTCCATGTCCCAATCTGACTCTCCTGCATGGTTAACTGTTTTTTGAGCTGGCTCCCCACACATACTGGCTCCTTACGAGCCAGCTGGCACCCCCTCTACCCCCACACACTTCTGCCTCTGTATGAGAGATGGGGGGGGGAGTAGAGGGGCAAGGCATTTGCCCTGTCCCTGCTGCCTCTCTGAGGCAGTAGTGCAGGGGGAGGGATGTTAGTGTGTACTCGTGTACAATAAGCCTGGTGGTACAATAAGCCTCCTTCAAGAAGTTTTAAAGAAGACTGTGTTCCTTTTTAATAGCTTGGGTTAGTACAACACAGTAACTTGTGATGGTCAATTTAAAGCTGAAATCTTACAGATATTTATTTTTATTACAGGGATGGACGAATGCTCTTTGATTACCTAGCTGACAAACATGGTGTAAGCTTTTTTTATTTTTATGTAATTAAATATGTAAAAGTAACAGGCTAAATTATATTCAATCCAGCAGTCTTGCAATATCAAGAACATGGTATTCTGGGCTATCTGACTAGTTTAAATGTAGCTTATGCATGAAACTTCATATATAAAAATGTTTAAAAGCGTAAATCAAACTAAATGTATTATAAACTTACAAAACCAAGGGATTCTAGATATTAATTGCATTCTTAATACTTAGGATTATGCTTGGTTATTGTAATACTTCTAATATTAGTATCATTGCTATAGTCAGCAGAATGAGTGAAGGATGAAGTAATTTTTACTTTATGCGTGTTTGTTTAGTCACTGCTATCATTGCACTTAGTGTCCAAAGATCCTGGAGTTCTTTACAAGCTACTTGTGTATCTGTAATTAAATGTGACTTTACCATTGCTGTACAATGTGTTTCATAATGAAGAAAAACATTGTGTTCCTTCTCAGTTTAGACAAGAGTACCTAGACACACTCTACAGGTATGCAAAGTTCCAGTATGAATGTGGCAACTATTCAGGAGCTGCAGAATATCTCTACTTTTTTAGGGTTTTGGTAAGTAGTTAGGTTTTTTTCTTTATATATTTAAGCCATTTTGTTTCCTTTTAAAAACTCTTAAATATACTAATTTATAAATTGCTTGAGACAATTATTAAATACAAAAGGAAAACTGAAAAGATTTACAAGCTCAGAATTAGTGGTTCTGATAAGTTATTTTTCAACAGTCCCATTTTTTTATTTGTGGTTATAGAGGAAAACTATGGCCTGAGTACTGTAATCTGTTTAAATTACAAGGTCTTTTTTGTCAGGGAACGTGTTCATTTGTATCTTGCACAATGCCAAAAGTACTGTCATTCACAAATAATTTGATATTGTATAGTAACTGTTGGCAAATAACTTTTCCATCACTAAATTTATGAAAATCTAAGTAAGTTCAAGCTTACTTTCATTATAGTTGTCTTTTCATGGATGCTCTCCAATAAAAAAACCTGGATTTTGTTGTCTATTCTGATTGACTTGTGTGCCTGCCATTTTGTTGGTTTCATCTGTTCCTTCTGTCATGGCATAATTCTTGTAAAAGGAAATGTAAAACACCTGGCTAATTTCAAGAATAGAAAAGTAAAGCAAAAACTTTTCTCAGCATGGCATGTACATGAATAGACAAAAACCTAGTTTGTATATTTGCATTGAGTTTTATCTCACTTCTCTATGATCTTTAGAATTGCAATGTTGGAAATGAACAATTAGCAAGACTTAAAGTGCTAATTTTAAATTTTTTAAAAGTTGTAATTCTTTGTATTGTGCACTTCCCATTTCCTCCTATACAGGCAGTCCCTGAGTTACGCGGATCCGACTTATGTCGGATCCGCAGTTACGAACGGGGCCCTTCCTCTCCCTGGTATCCAGCAGACCAGGGAGAGGAAGCAAAGCGGCGGAACATGCAGCCAGCTGACAGCCCAGACGCGTCTGGGCTGTCAGCTGGCCGCGTGTTCCGCGGCTTCGCTCTGCTCTGCTCCCCCTCCCTCTGGTGTGCAGACCAGGGGGACGGGGAGCAGAGCAGAGCAAAGCCGTGGATCCTGAGGGCAGCAGGATAGTCACGGCGCGTCTGGCCTGTCCCGCTGCCCCCGTGCTCCGCGGCTTTGCTCCGGACGCCTGTGGTACAGCAGCTGGGGCGCTGCCGGTTGGTCCTGTAGCGCCGCCCTGGGCGCCACTGGACCAACCCAGCAGCACCCCAGCTGCTCTGCCCCAGGTGTCCCCAAGTCAGCAGCTGCTGAAAATGACCAGTGGCTGACTACAGGAAGCCCCTGCCCCGGGCTTCTTGGAATCAGCCGCTGATCAGTTTCAGCAGCGGCTGAATCTGGACGCCAGTTCCGACTTACATACAGATTCAACTTAAGAACAAACCTACAGTCCCTATCTTGTACGTAACCCGGGGACTGCCTGTATATCAAAACTGAAAAAATATTAATTGTAGCAACTAAGAATAAGCATTTGCAGTTCAATTCCTGTGTACAAAAATTGGTGACGAAGTTAACAGGTAAAATGAAGGTAATCTGTGGTAATACTGAATTTACA
Source organism: Pelodiscus sinensis (assembly GCF_052426305.1). Classification (NCBI taxonomy): domain Eukaryota; kingdom Metazoa; phylum Chordata; order Testudines; family Trionychidae; genus Pelodiscus; species Pelodiscus sinensis. The sequence continues at coordinate 31,931,272 of NC_143053.1, forward strand.
GCTTCCTATCAAGAATTCCATCTGTCTTCCCTTGAATATTGTGGAGGATTTAGAAAAGTAAAAGTTGTGCTTTGGAAATGTGAACAGCTTAAACAAGGATTGTAGAACTAGAGCCATGACTTCATTACAGCTTCATGAAAAGAGTTGGTTATTCATATCATTTGTTAATGCTGGGAGTGAATTTCGAGAATGAAGATTTAGTGTCTTGTTAGAATCCCAGCACAGTAATTTTATTGTTGCTGATGAACGAGAGAATGTGCCGTTTTGCTAGCAAATGGAAATTTAAGGTAACTGCTGGAAAATCCAGATATCGAAACTATTCTAGCATATCCATCACTGAAAGCAGTTCTCTGAGTGCCAACTGTAATGACATGGAGTTGAGCCAAAGTAGCGCACATGAACTTCAGCAGCAAAAATTCCTACTAAGGTGCAGCAAAAAGCTTTTCACATTGGCACTTGGGACTTGTGTAGTTCTAATAACCTCATTATGTCCCTTTTTAGAATTCATAAAAGCAATTCCTAGTAATTGTGCATAATTATTGTATTTCTTGACATTAATCTATATTTTCTCTTACTATGGTATATATTTAATCTTTTGGAGAATAGTATTAATCAGTTCTGGAATAAATCACACTGCTTATTCTGTTAATTGGATATAATTAGATGTAGAGTGGATTCCAAAGCAAATAACTAGTAGATTTTTCACAATAATGTAATATTTGTTTATCAAAAAAAGGCGAAAGAATGAGGAGAACATATTTCAGTCTTGAGATAGCTTTTCACGAGAAAAATTGTATGTGACCCATTACTCAGCAAACCTTTTTCTATAATCTGTTCAATGGGGTGTACTTTTTATGTATTTCAAAGAGCTATTTTTTGTGTGTTAGATTTTAACGAGTAGTTGTCCTAAATTATCTGCCTTTGTGTTTCAAATTTGAGCATGTTGAAAATAAAATTCTATAATTCTTAAAAATTTTCTGAAAGTAGTTTTCATAAAAGTAGTGTATGCTTCTGATACGTTATACCATGATTGGATACTTGTTACTTCTTTTGGTGGGAGAAAATTCATTTAAAGTAATGGTTAGTGAAACAGAAGCTATGAAAGAACCATTGTAACTGTGGTCTGAGATTAGAATTTGACACACTGAATGACCTAGTGTAGTTCCGTGTTGTATAAACCAAACCTGATTGATCCCAGAGCTACCCTTGCTTGAAATAGACTTGATGAACTGCTCTGAGAGAAATAGATTTTATGGAGTTTAGATGTGTTCAGGGATACTGCCTAATTTAGTAGGACATTTTTCTTTTGCCACATGCTTTTATCCAAATGGATTTTCTACTTTTTCAAGGTGATCTCTGCATATTCTCAATTGCGGCCACTGCTTTTTGGGAGCCTTTTCTAAAATCATTGTTGTCTAAAAGCACAAGAAGATCTGTATGGCACCAAGCATTTGGTGCTGAAGTTATTAGTGCCAGTTGTCACCAGCTTTTTTCATTGTTTCTCTAGTTTGCTGTAAGCATATCACTGTGTGTTTGGCATCTTGCTTTTTTGTGTTTCTTTAGGGTTTTTTTAAAAATAAGGAATAGTTTTTAATACAGTGAATATTTTTGCTAGTCCTGAAGTGGTTTTAGAATTTGGTCCCTAAACTCTTTCCCTGGTATGCTTCCCCCCCCCCCCCCCCCCCCAGAGACAAGGCCAAGAGTGGGTTGTTGCTCCTAGAGGCAGGGATGTGGACAGGTTAAGAGGGCCAAAGCTGGGGGTAGGACTGGGAGTCAAGCTGTGGCTCTGGACATGGGGCCAGGAGTGAAGCTGAGTAGCGCTCCCTTTGCCTCCATGGGGGCTAGCCCAGGCCTCAGCTGCAGAATGTTTCCCTGTGTCTCCTCTGGGGATGCAACTACGGTTTGTGGACCTGTGTTTTAGAAGCTTGATGTTTTTACTTCATATGAATGCCCAGGCCCACCAACTTACCCAACTACATCTTACTGCACTGTTACAATACAGGCAGTCCCCGGGTTACGTACAAGATAGGGACTGTAGGTTTGTTCTTAAGTTGAATTTGTACGTAAGTCGGAACTGGCGTCCAGATTCAGCCGCTGCTGAAACTGACCAGCGGCTGACTACAGGAAGCCCGAGGCAGAGTTTCTCTGCCCCGGGCTTCCTGGAATCAGCCGCTGATCAGTTTCAACAGCAGCTGAATCTGGACGCCTGGAACAGAGCAGCTGGGGCGCTACCGGGTAGGCCCCGCAGACCCGCACCTTGGCGCTGCGGGGACCAACCCGGCAGCACCCCAGCTGCTCTACCCAAGGTGTCCCCAAGTCAGCTGCTGCTGAAACGGATCAGCGGCTGATTCCAGGAAGCCCGGGGCAGAGCAACTCTGAGCACTAGCTGTGCGCCCCCCCCCCCCCCAGCAGACCAGGGAGACGCGGGCGGCGGGACCGCACAGACGCGCCGCGGTCCCGCCGCCCGCATCCTCCGCGGCTTTGCTCCGCGTCTCCCTGGCCTTAAGGGAGACCAGGGAGACGCGGAGCAAAGCTGCGGAGGACACGGGCAGCGGGACCACAGCGCTTCTGGGTGGTCCCGCCACCCGCGTCCTCCGGGGCGAGAAAAGCCCCGTCCGTAAGTACGGATCCGACATAAGTCGGATCCGCGTAACTCGGTGACTGCATGTACTGCTTACCAACAAGAGTCTTCAGTGGCATCTGCTGCCATTTCCCTTTTTCTTTTTTTTCCTGTAGCTCTTAAAATGCACAAAGCTGCTGACTGAATTACAAAATAAATATTTTTTTAATTCTCCAATTCTTTTTAATTTAGAAAAAATTAGGTTGAGTGTGTGACATTTATATTTTAAAAATAGTACCAGCAGGTATCTAATACATTTGACCAAGTAAAAGTGTTACATTATTTTGCTTACAGTAACTGTTTACTCTTTTGAACAGGTTCCAGCAACAGATAGAAATGCTTTGAGCTCACTCTGGGGAAAACTGGCATCTGAAATTTTAATGCAGAACTGGGATGCAGCCATGGAAGATCTTACAAGATTGAAAGAGACTATAGATAATAATGTGAGTTAAAGTTTGAGCATATTAATACATAAAGCTGAAGGCTAAGAAAAATATGGAGAAATCTTGTCAGTTAAAAAACAGTCATCTTTTGTAGCCACCTTACGCTTTGCTCTAAGGAGAAGTTATGGCTGCTATCACTCTTTTACAGTCTCTTCTTGTCAAGAAGTATTTGCAAAGGAGCCATGTGCAATCCTCATGTTTGAGACAAGATTACTGAATTCTGGCTTTTTGGGGGGGTAGGACAGTAGAAAAAGAGGAAAAGAGCAAAATAAATAGAGGGTCCTAGATGACCCTTTGGAAAGAGAATGAAGAATCCCAGGCATATGTGGGATTTCAGTACAAAATCTAAGACACAAGAAGGAAATAAATGAATGTAAGACACTGACTTATTGAAATCAGTGCTATAAAATATTGTATTTGACTTACCATATAGCTAAAGATTTGTTGCTCTTGAAAAATTTTCATGCTTCCCTGTCGTCCGATTTGAAAATGTTTCTGAATTTGAAAGAAGCTTCTGTTAAACTAAAATTGTTCAATCCCTATATACAGGCATGTCTGCAATCTCCAGAAGGGTTAAATTGAGGGTGGGATCATCATAAGAATTCATGCTGTGGCATCACAGCACATGGAAATTGTCTTCTGATTGAGTACTGAATAGTATTAGTATTCTCTGTCCCCATAAAGCATACCATTTTAAAAGATGGATTTGACACACACATGTCTGAAAATGATATAAACTGACTCACATTCACAAACTGATAAAATTCAAGAATTTTTTAAATTTTCATTGTCAGTATTAGTCATAACTTTCTTTAGTTTCTTCTGCCTTTTTAAGAAAGGGCGTCCTGAGGTTAGCTTCTGTGAAGCAGTTGTAATCTTCCTGAGTGACCGGCCTTTAAAGTAGTCAATCAGCAGTTCTTCTGTAAGTGCTACTTCTGCAAATGACAAAAATGTACTGTCGTTGTGCAGTCTCATTTTAAGAGATAGGATTGATTGGGCAACTTCAGAGGGGCTTAGATTTTTCCTTAATTCAGAGTTGCATCTGGATGCCACGTAATAGAATAGCTCCCCTCTTCTTGTAGTATAATTTGATTTCTATATCACACAGTTTACACTTTAACACATTCAGTTAAGAAATTATTTAATGGTGTTAACTAAAATTATATGAAAATTGTGAGAGTACAGGAAACATCTCTAACTTATTGGGAGAAACATGGAAAAAATGTAGTGCCTTCTATAATATGTTGGTAATGTGGAGTGGCAGTAAATGAAGTGTGTATATAGATGAAAAATTGACACTACCCGAAGTCTGCTATGTTTCTACAACCATTCCACCACAACATGTACTCTTGAAGCAAGCAGTATTCATTCCTGATTCTTCTGACTACCCTGGTTATGGTGAGGGAAAATCTGGCTGCTGGCATGTTTGTTAGATATTTACTTCTTCAGTGTCTGACAGTTGCACTGATTGTGAAAAAATGACCTGGTTGATTAGAGTGTCCTTTGTGTGATTGAGAGAAACTATTTCAGAGCTGGCTATTTTTAAGTGATTGATCCTCTAAATGGAAATCTTGAAGGTTTCAGTACATTTAAAATTTGTATTTTGTATTGTCTAGTGAAGGACAGCTGATGCCAGGCAGGCTTCTCTTCCGTATCTTCTGATAGCTTTTTTTAAAGCTTCTGAATCTATGTGGGTACAGCAGGTTGTGCCAGGCTTTGGTGGCCAGAGGAAATTTCACAAGGAAGAGTATCAATGCTTATAAAAGTTATACCTCCCAAAACCAGGACTCTGTGGTCCAGTAAGACCACGTATTTTCCTATACCAGAGAGCCCTGGGCCGGGAACCTAGTTGCAGGAGAGTCAACAGCAGTGAGGTTGGGGCTGGCTCCTGGCTGCCCGCCTGGAGTCTACTAGCAGCCCATCTGGGGGGAGACCCTTCCCAACCCGGCAAATTCCCTTGTTCGGGTCCCTATGGTGCTGGACCAGCAAGGTCCAGCCTGTATTGTGATCATGCTTATTTTTTAATGCTAGGGAACAGTGATCTATTGTATATGATCATTACCTTGCAGTTTCCAGTTTGCCAATCTGCTGGCAGTTGCTGAGTGAACTTACTAATGACCATGGTGCTGATGATGGGAACTGAAAACTAAGTTTTTCCAGTTGTTGAATCTACTTCTAGCAGATCTGTTACTTAAGTTTTACACTCTTTATTTTATTACTACAGTAAGGTGGTTCCTGGGGTGGGGAACATCCTGAGGTGGTGATCTAAAAGCAGTTCTAAAAGCAGTATAGAGGTAGGAGAAATTTCCCCACACTGTGTTAGGCTCACTTGTTCTGCACCATCACTTCCTAGAAGAGGATGAGGAACCAAATTCAGAATGACTGAGGGGAGATGGAGGGTTATGGCCAGGGCTCGACAAACAATGTAATCTTCTCGCCCGTGTCGAGTAGATTACACCCCAGAAGAGCCGGCGCAGAGCGCAAAACCGTGCGGCTGGCGAACCCTGGTTATGGCAATTATCATGATGATCCAAGGAGAACTACTTTTGTCCTGTTTTCATTGCATCTTATCTGCACCTATTTAAAATTTTATTTTATTGTCTTGTTTTCAGTCAGTCAGCTCCCCACTCCAGTCTCTTCAGCAGAGAACGTGGCTCATCCACTGGTCCTTGTTTGTGTTCTTCAACCACCCAAAAGGGAGAGACAACATCATTGATCTCTTTCTCTATCAACCACAGTAAGTTGCTTGTAGTGTAAGACAGTAGCCTTTTAATGATGCAGAAAATGGGTATAGGACACAAATATTTAACAATGGCATGTCCAGCCTTTTCAGTCTATGGGCCGAATATATTTCAGAAAGATTCAAGAGGGTGCATAAAACACTTTATTTCTATGGGTTCCATCTGAACTTTTAGAATGCCTAACTTGTTTAAACTGGCGCATATAAAGTGATCAGTGGCAGATTTCTATTAGTGCTATTTAACTAGAAAATAGGAAGCCAAAATGCATGCGTCTCAACATAGTTCCATAAGTGCATCTCTTCTTTGAATTAGAGGAATCACTTCTAGAGAAGGAATGATAGTGAAGCCTCCTATTGAGAGAGCCAGTTGGTCTGTATCAACATCTTTATCTTCACAGTCCTCAATATTTTATCAATTAAACACTGGGCTCTTATGATTGAAACCTTTAGTGGATGCTAAAGGACATAAATGCCCTGGGTTTTTGGAGTCTACCTTTTTCCTGTCTCTGAGGCTGTCAGCCAGGCTATGTCCTTTTGTGTGTGCATATAGAATTATCTGAGTACCAAATAGATTGGGTGTATTTAGGGTAACATTCTTTTGAAGTTCTATGGAATGATGTAGTCCAGAGAACTGTTACATAACTTTATACTCTTTGAAATGAATATAAGCCAGAAGTGGGCTTGAGGGTAGAGGTGCAGGGTCTGGGCAGGAGAGAATGGAGGTTATGGAAGGGGGCAGGGGATTGGGGCACTTAACTGACACAGCTAGCAGGGCGGGGGGTAGGAAGGGTAGGAATATATGGTCAGTTTTCAGAAAGGAAAGAGGAGACTAGTGGTGTCTCCCAAGGGTCTGTCCTGGGATCAATCCTGTTCAATTTATTTATAAATTATCTAGAGAAAGGGGGTAAACAGTAAGGTGGCAAAATTTGCAGATGATCCTAAACTGCTCAAGATAGTTAAGACCAAAGTAGACTGTGAAGAGCTTCAAAAAGAGCTCACCAAACAAAGTGATTGGGCAACAAAATGGCAAATTAAATTTAATGTTGATAAACAGGGCTCAACAATCTATGTAATCTACTCGCCCCGGGCGAGTAGATTACAACCCAGAAGAGCCGAGTTTGGGCGATCTGCACATGCGCAGATCGCCGGACAGTGCGGCTGGCGAGTGGGGCTCGCCACGACTTAGCGAGCCCTGTTGATAAATGTAAAGTAATACACACTGGAAAAAATAATCCTTCCTATACGTACAATATGATGGGGACTAATTTCGCTACAGCTACTCGAGAGAGAGATCTTGGAGTCATTGTGGATAGTTCTCTGAAAACATCCACTCAGTGTGCAGTGGCAATCAGAAAAGCAAAAAAAATGAATGTTAGGAATCATTAAAAAAGGAATAGAGAATAAGACATAATACAGGCAGTCCCCGGGTTACGTACAAGATAGGGACTGTAGTTTTGTTCTTAAGTTGAATCTGTATGTAAGTCGGAACTGGCGTCAGCCACTGCTGAAACTGATCAGTTTCAACCACGGCTGAATCTGGACGCCAGTTCTGACTTACATACAGATTCAACTTAAGAAACCTAGGCATCCCCAAGTCAGCTGCTGCTGAAACTGATCAGCGGCTGATTCCAGGAAGCCCGGGGCAGAGCAACTCTGCCTCGGGCTTTCTGTAGTCAGCCCCTGGTCAGTTTCAGCAGCGGCTGACTTGGGGATGCCTGGGGCAGAGCAGCTGGGGTGCTGCTGGGTTGGTCCAGTAGCGCCGCTCCTCGGCGCTACTGGACCAACCCAGCAGCACCCAAGCTGCTCTGTCCTTGGGGGGGGGGGGGGGGGGCAAAGCAGAGCCAAGCCGCGGAGTGCGTGGTCAGCTGGCCGCGTGCTCCGTGGCTTGGCTCTGCTTTGCCCCCCCCGTCCCCCTGGTCTGCAGACCAGGGGAACGGGGAGGCAAAGCAGAGCAAACCAGAGCCAAGCCGCGGAGCGCGTGGGCAGCGGACAGCCCTGTCCGCTGCCCGCGTGTTCCGCCGCTTTGCTTCCTCTCCCTGGTCTGCTGGAGACCAGGGAGAGGAAGGGCCCCGTTCGTAACTGCAGATCTGACGTAAGTCGGATCCGCGTAACTCGGGGACTGCCTGTATATGGTAATATTTTTCAGTCACTACTGGTAGGAGGAGTTGTATAATAAAGTAATTGTGTATGATGCTTTCAAATAGTTAACATTATTTTCATCTTTGACCTTGTGATTTCCTGTATTTATTGATGTTAGAGTAGTTTTTGTGGGGTTTTTTACTTACAAATATTAAAATAGAAATAGTCACCATAGTACTCGTGTTGGACCAAAATGTTTAAATTAATAATAATGTTGTATAGCCATTAAAAGAGACAAATAATGTAAAGAAATGAGACGAGATAAGGAAATATGTAAGATTCTCACAATTGTGAAGTTTCTAGTTTCACGCACTTATTAATCTAATAGAATGACAAACAAGCATTAAACAACAAGGGATAGTTAATTTAGGAAGAATTCCTAGTCTATGGATAACAGACACCTAATGAGTATCATATTTGCTCTTAAATATTAATGTAGAATGACAGTGCACTTTTTTAATTGGTTACATCATATGTACTGATAACATTGCCTGATTTCACTCTGAATTAAAAAATGGAGATAGCGTCTGCTTTTGAATCTCAAGATGTAAAACAATATCTAGGCTAAGTAAATAAATGCAATTAGAGATGAAACTCTGTCTGAGTGACTTAAATACAGGTGCTAATGAAAGAATGCATTTGTAATATAAGTCTTTTCTGAGTCAGAGCAGTGCAATCAATTTTTTTTACATAGCAATTGGATTTTTAATCCTTTTCCAGTGTAGCAGCATTATAAGAAATGGACTTAGTTTTCTAGAAAATTTTGCATTAACTCTTCTCATATGAAGTTCTTTGGGTTACAGGAGAATTTAAAGCTTTTCAGTTTGTTACATAGTAAAGCTTTTGGGTTTGTTACATAGTAAAAAGTAGTCTTGAATTAATTAATACTTTAAATCTTTAAACCTGATTGAGGACCAATAAAGTATAATTAAAATGCTGCTTAGAAATGACAGCTGCACATCAAAAGCTTTTTTTATAAGAAGTAATTTCTGTCTTTGAGCCTCAAGTTTCTGAACATCTGTTTGCAAGTCATTTTTGTAAACAAAAAATAACAAGACACTCTCAAATTGTCACACTGAAGGCATTAAACTCATTATGCTTGTTCTCCTGACTTTGGGTGGGTGTCTTACACATGAGTGCTTGATGAGAATGGTATCGTTTTCAAAGCTCTAAATATTTAGGTGTTTTGATCTTATTTATATAATTTTATTGATTGAACGGTGACCTGCAAAAATTAAAACAAGAAATTGCTGTGCCTTTGCTAATATTTACTCACTTTCCCTAATAGCAAAGGCACACCAGAACATCATTTAAAAAAATCTTATTTTAAAGAATCTGTTCACAGGCTTAGATGCTATGGTTGGCCAGCCTTCCTTTCTAATATGATGCATTCATCCTCACACCAGTCTGTTGACAGTGCTTTCTTAAAAACTCATATGCTTTATTACAAATAGCATCTAAAATTACTATAACTGAAAGACTAGATAATAGTTTACATTATTTTCCAATTTTACTTTATTTGGTAGAGCTTTGAGCTTAGTTACTTCCATGCTTTTCTCTGGATGTTCAGATCTAAGTTGTTTTAAAATGTGTTAAAGTTTATTAATTTAGTTATATAGAAGTTTTACTTGTTTGATTTCCAACAATGGATATACCTCTTGACTGAATGGGGTGGGGGGAGACGAGGGATAGCTCAGTGGTTTGAGCATTGGCCTGCTAAATCCAGGATTGAGAGTTCAATCCTTGTGGAGGCCATTTAGGAAGATGGGGCAAAAATTTGTCAGGGATGGTACTTGATCCTGCTGTGAAGGCAGGGGACTAGACTCAATGACCTTTCAACGTCCCTTCCAGTTCTAGGAGATAGGCAATCTCCATTAATTTAATTTTATGTGTATATTGTCCTGGTGGGAATTACAGGTCAAACCTCCCAAATCTGGGACTCTTTTGTCTGGCAACATCCATGATCTGGCAGGGCCACAGATGTTGCTGGATCAAAGATCCCAGGAGGCCGGAGTGGGAGCAAGCTGGAGAAAGCAGGGCTGGGGAGCCCTGGCAGGACCAGAAATGGTTGGGCCAGATGGTAGCTGGGGAACATCTGACATCAACAGGACCAAGTGGATTGGGAGCCCCAGCCAGGAATCCACGCTGACAGCGGGGCAGGGGTGGCTGTGTGGCACTGGCCAAAGAACCCTCTTGACTCAGGAATCGCCCATTGGCTGCAAGGCTGGCAGTGGTCTGGTGGCCCTGGAACGGAACCCCAGGAACTCTTGTGGCAGCCAGGCAGTCTGGAACCCGGGGAACTCTGGTGACAGCGAGTAGCATCAGAGTGGGAGCCCTAGCCTTTGGAGCCTGGGAGTGGGGCAGCCAGCAGAGGAGAATTGACCTCCCCTGGTCAGCAAACTCCGTGGTTGAGGGTGCTGGATCAGGAAGGTCTAACCTGCAATTAATATGTTAGTTTAGTTGGGGAAATACTTTTTTTTTTGAGAGAGAGAAAACTGGGTGGATGTTCATATTTTCATAAATATTAAAGTATATTTAAAAGTCTTTTTGAGGCTAAAAATTAAGAACAAAGAAAAATATCAGGAGTCTTGGGTTATTGAATTTCAGAAATTTCTGGAAGGTGTACAGTTGATTTAATAAAGAGATTTTGTGTTATACTATATAACTCTCACCCTATTTTTCATTTTTGAAAAGTGCTGATTTTTCTTCAGCTTGTTTCTTAGGCCCAGTCTACACTAGAAAATTAGCTCAGTACAACTAGGTTGCTCAGGGCCCTGAGCTGTGTAGTTAGGCTGACCTAAGTGCCTATGGAGACATTGCTAAGTTGACAGAAGACTCCCTCCATCAGTTATTTCTGCTTGGGGTTGTGAATTAGTTATGCTGTCAGGAGAATATTTCTTGTTAGTACAGTTGATATGTGTCTTGAAGTACTACAGCTGTGCTACTATAGCATTTTAAGCATGGGCAGGCCCTTATTCTGACCATTGTAAATGTTAGCTTCAGGGTGTAGCCGTGTTAGTCAGTACAGGATAAACTTAAAAAACAAAAACTGGTCTGATAGCTCTTTATAGACTAACAAAACATGTAGATAGTATCATGAGCTTTCGTGGTCACAGTCCACCTCTCCGATCAACTGAAGACGTGGGCTGTACCCACGAAAGCTCATGATACCATCTATATCAGTGTTTCTTAAACTTTTTGAGACCATGGAACATCAAACAATAATATTTTTTTTTTATTCGGAACACTTAGGCTCCATCTAGACTGCAAGCCTCTTTCGAAAGAGGCTTTTCCGAAAGATACTTTCGAAAAAACATCTTTCGAAAAAGGATCCAGACTACAACCAGTACTTTCGAAAAAGCAAGCCGCTTTTTCGAAAGAGAATACCCAAGCAGTCTGGATGCTCTCTTTCGAAAAAGCACAGTTTGCATTACATAGTGCCTTTTTTCGAAAGAGCACTTTCGAAAAAAGGCATTCTTCCTCATAAAACAAGGTTTTCCATCGTCAAAAAAACTGCCGTGTTCTTTCGATTTACTTTTGAAAGAATACGGCAGCAGTCTAGATGCAGGGGAAGTTTTTTTTTTCGAAAAGGCTACTTTTTTCGAAAAAACCCTGTAGTCTAGACACACCCCCGGGATTACCAGATGGTTTCTTAAAAAGCAGCAGCAGCACTGGGGAAAATTTGTTAAGGGTACAGAAAGTGCGGGGAGGGGGGAGTAACCAGGGCGACCTCAGGAGGTCAGGCCGAAATGCAGTCACAGCCCCATTCATTGCTGCGTGTCCCAAGCAGGCTTCTGTCAGCCACCAAGAAAAGCGGAAAAACTTCCTTAATTAGAAAATACCCTAGGAACACCTATGACAATTTTCTTCAAAAAAAAAAAATTGTTGTCACAAAAGAAAAACCCCAAAGAAGTAACACAAACAAAGAAGAGGTCGCAGCACACCTGCGAGTTGTTCACGGAACACCAGTGTTCCATGGGACATAACCACTGATCTATGTTTTGTTAGTCTAGTGCTACCAGACCAGTTTTAGTTTACACTGTAAATGTGAAAGCTACTGGTGAATGGGTGTTAAATTCATACTCTGGTGTGTGGTGAGTGTTTGTTTTACTTACTTTGTTCAATTTTAGGGAAGCTAGTCGAATGGGCTGATATAACGAACTGTTTTTAGTATGTATATGCTGTCAAGAGGTGAAACATAGGAAGGTAGCTCAGATATGTGTTCATCCCTAAAAATGCTCAACATGCCTTCAGCTTCAAAATAAAATGTATAATTGAATGAAATGTTGACATGGCAGAGCAGAACATTGGGATTAGTCCTGCAAGTGAGACATTTTTTGATACACTTGTTTAAAAAAAAGTTGTCATTATGATTTGGTCTTCCAGGTTTCGTGCAGCTCTTAAAAGCCACTTGATTTAAGTCTGAATTTTTCAACCCCAGAGAATCAGAGAAGTGGTAACTCATTGCCTTCATTGTAGCACAAAATTAACAAATTACTTAAATTGCTTAACTACTCTGCTCTGGATATATTTATGTTGAAAGATTTAAGCTCGACCTCTAGTTACTAATAAAGAAATACAGGAAAAGTTAAAGGCAGAACTAAAAATCACTATTAATAGTGATGCAAAATGACCCAATAATGTCTATAAATATTTGTGCAGGGAAAAAACTGTGTTTCTAATATAGTGTCTTCTGCTCTAGATATGAAAACAGGGACTCAAAATTTTTGTGTCCAGGTTGCTGCATTCCAAGAGTTGAAAGAAAAATATTTCTGTTAAGTTTTTGTACCCATTCTCTTGGAATTTGATAATTTCTGCCATTTGATCAGACAAATAAAATGAAAATGTTACTGGGTCAGTCACCCGTAACTTTGAATTGGTAGTAAAAACTAGCGATCTTAAGATATACTTAAGATATACTTAAGATACACTGTAAGTACTTGTTCCACGAGGAGTAACGGTATTTTGAATTAGAAAGCCTAATTCGAACTACCTACTCCATACCACGTGTAGCCGCGGGCACGGCGTCCGCACTAACGGGGATTTAAAAATGGCGGCGCCCGGCAAGATGCAAATGAAGTCCGGGATATTTAAATCCCGGGCTTCATTTGCAACTTCGAATGACTACATTAACCACCCTAGTTCAAACTAGAGTGGTAGTGTAGACACACCCATATATGGTAGCCCAGTGTCTGAGAGTCTGTAACGTTGAAATGCTGGATGTTCCCTATGGGAGGTGCTGTTTCTGAAATGCTGGATGTTCACTCCGAGGGGCCCATGCTGCATGGGGAGTGCGGGGCCCAAACGGCCGCTTGCTCCCACGTGGTGGCCTGGCTGAGCAGCGCAGAAGTCAGCTGAGCGCCACAGCAGGAGGGGAAGGGGGCGGGGTGGTGATGTGCGGCGTGACAGTGGCTCCAGGCCCTGCCCTCTGGCCATGAATGTCATCACCCCGCCCCCTTTGCCTCCCGCCATGGCACACGGCTGACTTCTGCACCGCTCAGCCAGGCCACCGCATAGGAGCAAGTGGGGCAAGCAGCCGCTTGGGCTCCACGCTCCGCCTGCAGCGCGGGGAGTGTAGAGCCCAAAAGGCCATTTGGACTTTGCGGTACCCCGAGCGAGAGGCAAGAGGGGGAGGAGAGCTGAGAGCGAGAAGGGGGGGAGGCAGTAGGAGAGGAGAGAGAGGGAGAGGGAGATGAAACGAAATGAAACAAGAGACCGGAGGCTCAGGAGAGAAGACCGACGTGGAGGAGAGACCTGAAAATCCCGTCTTATGACGGGTTAATTGGCTAGTATAAAAAGTTTTGGAGGAGCTATAAATTCAAGTTGTCACGCTACTGTGTTTTATTGGAGTTCTAATTTGATTTGATGATAAAACTGAAACTACTTAAGAGTGTTGAAAATCAAGAAGATGGAGCCCTTTTAAAACACTGGCCAACATGAGTGATCTCGATTATTGAACGTAAAAGGATGAGCCCAAAACAGAAATAGATTGAAAAATGTTGGTGTTCAGTTGATGCACCATAATGATGGAAAAATAAGGAAGAATCAGAAGATAAAATCTAGTATGTTATTGATTTGAGATTGACTTCGGCAAAACTTCATAGGTTCATAAAAACAAATGAGTAAATGTGTACTGATGTAAAAGGGTAAATAAGTAGTAGGCTTAACTAGTTTAATAGAATGGGAATTTATTGTGGGTTTTTTTGGAGTTTACTTGTTTTGGGGATAATCACATGTTATGCTGGATTATTTTCATTTTATAAACACCTTCTGTGATTTTAATCACTGGGAGTATGGGTTCAGAAAAATTTCAAACCTTATATGGTCACAATATGAAATGAAGTCCAATTTTACATAATTCTCTGAAAACGTAACTAACCACTTTTGTTGACCTAAATAATAAAAACAAAGTTTAGTTATTGGTATATTTACACATGTATGAAATAGTATGGCATTATATAAAGTGGTCAGCTGTTTTTATCTTCTAATCATACTTCACCATTAAAGTTAATTATTAAATATATAAAAATAAGTGGAATATTTTCTTCAGGTATCTTAATGCAATACAGACTATGTGCCCCCATATCCTTCGATATCTGACTACAGCAGTCATAACAAACAAGGATGTTCGAAAACGTAGGCAAGTGCTGAAAGATTTAGTCAAGGTTATCCAGCAGGTAAGATATAAACCCCCTTTTTATATATAACATCATACTATAAAATATTTTTCAGTTTTAAGTTTCTCATGGTGTGTACATTTTTCTGATAATACACTTGAATCCTGAGCTTTACTTTTTACTGTTTCCAGTGCACCTCTTTTTCTTCATAGGATCTATATTCTCTTTAAAAACTATGTGGTCTGAACTATAAGAGGAGAGAATTATATTGTACAACAGCTCCTGTTAAGTTAAAAGGAAACCTTGTTTGCCCTACAAGTTTGGTTGAACATTGAAGCCTGATCTATACTAAAACCTTGGATAAGTCCAGCTATCTCACTCAGGGATGTAAAGAAACCCACACCTATAAGCAGTGTAGTTTATCTAACACCAGAGAATTAGTTTATGAAAGAATCAAGATGCTTACTGAAGAAATATTATGATTCATTGTTGGAGTCTTTTGTGTTTTTCATATGAAAGATGCCACCTCAAATCCACATGATTTATTGTTAAGCCTTTGTCTTTTAGACATATTTGAAAATAATAAATATGATTAATAGTTGTGCTACACATGTCTATTAAAACATGCGTAGAGGCATATAACTGATTTTTCTAAATCAAACATAAGCTTACTTAACTGCAAAACAAAATGTAGAAATTGAAATATTAGTATAAATTTTCAAAAGATCTGATATTAGTGTCTAAAGAAGTTAATGTATAGCATTAACATTTCAAATTCATAGAAATTAAGAACTACTAGCTTGAGTTTCTGTACATTTGAAATCTTGATGCAGTAATGTAAGACATCAAGAAATGAAGCAATAGGATCAGCACTGAATTTTAAAAACATTAAGAATTCTTAAACATTTTGCTTCAAACAGTATATGCATGAAAATTTTTATCAATATTTCTTATCAAATTGCATAAAAATTGGTTGAAGCAAAATACATTGCTCAAACATATTTAACAAACCAAATATAGGAGGCTACATAATGAAGCCTCTCAATACTTGTTCAGAGACTCTCTTCCAGCAATTTATGATGCTAAGTCACTTTTGTATTTATAATATTAGCTTTTAAATAATACTTTTCATATGTAGATTTCAAAGTAGTTATCTTACTTGGACAGATGGTAGAGAACTCTAACTGGAGGGCTACATTTGGCAGTTATAATATTAGCAGAAACTGCTATATTGGCCTCCAGCTGTTATATTACCTTAAATTGCACTACCACAGGTAAAGTCCTGCAAATCCACCAATACCCATGGTTCGTTTTGTAGATATGGAGGCAGATACAAATTTTGTATCTAGAACCCTGCAGATTTGCAGACAGACAGCTTATATCTGTGGGTATCTGCAGATGTGGATATCCGCAGCTTGTTTTTTGCAGATACAAATTTTGCATCCATGCAGGGCTCTAACCACCAGACTCTAGGCGTTGCTGGTTACATGATGGTCATCAATAAATGGATTAACAAATGTAGTGCTTCACAAGATTTAATAGTTGCAAAACTGAATTGTGAATGAGGAAAATGTATGATTTATTACATCCAGTATTGAGAATAAGTAGCTTCCTTTCAAAGAAGGGAAAAGTTATTCAGATAGTATCACAAGTTGTACATTTTGGATACTCTCACTAGGCAAATTGCGTATCTTATTTTGATTGTTTCGAAATAGTCTATTTTGAAATTTGGCACGTCTACACAGTGCCAAATTTAGAAATAACACACAATTTCGAGACATCCCTTATCCCTCGTGCAACGAGGTTTACAGGGATGCCAGAAATGGCGTGTCTGCTATATACCTCTGGTATCCCGAAATAGCATTGCAGTGTAGACGTACCCTCACTTATTACAGACAACTGGTGGTTTATCTTAAGTATCACTTTTGAAGTAAACTAGTTCCGGGGTGCCTTTCAGTGTTAAAAAATAAACTTTTTATTTCATAATTTAATTATGAGCTTTATGGATTTAATTTCAGGTCTGTTGTTATCAGTTGATCTCCTTAAGGACATTTTTTTCATAGTAATTAATATTTAGCTTACAAAATACAAAATGGTTTTGATTGACTCTTGCGTACCACATCTTTATAAAATGGGAGATCATTCCTAATCAAATATCCCTATCAGACTGTGGTATGGTATGAAAATACAGCAGATTCAGATTTGTCCTTGAATTTAAATTTTGAAGAAATAAGGCATTTGGAAATGAAACAAAACACAATGTCTTTTAGTGAACATTTCAACTGCAGTATTTCCCACCCAAATATTATAGCTCTAGTAGTGAAATTCATTAATTTTCATTGTCTAATGTGTAAATTTTGCAAAATATAAAGCATCAGTAGGAATAGTTCTTTCATTTCTAGTAACCTTAGGTGATAGTTTAAATTAACTTTTAATAAGATGTTTAAATATTTCACCTACCTGGAGATAAACTGGAAATGGTTCATGCTGGTTCATTTAAGAAATGTGTAAAAAAAAAAATTTGAGTATTACGAAGTACTATTTCTTGAAATATCAAATGTTCTTGAATCACTTTGACAGGAATCATACACCTACCAAGATCCTATTACAGAATTTGTAGAATGCTTGTATGTTAATTTTGACTTCGATGGTGCCCAGAAAAAACTGAGAGAGTGTGAAGCGGTAAGATTTTTAACTTCTGTAAACTTAACAAGTTTTTAAGTTTCAGATATTGGCAACATATACCAAGTATGGTCTTTAAAAAATTATTTCAGTGAATCTGGTGGTAAATAATATTTAATCTTTTTTTAAAATGAAAAGTCCTCTGACTTCTTTGGACCCCCCTTTTTATTCTTTGTCACTTTCTGAAGCAGTTAGCACAGATACAGCTATTTTTGTCATGGGGTGAGAGTCCATCCAGGTAGTACAGGGTGAGAGAAACATGGGCTCGCCTCTGAGAGAAGCTAGTACCCCTATAGCCCCATGTATATTTAGGTACTCTGGTAAGAATGTTTGCTTTCCATAATCAAGGAATGATTTTCTTTCTAAAGCTTTTGTATATGTATGGGAAATGTTTTTGCCCTGGGTTTGGGTAAAGATAATTGTGAAGTTAACTAAAACTAGCTAACATTTTCTTGAACACCACTGTCCTGGCAAAATAAAGGAAGACTTATGTTTAATGTTAGTTAGAAATGTTCTATAAATATTTTAAGCCAGTGCAGTTTTCAATTTATAAACAGAGCCTCCTTAATAGGTGGAGAGGCTTAGATAATAGCAACCACACAAGTGATGTATTGTCAGGTGAGTTTATCAGAAAAAACTATACTGCTAAGCTCGGTCAGAAATCTGTGATGGCTGCAGAGAAAAGATTGGGTGTGAGCTTTTCACCTGTAATTACCATCTTTATGAAAATAATAACCAAAAGTTCTTAAGTTGGCAATTTCCATGCTGAAAAGCTCTGAGTCATATGACTGAAATATACAAGGGCAGTGAAATTTTCTATTACTTGTGTCTGTGCAAATAGATCATCTCTGTTGATTAGTGATTTGATTTGCTTTTCCACTAGCTTAATATGGAAGTATGTTATACTTCTGTAATTCTTGTGCTTCATAGTATGGGGCATACTTTCACATATACTAAGGTTCTTGCAAAACAGTAAACTATATTGTTAGTAGAAGTAACTGAAGCAGATTATTTATAGATCAGAAATGTCACTGTAATGAATCATTTGTGATTGGGTCTACAGTTCTAAAACTTGGGCTACTTTATAATAGCATAGTTGTTCATACTTTAAAATAAGTGGATACTGAGTCTGTAACAGTACTTTCTTACTTTACATTTTCCTCCAGACTTGGTATTAGTAATTATTATGTTTAGCTGCAAAAAATTTGGTTTTAGAATTTTACGTTTTAAAAACTTGTGTGCTAATTTGTAAAGCTTTGGATATATATTAAAATGTTGCAGAAACTGTTTCAGAAGACACCAGTGACTGGTTTTAGTGAGGTTATGTATACTGAATCTATGAACAGACCATATAAGTATGTTTTTTATAGATATTGTTTTTATTTCATTATTCCCTTATTCCCTATTTTCACAGGTGCTTGTGAATGACTTCTTCTTGGTGGCATGTCTTGAAGACTTCATTGAGAATGCTCGTCTTTTTATATTTGAGACCTTCTGTCGTATTCATCAGTGTATCAGCATTAGGTGAGAAAACCATAAACATATGCAGTAGTGAACTTAAAATTTAGCCCATTAATTTTAGGACTGTCAGGGTACGTCTACACTACCCCGCTAGTTCGAACTAGCGGGGTAATGTATGCATACCGAACTTGCTAATGAAGCCCGGGATTTGAATTTCCCGGGCTTCATTAGCATAAAGCCGGCGCCGCCATTTTTAAAAGCCGGCTAGTGCGAACCCCGTGCCGCGCGGCTACACGCGGCACGGGCTAGATAGTTCGGACTAGCTAGCTATTCCGAACTATCTGTACGCCTCGAACTAGCGGGGTAGTGTAGACGTACCCTCAGGTAATTAACAGTTTTAATCGTGATTAATTGTGTGCAACTCCCCTTTGAAACTGCGCAGCAGCATTTCAATGGGACAGTGCTGCATGGAGCCCGGGGTCAGCTGGGGTCCCCACCTGACCCCAGGCTCCATGCAGCACTGCCTCTTTAAAGCACCAGAGCGGTGCTTCAAAGGGGCAGCGCAAGTGGAGCTGGGCATCAGCTGGAGTCCCCAGCTGATCCCCGACTCTGCTTGCGCTGCCCCTTTGAAGTGCCATTCCGGCACCTTTAAAGAGACAGCACAGCATTAATGCCTACGATTAACGTGTTAATTTTTTTAATGCATTAATCCTGTCAATTGACAGCCCTAATTGATTTATATTTTAGGGAATTGAGATCCGTTTATGCTCCAGTAATAGTCCCATGTTATCAGAGAAAAGGAAACACATTATTAAAAATAAATACTAATGGAATGATTCACTTGTGATTTGTAATAGGTTTTGCATATATATAAAAAGTAGAAGATTCAACTGGCATAGCATGGGTCCTTAAGTCAATTAATAAAGTAAAATGGTGGGTTACTCCTGGACTCAGGTTTCGTGTATCTAGTGATTCTGTTTCTCTTTTTTGTATGGCTTCATAAGAAGAAATCCCATTCCAGACACATCCCATTTTCCTTGTACAACCACACCATTACCTTGCTTTAAGTTTAAGAAGAAGCTGTATACCAAATTTGGTGGTCCCAGCTCTTACAATTTAGGTGAAGTTCTTGGACGGACAGACAAACTCAAATATATAGTAGATATTTATATTTCCCTGTTTTATATACATTTATATTTAAAAAACCTCCTTTAAAGATGACCTTTGCCTAAAGGTAAATACTTTTTTTGGAAGTATGGATACTTTCAGCGCCCATATTGAACTGGTAAGGCTGGCAGCTTTACTAGAATAAACTTGATGTGAAAGTCATTGAATAAAAGTTAATCATTCTTTGTATTTTTTTAAGATAAAATGTTAAAATTTTTTAGAAGTCTAGGTACATACAGAATAAACTTTTTTTCTCAGTTTGTTGTGGAAGAGGCAGGAATATGGAGGAGGGGGTAAGGGAACTGCTGAGCTAATTTGGGAGACCCCCCAGGAAGCTATGCTTCTTAGCATCACCATTGAAATACAGGCAGTCCCCAGGTTACATACAAGATAGGGACTGTAGGTTTGTTCTTAAGTTGAATTTGTATGTAAGTCGGAACTGGTACATATTGTAGGGGAAACTCTAGCCAAACATTTCTCCAGAGCTCAGTTTTATTCCCCCACACCTCACTTCCCTCAGTCCTTTATTCTCAAACTGAGGTGTCTGCTGAGAAAAGCCGCTCCGCGTCTCCCTGGTCTGCTGGGGGGGGAGGGGGGGGGTCGCTAGCTTCGCGTCTCCCTGGTGTGCTGGGGGGAAGCAGCTAGTGCGAGGTTGCCTCACCCCGTTTGTAAGTAGGGATCCGATGTAAGTCGGATCCATGTAACCCGGGGACTGCCTGTATTGGAGAAATATAGTGTCTGAGCTGCTGACTGTCTTCACTTCCCTATGTACATATACATTCTGCCGAGCTTTTTATTGGTTCATTTAATGGAATCTTTGTTTTTGGCATTTGGAGGCATTAATACCTTGGAACTATATTTCCCATACTCTATTATGATTACAGCAACTTCTTTCATAGCAAAACAGATTGGTTTATTTCAGCACAGTTCTGGTAGAGCTGGTTGATCTTTATTTAGTTTATTGTTAAGTAGATTGTAGTACTGAGCTATTGGAGTTTTATTATAAGAAAAATTACTAAACCTTCTTGCCACCATCAGCAACGTTACATATTGTATCAATTGTATAATCTTTTTTGAAGGTCTCAAGTGACATTAGAATCTCTATCACACTCTTGGTTTGAGTTTAATCTTGGACCTACCTGGTAAACTCTCCTAGCTGCTGTTAAGGCAGAAGGCTGGGGTTAAACATTGTTGTGACCAGGTCGTGGGCGATAAGGTAAAGTTGTTGTGTAGTTGCAACCTAATGATATATCCCATAATTCTTTTACGTTCTAGGTAGTCCGAGGCCTTTGAACATGTTGGGCTTTTTAGTGGGGGCAGAGGAATGGAAGGGCAGCTCAAGCTGAGCCTTGTTTGAATACTCAGCTTCAGATGAAGACAGAATATGGAAGTGATATTTAAGCATTTATCCCAGAATAGACTTCTGCTTCCTTTTGTGTCACATTGTTAAAGAAACAATTAAGATCTTTAACTTCAACAGAGATAGAACCTACCCAAAGGCTTTTTAGTAGGTTTTGAAGTCAGCAAAAAGTTTTCCTGTTCCTACATTTATAGTAGATAAGGGGACAAAAGTAATGTTTATTACATTGATCTCTGGCTAAATGCTTTTCATTACTTACTTTTCATTATTTAGCATAATTTGTTGTATTAAACTGATTTACCAGATAATCGCTGCTTTAATATTTATTTCATGTGGATTCCTTATGTGTCAAATTGAAGAAAGTCTTTAACAGACTGATGAAAATTTAAAATTAAGAATGAGAAGATTAGTGGGGATATCTATTACTTTCATTTACTTTCCTTAAAAATTTTAATCATCCCTAAAATGTTGCATATTAATTGTAAAATTGTAATCCTGCTGAACTACACTGGATGCTATGTATCCAGTTAGAGTTTTTATTTTGCTTGTTTCAGTATTTTTGCATCAGTTGTAGCTGATATAAGAGTATAAAAGTTTTTTTTAATAAATAATCAAAATTTCCACATGTGAAGTACCACGCTCGTAGGGATTAGCTCCTTGTAAATATAAGATAATTTTAGTGGCTTTGCTAGTGCCTACACATTTTCAATACTGTAAAAATTGTACATTTGATGAATATTTGCTTTGTATATCTTAAATCCTATTCCTGTATGTTGGTAT
Organism: Pelodiscus sinensis; assembly: GCF_052426305.1. Classification (NCBI taxonomy): domain Eukaryota; kingdom Metazoa; phylum Chordata; order Testudines; family Trionychidae; genus Pelodiscus; species Pelodiscus sinensis. The sequence goes on from NC_143053.1 coordinate 31,953,281, forward strand.
CAGTTGAGGTCTCTTGATGATATTAGAGAGCCTAGTTATGCCTAAATGTTTAATGATGATTAGTACGATGGAGTCAGCTTAAAGTTAAAGGGCTAAACAAAGAGTCTCTTCTTATTAAAGATACTCTGAATGACATTTTATGTAACATATATAAAAGAATTTTACTATTGACTTTTATAACAAGGATTTAAGTGGTCACTCATTCACAAAGCTGAAGGTTTTAATTGATGAATCAGTTATCATAGAATCATAGAATACTAGAACTAGAAGGGACCTCAAGAGATCATCAAGTACAAACCCCTGCCCTCATGGCAGGACTAAGTACCATCTAGATCATCCCTGATAGATGTCTATCCAACCTGCACTTAAAGATGTCCAGTGATAGAGATTCTGCAATATCCCTATGCAATTTATTGCAGTGTTTAACCACCCTGACAGCTAGGAAGTTTTTCTTAATGTTCAGCTTAAACCTCCCTTACTGCAATTTAAGCCCAATGCTTCTTGTCCTATCCTTAGAGGCCAAGGAGAACAATTTTTCTTCCTCCTCCTTGTACAACTCCCTTTTAGATGCTTGAAAACTGCTATCATGTCCCCTCTCAGTCTTATCTTTTCCATACTAAACAAGCCCAGTTCCTTCAGTAATTCCTCATAGGTCATGTTTTCTAGATCTTTAATCATTTTTGTTGCTCTTTTTTGGACCTTCTCCAATTTCACCACATCTTTCTTGAAATGTGGTGCCCAGAACTGGGACAATACTCCAGTTGAGGCTTAATGAGCGCAGAGTAGATAGGAAGAATGACTTCTCGCATCTTGCTCACAACACTCCTGTTAATGCATTTCAGAATCATTTGCTTTGTTTGCAACAGTGTCACACTGTTGATTTATGTTTAACTTGTGGTCCCCTCTGACCCGTAAATCCCTTTCAGCAGTACTGCTTCCTGGACAATCACTTCCCATTCTGTATGTGTGAAACTGATTGTTCCTTTCTAAGTGAAGAACATTGCATTTGTCCTTTATTAAATTTCATCCTGTTTACCTCAGACCATTTCTCTAGTTCGTTCAGATCATTTTGAGATTTGACCCTATCCTCCAAAGCACTTACAACCCCTACCACCTTGGTATCGTCTGCAAACATAATAATCATACTCTATATGCCATCATCTAAATCATTGATGAAGATATTGAACAGTTAACAAGCACATGGTTGACTCTGCTTGATGTGAATTGATGAGTCTTTAGAATTCTTTACAGTGGTTGTGATTTTTTTTTTAAATACTTGAGTTCAGAACATAGTTCAGGGTGAGAAACTTTCAGAATTCAACTCAAGCGGATTATTTTTGTTATGGTGCCAAGCAACCTTTCTGGGCTGGGGGAGATGGACTAATAGGGTATAATCAGTCTTTTGAGTCTGGACATGGATTTGCCCTTTGTCACTTGTTAAGCCAGGCAGTCCCTTCTTAACACACCTCACAGCTTCATTGTGTAGGTAATCATTTGTTGTTCCTATTGTCATTTTGAAGCCCAAATCTGCACACAGCATAATAAAAGTGGATGTGGGCATCTTACAGAAATGTTTTTCATGTATGATGCACACTATAGTTTCAGGTATTGGTCAGTTAAAGGTTTTCTTATTGAAAGGCTGACTGCTTTAGTGTATTGGTCAAGGACAACTATTCATCCAAGTGAATCCCAGTGATTTTCTTGGACCAGAGAACTATTTACCCGCACCGTATTGCTTAATTATACAGAACAAATTTGAAAACAATTAGTGGGAAATCTGTTTTTCCGTATGTTAAAACACAAAATAGATGCTTTACTTTAAAAATTAACTATTATTTACATGTGTTGGGCAGCTGACATTTTCCAAGGATGCAATTACTTTGTTAGTTATAACTAAAATTTTACTTCCTAAATCACCCGGCAATTATTATGTGTAGTGGTGAAAAATGGATTAAATTCATTCAGAATGTGAGTAAACTTAAAACGCCTGTCTTTATTTAGTAGAGGAGCTGAATACTAATGATGTAGTCCCCACTTTTCTGTCCATGCACCTCCTCTGCAAAAGAAATCTATTTCAATTGAAATAGGCAGTACGCAACTACATACTGATACTCATGATAATAAAAGCTATTTAATTAGAAAATACCAGACATTTATATGTCCAGTATTGTCTCAATTTGTTTCCCGGACAGAAAGCTCAAATACCGGACTGTCCAGTTCAGAACCAGACACCTGGCAATCCTAGGCTCAGCAACCCCAGTCAGTGGCCCCTCTCTGGCTGCCAGCCCACTGGCTGCGCTTCTTGCCCTCAGGCCACTGGCCCTACAGGCTGCCTGCTACCAGACTGGCTGAGCTCCCACCCCATGGCAACCTCTGAGGCTGGGGATCTCTGGTCCAGTAAAATCCGTCATCTGATGTTGCCAGACCAGAGTGTCCTGGCCTGCAGAGGTTCAACCTGTATTGTTCAAAAATTGGAAAATGTACAGTATTATGTTCTTGAAACCAACTTCTTATGACTACTGTTAAAACTAGTGCTTAAAGCATGTCCACGTAAAATTCAAAATAGTTCTACTTTTGAATTTAAAAATAAGTCATAGTTAAGGTTATAGCACTTAGTTCACTTTTTTTGCCTTTCTGCTTTTTTTCTCATTTTCTGAGTTAGGCCTTGTCCGTACTAATTAGAGGGTTTGGGAAGATGAATAAGCTATATTTGTGTGAGTAATATATTATTCTTTATTCCAGTGTAGCTGTTTTCGCATTAGGACTTCTAATAGTAACTATGGTAACTATGTTGGTGGTTTTAAAAAAAAACCCCACATACCTTAGTACCCCTAAATTGAAATAGTTTTAAGTCCAAATAGTTTGTGTCTATTAATTCTTTCCTGTAGAGACTGTCCAGTTTGGCCAATATACATGGCAGAGGGGCATTGCTGGCATTTGATGACATAGATGGTGTAGACCAGACCTGTGAACACTTAAGATTCCTGGTTTTGAGAGGGATCGGTGCTAAATTTTGGCAAGTTCCTCTTTCCCTAAAGGCTGCCTGTCCTAGCATGCTGGCTTATCTAGGAAGAGGGATTAGTCTCTATCTGCATGTGGTAGTGTATCTTTTGGGAGGGTTTGCAAATCTATTCATGGAGAACTTTTCAGGGAATGAAACAATTTTTTGCATTTGTTTTCAATCAAGCTGTTTTATAGGGCAAATCTATATTTAATGCTGCATCAGCACAGCTGCACTGCTGTAGCATTTTAATGAAGATGCTTTAGGATGATCAGCGTTATAATCCATCTCCCTTAGAAGTAGGTGTTATGTTGGCAGGAGAAGCTCAAGGATGTGTTGTTGACCTAAGTTATCTAAAAATAGGAAGGGCCCCATATTTAATGCACTTTTTGCGAACAGATTTCATAAATAATCAAATGTTTTTTCCAGCTATCTTTCTAATTCCTTAACTCATCTGCCCACAATCAGTTTTCTCTACAAGTAGTAATTCAATTACATATTAATAATCCCCGCAGGACAATAGTAAATATGACCTTAAATTATCTTCTTTTTCCCTTTTCCCCATCGCTAATCATACTACTGCCCACCGGTGTTGTCTCCTTTACGAATTTTGTAACATCAACTCATTACCTAAATAGAAAGAAACCTCGATCCTCAACCCTTTTTTGTTAACCTGTATTAAAAACATGATTTATCTTTCTATTTATCATTTTATTAGACAAGAGTAGTGACTAGTCATCCCAAGACTAGACGAGAGCTTATAAGTAAACTTATTATTTTATAATTACAAATACTTTTGCCATGTAGATCTTGATTCAGGGAAATACTTCAGCATGTACTTCAAGTTAAATACTTTCCCAAATGCTGTTATTCTGCAGTACATTCTTTTAAATTCTATGCTCTTAGATCTTTGCTAAAAAGTGATGGGTGTTGGCAACATTTTTAATAGCTATTACTTGTCTGTAGGATGAGAGAGATTGCGAAGTTTCATTGCTAAATGTCACTAATTTTAAAAGCTTCAGAGGGGCAGCCGAGTTAGTCTGTAACCAGAAAAACACAAAAAACAACTAATAGTCTTTTAGCACCTTGAAGACTAACATAACGTGTAGATTATATTATGACCTTTTGTGGGCACAACCTACTTCTTCAGATGAATGGAGTTATTAAAGGTCCAGTTTCTAAATAAATTGGGTGGGTGGATATGAGAGAGGAGAAGGATAAAGAAGGGAAAAAAGGGGGAAATAAATAGTCAATTACAGCATCCCTGCTACATGAAGCTGATAGAGAAGATACAAATTGTTCTTAAGTACCCATTGTTTGACTTTTTTTTTTTTTTTAATGTCATTAGGATGTGGAATGTCGCGGGCCATCCAGCCATTGTTATTCATACCTTTGTGATAGGAATCAAATCTGTAAATGAAGTTAAGTTCTAAGGCTTCCCTATGTAGTTGGCTTGTGGAATTGGCCTGAAAAAATACAGTGACTTAGAGATCCATTAATGAGTTCCCCGGGCAAGTTAAAATGTTCCCCAACAGGTTTCTGCGTGTTGCCTTTTCGAATATCTGATTTGTGTCCATTAATTCTTTCCTGTAGAGAGTGTTCAGTTTGGCCAATATACATGGCAGAGGGGTATTGCTGGCATTTGATGGCATAGATTACATTAGTGAATGTGCAGTTAAATGAGCCTCTGATGTAGTGGCTAGGTCCTGTGATGATATCGCTTGCATAGATGAGTGGACAGAGTTGGCACCGGGCTTGATTGCAGGTCTGGGTTCCTCGATGATTATAATGGAGGTGTGTTGCATGGTTACTGGAAAGAATTTGTTTGAGATTAAGGGGTTGTCTGTAGGTGAGGATTGGCCTGTCCCCCAAGGCCTGTGAGAGTGAAGGGTCATTTTCCAGTATAGGTTGTAGATTGTTGATAATTCATTGGAGGGGTTTGAGTTGCGGGCTGTAGGTGATGACAAGTGGTATTCTGTTGTTTTCTTTTCTTGGCCTGTCTTGAAGTAGTTCATGTCTGCGTACTGTGCTAGAGTATATCCATCTAAGTACTTACACATAACTAAAGTTCTTTGTGATACAATCTCTTTGGTGTTTTATTTTAGTAATTTGCCCATTTGAATTAGTTGGTAACCCACTTTGTAGACACCTAGCCTGTGTGAGTTGATGATTTATTCTACAGCAGAAGTTTTTAAAAAAAGTATTATCTTGCTATGGGCTACAGTGATTGGCTTAACATCCTGCATATTTTGCCCACCAAAATTTTGTGAACACTACATGTCAAAAGTGAATGTCGTCATCATGTTTGTCTTTTTCTGTTATGTTTAAGTTAATGTGGTTAGTGAGAGTACTATTAATTGGCTTGCATAAAGAGTTACTGACTACTTTTTTGGCAATTAAAAGATTAATTGTTTGCAACAGGAAGTGGTAAAACAGTGATAAGGCAGTCCTGTTTTATAACTTAGTTACCCATTTGCTTTTAGGTCAGAAGCATCAGGTAAAAGCACCAGACATTAGTCAAGTCTGAAAGCTGATAGAGCATGAGATTTATAAGTCTCCAAAATGAGCCAAGTTACAGCAGGAAATGCAGAGAGTTTATTGGAAAGCCACAGGAAACACCAGATGCAGGAATTATGCCTGGTCAAAACATTGCCTGTTCCATTAAATAAAAAGGCACATATCCCCACTTGCTGGTTTCCTTGGACAATGAGAAATCCAAAAAAATCTGGGCATAAAGAATATCATCCTTAAGAGGGTGATTTAATTGTCACAAATCTTTTATACTAGAAACCCTCTGAAGTTCAGGAACAAGTGTCATGACACAGCACATCAAAGTGAACTGCCAGCTGTGTGGTGCTTTATTGCTAATTGAGTTAATGTGAAACACTTCCCTGAACCAATTATCTAAACTGTATTTAAATCTAGCCAGCCTTCAAGAAAAGGAAAAGCAGCTCAGATGGTCTTTTTATAGTGTGTATTGGGTGTTTTATGTTCTGGTAAGATTACTTAGGTGCTTAATCTTATTTGATACCTTTGGCTTCTGGAATATATAATCATGATCAGGGCTCGCTGAACCGCGGCAAGCCCCGCTCGCCAGTTGTGCTGTCCAGCCATCTGCGCATGCGCAGATCGCCGGAACCCGGAACTACGCGCGAGTAGATTGTATAATTTGTCGAGCCCTGATCATGATATAATAAAATTTCATAACTGTTCATCAACATTGAACCTTTTTCCATTTATGAAATGACATTTGTGAGAGAAATGTAAAATCAAAGTTTAAATAGTATATTAAATTATTATGGCATGTATCATTCTTGGCTTCTAAAGTGTCAAAGCTTAGGAGCTTTCATCTTAAGGTGAATATGACGGCAGTAACGGCAGCATGTCAGTTAAGTGTTGGGTTAGTTGTGTGGGGCAGTCGGCTATAAAAAGTTCTTTGTATTTATTTCCATTTCTACAACTGATTGTGTCCTGAATGATGAGTGAGGGAACCATAAAGCCAGAGAGTCATAGTAGTTTCATGTGACTTAGGCAGCGGTGGGCAAAGGGCCTCTGCGGGCCGAATTCGGCTCGCCGAGCAAGTTGATCCGGCCCATGGAGGCCCTGCTGTTCCCCTGCCCCCAGGCCAATCAGGGTCTAGGGTTGAGGGAGCTCATGGTGCTTAATCAACCCCAAGCAGCACATGCCTGAGGGCAGGGAGCAAGAGACTTTGTGCATTCCACCTACTCCCAGGCCAATAAGGGCTTTGGGGTGGAGGGAGTGCGTGAAGTCTCCTCCTATCCTGGAAAGGGCTCTGCACTTAGTCAACTGCCAGCTGTTACTCAGCTGGCAGTTGACTCTAAGCTGGCGCTCCCTTGCACGGTGGGAGCAGGGAGTGAGACACTTCACGTGCTGCCCCTCCCTCAGGTTCTGATTTACTTCAGAGTGAGGGGGAGCGTGTGATGTCTCCTCTCACCGCCAGGGACATGGGTACCTAGCGGGAACTGCCAGCTGTTCAGAATAGCTGGCAGTTCTCTCTGAGGGGGTGGAAGTAATGACTTTGCGCTCTTCCCCATTTCTCAGACCAGTCAGGGTCTGTGGGTGTGGAAGCATGGAAGTATCCTGGCTGTGCCCCTTCTGCCTGAGGCCCCACCTCTTCTGGTGGTCTGGGGCCACCTCAGAAATTTTTGAGGTGGCCCCCAAGCAAAAATAATTGCCCACCCCTGGTCTTAAGCCTTGTCTACTCTTACTACTTCAGGAATTCATTTCCCAGAGGTCACTTTAGTGAGTCTAGTAAAGACCGAACATCCAATCGACCCCCTGTAGTGGGGATGCTGCAATAAGTCAAATTAAGGTACAGAGTGTCTAGCTACATTATTCACATAGATGAGTTGTATACCATAGCTGGAGTTGTGTACCTTAGCATTGCCCCCTAGAGTAGACCTGGCCATAATAAATTAAAAATCATATTTTATTTCTTCGAGGAGGCAGGATTGGAGGTCAGTATTTCTGTATTTTTGTTGGACTTATTAGATAGATGATTTTTGCATCAAACACTTTATCATGCAACATTTGCTGTCAACCAGATGTTTCACTAGTCAACCAAGATTTTGAATTTGTTCAAGTTCACACTCGGCTACTACTGTAGCCACTCTACTGGCTACTGTAGTCTGAATATGATGAATGTGACTGTACTTTTATGGTTAGATTTTTATACTGTGAGCCAGCTTCTCAGCTGTTTTGGAGAAATTGTATATCATACTACAGGACAGAGTTGTGGTAAAACTTTTATCTCATAGCAGGTTATTCACGTGCCATTAGCCTGCTGTAATTCCTGTACTACCTATTCCCCAGGAACTGGCATGACAATGTGGGGGGGGGGTCGACAAATTATTACTAAGAACAGTAATTACTAATAAGTTATTAATAAATATCTTATAAACCTCTACCTTTTCTCTCTGCTGCCATGTCTCCTCCCCTTGCTCCATCAGCTCCCCTGGTGCCTGCTGCCCCCCAACCCCTCACCCTCCTCTGCTGTCCTGACTCCTGCCCTTGTTGCTGCCCTCAGCCTTACTGAGACCTGCCCCCCTCCACCAGCCCTTCTCCCCCCCCCCTGTGCCCACTCCTCCAGTAGCCCCACTCTGATCACGTGAGCTACCCTTCCTCATCCCCTCTCCTAAAACCTCCCTCTACACACCTGCCCTGCCTCTCTCCTCTGGTGCTGGTCCCTCCCCTGCAGGTGTCTGCCCTTCTGCTCCACCTCCAGAATCCCTTGGCACCTGTACCCTCCTGATGCCTCCCCGTTCCTTCACTGCCCTTGCCCCCTTTGCCCTCTTTTTCCCTGATACCCACCCCCTTAGCACTCTCTGCCCCCGTTCCTCTCATGCCTCTGTGCCCTCACAGATGCCTTGCTCCATCCCTGCCTTCCTCATGCCCACCCCTTCTTTCAAGCCTTCTCCCAGCACTCCCCCTCCCTCTCTCTCCTCCAGTGCCCTTACCCGTTCCTCTCACAGCATCACCCTGTCCCCCCTCCCACTGACACCTCCCCTCCTGCCCGTTTCCTCATTGTCTGCACTTGGCCTCCTGGGATTTCTCTCTCCAGCACCCCTGTCCCTTGGTGCCTTCCCCTTTCTTTTTCTTCTTCTCCTGACCTCCTCTTCCCTCCCTTCAGCACAAGCCCCTTCCCCAGATTTTTCTCCTCCCCAGGGGCCAGCACTAGGTTTTTTGCTGCCCCAAGTAAAACATTCTCTCCCCCACCCCCTCGTTGTTGTCTTTTACATGTTTGCATTTTGCAATGGGGTTTTTTTTTGTTTGTTTTTTCTTTTTTGTCCTGGCATTTTAGTCCTATAAATAACAAACAGCATTTTCATTTTTTTTCCATAAAGGGAAAGGCGCTTCAAGTGAATTCTCCTTTTCACTCACTGCTGGGTCACAGCAGCCTTTTCCCTGCCCTGTCCAGCCCCTCCCTATGGGCAAGCACCCTTCACTCCTGACCCACAGGGGGAGCAGGGTGCAGGGATAGCACAGAGCCAGAGGGGTGCAGGGATCGGGGGTAGCAGGGTGCTGCAGTGGAGGCACAGGGAATGGGACGCGGGGAACAGGAGGGGCAGAGGGATCGGGGTCTAGGGGCAGTGCAGGGAATGGGCAGCACAGAGCTGGGGGGGGGCAGGGATCGGGGGGAGCAGGGTGTGGGGTATAAGGGCGGCGCAGAGCCAAAGGGTCGCAGGGAAGAGGGAGAGCAGGGGCTCCGGGTTGCAGGGAAGGCATGGGGAACAGGCGGCGTGGAGACAAAGGAGGGCTGGGGCCGTGGCAGGACTGGAGCTGGGGGCGGGGTCAGGGGGCTGTGCCGCTCGCCGCAGTCAGCTCCCAGGGACACGCAGCCAGAGCCGAGCTGCCACGGTCCTTTAAAATCAGTGGGGACAGGTCACGCCAGTGTCCTGGCGTCCCGCCCCGCCTCCTCGCGCCAGAGCTGCATGTAGGCAGCCCGGTGGGAAGAATCGCCACACTTCCCCCTTCCCAGCGGTGCTCTGCTCCTCCGCCGGCCGGCGGATTAGATGGGGCCGCGCCGCCCCTAGTGCGGGCTTCGGCCAGCCCGTCAGAACGGCCCACCGGGCCAGTTGGCCCCTGCACTCGCCAACTGGAAAAATCTACTCGCCATGGGCGAGTGCATTTGTCGAGCCCTGACAATGTGGTCAGAGCATTAGGGGCCAAAGGCAGCTGATGCAAATTCATCTCCTTTGATCTGCTGTTATGTGCCTTTGAGAGGGAGGTGCCTGACTAACGGGGAGGGGGTATCTGGTCTAATATTTTAGTTCCATACAATGATATATTCCACTCTATTTCAGAAATGGGATCCAGTATGTGTCCACATAAAAATAAAATGAATCTTAGATAATTGTCAGCTTTGTGCCAGTATGCTGAAAATTTTGTTATCTAGAGATGGGCATAGTATTGTTTAATTCATATGGTTGTGCTTGCATCTAGTGAAGTATGCTTCTGCTTAAATGTTGTGTAATTGTGCATAATGGAGAGCATTATGACTACATTCTTATTAGGGACGTAATTGTGTAGATGACGATGATAAAACTGGGCTTATCAGTTAATCTTGTTGACTACATGCATTCCCCCCCCCCCTTGCTGCCTCTGATACAGAGGCAGCAAGGGGGAAGCAGGAGTTGACTTTAAAGCTGGCTCCCCACAAACACCGGATCTGTCTGCCCACCTTCCCCACCATGCTTCTGACTGTCTGATACAGAGGCAGCTGCGCAAAGGGTGAGGGGGAGCAGCCTGGAGCCAACGTGTGCACAGAGCCAGCTTCCAAGCCAGCTCTCGGCGTGTATTGGCTCCTGTGAACCCACCTCTTCCTCTCCCCTCCCCCCCCCCCCGCCCTTGCTGCCTCCACCAGAGGCAGTGGGGAGAGGTCAGGCAGGGGCCAGCGCTGGGGTTTCCCAGCTTAAAAGCTGTTTCCTGCTAGCACTAGCTCTCTGGTGCCACCTGCCTCCCCTCCACTTGCACCACTGCGTCTATCAGAGGCAGCAGCCTGAGGGTGGGACAGAGGAGGCTGCTGCGAAGCAACCTCTGTCCGTGGTGGGCCCGAGTTCCATGCGGACAAAGACTACGTTGCCTCCCACGGAGCAGCATCTGTCCACGGAACGGGGGGATCCGTGCTCCCCACAGACAGATGCTGCTCTGTGGACGTATCTTATGGTAGAATCTGTGGTATATAAGATTATTTCAAAGTCAAGTGAAAATGTGCTTCCCAAACACAACATTTAATGCATGATAAATGTTTTAGCTATTTGGCAACTTGTTGTTGTTACCTGTAATTGTCAGTTTACCTAAACACTTGTTAAGTGACCCACAAGTGTTACACTGTAACTTGAGGTGTTTTCTGTCTTTTGAGAGAAGTCTGTTTTTCCCTTTAATCAGTATGCTGGCAGATAAACTGAATATGACCCCAGAAGAAGCAGAACGGTGGATTGTCAATCTAATTCGAAATGCAAGACTGGATGCCAAGTTAGATTCAAAATTGGTAAGTTTTTTTGTACATTGTGTAGAAGAGTCCAGCTTGATTTGTTTAATAATTTTCTTTCATATAAGTTGCTCTTAGTATTTGTTATATTAATACAGGTTGGACCTCTCTGGTCCAGGTCCCTCAAGATCGGAATGGTCCCAGACCAGGGAAGGTCAGTGCTCCCCAGGTGGTCAATGGTCCTGTTCCCAGGCTCCCCACTGGCCCCATGGAGGCGCCATGCCATGTTGCCAGCCCAGGCTGGAGCCCTACGGTGCCACTGGGGCTCCCAAGGGCTGGGGTTCCCTAGCTGCCCCATTGACTCTGAAATATGATGTTTTCCCTTTAGCCGTTTTGGCACTGCACCAGATGATGGTTGCTGTAACAAGTATAAAGATCATTAACTGTAATCCTGAGAGCAGGAGCTAAACCTATCTGTCATGGTATGCCTCAAGATTTTGTCTCAGTTGCAAATCATATAATTTTCTGTAATCTTACATATAACCACAGTTGTAATATTTTTTTTATCTCTTAAATTTAACTGAATTGTGAGTGGAAATCAAAGTAGATGGTCAAGTGAGATCCTGCACTTAATGTCATTTCTCTGTCTTTCTGTTGTAATGTGATTTTGAAAAAGAGATATCTGATCTCTTCCAGATTTTGCTATTAATATCAATTCCTATTGATTTTTGGCAAAAACTGGAAAAGCTGATTTCCACTAAACTAAACTCAAGCTGATTGGCTGATTTACTTTCGTCACAATCCCACTGAGAATCTTGTGGTTGCTGAATGATGCTGAAAATGTGGCCCCTATTTGGGTACGTAAAGGAGAGCTGACATCTTTGGATAATCTAGCCACACTTATGGTGGGTGCTGAGTATTTGAAAAATCTGGTCCAGAATTAGAGAATGGGGCAAAAGAGCTTGTTGGTAGAATGGAATAATGTAAGTAGCACCTGATGTTTGTGATGCACTTCATCTACACAAGCAATGAATTGTACAACTCTCTACTGTAAGTATAAAAGAATTAAAAAAATATTTATAGAATTCTGTGAAGACTGCTTTGGATGAGATACATACTCTCTACTTGAACATGTATACATTGGGACAGTTAGTTGTCGCCAGTGTTAATTTTGGCATTTACTATCACTTGAGTGGTTAAATATTTTTGTATATTTGGTAAATTAAAGTATGATCTCTCATGAGTGGGTTTTTTTCTTATTTAATTTCCAGGGCCACGTAGTTATGGGTAACAATGCAGTGTCACCCTACCAACAAGTAATAGAAAAGACCAAAAGCCTGTCTTTCCGGAGTCAGATGCTGGCTATGAACACTGAGAAAAAATTGAACCAAAGCAGTAGGTCTGAGGTAAGTTCTAGTTACATGTTTCCATATTTCCACATCTTCTTTAACTTGTTAAGAAGACTACAGACTTTTTTTTATTGGTACAGGTTGGACCTCTCTGGTCCAGCACCCCTGGGACCTGACTGATCCTGAACGAGGGGATTTGCTCTGGAACTCTCCTGGATGAGGGGAGTTCCCTCCTTTAATGGCCCGTGCTGCCCTGCAGCCTCTAGGGATAAGGCTCGAGCATGGTGCTGCTGCTGGGGCTGGAGCTTTGTGGCTGCTACTGGGGCTGGAGTTTGCCAGCCACAGGGCTCTGGCCACAGTGGCAGCCAGGTAATTCCGGCCCTCGTGTCAGCTGCAGAGCTCCAGCCCCCACCGTGGAACCAGGGAGCATCACAGCCACCCACCTCCACAGCCGGGGCCAGAGCTTCCTGGCTGCCACTACAGGAGCTCCCTGGACACAACTGGGCTGGGGCCTTCCCGGTCGCTCGGGCCAAAACTCCCTACCACGCCGTCCTCCCTCTCTGACACAGGACTTTCAGCTGAGTCGCTGCCCCCCCCCCCCCTTCTCCATGCTCCTTCCCTGATGCTAGACCTCCCTGTTCCTGGGCTCTGTGGTCCAGGAACATCCATGGTCTGGCAGGATGCTGGACTACAGAGTGCCTGGTTTAGGGAGGTACAACATGTACTAAATATACACTAATTTTTGCTTCATTCCATTCAGGGACATTAACTGCTCTATGGCACTGGAATTAAATTGAAAAGGATTTATTTTGTTATGAGTTTACAAGAGGGGCAATAGTTCCTGCTTTTCTTCATGTTATATCCCTATTGTATTCTTCTAGTCTTCCTTTCACATAGCCCCATATCCCTCTTTCCATTCTCTGTTTTGGTTCTCTTCCTTGTTTAACAATGCCTTCTACTTGATAAGTGAATAGGTAATTCATTAAACTGATTCCTGATGTGGCACTACAGAAGCATCTATTTAACATGAAAAAGAGTAGATTTGTGCCAACCTAAATATATTTATACACTGAATGAGCAAGGTCATCCTGGTCATGTGATATTATGTTACTGTACTGCAAATGCCAGTTCTTGAGTAAATCCTGCTTTTTGCTTGGTGGACACCATAGTCACTTAAAGTATGTCAACATGGCAGTTAAAAACCTACACCTGGCCTGTGCCAGCTGACTCAGGCTGTGGCTAAGGGACTGACTGTTCAATCGTAGTGTGAAGTGCAGGCTTGGGCTGGTGCCCAGGCTGTAGGACCCTGTGAGGTGGGAGAGTCGAGTGATCTGTCACAGGCCAGCCATAGGTGTCGGCCTGAAATATGTAGACAGATCTGGAAATGATTCTTGGCAAATAGGTTATTTTAAAAAGTTATTATAAATAGCAGTGTAGTATATGTTGTTAACATTTCAGTGGTTGATGTAAACAAACAGTTTTATATTCCCGCTGATACTAATTTTTTGTTTTACATATTTTTAGGCACCGAACTGGGGTGCTCAAGACTCTGGCTTCTACTGAAACAGTTCTGAGGGGGAAAATACCATATTTCCATTTGAGAAGAAAAGATAAAATATACCTTTTCTCAAAAAAAAAAAAAAAATAATTCTGGGAATTTGTAATTATGAGTTGAATAAAATTTACTTCTTTTAAGTGTGTAGATTTATAGTTTGTCGTGACATGTTTAAAATAATTGCTACAAGATAAAATTTGCTACGGTGTTGTTAAAATCTGGAGAACTGTGAATGAAACTTCAATGTTGACTACATTTTTACAACAGGCCTTTAATTCCATTTAGTAGAAGATTCAAGTGTATTTTTGGATCCATCTCTCCATGGGAATTGTATTTCTAGCTATTTCTTTCTTTCTGTGTTGCAAATTGGCACATTGGAGAGTTAATGCTGCCCCCCCTGCACCATGGAAAAGAGCTTCTGCTGCCTGGGCTTGCCACTTTTCAACACTTCCAGTCCTAAGAGGTGTGTTAGTTTTGACCAACTAACCCAGTGGTCCCCAACACGGTGCCCACGGGCACCATGGCGCCCGCAGGGGCATTTGTTTGCACCCGCCAAGTGCTAGGGGCTGGCCCCACCCCGGGCGCATGGCTCACGGGGAGCGCCGGCCCCGGGCGCACGGCGAATTGGGCGCTCTGGCCCCTAGGCACGTGGCGAATTGGCCGCCCCGGCCCCAGGCTCATGGCTATGGAGGGGGGGTGCCGGCTTTGGGCGTGCGGCTCTTGAGGACACTGGCCCCAGGAAAACAAAACATGAAACCATCTACATGTTTTGTAAGTTTTAAATGGTTCTTAAATATAAATCACTAAAGCAATAGGAAGCCATTATCTACTCTTTTAGGGTGCAATCTAGTCTCCAGAAGCATAAAAATGAGAACATTCACCATCAGGTAATAGACTATACTTTTCATCCAAGAAGCTCAACATGCCTGATGGGCTCTCATTTGGACTTTAGAAACCTGATCCAAAGGTCATCAAACTTGATGAGAGTCCTATAAGTTTTAATGAGTACTGGATCAACCCCAACTGATGAGTATAGAATAAGAACATATACTCCATGGTATTTTGTATCTTGCATTTGAACAAGTGCCTTAGATCTGGGTAAGTAGCTGTGGCTGCCATTTTTATTCAGAGGGGGTGGGATTTTGGTTTTTTTTCCTAAGAGACTTGGCTTAGATGGTATCCACCAGTCAAAAGTTGATGAGCTGAGAGTAGGAATATTTTCCTCTGCTTTTCCAAATAAATAACTAATTCTAGTATCTGCAGAAGGAGAGTTCCATGAGTTACCATTTTTAATCTAAGTTTGTAGTAGTTCTGCAGAAAAGGACCTGGGAGTTACAGTGGATGAGAAGCTGGATATGAGTCAACAGTGTGCCCTTGTAGCCAAAAAGGCTAATGGCATATTAGGCTGCATTAAGAGGAGCATTGCCAGCAGATCCAGAGATGTGATTATTACTCTTTATTCAGCTCTGGTGAGGCCACATCTGGAGTATTATGTCCAGTTCTGGACCCCCCCCACTACAAAAAGGGTGTGGACGCATTGGAGAGGGTCCAGCGGAGGGCAACCAAAATGATTAGGGAGCTGGAGCATATGACCTATGAGGAGAGGCTGAGGGAGTTGGGTCTGTTTAGTCTGCAGAAGCGAAGAGTGAGGGGTGATTTGATAACCTCCTTCAACTTCCTGAAGGGAGGTTCCAAAGAGGATGGAGGAAGGCTGTTCTCAGTAGTGACAGATGACAGAACAAGGAACAATGATCTCAAGTTGGGGTGGGAGAGGTCCACGTTGGATATTAGGAAAAACTATTTCACTAGGAGAGTGGTGAAGCACTGGAATGGGTTACCTAGGGAAATAGTGGAGTCACCATTCCTACCGGTGTTTGTGTTGGCTTGACAAAGCCCTGGCTGGGTTGATTTAGTTGGGATTGGTCCTGCCTAGAGCAGGGGACTGGACTTGATGACCTTCTGAGGTCTTTTCCAGCTCTATGGTTCTATTGTTCTTTCAGAGGTGTGCCATATTTAG
Organism: Pelodiscus sinensis; assembly: GCF_052426305.1. Classification (NCBI taxonomy): domain Eukaryota; kingdom Metazoa; phylum Chordata; order Testudines; family Trionychidae; genus Pelodiscus; species Pelodiscus sinensis. The sequence continues at coordinate 31,969,154 of NC_143053.1, forward strand.
AATTATTCAGTAGTAGTCAAACTTATTATAATGTGTTCCAAACCAATATACCCGCTTGGCGTCTTATTGAAGCCAGTGGTAATCAATACAAGCATGGGGAGGTTGCCTGTGTAGATGTGATTACAGGAGCTACCGCTGGAGGAATTCCTGTGCCACAGAAATATTAAAATTCTATGTATATTTTAAAATTCTACAAACTATTGCATTTGTTAAAATAACACTGTATAATCCATTTCAATTATTGTGGTAGTTTATTTCAAAATACCTGGCAGCATCTATGTCTTTTTTGACAATAGGACCTCTGCACCCAGTCTCTACCCAGCATGGGACTCTTCCCTACAGCTTTGCCATGCTCCCTTGTTCTCCATAGTGAAGCAAAGAAGGGTATACTTTAGTCCTTTTTCCAAGCCTCCAATAGTGTGCAATACCACCAAAGCCCACAGACGTATTTCCAGATGACCTCTCTGCAGACATCTGGATATGACCACCCTTGAGTACATATTGTTCCATACCTCTGAGGCTTTTATTTCACTCATGAGCCTCTGACACACACTTCTTTAGCCACAGCATCCAGGGTTTCAGAGCCCTTAGAAGGAATCGTGGAGGAATGTGAGGACAATATTGAAGAGGTGGTAACCCCCAGAACTATATCCTCTTCCTCCCCACATGAGGCTGTCATGCCTCCCCTAGCATCCCAGGAGAATCATTTTTGCTTGTTCTAGGATCTGGCTAAGAGCATGTCTTCCTCTCTCCAGATACTTCTGGAGGAAGTGAAAGACACGCATCACAAGCTCCTGGACATTTTCCATTAATTTTGCTCCTCAAAAATGGCTCTTCCTGTCAGCGAGCCTTTCTTAACCCTTCAAGAACAGTATAACAGACCTCAACATCAGTTGTACTGGCTTGCAAGATGGCAAAGACAAAGTAGTATGTCTTTGTAAGAGAAACAGAGTCCCTCTTCTTCCACCCTTCACTCAACTCCATTGTGGTGAAAGCCGTGAATTCTTGTGGCTGTAAACACCACATGAGGTCCATTTGCTATGATAGGAACTGGAATGTCTGGACTTGTTTGGCAGGAAGACATATTCCTTGGCCACGGTTGAATTTTCAATCACCAATTACAAACCGCTTATAACAAAATTTCATTACATGAATTACTTGAAACCAAATAGTTTTATTGAGCAGCTGCATGAGTAAATTTTAGGCAATCATCCAAGAAGGGTAGCTAGTAGCAAAATCAATGATACAGTGTGCCCAGGGTGCTGCCACTACAGCAGCTAGTGGTAATGCAGTGTACCTTTTGCCTCCACCTATCAGTTTTCCCTTTAAAGGCACTAAGCTTTTTGTGGAGAAAACCAGTGGCTCCCTTCATACTTTGAAGGCTTCTCAGGCCACACTCCATTCACCAGGCATCTACATGTAACCCACGCAACTAGTGTGATTTACTGTCCCATGTAGTGGCACGTAGACCACTTACAGTGAGAGATAAGAGCAGGGGGGCTCTACAGCCTAAACTGAGTGTCAGCCAGATGGCTTTATAGCTCAAGCTGTAGAGCAGCGGTAGCCAAACCATTTAACAGAAAGAGCCAAAACAGCAGCAGAAAAAGTGCGAAGAGACGCACCAGAATTGTCAAGCAAAAAAAAAGGGCCCTCAGAACACAAGCAAAAACAAAAATTTAAAAAAAAAGGAAAAAAGAAAGCTGCCCCTTTAAGATGGCTGCCATCTTGAGCACCATTTTTAAAACCGTGCAGCTCTGACCCAGTAAGCACAGGGAAGCGGGGGCCCTGTTGGAAGGGGGCACAGGAGCAGCTTCACAAGCCGTACTTTTGGGGGACAAGAGCCGCATGCAGCTCGTGAGCCGCAGGTTGGCCACGGCTGCTATAGAGGTTCCTGCACTTAAGTTCCAGAGATCCTAGGTTCAAATCTGCCTGGTGGTGATTACATACACACTGGGGCCCCAACGTAAGCCATGTCACCTCAGAATGGGCTGCAGAGTGAAAGTGTCTTAACACCTTAAATAATGGCTTCTTGGAGCACTTGGTTCTGGAACCCACAAGAGGAGAGGCAATTCTTTCTTTACTCCTAAGTGAAGCGCAGGATCCAAGAGGTAAATATAACTGAACTGCTTGGAAATAGTGACCATAATATAATTAGATTTAACATCCCTGTGGCAGGAAAAATCAGTCTCAACACTGTGCCATTTAATTTCAAAAACGAGGAAGTTAGTTAAACGAAAATTAAAAGGTACAGTGCCTAAAGTAAAATCCCTGCAAGCTGCTTGGGAAACTTTTCAAAGACACCATAATGAAGGCTCATCTTAAATGCATACCCAAAAAAACCCCAAAAAATGTGCCACCGTGGCTTAACGACCAAGTAAAAAGAAGTAGTGAGAGATAAAAATGTATTGTTCAAAAAGTAGAAGTTAAATCCTAAAGAGAAAAATAGCATACATTCTGTCAAATGAAGTGTAAACATATGAGGAAGGCCAAAAAGGAATTTGAAGAACGGATAGCCATAAACTCAAAAAATAATAGTATATTTTAAGTACATCAGAAGCAGAAGTAGAGAAGGAACTGAGGGAGGATGTACAGTCCAACCTTGTAGGAGGCAGGACAGCGTTTACGTGTGCCTAACAGACACTGCTACTGAAATTGTCTGATCAGCAGTGCAGGGACACAAGCACACCTACTACAAAGCACCCACAGTGACACGTCTTTTGAAGAACCATCATTAGTGCACAAGATGAGTAAATTCTTCACACACACACACACCCCAGTTGAAGGAGGGAAAGGGGTGTGAGCATTGCATCTTTCACAAAGAGTGTTCTTCCCTCGTGTTTGGCAAGAGTTTGTATTAAATATATATTAATACAATTTTTGAATAAACAGTTTTGAACAGCCCAACTGAATTGCTCAAGTTTAAGTCTCTTGTACGTGAGACATTTGACATTCCACTAGTCCTCCCTGGAGTCTGCCAGCAAGAACACATGTCAGGACACTTGACATTTCAAATATTAAAAAACCTTCAAAAATACATGTTAGGCCTTTGTACATAATGAAGGAGCAAACAATACAAAACCAACCTCCCCCCACTGTCCTTTCCTGAACCCATTTGCAGGGCATTTTCAAGCTATGTTTAAGGGACAGCAAATGCCTATTTTAAAAACCTTTAAATAAAAGATAAACTAAATCACACCAGAAACTTTAAGGAAACTTTGAAAAGGTTACTGACGGCATGTAAATGATTGCCAGTGGAAATGTCCTTATTCGCTACATTAGAAAACATTACGTAGAATGATATACAAGATGCAGCAAAACATTGTGCTAGAGCATTTAAAGAGGACAACTGATCAAATAAGCAATAAGTAAAGGGTTCTTGTATTATGAATTAAAGTGTATACTATACCATTTTCACTGGATGCTAATACTGCAATATAGCATAATAATATGCTTGTGTATGTACAATGTATTGGAATTCTACATTTCCCTTCCCTCCAGTCTTTTGAAGAGGAAAAAAATCAAACTGAAAAAGGTATTCTGGCAGGATTTAAATATCATAGGTCTGAGCTGAAGTCCGTCTAAAAATTTCCACTGACTCCAATGGATTTCCTATCAGGTACTGTAAGCATTCCTAAAAGCCTTAAATACAAGAGAGCATTCATGCCAAAGACTGAGTTGCTTTTGTTACATGAAGTGAATTATCTGGTTTCCAAAAGATCTCTTTACTCTTTTTCTTAAATCTTCACTATTCTCTTTCTCATTTAGGGCACATTAACATTACTCATAACTCCAGAAACAAGCACCATCAAAACCTTTCAAAGGATACAATATCCTTCATGCGCTCATAATGTAATTTGTATCATGTGCATGAGCCCAGGACCCATAGTGCTAAGTGCTGTGTAAACTCAGAATAAAAAGATGGTAGATGCTCCAGAGAGTTTACAATGCAAGTATAAGATAAGACGGAACAGTTGGAAACAGCCAGCCAGTCAGCCATGGGGAATACAAGGAAACAGTGTGACACTTGGTCTCACGATACGCTGTGGTTTTAATACAACAGCAGCCTAGCTATTCTTATGTTTTTTGTAGGCATCTCAGAAAGAATTATAAGAGATTGGAAGGAGCATAATGAGTTAGTTTTGTGGATTTTTCCAGGGAGCTCCATTCAAGTTAGGATCTTCATGGCAGAAAGCATGAAGGTACTATCTTGAAAGTGTATTAAGTAGGTCAAGGAGGGTAACTCTGCCTACAATACATTCTTGGTTGCAACATTCCTACCTTATGGATGCTGTGCAAATAATAAGTAGAATAGTATACTATGACAGATGGAATGTGAGATTTTAATACTAGATAGTCTTTAAAAATAAATATTTGGCACAGAAATTAAAATATTATTTGGGTGACCTGAATTAAGTTCCATCCAGAGGTTTATATTTTAAAGGGCAGGTGCTATAGTAACCATTGCCTAGTTAAGATTGATAATAGCCATTCAATTTTTTATCCACTCTTTAACTCTATGATTCTGGAACAATCTTCTGCAAAAATACTCTCCTTTTCAGTCACACCCCAGTGGGAGCTTAAGCTGATCATCACCTTGTTGACATCCACTAGGTCCTCAAACCTATGGTCTTGTGCTTGCTCTCTTTTTTTCTATGAAAGTCACTTTCCTCATTGCCATTTTATCAGCTAGGAGGGGTAGTGAACTGTGAGCTATGATGATTAACCCTCACTTCATTTTTCATAAAGACAGGGTCTCTTTACTTTTTCAACCCAAATTCCTACCCAAGCTGGTATCCTAATTTCACCTCAGTGAACCCATACATTTACCTACCTCCTTCCCCAAGCCTTGTGCCTTGCATGAGGAAAGTGTCACTCAGATGAAAGGGCATTGGATTTTATTTTCAGTGGACAATTTGGAAATCTCTGCTTTTCATTGCCATGGCAGGCAATGAAAGGGCAAACCTTTTCCACTGAGAGAATCTGCAACTGTCGCTCAGAGTACATTATGTGCTGCTATCCATTTCTACCTGAAAGGATTTGGGTACATTCCCAAGCGCACAAGCCTCAAGTACAGCTGCACTACATGACATGGCTCCTGCAGACATGTGCAAGGTAGCACAGAAATCAGTACACACCTTTTCCACACACTGTACTCTAGTGCAGGGCTACTTAACATGCGGCCCCTGGGCCACATGTGACCTGCGGACCATTTGTTTGCAGCCCACGGTGTGGTTTGGGAACTTTCAAAAGTTCCAGCTCCTGGCATGGCGTGCATTCACATAGCCCTCAGTGGAATGCAAACACGGACCACACGCATCTTGAAGAACCTTCACTTACAGGTAAGTAACCTCATTGCTTTGAGGCATCTCTTTCCACCCCCTTTTGGAGACATTCATTTGTTGTCCCATTATGAAAAATATACTCTGATGGAAATTACTTTAGCTAGCTTGTGCTAGATGATCGTTTGTCATTTTGTTTTAACTGGAGAAGGATGGGCTTGCAAAGCATTGGGTTGGGAAACTAGTGATTTGGATTCTATTCCCAGCTCTTGCATAGATTTACTGTTCGATAATCTTTCCAATCCTGTTTTGTCATAAGAACATAACATAAGAATGGCCGTACCGGGTCAGACCAAAGGTCCATCTAGCCGACATCTGGCCATCTGCTGACAGTGGCCAGCACCAGGTGCCCCAGAGAGGGTGGACCGAAGACAGTGATCAAGCGATTGATCTCTTGCCATTCCTCTCCAGCCTCTGACAAACAGAGGCCAAGGACACCATTTTATCCCCTGGCTAATAGCCTTTTATGGACCTAACCTTCATGAAATTATCTAGCTTCTCTTTAAACTCTGTTATAGTCCTAGCCTTCACAGCCTCCTCTGGCAAGGAGTTCCACAGGTTGACTACATGCTGTGTGAAGAAGAACTTTCTTGTATTAGTTTTAAATCTGCTACCCATTAATTTCATTTGGTGTCCTCTAGTTCCATTTAGGAAACTAATAAATAACTTTTCTTTATCCACCCTCTCCACACCACTCATGATTTTATATACCTCTATCATATCCCCCCTCAGTCTCCTCTTTTATAAACTGAAAAGTCCCAGTCGCTTTAACCTCTCCTCATATGGGACCCGCTCCAAACCCCCAATCGTTTTAGTTGCCCTTTTCTGAACCGTTTCCAAAACCAAAATATATTTTTTGAGGTGAGGAGACCACATCTGTACACAGTATTCAAGATGTGGGCATACCATAGTTTTGTACAAGGGAAGTAAGATATTCTGGGTCTTATTTTCTATCCCTTTCTTAATAATTCCTAGCATCCTATTTGCCTTTTTGACCGCCACTGCACACTGTGTGGAAGTTTTCAGAGAACTGTCCATGATAACTCCAAGATCTTTCCTGATTTGTCATAGCCAAATTAGCCCCCATCATACTCTATGTATAGTTGGGGTTATTTTTCCTGATGTGCATTACTTTACACTTATCCACATTAAATTTCATTTGCCATTTTGTTGCCCAATCACTCAGTCATTTATAAAATAAGATTAAAAGTCATTCTTTGGAGTGCTGTGAGGTTAATTAACACTGTAAAATGCTTTAAGATCCTTGTCTAGCAGGTACCATAGAAATTAACATTAGTATTTACAAATCATTGCTACTATAGTAGTAAATATGATATTTTGTTGCCTTATTTCCATCGCTAAAATATCACCCTTCCCATGCAAAAGTTGTTGCATATTTAGAAAAAAGGGTGGGTAATAAGAGTAATGTTAGAACACGATAATATTTTAAATAAATCCCCACTACACTCCCTCTCTTTAATGTTAAGCGTGTGAGACTTTTTTGAATGAGATTTGGAAAAGGAAACAAGAAAATTCATTAGCAAATATAGGAAAATACTGATTATTTTTTTTTTAGTAGTACATTTAATAGAGAATATGTTTCTTTCTTATTGAAATTTATTTCTTCTTTTGGTTGAGTAAATGAGGGATCACCAATTTAGTGCCATGCATTTCTTACTGTGTTTTCAGCTTCTACTTAATGTCAGATCTTCCCCTCTCCTGTCACCATTTCCCATTGGTTTTCAAAACCTCTCCTAAAGAGCCTGGAATCACTCCAAGAAGGCCAGCCTCACATTTTGGAAAATACCCATTGCTGAGTAACTACAACAAAGAAATCAGATTTGATTATGAAGTAGAGTTTGAAGGATAAGAAATGGAAGAGGAAAATTTTCGTGTCAATAGGAGGCTGAAATCAGGCTGGAAGGTACATTGTATGGATTCTCTCTCACGCTACCTTTTAATGTGGCTAGAAGACATTAATGATTGGCCACAAGTACCTTATTGTTGACTCAAAGAAAATTTGACCAAAATGTTCAAACACAAGAAGCTACATTTCATGGTCCAAATCTAAAATGAGACACCTATCTGCTCCCTCTATAGTGAACAGCAGCTGTCAAGTGTTCAAGCACTTTTGAACATTAAGATATTTAGCTAGGTCTCTAAATAGGGATCTGGGACCTTAATTTTAGGCATCCCATAACTTTAAATCTTGAAAAGAGACTTAGGATTCTTTTTTTTTTGGGGGGGGGGGAGGGTGCTTTATAAACAAGCTAGAATCCTCATTTTACTAACTGAGCCTTGAATTTTACTTCACGCAATTCTCCCTCCCACAAACAAAAAAGAATATCCAACTGCTTCTTGTTATATAACTTAGCTGTCAGTCCTGTCAAAAAGGAGACTTTGTGTTACTTGGAGGGCCTGCATGCCATAATGAAAAGCAATGTACACTGCCAATGATGAGCTTGTCTTCAGGCTCATCGAATTTCTTACTTTACTCCCACTCAATGCTTACCACCAAAAGCAGCTGAGGAAAACAAATGTTCCAAAAAGAAAAAAGGCTTATTAGAAAGCAGCAAAACTGAACTCTGGGGCTGAGATATTACTAAAAACAGAAATTAGGATTAAATTATGTACTACTTCCAACATATTAATGGAGGAACATGTTGTACGTTATGAACACATAGAGCCAAATTCAGTCATCAGAACAAATTTGTGAAGTCTCAAAAGTTCAGGATGGTAACTCTGGGAGCTCTAATTTCTTTAATGGGATTGGTTTCCATCCCTTAACCCACAAAACACTTACTTGCATATAGCTATAAACTGATTGCACAGGAAATACCTACGATTCACCATGGGGGCAAGATAATTTCCAGTACCAAGTGCTCCCTTTTAACGTATTCTTGGCCTTAAAGGTGTTTTGAATGATTTACCTTGCAATGGTGGTTTACCTTGAGAAGGAAACAATTCTGATCTGACAATACCTCAGCAACTGGCGCTCTCTCCCCGCCCTCCCCCAAGCGCCGCGCGCCCGGGGCCGGCATTAGCGCTTTCTCCCCCCCCAATGCACCGCGGGGCGTGAATCCGCGGCGCCCCCGGGGCCAGCGCTCACCGTGCGCCACGCGCCCGGGGCCGGCTCCGGCACTGCGCATGCGCCACGTGCCCGGGGCCAGGCCAGCCCTGAGCACTTGGCGGGCGCAGAGAAATGCCCCCGCGGGTGCCATGGCGCCCGCGGGCACCGTGTTGGGGACCACGGATGTAGGGTATGTATACACAGCAACATTATTTCAAAGTAACTAGTGTTAGTTTGAAATAACTCAGCGTCTACACAACAGGCAGTTATTTTGAAATAATGTTGAAATATTGTCAAGCTGGAGGACTTCTTACTCTGACTCCTGTAATCTTCATTAAACAAGGGGAAAGGGAAGTTGGAGGAAGAGTGCTCTATTTCAAAATAAGTGCTGTGTAGATGCTCCCAATTTCATAATAAGCTATTTCAAAATAAGCTAAGCAATTGACACAGCTCAATTTGCATAGAATATTTTGAGTTAAGCCCTGCTGTGTAGACACACCCTAATAGACTAAGAAAGTCTAAGCTGGTGAGACATGCACTTATGGGGACACAATTGAAAAGTGCAATCAGACAAGTAATTAACAGGAGTGGGGTGAAAGAAAGTATCCATTAACTTATGCTGCCTTCTTTGGTATGAAAGTTACATCAACTCACAATCCTTTATACATTTGTAGATGGGCCTGTGGGAGTCTAACGTATACTACTGTGCACAGTACTATTTAATTTGGACAAAGGTTCCTGCATGGATGAGTGTAGCATCTAATTCAAACAGATAGGCACAAGGGGGACAATGAACACTAAAGATGATGAGTGATACCTGTGGTGCAAGGATTTGAAACAGAAGTGGATTTGCGTTAAGCACCAGAGGCGGTATGAAAAGAGATGTGAAGGAACAAATGGGAAAGAGACACAGAGCGATTAGCTAGAGCAGGACTGAGGACAGACTTCACCAGCCCTGGGGAAGAAGCTTGGCCTCTGTCTCCCCCGGAAGGGGAAAGGCCATGGGTCGAATAGATGGGGTTGAGGGTTAACCTCTCCCAGCCAGCCCTTCTGCGTTGCTGGGGGGTATGCTGCCCGGGGTTCTAGTGGCAATTTAAAGGGCTAAGGGCTCTGGCTATTGCTGTGGCTCTTTTAAAATCACCTCAGGGCAACTGCTTCCATTTCCCCACTCCACCCTACCCTGTAGGCAGCCCTGGGTAGGGGGCAGAGACAGAGAACATTAAGAGAGAAGGAAGAAAAGCGAGCAGAGAGGATAGGCAGGAGAGAAATTGAGAAGAGTTGTGAAGGAGAAGAGTTTGAGGTGGATTAAAAGATCCAGTTTGATACTGGATGCTAGGCTGGAGCCCTTCCCCTCAAGTTTCATTCTTGGATATATTTCTCTTGGAGATTACCTGGTAAGAAGATGGTGTGGTTTCAGTATGCAGCACTGATCATTGAAACACTAATCCTGTAGAAGTGGAAAGTCATTCTTCTTCAAGTATTGTCCCTGTGGATGCTCAGCTTCAGGAGCACACGTACCTGTTGGGACCTTGATCAGAGATTTTCTGTTAGCACTGTCTACTTGGCCTATGCATGCTCTGCACAGCTTTGTGCCACACACCGAGGCTACATAGAGCTCTGTAGGCGATCTACCCTCAGTTTCTTTCCTACCACTACAACCTGAGATGGAGCTCGAGAATGTCTGCCTTGGGAATGCCTCCGCATACTCCACAGGTGTTTTTTAGTTAGTTTAGTGTTTCCATTTAGTGTTAGTTGTTAGTATAGAATTCTATAGTAATGAGAGGTTCTCCCCCCACCCACATGCTTTTTTTTTTTTAGCCTAGCTGGGCTCACTTGGCTTGTCAGATTTCAAACTCTGCCACTCTTGTGAGAAGGCTATACAACACCACTCTAAAAGTATTCCTTTGATTGAGAGAATCCTGTCTCTCCCTAAATTGTGACCTTTGGCTAGCTCTCCAATCTAGAGCAATGAAGAATCAGGAGATTAAACTGAAGCTTCTGATGATGGAATGCACTTCTGAGTCAGGTCAGAAAACCCTTTCTGTACTTCTGTCTTTGGACAGATTCAGCACATCTTTGGCCTGGACCAAGGATTCCCCTCAGAGAGAGAAGACTTTGGAGGATTCAGGGAAAGCTCCAAAGAAGAAGAGCTAAGTCTCTAACAAAAAGAAGCCAGATCCACAAAGCCCCTGATCTATATCTATAGTTTTGGAAGTCTTTACCTCTTGACTTACACCCATGGAAGCAAAGGACTCTCTTTCTGTTACCAGGAGAGTCAGGAGATCGTGGTGCGCTTTGGGGAAGCTTGGTTACCCCAGGCCTTCAGTACCAGAAAGGGCCCAGATGTACACTCCTTTAAAACTGCACCATCTGCATCAGACTTACCGTTAGTGCCTTCTCACTTGGCACAAGCAAAACTGAAGCACCAGACACGTTTTACCTGGTACTATAGTTCAGTAGTACTGTCCACCTCAGCGCCTGTATCAGTAGCAACACAGTCAGTACCACAGGAATTCCACTACTCCAAGGACTTGTCAGTTTTAGGTGAGATGGAGTTACCCACTGCTTCTGGATACTGAATGACTCTTGGTAGCAAAACACCAATTTCTGGGTTATTATTGCTTCCTGGTACTGCAAGTTTCTCTGTTTGGGTTTTTGTGTTTGTTTTTTTACTGGGAGCCCCCTTTTTGAGGACATCAAGGAGGATGAAAGAATGTAACCACATCAACTCACTGCCACAGCATCTCCTGCTGGTCACACTGGGAATTAGCTCAGTCCATTTGACTGCCCTCCTCCTTCCTACGCCTCTCACGCACTGGAGCCCCAGACTTCTTACTCCTCCCCCTCCTTTCCAGCACTTTGGAGCTCCATGAATCCACTGATTTGTGCTCCATCCCCAGTCCTCCTCCTCTCTCCCAGAGCTTGGAGTGTGAATCAGTAGATTTGTGGCATCCCAAAAGTGCTGGGAGGGAGGGGCAGGAGCAGGTGATGTGCTCCAGTGCGGGCATGTGGGAGAGGGGCAGAGAGGTGATGCGTTGGCTGCATGTAGCCCACTGAGGTGAAGGAGGGCCACTCATGTGGCTCACTCACTAATCTTGGTTGCCCATCACTGGCTGCATTGTTCACTACTGTTTTTCTCTTTTTCAGCGACTACCAGCAGTCCTCAGTCCTTACTCCTGCCACCATGGGCACCTCCAGACCCAAAGTTTATCCCCCTTGGCTCAGGGGCAAGCTGTAATCTATTTAGGCCATGCTATAGTGTGGCCTGTTGCAATGCAAAAGGGAATGAGGGGTCCCAGGCCACTACACTACTCTTGGCCCTGACCCAGGGATCCTCTGGTGGCAGCTACCTCCTTCTCTCCCCTGGACTGTTCCCATTGCTTGGGTCATTTCCCCATGACCCTTTCAGCTTCTCTACTCATCTCAAGGACTCAGCCAGGCTGGTATCAGACTGAGCCTTCCTCTCTCTCTCTGCTTCCCTGAACCTGCCCAGCACTGCTTCACTCAAGGTGGTCCTTCCTAGGCAGTGGTCCTTTCCCATTGCTGGTCAGGACCCAACTGTCCCTCTGTTCTGCTGAGCTGCTCCTTATGTCAAGGCTATCCCAGCAAGCCACACTTTCACTGGCTTCTAATAAGTTTCTCTCTGATGGGAGGAGTTTGAACAGGCCTGCTTTTAATCCCTTCCTTTCCATCATGGGGAAGCCACCCCACTACAAAGAGACATTCAATCAGTCTCCTCTTTAGAAGTGTGAGGTGGTGCCTACCACATCAGCAGGAGCAGCTTGAGGAGAGCTGCCGGCAACTGGCGCCCTAGGCGGAATGCTCGATCGGCACCCCCACCTCCATAGCCTTCAATGGTGTGATGTCATCATTGGGCGCCGCGTTTAACGTGGCGCCCTGGGCAACTGCCGAGGTTGCCTACGTCCACAGGCTGCCCCTGCACATCAGCATAGGAACCCACACTTTGACAAGGATCCTTTCCATGACAGGGATAATGGGATCAGTCCTGGGTGCCACCCTACTTCCTGTATGGTCCTTGGGCCAATGGCATATTGAGATCCTTGGGAGATGCAGCAATTTGCCAGACCTACAGTTCCATTGCACTCAGAAGCTAGGGTTGGGTTTCTTTTCTAGCAAACCCCCTACATGAAGAGACCTTTGAAAAACAGAAGAATAGGGTGGACAAACAGACACTTGCTCAAATTCCTATTTTATATGTATCTCTGGAAGAGGCAGTCATGCCTCCATCACCACCACTAGCCTATGATTTTGCCAATTACAGGATCTGTTGAAGAATATGGCTGACCCTCAGAGAACTCTTGAGGTTAAAGACGCTCAACAACACAAACTCCTGCATGTTCTCTAGTCAGCAACATGCACCCATGTTGTACTACCCATTAATAAACTGCTCATAGAGCCACCAATGACTATATGGCAAACTCCTGCCACCACCCAGTCAGTTCCTCCCAGGTTTTGTATATGATTTTGTGATTTTTGTATATGAAGTTATGAATATGGGCTCTGTTCTTGTATTGTAAATGTTCTCTGTCTGGGAGAGAGCAATGGGTCTGGACTGCCTATTGTGAGGAAGGATTGTTCAGGGCTAACTAGCTCTGTTTCATGGACAATGGCTCTTGGAGTGGCCAATACTTACCTGAGGAATGTGTCTGGAAACCTTCAGACTGGCCAGTGCATAATGGCTACTTGCATGTGAAACAGAGATAGGTCACTGGATCATGTGACCAGTGCCACCTTGGGAGACATGAGGAATATAAAAGTGCCATGAGACTGTCTCCATCTTGTCTTCAATCTTGCTACTGATTCCAGATGCATCCTTGCTAGGGACAGAGAGCTGGGAAGGATTGCTGACCCATCCTGACACAGGATGTACAACAGAGACTTTTAAGCTAGCAGTTTGTAACATCTTGTGCCTGCATCAAGAACTTGGTAATTGATGTATGTAATGTGTTCTCCTTAACAATCTCAATCTCAACCTTTTCTTTCTTTTATTAATAAAGCTTTAGACTTTAGATTCTAAAGGATTGGCTCAGTGTGCTCTTGTGGGTAAAATCTAAAGTGTAAATTGGCCTGGAACTATGGTTGGTTCTTTGAGACCAGGAGGATCTGTTTGGAATAGGTGAAATTGGGTTTTATAATCTCTCACCTGTGTGTAAGGCCTGGGGCTGATTGTGGCACAGGGAAAGCTGCAGTGTCTGAAGGGTTTTACTTGTGAACCTTCCTGCTGTCCAGATTGGCAGCTGAAATGCTCTGTTAGACTGGTTTGTGGCCTATTTGGCAAAGGTCTCCAGTCGAGGGCTGTAAGCAACCCTGGTTTTGAGCAATTTGCACTGAGCTGATGCTCTTAGTGGTGCCCAGACCCGGCCTGGTCTGTCACATTAGGAAAGGGCGGGGGAGTCTAAATTATCCAGGTTATCCCTTGAGCCCACAGAAGGGTAAAGATGGGATGCACTGTAGAATGTGAGTAATAATGCCTTAGTCCACGTCCTCAGATCCAATGTGTTGGAAGGTTCTTCTGCACTGTCTTCAGTCTTTGACTCAATTACGAATCTCCCTCTTCCACTCAGGAGCAGGGGTGAAAGGAACTTAACTTTTTTGCAGGTAATATCCTATTGCAACCCTCCCGGAGGAGGGGGGGGGGGGGAGAGAGGGATCAGAACAGAGGATTGGGAGGGGGTTGCAATAGGACAGTGCCTGTAAGAAATGTAAGAATGAGATGGAGTTCAGGAGGCTTAGAGCAGGTGGCTGGGAGCTGGGGGAGGCTCAGGACAAAGAGTTCAATTCCTACACAGAGGGGGTGTAGGAATCATGCCAAGGGGTTGTCAGGTATGGGGGGGCTGAGGGCAGAGGATTGCATGTGTGTCTAGAGCAGTGTTTCCCAACAGGGTTCTGCAGACCATCATCGGGGTTCTGCGAGAAAGTGTGGAATAAATAAATAACATTTTTTTTGTTAAAATGTAAGCTGGCATATATATATATATATATCAGCTCTATACAAATAAATTTTCTTGACAATAATTTAGCAGCAATTGAATTGCGCTCCCCACTGTCAACTTTTTCTGGCCAAGCAAACATTTTCATAGGTAGGGGTTCCTTGGGATATGAACAATTATTTTAGGGGTTCTTCCATGGGAAAAAGGTTGGGAATCACTGGTCTAGAGAGATCAGGACTGGTAGTGTGGCCATGGCTCTGCCCGGCTGCCTGATCCCTGGGGCTGGCCGAGATGGTAGTGACCACACTACCTAGCTGCCAGATCTAGGTCCCTAGGGCTAGCTGGAGTGATGGAGACTATGTTGCCCAGCTGCCCAATCCCCGGGGTGTCAGAGACCTCGCTGCCTGGCTGTTCAAGCCTGGCTGCACTACAGCCATATCACCCAGCATGCCAGAAGCATCCAGAGGGATGCAGATGTTTAAATAATTAACTGATAAACCTAGGGTTATTGGTTAATCCAAATGATTACATGCACACTCCCCCTCCCTTGCTGCCTCTGTATCAGAAGCAGTAAGGGGGGGGGAAGGTGGGAGTCAGTCCCCATGGCTGCCAGTTCCCATGGAGCTGCCTGCCCCCCAAATGCTGCCTCACAAAGAGGCAGCAGCACGGGAGGCAAGTGGGAGCCAATGCTTGGGAGAAGCTGACTTCAAAGCCTGCTCCCAACAAGCACGGGATCCTGTGGAGCTGCCTGCCCTCCTGCCACCAGCACTGCTGCCTTTGTATCAGGGGCAGGAGTGCAGGGGAGGGTGCAGGTGGGATACTAGAGCAGCCCTTGTCTGTGGGGGGCCCAGGCTCCCCGCGGACAGAGGCTACTTCAGCATCCCACGGAGCAGCCTCTGTCCACAGAGAGCTCGAGCACTGTGCAGACAGGGGCTACTATCACCTCACCTTACTGCCTCTGTATGAAAGGAGCTGCGTAGAGTGGCAGGAGGACGCCGGTCTGTGCGGGAAGCCAATTTTTAAACCAGCTCCCCTTTGCCATTCCACACTGTTGCCTCTGATACAGAGGACATAGCGCTAGGTGGTCAGGGGCTCTCTGGGAGTGGGGCAAACTATTTTAGTAACTGTTTAATCACTAAAAATTGTTGCAGCTACACGATTACTAAAATAAATGATATCTAACACCCCTAATCGAGGGTGCTATCTCCAGCCAGCCAGTCTCCTACCAGTGTACTGAGGCACGCTGGCTTACTTTCATCTTTGCTCAAGAGCCACTTGCACAAGGAAACTTTTCAGAGATTAAGAAGAAGTTTCTCATCTTGTGCAGTAATTGTGTTTCTTCAAAATGTGTGTTCCATGGGGTGCTCCACTACCTCCCCTTCTTTTCCTCTGCTTCATACAGGTTAAACCTCTGAAATCTGGCACTCTCTCGCCCAGCAACAACTGATAGTTGCTGGGGCAGAGAGCTTGATGGGAGTGAGGGCAGCTAGGGTCAGGAGCGAAGCCCTGGCTGGCAGCAGCGGGTCTGGTGGCTGGGAGCCCCTGCTGGGCCAGTGGCCATGAGCACAGCCTGGGCCAATGTGGTGGAGAGCCCAGTCCTGGTGGGGAATGCAGCATCAGCTGGGGTCAGTGGCAGTGGAATGAGCATGGCTGTGAACTGTTCGCAGTTCCTTATTCCCAGCCAATGGGAGCTGTGGGAAGCAGCAGTCAGCATGTCCTTGTGGCCCATATCACTTCCTACAGGTCTTATTGGCTGGGAATGGTGAACTGAGGCTGGTGGAAGCTGCAGGGGGTCAGGCCTGTAGACAGACAATGTCAGCAAAATGTCTTGTGACCTGCCAGTGGATTATCCTGATGGGATGTGTGCTGTCCGTGGGCCACAGGTTGCCCACCACTGACCCCTACAGGGATACATCTGGAAGAACCACCACTGCTGCATAGGGAAGTAACCTCATCATGCCCACCAAACATGTATGTGTGGCTTAGTGATACAGCTGGCATCATAGATAATGAATGATTGGTGTTCTGCAGAAAGGCAATGTGGGCAAACTTTTCAGAGATCTGCAATTAAGATAGACCCTGAAGATAGATATGTTGCTTCCCCTCTCCAGCCTTTAGTCTAAGAGCACATCTACACAGCAGGGCAAAAGTCGAATTAAGCTACGCAACTTCAGCTGTGTCAATTGCATAGCTGAAGTTGAAATTGCTGCATTCGGCTTTTAGTGCAGCCTGCACAGCAGGATGTCAAAGGAAGAGCACTCTTCTTTCGACTTCCCTTTACTTTGTGTAAAATGAGGGTTACAGGAGTTGGAGTAAGAAGTTCTGCAGCTCACCATTATTTTGAAATAATGGCTTGCTCTGTACATGCGCTCTTTGTTATTTTGGAATAACATGAGTTATTCCAAAATAACGCTGCTATGTAGACATACCTTAAGGACTCCTTGTTGTTTTTGCAGGTAGACTAACATGGCTATCCCTCGGAGACCTTATTATTTTGAGCATTGTGATTAATCTGGTATTTTGGTATATCTTTTGCATTTGGAAAAAGATTAAGAAAAAAAGAAAAAAGGAGATGAATTTGAATTTGCAGTGAGAGACAGCAAGTCAGTGAATGGTTTTGATCCCAGCTTTTGAAGCTTTAGTTAGTAGCCAATCTGAGGAGGTAAGTGAGCCAAGCACAATGGGCAAAAAAGAAAATGGTGAATGATTGTTCTGTTAAGTAGCTTAATGTTGTTTTATTTTTTCTAGAGATAAAATATCACCAGTATACCATTAAATATCTAGGAGTTGTGCTTATCTGTGTAGAAAGAAGCCATTTTGCTTTCAGCATTATTGAAGACTGTTACAGAGGAGACTCACTCCTAGGCTACGTCTCCACTACAAGTTTTCTCAGCAAAAAATATGCAAACGAGGGACTCATTTGCATGAGTCATGATCTCATTTGCATATTTTCTGCTGATCCGTTTTTGCACTGGGGTTTTTGCTCAAAAACAAGAATATGGACATTTTCTTTTTGCGCAAAACCCCCTTTTTCCACAAGATTGGTAAACCTCCTTTTTTGGGGCATAAGGATCTTGCGGGAAAAGGGGTTTTGTGCAAAAAGAAAATGACCACACTCCTTGTTTTTGCACATAAACCCCAGCGCAAAAACAGATTGGCAGAAAATATGCAAATGAGATCACAACTCATGCAAATGAATCCCTCATTTGCATATGTTTGCCGATAAAACTCGTAGTTTAGACGTAGTCCCAGTGTTCTCCATTTAGCATCTGTTCTATTTTCTTTCTCTAAAGCATTTTACACAAAGTATAGGTTTTACTTTTTGCATGGGAACATAAAAGCCGAGGTAATTAAAGAAGAAGAAACAGAACTTGAACATTAAGCTCGAGGGAAGTAGTTTATTTGGCAGTCTGCTGTAGTTTTTGGTTAGTAGCTGCAATCCAAAGGCTTCTAATACCCAAATGGCTTTCTTTTTGGTTTATTTCTCATGAGAGAGAAAAATGACAGAAAAGATCCAATTTTAAATTTCCAACATATTTGTACGTGTTCTCTTGTGTTTGAAAGGATGATTTATTAACTACCACTGAGGTAGGCTTTTCACTGAGGGAATATACATACCAGAAATCCTGCAATTAATCTAGACTGAAAACTAGAATTTCATACAAGAGCTTCTAAACAGAATGCCACAAATAAATAAACTGGTTTGGGGGAATGACTGAAAGCAAGCAGTCACAGGAACCTGAACCTCTCACAGATGGGCCCGCTAGGAAGTTTAGGAATCAATTTGCTATCATTAAACTGGTTCGTGTCTACACCACAATTGCAAAGTGTGTGCACCTTATGTATACATGCCTGAGCTAGATTTAATCTAGCTATCTTATGTTCTGAGTGCTTCCATGCCATCTAGCCCTGAAAGTAACTACCCAAGATTCCAGGCAAACAGGCTGTGTTGAAGCCCATTCTGCCATAGCTTCATTTCTCTGGAATCCAAGCTAGCTACATTAAAGCTAGCTCAGGTACATCTACACAACTTGCAATAATATCTTAGGATTGTGATGTAGACACAGACTTGAATACAAATCTTCAATAGATTAGTTTTTTCAGCTGTCATCTGAAGAAGTGGGCTATGGCCATGAAAGCTCATGATACCATTGACTTGTTTTGTCAGTCTTTAAGGTGCTACTAGACTTTGTTGTTTTTTAAGTTTTTCCTGTTACAGACTAACTTGGCTACCCCTCTGAAATATTTAGTGGGAATAAGTGTGGTAGAATTGAGGCCAATATGATTATTGACTATGTGCAGTCAGCCAACTTACCTGTGTAGAAAGAAGCCATTTTGTTTTCAGCATTATTGTAGCATATAGTCAGCTGCCAGCTACTGGGGAATATCTGTGCCAAAAAAACATGCTTAGGTACTGCAGGGAGGTTTCCAAGTGCCATGAAGGTATCCAAGAGAATCAGTGGCTGGATTTAGACTATCATGTGATTCAGTTATTTTTCTGTCATTTCATTATAAATCATGTCTGATGGCTAGAAGTACATAACCTTGGTGCTGCCTGTGTTGGAGAAGCCTGTGTTTGACAATGAAATAACCAAAGTCTGAACAAATCCTAAAATGCCATTTCAATTATAAGACAGGTTTTATTCGGGTTGGGAGGTGGAAACCTGAGTATATGTCTGGGAACAACAGCCTTGCTAGTTTGCTGGTATAGTGCTTAATATGGGGGTGGGAGGAAAAGTGATAAAATCAAGTGAGAAAAAATATGACTTAAGGATGGAAATCGCCTACTAGCTCTTCTACTTCATCACCTTCCAGTGCAGGAACGTGTCCTGTGTTGCAGCATGCATTATATAGCCTTTGCATCCCACTGTGTGTGTGACAGTTCCTCCTCAGGGGCCATCCACAAAAGTTATGAGTGATTACAGCCTGTAGCTAAAGAGCTTTAATTCTTTAGTTCATACTGCAGCAGCTCATGCTTTTAGTTCTAAACTTCTCCAGTTCAGTCTCCAGTGGATTGGTCAATATGGTAGCTATCATATAATATCCAGATTTCTTTTAAAGTATGATTCTACTCTGAAGAATGCCAACATTAAAAGTGGTGCATTCTTTATTTAATAAAGAACAAAGTTATCAGGCACACAGACAAACATGATAGGTTGAGGAAGACTCAGCATGGCTTTTATAAAGAAAAACCGCACCTCACCAATCTATTAGCTTTGTTTGAAGGGATCAACAAATGTGGACAAGAATGATTCCATGGACAAAGTGAACTTTCACTTTCAGAAAGCTTTGACAAGGTCCCTTACCATAGGCTCTTAATCAAGTGGCAGTCATGGTGTATGAGGGAATGTCCCTTTCATGGATTAGTAACTGGTTAAAAAGTAGGAAACAAAGGGTAGGAATAAATGTTAAGTTTTCACAATGGAAAGAGGTAAATAGCAGGATCCCAAAGAATCTGTACGGAAACCAAAGTTGTTCAATATATTTCTAAATGTTCTTGAAAAAATAGGTAAATAAGAAGTTTGCAACGTTTGCAAATAACAAAAAAATTACTCGAGAGAGTTAAGTCCAAAGCTGACTGCAAAGAGTTACATAGGGGTCTCACTAAACTGAGCAACAAAATGTCAGATGAAATTCAATGTTGACAAATGCAAAATAATACACATTGGAAAACGTAATCCAAAGTACATAAAATAGCTGGGGTCTGCAAGAATTGTTGACAATCAAGAAAGAGCTCATGGAATCATTGTGAATAGTCCTCTGAAATGATCTGTATACTGTGCAGTCATAAAAGCTAACAAAATGTTAGGGCCATTAGGAAAGGGACAGATAAGTCAGACAACATCATAATGCCATTATCTAAATCTATGCTAACTCACACATTGGTTACTACTTGAAGTTCTTGTTACCCTATCTCAAAAAAAGATACATTACAATGGAAAAAAGTACAGAGGAGAGCAACAACAATGATTGGGGGTATGGATCAACTTCCACATGAGCAAAGACTAAAAGACTGAGACTTTTCAGCTTGGAAAAGAGTTGGCTGAGGGGAGATATGATAGAGGCCTATACAAGCATGAGTGATGTGAAGCATAATAGGGAAGTATTATTTATCCCTTTACAAGAAACAGGTGTTACCCATTCCAATTAAGAGGTAGCAGGTTTAAAACAAGTGTAAAGAAGTAATTCTTCACACAGTGCAAAATCAATCTGTGGAATTTGTTGCCAGAAGATGTTGTGAAGGCAAAAAGCACACAGAGTTCAAAAAAGAATTACATAATTTCCTAGAGGATCAATCCATCGATACTATTAGCCAAGATGGTCAGTGGTCCAAACCCATGCTCTGGAAGTCACTAAACTTCTGACTGCCAGATGCTGGGACTGAATGAGAGAAGAATGGATTACTTGTTCTTTCTGAGGCTACGTCTAGACTGCTTTCCTCTTCCGAAAGAGGAAATGCAAATGAGGAAAGAGGAAATGCAAATGAAGCGCTGATTAGCATTTTCTCGTGCTTCATTTGCATATCCTTTTCCAATCCTTTTTTCCGGAAAAGGTTTTTTTGAAAAAAAAAAAAGCAGTCTAGATGGGTTTTTTTGTGCAAAAAACCCCTTTTTCAAAAGAACTCTCTAAACCTCATTTTTTGAGGAAGAAGGGTTCTTTTGAAAAAGGGTTTTTGTAAGAAAACCCCCATCTAGACTGCTATTTTTCCGAAAAAAGGATTAGAAGATGTTATGCAAATGAAGCATGAGAAAATGCTAATCAGTGCTTCATTGGCATTTCCTTTTTCCTCATTTGCATTTCCTCTTTCGGAAGAGGAAAGCAGTCTAGATGTAGCCTGAGTGAAGCATCTGGTATTAACCACTGTTGGAAGACAGGATACTGGTCTAGATGGACCATTGGTCTGATCCACTATCATGTTCTGAGGTACTCAGTGGTTCTGCTTCCTCATTGTATTCAGTCATATTTAATGACAGAAATAAGAGAAAATGTCTTGCTCCAGCGTAGATGGTTCTACAAATGTAATACCACAGAACTAATGCAACTATGAGAGAGAGAGTTGGCACTCAGCATGGATTGGCACAGTATAAATCTGGATTCTAGTCTGGATAATGTATCATCAACAACATGTTTAACTAAGAACCAGTTCTACAGTCCCTAATCAAGCAAAACTTGCCTGATTTTCATTTCCAAGACAATTCTGTGCTAAGTTATATTTCCACACACCTAATGAAGAATCTGAATAGTGGCCTGTTTTCTTTCCCCAATAAATTTACATATTCATTCTTTGTTTAGATTTATGCACCACTTCCTATTAAGGGCTTTGATATGCAGAGAGATAAGGCACCCAAGTTTGTTCTCTCTGTGTGGTTGGCTGTTGATTTTGAGATGTAAAACTCCACTGTTGAGGACAGACTTTCTGTCCAGCTAAGAATGAGTAGAGAAATGGAGTTTTTCATTGAGAGAGGCCATGACATTAATAATGAGGTAAGTGTGTTTACATGTTTGCACATGAATTTTGTTAGATAAATAAGACAATGAATAATCAAATTATAGACAGAGTACCACCATGTACTATAATGTCCACAGAGTATGACAATGCCACTTGATGATATGTCCTATTTTAAATGGAGGAAATTATAACTCACTGAAGACATAGCTAAAAAATATTAGGAAAATGTATTAACTGTCCAAGATTCTTTTCAAACTCCCCTCTGTACTATCATTTGGCAGACATACTTGTTGTATAGTCCAACAAAACTCTGCAACTGTCCTATTGCAAAATAGCTGTATCTGAGTAAGCATATACTCATCATCATAAGACTTACACAGCACTTTTCATTTTCAAACTATTGTACAATGGTGTCCAAAAGAAAGAGCAATTTCTTCATAGTTACTCAGCAGACCAGTGGCAAATCCAAGAACCCAGATCTCAGTCTATTCCTATATCCACTCCACTGCCACCTTTATGGCCTAATTAAAAGCCTCTGAGTCCTGACTGAAGACAATCTTTGACAATCAGGGCATGTCTACACTGGGGAGTTATTTCCAAATAACTCTCCTTATTTCGAAATAACAAGGTAAGCGTCCATACAGCAAGTCTGTTGTTTCAAAATAATTTTCAAAATAATTTTGAAATAACAGGCTTGTTATTTCAAAATAAGAAATAATAAAATGAGGGCGAACACCCAGTGCTTTTTTTGTGATGGTACGGCCCAGAACGGCATACCACCACCTATCTTCCCAGCCAACAGAAAAGGAATGGCATTTCCCCCGCACATACCAGCACCTGTTTTCCTGGGATAGCTCAGCTCCTGATGGAAGCTTGCTCGGGACAGGGGTTTGTTTGGTTTTTTTTTGTTCCCAGGGTGGCGTTTTGGCTCTTAAAGAGGCCGCAACTGCATTTCGGCCCCCAGAGTGGTGGTGGTGGTGGTGGGGTTTGCCTCAACAAGTTTGCCCCAGCGTACCAACATCTTTTTTCTTACAAAAAAAGCACTGATAACACCTATTTTGAAACTGTTATTTGGGGAGTTATTATTTTGAAATAACTTATAGACATAGCTTCAGTTACGTAACCTAGGGTAGCTATGTTGCTGAGAAGTTGTTGAGTACACTGGTCCAGCAAAACATATGCTGAGCTACATCTTCCATAGGAAAGTAATTTACTAAGAGTTTGTTTTAAAGATCCATTTAAAGACAGGCTTAATTGTCTTGCTTTCCACTTAACAGGAGCTGTCCTCATAGCCAATTCTGGCCTTCCAGTGCATCCCCATGTTTGGAAAGGTCTCATGTTTAGTTTATTTACAGGGTTATACTCAAGTTTGCTCCTCTTCCTGCAGCCCATGAGGGGAGCAAAAGGGTATGCTGTCTTATGGAGGTGGCTGGTTTTTAAATCTTTTGGTTACTGATATTCTTTCCCTTTCCAATGTACGGACTACAACAATTTAAAAAAAAGAATGAATGGGAAGCAGAAATAAAATCTACCTATAGTTATACTTGTGCTTGATTGTGTAGGAATGGGGTAGACAAAGGGCCAGAGCTGAGGACCACGCTCAGCTATACATAGAGCAGACAAGGATGCAAAACCAGTTAAATCATCACTTAAGAACATAAGACCATGTAGCCCGGTATCCTGTCTGCTGACAGTGGCCAATACCAGATGCCCCAGTGGGAGGGAATGCAACAAGTAATCCTCACATGATCCCTCTCCTCTCACCCATTTACAGACAAACAGAAGCTGGGGACATCATTCCTCCCCATACTGGCTAGTATCTATTGATGGACAGAATCTCTATGAATCTATCTATCTTTTTTGAGCCCTGTTGAAATCCTAGTCTTCACCACATCCTCTGGCAAGGAGTTCTACAGGTTGACTGTGAGCTGAGTGAAGAAAACTTCTGTTTGTTTTAAACTTGCTGCCTATTAATTTCATTTGGTGACCCCTAGTTCTTATATTGTGGGAACTTTTCCTTATTCACTTCTGTCCTCTGCAGCACCAGTCTTCTAATGATATGTTCGAACTTTAGATATTTTTATTATATAACATTTTGAAGCTTCTATGTTCTAAAGTTACAATGAAATAAAAAAACCCAAACAAACAAACCCTAAATCCATAGAAGGAAAGTCCTGCTGGATCTTGATTTTTCTGCCTCTTCTTGGTTTCTAAGTTGGCTAATTGAAGCTACCACTCTCCAACAGAAACATGGGATTCCCCAGTTGCCAAACTGGAATTTGAACTCTTTCCTTAACACTATGATATCACAACATTGGTAAATTGGATCTGTCACTTTCCAAGCGTAGAAGGGTGTCCCTGGCTGGCAGACTGGAATTCATGCTTTGGTACTGGTCCAGTTTGAAAGAGGAGGATACACATCATTGAAAATGTATTTTTTTTATTACTTTTCCTGTGTCTCTCTCCTTTTCACAGAAAGAAGTGGAAATTAAACTTGAGAGCTACAATAGTTATTTTAGAGATGTTCTCCCTTTTTCCATCTGCTTCTTTATATCTTAATAAAAGCATGCATACACACATAGCTTCTCTTTGCTCAGGCTCATAGATATTACTTGGAGTTCTGCCTGAGCAAGGACTGCAGGATTGGGCCTAACAGATAGTGACAAATAACCCAGACACAGAAAATGAAGTGTTTGTATTTCAGAGAGGAGAATTGTCAAGAAGTGGGCAGGCACTGTCTCCCTTGCTTGATAGATATGTGAATTTATTTAGATATCCTCCCCTTCCCCTCCTCCCCCCTGCCCCCCCGCCCATTCCTTAACTGTATCTCCAATTGCCCTGCTTAAGCTGCTGGATTTTTTTGTTGAGATAATACATTTTTATGTGAATAGTTTTACTGTGCAGAGAATTGAATATGACAGAAGATAGAAGAATTAAATCTGGTCTTGCTTCACTGCTTTTTCATAAAATAAACTATTTCCTTTGTAGCTTAGACTAACATTTCTATTATTTAATTTTCTCCTTCTTTTAAAACCAAAATATGAGAGAGAGAAAGAGAGAGAGAGAGAGAGAATTCTTTTTGCACAGTTGTAGAACTAGCCTATGACCATTAAGGTTTTAAGAGCATGCTACTTACACTCAAAGGGTATGTCTACACTACAAAGTTAATTCGAACTAACGGATGTTATTTCAAATTAACTTTGATAGGCGCTACACAAGCGCTCCGCTAGTTTGAACTTAATTCGAACTAGCGGAGCACTTAGTTCGAACTAGGTAAACCTCATTGTATGAGGACTAAGCCTAGTTCGAACTTACTAGTTCGAATTAAGGGGTGTGTAGTCCCTTAATTCGAACTAGTGGGAGGCTAGCCCTCCCCAGCTTTCCCTGGTGGCCACTCTGGCCAACACCAGGGAAACTCGTATGCCCCCATCCCGGCCCCGGCCCCCTTAAAGGGACACGGGCTGGCTACGATGCCCGTGCCAGGTGCAAGCCTGCCAGCACCCAGCCAGCAGACCCTGCACCTGGCACGGCTCGAGCCAGCCACCCGATGCCCCCCAGCCCTCCCCCTCTTCCCGGGACCAGGCTGGCGGCTCCTGGGAGCTTGCCCGGGACCACAAGAGGCGGGCACCCGCCTGGTGTAGTGCAGACATTGTGGACCTTGTCCATGACCTCCGCACTAAGCACAGGAAAGTGGCCGTCTAGGGCAGGATAGCTGCCAGCCTGGCCACCCAGGAACAGGTGTGCATGAAAATTGAGGTGGTCCACTGAGACCCCCGACCCTGAGCCCTGAGCTTACAATGGCCGTACTGGGTCAGACCAAAAGTCAATCTAGCCCAGTAGCCTGTCTGCCGACAGTGGCCAACCCTAGGGACCCTGGAGGGGATGGACCGAAGACAGTGACCAAGCCATTTGTCTCGTGCCATCCCTCTCCAGCCTTCCACAAACTTTGGGCAGGGACACCACTCCATGGACCCAACCTCCATGAATTGATCTCACTTCTCTTTAAACTCTGTTCTAGTTCTAGCCTTCACAGCCTCCTGCAGCAAGGAGTTCCACAGGTTGACTCTTTGCTTTGTGAAGAACAACTTTCTGTTACTAGTTTGAAGCCTGCTACCCATTCCTTTCCTTTGGTGTCCTCTAGTCCTTCTATTATGGGAACTAATGAAGAACTTTTCTGTATGCACCCTCTCCACCCCACTCATGCTTTTATAGACCTCCATCATATCCCCCTTCCATCTCCTCTTTTCTAACCTGAAAAGTCCCAGTCTGTTTAGCCTCTCTTCATATGGGACCTGTTCCAAACCCCTCATCATTGTAGTTGCCCTCCCCTCTCCCACCCTCTCTCTTCCCCTCTCCCACCTCCTTTTCCCAGTCTCCGCCAGTTTTGTTCAATAAAGAGAGATTCTATTTTTGAACACAATTGTCCTTTATTTTGTACATCAGGAGGGGGGGCTAGGGAAGGGTAAGTGGAAGGAGGTGAGGGAAGAATGGGGTACGAGCCCCCGATGGGGAGGACTGGGCTGGCTCTGCGGGCTTCTGGGGGTGGAAGCTTTCCTGCAGCCCCCCAATTGCCCCCTCTCCCCAGATGGCAGCCTGCGGCAAGTGCAGCCGGGCTGATGGCTGAGTGGTGTGATGTGCCCAGTGTGGGTACTCCGGGCAATCCAAGCCAGGACTGCTTTGCAAGCGGGGTACCCCTGAGAACTGTCTGTCCGGGGTGCGGGTTGGGTCCCTTTAACCACAGCCCTCGGCTAGCCTGAGACTGCAGCTCCACGCTCTAAGTCCTCATCTGATGCCCTGCCGGCACTGCTTCCGGCCATCCTTAACCCCGGTTCAGGGTCCACTCTGTGTGGACATGCTAGTTCGAATTAGCAAAACGCTAATTCAAACCAGTTTTTTAGTCTGGATGCGTTAGTTCGAATTAGCTTAGTTCGAATTAACTAATTCGAACTAAGTTAGTTCGAAATAGCGCTGTAGTGTAGACATACCCAAAAGTATTTGGTATTGTATAAGGGGCAGTCTCCTCTATCTAACTAGGAGACTGTGTACTTTTATTATTATTTAGTGTATACAGACTGGTCTAAATATATAGGGATTCTATAAATACACAAATGCCAAGGTACCTGCCTCAAAGATTTATAATATAGACTAACTCCAATATACTGCAAACACTGCAGAACATAGGGTCTGACGTGAGAGGCTTTTGCATCAGTGTGAAGATCCCTAGCCCCTGTTACCTTGAGAAGAATCATTGATACTTACTATTGGACAAAATGACTTTTATGCAGCAGAGAAGTGTTTAGAAGTTCAGGCTGTAATTCAGACAATCAGAAAGTACACAGCATAACAATTCAGACATAATATTGCAGCTAAGAGGTTATGACAGGGAAGAGATTATGTTTTGAGGAATGCATGAAACAGGTGGGCTTTGGGGAATGACGACTTTGGAGGAGGAGGCAGAGGATGATTGCCAAGGAAGATTTTGGAAGATGGTTTATATACATATATATTCATGTTTAAAGTTTAGAAGGAAAGCCTTTCAATATTTCATAGAATGAGGAAACACATCATTCTCTCTAAACCACCTGCTTGCACTGAGATTAAAGGTCTGTCTCCTTCACCGCAATGTAAGTCAGTAAAGGTTTGTATATCATACTGAGAAGGTATTAAGACTTCAGCACAGAGAGCTGAGTCTCCCTGTTATATGAATGTACCATAGTAAAGGAATCTTTGATTATAAATATATTGGTATAATTCATTATAAGAAGTGTATCTTCTGTGTAGTGAAGTTAGGATATTTTCAAGATCATGCTCTGTGGAGCTCCCTAAACCATGCAAAGGTTTGATTGCTTTATATTGCAAAAACAGCAGCATTTTGGCTTCTCTACAGAGTGTGTAGAAGGAAAGTTTCAGTTGTCATACTACACATAAGGGTGCATTTTGAAGGAAGGAAGCTCAGGTGTCATAAAAACATAAGAAATAAAACAGGTAAATAATGAATTGGTTCACAACTGTACAAGCACAATATTCCAGCTGATTAAGATTGAGGTCTCTCAAATCCTTACATTATTCTGATCTTGGAAGGTGTTCCACACAGATCAGCCTCTGTACCAGGCTCAGCAGCTGAACTCAGTGAAGCTTCCTTCAGGCATGGAAGACTGCCACCACAAAACAAACTTGCAGAATCAGGGCCTAATTTACTCAAAATTTTGACTCAGTGAGAGATTGTTTCTATAATACCCTTGGGATGCCAAGTGATATTTAATTTGTCCCTGGAGAGCTTCCCCATGTAAGCAGTTTGTAGGAAGCAAGGACCAAAAGACAAATAAGATAAACCTAGTTGGTTTTTTTTTTTGTTTTTTATACTGAAGGAAGGGAAAGAAAGAGATGAACAAGGATTTGAGGCCAGGGAAAATGGCCAGCAGATGAAGCTGGCTCGAGGCCATTGTAGACTAGGAGATATTCTGGGTTTAAGGATTTAGGAGCAGGAGCTGGAGGAGAAGCTCCAGGACTGGATAGAAACTTGAAGCATTATACAAAGTGCAGGGACACCAAAAAGAGAATTGTCACTGACTTAAGGACTTTGAATCCTACCCTAGCAAGAGCCCCAGGCCTTAGCAGCCCCAGAGGGAGGAGTGGAGGAGAGGTTCTAACAGGCTATAGGCAGAGAAATTGGGAATTCTTTGTGCTGTGCCTGGCAGAAGTTGACAAGGCCAGAAAAGAGAGACAAAGCTGAGATTCTTGAGGCCATTAAATGCCGCCAGCTTCTGCCCACAGCCCCAAGCAGCAGGCAGGATAGGAGCTACCAGCCTTGGGGGAATAGCCTTGGAGAGGAGAGCTGGCTCCTGCGGTAGGACCCTGCAGAGAAGAGGAGGCCCTGGCTAGGCCGAGGACTTAGTCGTGCAAAGCCGGGGGAGGGAGGCTGCCTCGCAAAGGGCTTTAGGACCCGGAGGCACCAGGGCTTCCCGCGGCGCTAGGACCTGGCGGACGGGGCGCGGAGCCGCTCCGAGATGCTGTGGACCACAGCACCACCTACTTACTGCTCGCCAGCCCCGGCGCAGCCCTCGGGCAAGCCCCGCGCAGCCCCGGCTGCTGAGGGCGAGGGCCAGTCCCAGTCGCCGGCACAGCGCAGCTTAGCGCAGTCGGGACTCACGGGGCTGCAGCTCCCCTGGTTGCTCCCCAGCACAGGGCGGGCGAGGGGCACGGTGCAGAAGCCGCCGGCCCATCTCCCGGCCAGGCAGCCCCGCGGAGCCGCCTGCCGCGGAACCTCCGCTCCCCTCCGCGGAGCGGTCTCCAAACTTCGCCTGCCCACGTGTTGCTCGCGGGGAGCCGGGGCCGCAGGATGGCTGGGGTCGCCCCACTGCTTGCCCCTCGCTGAAGGTAGGGGCCGTGCCCCAGCGCCTGCCCCCTACTAGCCCGAGTCCCCGGCCCCCCGGCGGGACAGACAAAAGAGCCCGGCCGGGCGCAGCCCCCTCGGGCAAAGCGGCGGCTCTTGGCGGGTCGCCCCTCCCGCCTCGCTTTTCCATCCCCGTGGCCTCGGTGCAGCCGGCGTGTGGGGGGGGGGGGGGGGGGTGGGACTAACCCCCGCCCCCCACCCACATAACCACCCCTCCCGCTCCGTGTCCGCAGATCAAAGGCGATGCAGGGAGCGGCTGCCACTTCGCAGCGCCTGGCCAGGGGAGCGGCAGGCGGGTGGTGACTCCGCAGCCGGACGCGACCGCCGCTGCCCCCCCGCGCTCAGCCTGGCACCTCCGCTCCCGGCCCCGCCAGCCGGCTGATTTGCCCCCTCTGCGGCGCTGGGAGAAGCTGCCCCTCCTCGCCGCCCAGGATGCGGTTTCGCCTCGTCTCCTTTGCCTTGCTCGTCCTCAACTGCATGGATTACAGCCACTGCCAGGCCGGCCGCTGGAGACGCAGCAAGAGAGGTCAGTAGCCTGGACCCGTGCGGCCCGCGGCGGCTGCCCCTCGGGGCGGAGGAAGGGGGCGCTCCTGGCCCCCAGCCGTCGCAGCCTCCTAGAGTGACTTAGTGCGGAGCAGCAAGTGCGGCGGCCGCGTCCTCCCCGCTCCCCCGAGCCGGCCCGGGACGTGCACCCCCCCCCCCCTCAGCTGCCCGGCAGGTGGATGAAAGTCCCATCGCCAGAGCCCCGTTCCCCCACCAGGTCCGGAACTGCTCGAGACACTCAGAGCGCCCGCGGGCTGGGTGGCCCCAGGCAGTGGAAGCGGTTGTCCGCCGGGAGCAGCTGCCTTTGGGAAGGGGGCGCATTTGTCAGAGCCGCTGCACCAGGCGTTACCCTGCGGGGTGGGGGGGGGGGCGGTGCTGTGAGCTGCAAGGCTCGGTTTGGAATAGGGGAGCCCGTCAGTAAAGGGGCGCATGGCGCGTGAGGGGCCACTGCCCACCCCAAGCACCAACGGGGCTGGGGCCCGGGACATGGCATTGGGCGTGCAAGGGGACAGAGCGGCCGGGAAGGCAGAAGCCGCAGGTTCGCTAGACTAGAGTCACCTGCACGGTCGTATTGCAGCGCCCGCTCCCCGCTGCTGTGGTACCCGCGTGTGCGAAGCGAGCCAGCCCTCTCTCCTCGGGACTGAAAGCGCCCACTTAGGTATCGTCCGCGAGTCGTGCAGCGCCTCGCGCAGCCGGAGACACCCCCTCCCCTTTGTCCCAGGTGACAGTCATGACAGCGCTGGGGATTCCCGGCGACTAGGTCCCCTGCTAGGAACGCCTCGCCCAGCCCGGGAGGCGATCTGTTTGTAACGGGCTCTGTGGAGCAATGGTCCTGCCTCCGGCTCTGTTAAACTGGTCTCACTTTAGCCTGGGTGCTCCCGGACTGAGTCCATGCCCTTTGTCAAGCGGATGCAGCAGCTCTCCGTCCCAAGCACGCCCGACCTCTTGTTTTACAGAAGGGATCTGGATTTATGCCTATGATGATTAGTTGCACATGGCAAATTATTCTACCCGTCAGAAGTTATTAGCTTGCATATATCTACAACGACTAATGAGCTTGTATTTACCACTGGAAGTAGACTACTTTGTCATTTCCCCTTTAAATGATTTTTAAACCAGTGAAAGGTTTTTACACTATACTGTTAGAGGTGACTGGTTTATATCAAGTTGAAAAGAAAATCTAAATGTAATTTCAGGGACTAAAATATGGTTTTGTTAAGTACAAACTGGTTTAGGCTGGGAGGCATTACATCCAGTTTAGAGTTTTGTTTCTTTATTGTATTGTCCCAAGAAATGTTTTGGATACTTTATAATGTCAGGGGATTGATCATTGATTTAGGCAGACGTTCATTTTTAGAAATCGATCTGAGAAATTCTTGCTATTTAAATAGTGAGTTTGTTGAAATACACATTAAAGACACACAGAGAGATGATTTTGTATTATGAATGCATTTTAGAGAATTAGCATAAAGTCCTAATTTGTTTCGTTTCCAAAACCTGGAGGCTTTCAAAAACTGGAATTGCTAGAGATTAGTAATTGATGTTGTGGAATATGTCATTACAGCACCCATGTGGACAAAAGTGTTACTGCATCTTCTCTATACATTTCACAGCTGTTTTTCTGGTTCTGGGCTTCATCCATAACAACTATAGGTATCTATCTAAACTTAAGTAGTTATATTAATTTTCCCTGTTTTCCACTCTTCTTCCTCCCACTGTTATGAACAACAGAAAATCTGGAAATTCAGCTACTATTCCTTACATTTCATAAGACATTGTAACCAAAAGGTTATTAGTAACCTGTTAACATCTCCACTGCTTAGCAAATATAAGTCCTAATAAAACCACAAAGTAGAAGAGGCTTATACTTTCAGGCCAATGTAAACTTCTGAGAGGGTCAAAATTACATTGTAAAATGATTTAGTTCTGATGTTTTTCCAACAGATGGTTTGTAGAATTAAATTTTTGTATGGGTGACTAAAACTGCTGCAGTCCTTTAAAGTGACCAGACTGACTATCTGTGTTAACAAAGGGTATACTGTGTCTTTAATTAAATGTGGAACTACTTAGAGTGCTGGCTAGACAGTGAAGGGTGATAGTAGTATTTCTGCTTTACAACACAGCTTAAGGATTGCATTGTGGGAGTATAGAAATGAATAGAGATCTAACTTGAGTTGCGTGAATTGTCCCCCTACAAAAACTTAAGCTGGTTTTAATTGATCTTGTGTTCACTGATTGATCTTAGACCAATTGTTGTACTTGTTGGACAACTGGCTTTCCCAAAGAAGATTGATTTAAATTAGTTTCTTGATGGACATTTGCTTGCTCAATGAAATAACATTGGTATTGACAGTTGACTTATTGGACCAGTTTAGTGCTATTACCTTAGGCTTTTATTTTGGACTGAGGAGAATGCAATATCATTTCAGTCTATAAACTTAAAGAAAGAAAAGTGGCTGATGATAAAGTTGAAGGCAAAATGTGTAAATATATTTGAAATTATGACATTTACCATGCAATACAGACTGAATAAATGTCTTAGTTCAGGATTCAAAATTCCTGTAATTTTATAATTTTTTCTTTTCCCATCTGCAAATAATCAGGCATTCACTGTGGGGTACTGGCAGTTAGAACTTTTCTGGCATTCTATTTGTATGTTATGTGATCTCAGATGCTCCATAACATTGTTTTCTTAATGAAATAAAATTCTTGGCATCGATCATTTCTCCTACGCAGTAGGAATCAGTTGCATCCAGTTTGGAATAGTAAGCATATCTATCATATTAATTATTTTTTTAAATAAAAGCATTTATGTGTATAGGAAGTGGGGTTTGTAGTTAGCCTATTCCAGGAGAGTATAGTAAATACTGGAGAAGGCTGATCACATGTTTTCCTTCCTCCTTCTCCCCTTTCCCATTCCAGACCAAATTATGTAACATAGTGCAATAAAACTGATGAAAAACTTGAGGTTTACATTCTTTTTTCCTAGCAGGCATTGTTTTCATATTGTTAGTCTGTTAAACAGAATAAAATAAACAGGTCACATCAGACATTTACTCTTTACATTCCTCAAAAATCAAGAGATTTCTATTAGTGCAAGAGGAGGAATTAAAAATAAATGTGTAAGTAACTGTCATTACTCTACACATAATTGTTTACTGCTTCAGCACTAAAACATTATTTGCTATGGTTAATTTGTATCCTTTTCTTGTTTTGTAAGGCATAATTGAATTTTGCATTCTTTTGGATACTTACTTATTTTGCTTTCATACTGGTTTTATAGTGTTTGCTTTCATACTGGTTTTATAGTGCCTATGTTGCATTCAGGTCCCTATCTCCCTTAATGGTCACCAGCTTGCCTCCTGTGCCTTACTTGTTGCAGCCAGAATCTTGGTAATGCCTCTTGGGGTTGAGCAGTTATGATGGAAGCTGCCTTATGTTGACCTAATAATGTAGGTGTCTATGCTACCCAGTGACGTAGCTCACCAGTAACACTGACTTAATTTGTCTACCTCTATAAGAGGTGTAGTGTATAATTCAACGTTGATGGGTTGACAGAGAGCCAGTATAGATGCAGCATAGTGTAAGTCAACTGAATTGGCCTCCAGAAGGTGTCCCACAATGCTTCACTCTGACCACTCTGGAGAGTGTTTTCAGTTCTACTGTACAGAAACGATGTGCAGAGGAAATAGCCCTTCCCTTCTTAAAGCCCTATTTCCTGTTTGGCCAGCATGTAGAACTCACTAGCCCAAGTGATCATTGTGACTCAGTGCTTCAAATGAGCTCCAGCCTGGAGTACACAGGATGTGGTGGATCTTATTGGTCTTTGAGGAGAACAGTCTGTGCAGGCATAGCCCTGATCCAACTGAAGCAAGGTAGACATCTATGAAAAGATTGTGTAGGGCATCGGGGAGATGGAATAGGTAGGGACATGCAACAATGCTACATGCAAATCAAAGAACTTTAGCGGGGATTTCAGAAGACAAGGGGTGTGAATAGTCACTTTGGTGCTGCACCATAGACATGCTGCTTCTACAATGAGTGGCATGCAATTCTTCGTGGTGATGCTACCACTGCCTGCAAACACAGCATGGGTACCTCCCAGGAGTCTGAGTGCCAGGCCTCCTCAGTCAACAATGAGGAGAATATTCTGGGCAAGGAAGAGGAAGAGGAGAATGGGAGGCAGGTGAGAAGTGGATCCATTCTCCCTGAGAGCCAGGAACTATATTTAACCCCAGAGCTCAGCTGGTTACAGAACATCATGGTGGCTGAGCATGGTGCTGAGGAAAGCACTTCTGTTGAGTATGCAATTCCAAACAAACCGAAGAGGTTACATGTTCTGATTTTTTACGTTTAATCTGAAGAAAAAGTAAAGTGCAGTGGTAATTTGCTTCCCAATGGCTGCTCCAGCAACACAGAGTGTGCTCCCTGGAGAAGACTGTTTCTGTGCACAGGGATGGCTTGAGAATCCTTCTTGGAGATCTCTAGAAAATGTCTGTGGAGGCACTATGCAATCCTTTCCAGAAGGATTCTAGAGAGGGCTGCCTTATTTCTTCCACCACAGTGGGACACTTTCCAATGCCGCTCCAGTGTTAAGTCTGCTAGTATCATTGTGGTACCCAGCATAGCAGTATAAGGACCAGGTCTGTACCTAGATGCTTGCAGTATCTATTCCCTTGCTGCTTCTGTTACCCTCAGGAGACTAATGTCACATTAGGTTACATGGGGAAACAGTGGAAGCTTTCTTTACAAATGCTCATACTGCGAACAATAGAGCATGTGATTCATCCCAAGTGGTGACTTCCAGGTCCCTCAGCCATGCTTTCCCTAACATGCTGGTGATTCGGTTGGCAGAGATGGGTGTTGACCTCAGATTCAGGAAGTCCAGGGTGACTATTACCAGCAGTGACAAGGGAAGACGGTGTGAGCTTCCTGTGTTCTTTTGTGGTCACAAATTCCCCCATCCCCACCCCTAGCTGCCTAGGACAAAGATCACAATTTGCAAAGCTTAACCCTTCTTCCTGGTCTCAAAGCAATGTCCATGTTGCTTGCAGGGAGTGGACATTATTTATCTGTCTTCCTGTGCTCCTGACATGGGTTTCCCTTAATTTGCAGCTCAAAGTCCATTGTCCATGCCATTGGGCCATGCTCACTTTGGCTGGGACAGCCAACTGGTTTATTGGCTAGCTAAGGATTCTGATTTATGCTCTGACTTGCACCAGAGGGTAATAAGGGAGTTTTTTTTTTTAAAAAAAGCAGCCTTGCACTAAATTCAGGGTATAACTGATAATGATTGCCATGTACTTTGCATCCCTTACAGTGGAAAGTTTTAAAAACAACAAGTAGTCCTACAGCACCTTAGAGACTAACAAAATATATATATATATATAGTATCACGAGCTTTTGTGGGCAAAATCTGCTCCTTAGGTGAGCTTGGCTTCAAGCACCTCCTCCACACCAGAGGAAAGACTTTCACAGCTTAGAAGACAAAAAGAAAAAAAGAGAAAGTGTGATGATATGTTCAGTGAGATAATGCTTCTGGGACAGCTGACATGGAGCTACGTGCCTAGAGGATTCCATTGTCTGAAAAACTGAACCTGGACCTGGAGAGCATCCCAGGAGCATGAGTGTGCCTCTCAGGATGAGGTGGTGTGGATTATGAAGAACCAATCAGACATGTTGAGGCATCTTGTTGAAAAACAGTTTGAGGCTAGAGTCCTTTTGCAGTCCTTTTGGAACTGCCTGTGGGGAACCTTTTTTGACCCACAGAAAACTCAGTCGGGAGCCACACACAAGTGAGAAGCACAACCCTCCCTTCCCCCCACAAAAAACAAAACAAAACAAAAAATCCCTCCTCATTGATGTAGCCCTTGACTGAGGAGAAAGACATTCCCCACATTCTCCTCACACACCAGAGCCTAGGAGGACCAAGCCTAGTATATTTTGTGTGCTTCAGCCCTGTGGTGGAGCAGCAGGTGGACTGAAGTGCCAGCATGGTCTCCTCAATGCTGGGGGGTCCCCTGAGCCTTGGGGACTGGTTCCAGGCAAGTTGGGGGCTGTGTCTGGCCCCTGGGCTGCTGTTCCCCACCCCTGCCTTAGATGTTCCAGGACGTGGTGGTGGGGAAGTTCAGTAACGTTTCCACTCAACACAGGGAGACAGTACTGAGACCAAAAAGCAGCCATTCATTCAAATACATTTAATAAACAGGATTGCTGTGCTTTCACAGGCAAGTTGACTTGGTTTCTTCACTCCCGATGTTATCACACTGTCTGCCCAATGTTAAATTCTTTTTCTAGACCTTCAGTTTTTTTATATTTATGCAATAAAAGTATAAATGTTTCTAGAATGAAATGCTCTTCCAGTCATGAGGGTTGGTTTTTTTTGGGGGGGGGGGGAAGAGGAAGGGAGGGAAACCAATTTAATGGAGGATATTACACAGAAGGTATTACACTGATAAGCAGTGCACATTACCGTGACTCATTAGTAAAGTGGGTTTTCAACACCTCCCAGCAACATAGAGCTCCTTGCTAGGCTCTTGCTGCTCAAAATTAGCTTATGTGCCTATGTGGTTTCAAACCCCACCCCTGCAGAAGCTTCTCTCCCTTTGTTTTACAGATATTATGATGCACACAGCATGCAGTGATAACAATGGATATATTGTTCTCAATGAGGTCCTACCTAGAAAGCAAACCATACCTACTATGCTTTAAATGTCCAAAGACCCATTCCATCACCATTCTGCACTTACTCAGCTTATTGCTGAACTGCTCTTTACTAGTCTTCAGGTACCCAGTATATGGCTTCATGGGCTTTGGGAGCAAGAGGTAGCCTGGATTTCCCAGGATCACTACTGGCATTTCAACATTGTCAATGGTTATTTTGTGATCTGGAATGAAAGCTGCTGATTACAGCCTTTCTGAACAGAGCTGTGTTTCTAATAGCGAATGTCATGCACCTTTCCTGACCATCCCATGTTGGTGAAATGCCCCCCATTATCAACCAGCAAGCAACACCATTGAAAAGTATCCTTTGTGGTTTATAGATTCTTTAGCAAGGTGGCCTGGTGCTAAGCTATGGATATGCATGCCATTTATTGCCCCACTGTAGTTAGGGAACCTCTCACAGCAAAACCATCCACCATGTCCTGCACATTTCTCAGAGTCACTGCCCTTCTCAGCAGAAGTTGATTAATAGTCCTGCGCACTTGGATCACAACAGGTCTCATGGTGGATTGACCAGCTCCTAATTGATTCCCCACTGACTAGTAGCAGTTTAGTGTTGAAAGCTTCCACAGAAGGATCAATACTCGCTTTTTCATTGTCAGAAGAAGTCTCATTTTAGGGCTGCTTTGCTTCACAGCTGGGGAAAACTCTGTACAAAGTTCCTGGAAAATGATCTTCATTTGAAAATTCTGTAGCCACTTCTTGTCATCTCATAGCTGCATTATAATGTGCTCCCACCAGTCAGTGCTTGTCTCCTGGGATGAGAAACAGAACTTCACTGTGTTCAGCAGCTGTGCAACTGCTATCAGTAGTTGGGAACTGTTTCATTCTGTGGCTTACAGCAGTGCTGCTTGAACGACATTGCAATGTTCTGTGCAACAGCTTCTGTCTCTGCTTGGAAAATACTACAGGGCAAGGTATGAGTTGTATGTAATTCTCATAGCAACAGTGCACAGCCGAGTGGATCCATGCTTCTCAGGATATGGCATGTGTGTGGTTAAGCCAAGCTTTTGAAAAAAGGCATAAGAAAGTATGACTTGTTTGCCATTGATATCATTGTAGGAAGGAAAGGAGGAAATGGCATCGAAGGAGGCCAAAGCTGTGTTCCTATTCCCCCGGGAACAATATTTTGGTTTCATGAGGCATTTCAAGTCTTTTCCCCACCCCCTGTGACTAGTAGCACTATAGGATAGCTACCCAGAGTACAGTGCTTTGTGCATCAAGGTAAGTGCTGCTAGTGAGGATGCACTCTCCTGACACATTGAGTGTGCTAAGGACATGCACCACTGACTTAATTACTGTGGCAGCTGGATGTCGACTTAAATTAAGTCAATTTAATTTTGTAGTATAGACATGCCCTTGTAGAGTGAAATCAGAAGTAAAATATTCATATCTCTGTCACCATCTCAAGAGCACTCTTAGGGTATGTCTACACTACTGCAGTAAATCGACCTAAGGTATACAATTCCAGATATGTAAATAACATAGCTGGAGTTGACATATCTTAGGTTGATTTACTGCCATGTCTATATCACACTGAGTTGATGGAAGACATTTTCCCATTGACTTACTTATTCTTCTCAACCAAGACAGAGTCTGGAGAGTGATTGGGATCGTCTGGAGAATGATCTGCTGTTGATTTGTCAGGTCTTCAGTAGACCTGCTAAATTGACCTCCAATACATTGATCTCTGGAGTGTTGATCCTAGCTGCCATGGAGATGCAGCCTGAAAGTGTAACCCAAAGTCCGCTGATCTCAGTGAAACTATCTTTATTACAATCAGTCTCTTACTCTCACTCTAACTTGGAACACCAGCTTTTTCCAGCAGATTTCCTGTTTTATTTGGATGTCTATCAGTTATATTCTGCTTCTTTTGATGCACTTTGGTGTAAACCAAATTCACCTTATTAGTCATGAAGTTGTATAGACAAGGCACAATACTATTTGTAGTAATGTGGCGATGAGTCAATCTGCCACAATACCTATGTTGTAGAAAGTTTATTATTAGGGCTGTCAATTGATGTGCGTTAATGCCTGTGATTAATGCAGGGAAGGTGTTAGTGCTGTGCTGCTCCTTTAAAGTGCTGAGCATTAGGAGCCTGGGATCAGCTGGAGTCCCCAGATGACCCCGGGCTCCGTGCAGTGCTGCCCCTTTGAAGCGCCGGTCTGACACTTCAAAGGGACAGCCCAACGTGGAGCCGGGGATCTGCTGGGTGCTCCAGCGGATCCCTGGCTCCACGTTGGGCTGCCCCTTTGAAGTGCTGCTCCAGTGCTTCAAAGGGGCAGCACATTAGGAACTGGGGATCAGCTGGAATGCCCAACCTATCCTGGGATCTGCGTTATGCTGCCCTTTGAAGTGCCGCAAATAGCCCAACATGGAGCCAGGGATCAGCTGGAGCACCCAGCTGATCCCCGGCTCCACGTTGGGCTGCCCCTTTGAAGTGTCAGACCGGCGCTTCAAAGGGGCAGCACTGCACGGAGCCCGGGGTCAGCTGGGGACTCCAGCTGATCCTGCGCTCCTGCGGTGCTGCCCCTTTGAAATGCCACCACAGCTTTTCAAAGGGGCAGTGCATGCAATTAATTGTGATTAAATTTTGTAATAGTGCAATTAATCAAAATTTTTAATCACTTGGCAGCCCTATTTATTATTAATTATGCTTTTTATATTTGTGCCTAAAGTGCTAGGGAATGATTGTGCTAGGCACTGTACAAATAGTGTAGTTGGTCATCCATGATGGAAGAGCTTACTGAACACAGAAATAAGATAGACACAGGGTGTGGGGGAAATGATACAACACACAACATTTAGTGAAAGCTTTCCTCCTACAACCGTGCATCTGCTCTCCTTTTCAATTTCCTATACTGCCTTTCAGTTTCCTCTTGATTCTATGTAGGTATTGTACTTCTTAATTTGACAAGGCAAAGACCACTCATCTGGTGGGTTGTTGGCTGTGTTAATATTGCATGTTAGCATCAAGGCCATTCCTCTTGCATTCCCAGTTTTCCATTTCTCATATTTTTTGACAATCCCACATTTTGTAAGAATACCAGTCTTTCTGAAATATTTCTTGTGCACTAAGCCCTGATGACACATTTTATTGTTGTAAGTATGCAAATGCACAGCATCTATTAGGCGGCATGGGCAGGACCAATGACATGGGAGGGAGAGGCAAAGAGGGAGGTTGCCCCAGGCCTGGCAATTGAAAAGGGTCCAGGACTTCTGGTCAGCTCCTCTGCAGCACTGGCAGAGGCCAGAGCCCCTGCCCTTTACATCGATGCAGAAGTGCTATGCCATATGCTCTGTGCATTTTTGAGGGCTGGGAGGAGGTTCGCTGCACTCTTGGTAAGGTGGAGGGCTGGCTGCCCACAGGCCTGCCCCTTCCATCTGAGTCCCTGTCCCTTCCAGGTACAGTAGAGCCACTTCCACTCCCAGCTTGCCCAGGGCCCACAAAGGCTGTCAGTCTGCTGGCAAAACATACTTCACAACTAATTCCTCACATAGAATAAAAGGATGGAGATTGGGAGCTGTTGCATTCTTGTAATATCTGAATTTACCTAGTTTGGAAATGACTTAGGAAAATGTTATATTCTTTGTTTCTTTTAAAAGACTATTTCAATTGTTGTGTATAATATCTGGAATAAGATCTAGCATTTAAATTGCATCTTATTAATATACGAATAAGGTTATAATGCCATAGCTCAAACATTATGATTTTACTATGCTCCAGATGCCTGGATCAAAGGTTAAATAAATTCCAGTTTGAGAAAAAAGGGAGAAAAAATATGTGTAACTGTCCCATCTCATATATTAAAAGACCATAAGAAAAGGTCTTTTAATTTTCTATAGTCACCAGCATATAAATATGGGGCTCTGCTTTTTTATAACATTGATTACAAGAGAAATCTCCCTACATTTTTGTGGATTTAATGGATTTCCTTGAAAAGGAGAGGTAGTAGTTTTTCTTAATCAAGCATCTGCAGCACAGATCTAGTGAAGTAGTTTTCAAACTTTTCCATACTATGACCCAATGTTATAGCAGAAAAAAGTTTTGGGATACCCCCCCCCCCCCCCCACACACACACACTTCTCTACAGTTATTGAATAGGGAAGCTGGTTCCAACCCCTGAGACTTGATTGTGATTCTCTAGCTTGAGAACCCATGATCTAGTGTGTAGTAACTGATTAAAGAGTCTGCTTCAGATTAAACGTTGTGTGTTTATATAACTTAGTTACAGAATTTGATTTCACCTTATTCTATTCTTTCATATAATTTAATTTATACATACGCATACTAAATTATCTTCACAGATTGTTTGGCGTAGAGGGTGGGAAAGGTTGGCGACATAGTAGAAGCAGAAGGCTATGCTGGGAGCTTGACCAATCCAGCCTAGGGAGTGAGTGTGAAGTTAATGGCAATTTAATCAGAATCTGCTTTTATATACATTAAACTTTCAGCCCTTGTGGTTACAAAGAAAACACTGCAAACACAAATCCAGCATAAACTGATGTAGTGCAGCTTCCCTAACTGTGCAGACTGAGGGTATGTCTACACTACCACCCTAGTTTGAACTAGGGTGGTAATGTAGGCAACCGGAGTTGCAAATGAAGCCCGGGATTTGAATTTCCCGGGCTTCATTTGCATAAAGCCGGGCGCCGCCATTTTTAAATGTCCGCTAGTGCGGACTCCGTGCCGCGCGGCTACACGCGGCACAGACTAGGTAGTTCGGACTAGGCTTCCTAGTCCGAACTACCTAGTCCATGCCACGTGTAGCCGCGCGGCACGGAGTCCGCACTAGCGGACATTTAAAAATGGCGGCGCCCGGCTTTAAGCAAATGAAGCCCGGGAAATTCAAATCCCGGGATTCATTTGCAACTCCGGTTGCCTACATTACCACCCTAGTTCGAACTAGGGTGGTAGTGTAGACGTACCCTGACTGCCTCAACTCACACTGATGCTTAGAAACTTGCCAAGGCTGTCCCAGAATGAGATTTGTGACCAGTCTTTTCAGTTTTCACAACTGGTATTCAGAATCTGAGGAGAATTGAAACTGAGATGAATCAAGCTGCTTTCTCATTGCTGCTGCATGAAAAGACTGGTAGCAGCATTGTCAGGCTCTGGAGATACTCATTAGGATGGAAAACAAGGCTGGGTGAGATATAAAGTAGTGCCATTCCTTCTCTGCATCTTTGTAGCAGCCAAGAAGGCAGCTTTGTGGTGAGGGGAGTTTATTTTGACAGACCAAGGTCTTCAAATTTCAATACATCTACTAGTTGGAGGGTGGTGTGAAAGCAGAGAGACAACACCTCTAATTGAGGGATTTCACAAGTATCTGTTTTAGCTTCAGGTACATATCACATTTTTTCCTCCAGAGATTAAGTGGATTTCTGACAGCCTCCAAGACCATCAGCAGAGGGTGAGAAGCTAATTCCACCCACTGACCTTGGATAGTTCTGCCTCAGACATCTCAAATTCTAAGAAGTACTTGTGGCTTTGATCTCCATTTACCAAACTGTGGACAGTGGAGAACTTGCTGGTCTGGCTGGTCATAGAGGCTATGTCTACACTGCAGACTTTTGTGGAAGAGGAAATGTAAATGAAGCCCTCATTTGCATATCTCTCACTTTCATTTGCGTATCTTCTTCCAATCCTTTTTGCGGAAAAGGTTTTTGCAATAAAAGGCCCTGTGTCGGGAAAAAAAAAACCCTTTTGCACAAGAGCCCTTATTCCTCAAAAAATGAGGTTTACAGGCAAGAAGATATGCAAATGAGAGTGCAAAAAACCCATAGTGTAGATGTAGCCTAGAGTGCTGGCTTCTCTTTGTGATGATGATCAGCTACTATGGTGATGCAAATAAACTGGTTCATGTCAATTTGCTGCAATCTTCTCTATTCTTAAATATGATTAAGAAGCCTAAATAATTGTCTTAGATTTGGTGTAGTGAGCCTGGCATGAGAGAGGCTGGTGATTGCCTTTCCCAGATTTTCCTCTGTATATCAAGAATTGTTCCACTTACAGGACATAAACCAAAAAATATAAAATGGGCTATGTGGGGTCATATCTTTATCTTTTTCTTTTTTCTTTTCTTTTCTTTTCTTTTCTTTTCTTTTCGTTTCTTTTCATTTCTTTTCTTTTCAAGCATCTGAAGAAGTGAGTTGTATCTCACAAAAGTTCATACCCTAATAAATTTGTTAGTCTTTAAAGTGCCACTGGACTCCTCGGGGTTTTTTTTTTTAAGCAGAGGAAACAGTAAACATCCTAAATACTTTGATCAAATAATGGAAAAGTGAGGAGAGATGCCCAACGAACAATCTCCTATTAAACTGCTGTTCACAATATAGAAGTTTGACATTCCCTGATCCAATATAATAAAATAGGCTCCTAGAACATCATTTTGGTGCCTTCATAGTTTGCAGACTCTGAAAATCAATAACTAAATCAATCACATATTCCTTTTCTCAAAATATTTAATCAATCGTGGGAAAATACTCAATGCAGCTAAAAGCTTGTGCCCCTTAACTTCTGGGCTTTTTGAGAAAAGCTTATGCTGTACTCTTAGGCTACGTCTAGACTGCAGAGCTTTTCCGGGATACTGGAAGTATCCCAGAAAAACTCTGCCGCATCCAAGGAACAGGTCTGCTTTTCTGAATTTTTTTCTGGAAAAGCAGATGCA
The DNA here is from genome assembly GCF_052426305.1 of Pelodiscus sinensis. Lineage (NCBI taxonomy): Eukaryota > Metazoa > Chordata > Testudines > Trionychidae > Pelodiscus > Pelodiscus sinensis. The sequence goes on from NC_143053.1 coordinate 32,012,295, forward strand.
TTTTGTTAGCATCCCTGTAAACCTTGTTTTACAAGGAAGAAGGGATGTTCCGAAAGAGGGTTTTCTTCTGACATTTGGCCCCATGTAGATGCGCCAATTGTCGGAAAAGCATCTTTCGGAAGAAAAGCGGAAAAAGATATGCAAATTGTGTTTCACAATTTGCTTATCTTTTTTTCCAACTTTTCTTTGTAGTGTAGAGACAGCCTTACTCTCTTCCCCACCTATCAGATAAACAGATCGTGTTTGAATGACTTCTACAAATTATACCTAGTGTTTACAATAATCTTACACATTTTCATAAGTATGTTTCAGAGTAAATTGAAATGTTCCTTTGTCTGAATTTTGAACATTTATGGATGAGGAAATCAGCAACCTCATATTTAGTCAGCAGAAGACTATAGGTATCTTTAATCCTTTTTAAGAAATAGAAAACTCTATACAAAGGGAATTAATATTTGCCTACAAATAATCCAGAGCAGATGGATTAGGGAGTGACCAGTCACAGACTTTACTCCTCTGGATCCTGTCCCTAAATCTTCCAGATTTTTCTTCTTTGTTATCGGAAGCATTTTTTACTTACAAATGTAAACACACCCACATGTTATGTTGGAAGAGAAAGGAATATGGCAGGGAAAGTTTCTAAAGAAATTACACAAAAACCAGTATAGCCATTTTAACTTTTAGAGTCTATGTATACCGGGTGTCTTTTGTACCAGGGCAGCCTGTTATGAAGTGTTGGGGGGTCCCTGACCCTGCACCCCCATTCGCAGCCAGATGTGACTCTCAGCCAGCAGGTAGAACAGAAGTTTTATTGGTTCACATGGACACAGCGTAGCACAGGATCGTTGTTAGCACAGGTACCAAGAGCAGACAGCATTATTAATCTTGGGGAGAAGGCGTCCCGGATCCAGAAACAATAGTAAAGAATAAAATTGTCAGGCACGTAGAAGAACGAAATTTGTTGGACAAAAGTCAGAATGGTTTCTGTAAAGGGAAATCCTGTTTTACTAATCTATTAGGGTATGTCTACACTAAAAAGTTAATTCGAACTAACAGCTGTTAGTTCGAATTAACTTTCATAGGCGCTACACATACAAACCGCTAGTTCGAACTTAATTCGAACTAGCGGAGCGCTTAATTCAAACTAGGTAAACCTCATTCTATGAGGACTAACGCCTAGTTCGAATTAAGGGCTGTGTAGTCACTTAATTTGAACGAGTTGGAGGCTAGCTCTTCCCAGCTTGCCCTGGTGGCCACTCTGGCCCAACCCAGGGAAACTCTTCTGCCCCCCTCCCGGCCCTGGAGTCCTTAAAGGGCCACAGTCTGGCTACAGTGCCCGTGCCAGGTGCAAGCCTGCCAGCACCCAGCCAGCAGACCCTGCACCTGGCATGGCATGAGTCAGCCACCCACTACCACCCAGCCCTCTGCCTCTTCCTAAGACCAGGCTGACTGCTCCCAGGAGCTTGCCTGGGGCTGCAAGAGGCGGGCGCCCACCTGGTCTAGTGCGGAGATCGTGGACTTCATCCTGGTTTGGAGGGGAGGCCTCCAACGTCCACAATCTCCACACTAGGCACAGGAAAGTGGCCATCTAGGGCAGGATAGCTGCTAGCCTGGCCACCAAAGGCCACATGCGAACCCAGGAGCAGGTTTGCATGAAAATCAAGGTGGTCCAGTGAGACCCCCGACCCTGAGCCCTGAGCTTAGAACATAAGAATGGCCGTAATGGGTCAGACCAAAGGTCCATCTAGCCCAGTAGCCTGTCTGCCGACAGCGGCCAACACCAGCTACCCTGGAGGGGATGGACCGAAAACAATGGCCAAACCATTTGATTCGTGCCATCCATCTCCAGCCTTCCACAAACAGAGACCAGGGACACCATTCCTACCCCCTAGCTAACAGCACTCGATGGACCCAACCTCCATGACTTTATCTAACTTCTCTTTAAACTCTGTTATAGTTCTAGCCTTCACAGCCTCCTGCGGCAAAGAGTTCCACAGGTTGACCATTTGCTTTGTGAAGAACTGTCGCTTATTAGTTTGAAGCCTGCTACCCATTCATTTCATTTAGTGTCCTCTAGTCCTTCTATTATGGGAAGTAATGAAGAACTTTTCTTTATGCACCCTCTCCACACCACTCATGCTTTTATATACCTCTATCATATCCCTCCTCAGTCTTCTCTTTTCTAAGCTGAAAAGACACAGTCTCTTTAGCCTCTCTTCATATGGGACCTGTTCAAACCCCTCATCATTTTAGTTGCCCTTTTCTGAACCCTTTCCAAAGCCAAAACATCTTTTTTGAGGTGAGGAGACCACGTCTCTACACTGTACTGAAGATATGGCGTACCATAGTTTTATACTTCCCCTCCTCCTTCTTCCCCTGGCTTCCCCCTTCCAGCTCCCTCCTCCCAGGTTTCCCCCTCCCCTCTCCCACCCTCTCTCTTCCCCTCTCCCATCTCCTTTTCCCAGTCTCCCCAGAGGTTAATCCCCCCCAGTTTTGTTAAATAAAGAGAGTTTCTATTTTTGAACACGTGTCCTTTATTTTTTACATCAGGAAGGGGGGCTAGGGAGGGGTAAGTGGAAGGAGGTGAGGGAAGAATGGGGTACGATCCCCCGATGGGGAGGACTGGGGTGGCTCTGCGGGCTTCTCGGGGTGGAAGCTCTCCTGCAGCCCCCTGATTGACCCACCCAGATGGCAGCCTGTGGCAAGTGCAGCCGGGCTGATGGCCGAGTGCTGTGATGTGCCGAGTGTGGGCACTCAGGGCACTCCAAATCAGGACAGCTTTGCTGTCCCTCATTGAGGTAGACAAGCAAGTGGGGAACCCTGAGAACTGTCTGTCCGGGGTAGGGGTCAGGTCCCTTTAAGCACAGCCCTCGGCTAGCCTGAGACAGCAGCTCCACGCTCTAAGTCCTAACCTGATGCCCTGCCGGCACTGCTTCCGGCCAGCCTTAACTTCGGTTCAGGGTCCACTCAATGTGGACATGCTTTTCGAATTAGCAAAACGCTAATTCAAACTAGTTTTTAGGTCTAGATGCACTAGTTCGAATTAGCTTAGTTCGAATTAACTAATTCAAATTAAGTTAGTTCGAATTAGTGCTGTAGTATAGACATACCCATAGAGTTCTTTGAAGGGGTTAACAAATATGCAGACAAGGGGGATCCAGTAGATATAGTATACTTAGATTTTTATAAAGCCTTTGTAAAGGACCTTAACAAAGGCTCTTGTGTAAATTACATTGTCATGGGATAGGAGGGAAGGTCCTTTCATGGATGGAGAGCTGGTTAAAAGACAGGAAACAAAGGGTAGGAATAAATGGTAAATTTTCAGAATGGAGAGGGGTAACTAGTGGTGTCCCCTAAGGGTCAGTCCTGGGACCAGTCCTGTTCAACTTATTCATATATGATCTGGAGAAAGGGGTAAGCAGTGAGGTGGTAAAGTTTGCAGATGAAACTAAACTCTTTAAGATAGTCAAGACAGAAGCAGACTGTGAAAAACTTCAAAAAGATCTCACCAAACTGAGTGATTGGGCAACAAAATGGCAAATGTAATTTAATGTGGATAAGTGTAAAGTAATGCACGCTGGAAAAAATTTGGGGCTAATTTGGCTACAACAAATCAGGAAAGAGATCTTGAAGTTATCGTGGATAGTTCTCTGAAAACTTCCACACAGTGTTCAGCGGTGGTCAAAAAGGCAAATAGGGTGTTAGCAATTATTAAGAAAGGGATAGAAAATAAGATACAGAATATCTTACTGCCCCTGTATAAAACTATAAAACTTGAATACTCTGTACAGATGTGGTCTCCTCACCTCAAAAAAGATATTTTGGCCTTAGAAAGGGTTCAGAAAATAGCAACTAAAATGATTAGAGGTTTGGAACGGGTCCCATATGAAGAGGGGCTAAAGCGACTGGGACTTTTCAGTTTAGAAAAGAGGAGACTGAGGGGGGATATGATAGAGGTCTATAAAATCATGAGTGGTGTTGAGAGGGCAGATAAAGAAAAGTTATTTATTAGTTCCCATAATAGAAGAACTAATGGACACCAAATGAAATTAATGGGTAGCAGGATTAAAACTAATAAAAGAAAGTTCTTCTTCACACAGCGCGTAGTCAACCTGTGGAACTCCTTGCCAGAGGAGGCTGTGAAGGCTAGGACTATAAGAGAGTTCAACGAGAAACTAGATAATTTCATGGAGGTTAGGTCCATAAAAGGCTATTAGCCAGTGGATAGAAATGGTGTCCCTGGCCTCTGTTTGTCAGAGGCTGGAGATGGATAGCACAAGACAAATCATTTGATCATTGTCTTTGGTCCTCCCTCTCTGGGGCACCTGGCGCCGGGCACTGTCGTAGATGGACCTTTGGGTAGATGGACCTTTGGTCTGACCCAGTACAGCCATTCTTATGTTCTCCCCCCCCTTTCATGTTCTAAGCCCTTTCTCTCATCCTAGCCCAAATGAGACTGACTCTTCCCACAGGCCCTACCCTGCAGCCTTGAGTCAGCCCTGCCTCTCCTTTGTCTCCCTTCCCAGGCAGGAGTCTGGCCCCAATACACATTTGTAGTGAGTCATCAGGAATCACAAACAAAACATACAGCAAAGAGCGAACCTAGGATTATAAAAGTAGGCAGCACCCCTTCTATGGCACACAGCCTCTCTGGTATAACCCCCTCCATGTTGACAAGCTGCATCAGTTAAGTCTGAATCTGTATCTGGCAATTTACCCTGGTAACATATTTGGCTTAGCTGCACCTTTGCAACTCAGTGTTGCTCTAGTGCAGCAGTCCCCAGACTTTTTACTTTGCTTACTTTATGGCCTCCTGCCCCACTGGTGTCTGTGTCACACCTCCCCTGGAGCTGGGAGCAGGACCATGGCTCAGGAATGGGGGGAGATATCAACAGGAATAAGAGAGGACGGAGATGGGTGCTACTGCTAAGGGTGGGGGCAGAACTGGGAGTGGAGCCTTGGGCAGGGACAGAGGTCAGCAGCTGGGGCCCTAGGTGTGGGGCTGGCAGCAGGGGCACTGAGTGTGGAGCCAGGGCCAAGACAGAGCTGCTGACACTACCTCCCTGGCCCCTGTGGGGGCTGGCATGGTCTCCAGCTCCGCACCCCTGAATGTCCCTCCACACCTTCACTAGGGGGCATGCCCCACAGTTTGGTGACCTTTGCTTTAGTACATGGGGTCTACAGTAGGAGTTTACGGTGTTATAGTTACACGAGTGCAAACTTCCCAGGCATTGCTCCAAATTGACATGCTGTATGGAGTATGCTCACAAACAATAGCTCTGATCTCTTTGGCCGTGTCCACACTCAGGGGTTCTTTTGAAAAAAGTACCCTTTTTTCGAAAGAACTTCCCCTGCATCCAGACTCAAGCCGCGTTCTTTCGAAATTATTTCGAAAGAACGCGGCTTTTCTTTCGATGGCGGTAAACCTCGTTTCACGAGGAAGAACGCCTTCCTTCGAAAGTTCCTCTTTTGAAGGAAGGCGTTCTTCAATGTAAAGAGGCCGTCTTCGAAAGAGAGCATCCAGACTCGCTGGGTGCTCTCTTTCGAAAGATCCGCCTGCTGTCTAGACGCGATCTTTTGAAAGATGCTCTTTCGAAAGATGCTTTCGAAAGAGCATCTTTCGAAAGAAGCCTGCAGTCTAGACATAGCCTTTCAGTCCGGGCATATGTTAACAACACCTTCTAGCTTCTGCCATGTATTACCACTAGATCAGTAGTGGGTATAATACATGTTCATACAAATCTACTGACATATTTACCTACTAGCAAGTCTGCAGAAAACCTTCTGCCTATTTATATTTCCTCTTTGGATGTTATGTTCTGAAGCCCTTGTACTTGTTTAACACACATCTTGAAATTGCTGCTCTTTTATCCTAAATCTACTCCCTCCCATGATGATCTAGTTACTGTCCCATATGCTGTCACTCCTGTAGAAGGTCATCTTCACATAGGAGGGCAGCAGTCCTACAGTTAATTTCTCTCTTCCATCCAGCAAAGCCCCTTTTGAGACAGCTAGGCAGCCTAGTTTTTCTCTCATGAATGTACTGTTATGGCAACAGCTGAGTGTTAGGAAAGACTTTCAGACCAGATATGAGCCCTGAATTTTCAGAAAGTTTGGATCTGAACATTGTGTCTTAGATCCAACGGTCTCAGATTTAATGGGGAGAATTCAGGAAATCACAAGGCAGTGTTCTTATCACCTTGCCACAGATAAAGGTTGTTGCTCATTAGGATCCATGTTAATATAAAGCTTAACACCAGATGATGCCATAGAATGGCTGCGCTTTAAGGCAGTTGATCAGCTATGGCATCTTGTAGCAATCTTAGCTCTGGACAAGTGTTCTGTACACAGGATAATTTTTCTCAGTGCAACATTGCTATCTAGTGGACAGCAGTGATTCCAGTGATACTGTGATGATAATGGGTTGTGGTTTTTTTTGTTGCGATAATGAAATGTTACAGAATTACAAGAGGGCACCACATTTTTTTCATTGGATACTCTTTATTGGTCCTTCTCCATCTGTGCCTGATTTCAAAGAATTCTCCAGAAGTGAGGTTCAGTAAAAGGGAAAATCTATGGCTAATTTTTTTAAATTGGTTTTTATTACAGTTTTTAAAGTAATTTTTGGTTCTCTTAGAATATGTTTAGAGAAAATGTTTAATTTGATGCAAGTTTTTTTTTCATTTAGAAATACTACAGCAGCAAAAACCTCCTTGTAACCTCAGTGTGACATGTGTGTTATGAGACTGAATATATTCTAAGTGTTAGTTAAGAATATTATAATTTTCTGTAATACATCAGTGCTCCTGGGGACCCTCTGCGTAAGGGCAGTGGGGGGGTATTCTGTGGCCCAGGGGTGCATGCAGCCCATGCAATTCCCCCTCTGCCCTCCTCCCACACCTCTCATGCGCTGAGGTCCCTGCACTTACCTACTTCTCACCTTCTCTCCCAAAACTTCTGTAGTGCTATGAATTAGCCAATTCACAGTGCTCCCGAAATGCTGAAAGGGAGGAGGAGTAGAAGGGATCAGGCCTGTTCCCATGAGGAATCAAGGAAGAGGCCTGGTGGGAGTTAGAAGGAAAGAGTTGAGTGGGGGCAGGGCCTGCAGCAGAGGGGCGGGTTGAACAGCTCCTGGCAAAATGAGAAGTAACACACATTTAAAGCCAGGGCACCTGTGAAGTGCAAAGGGGAGCCAACAGACTTGCTGTGCCCCAGAGAGGGGGCGTGACCTGGGGCAGAAGGGGTGGAACTGTGGGCAGCTGGCCCTCAGTACTGCCTGGAACATGCCGTGTCATGCCTCCCCCAGTAGCCCGCCGAATTGTCTGGAGCACATCACATGGTACTCTGGTGGCAATTTAAAGGGCCTGAGGCTAGGGCTGTTGCTGCAGGCGCAGTAGCAGGGTGCTCTGGGCCCTTTTCAGTCACCAGCTGCTCCCTTTCTCCTCCCCGTTAGTGGGCCTGGAGGTGCATGCTGATTACAAAAAACACTGTGAGAGTCATGCGTTCCCTCTGCATCTTTATGTCCCTTTTACTGGCCATGTAATTTGCCCCTAATAATAGGTTGCTTTATGCTGAAAAGGCATGATAAAGGAGAATAAAACACAATGTATTTAATCTTATTCTTGGGATAAGGGTGAGTGCACATGCCAAGTTTCAGTCTTGTGACCCATTGAGATGGAGGGCCATTCGTTCAGCCCTCTCACAAGCTGTGGTTGTCCATCACTGCCCTGAAGAGTAAATAGACAAGACAGTAATACTGTGAGGGGAAATGGAGGCACAAAGATGCTGTGACTTGGCCATCATCATGCAGCAAATCAGTGGCACAGCCAAGAAATAGAATGAAAGTCTCTTGACACCCAGCCCATTGCGCTACTCATTTAATCATGCACCTTTCTGCTTTGAGATGTCATTATAGTGCAAGCCTCAATTTGACATTTCATAATTCAGGAATGACTATGATCTCTCTCAGCTGATGTGGAAAAAAGAGAGTGATAGTGGTGTCTGCTGTATATTTTCCACTCTATTCTCTCATATGCATGCACATACTCTTAACTTTGCAGAGGCTTTCTAGGGACTGTCCTGGAGAGATCTGGCTCAGCTTCTTTTGGGGGGCAGGATCTCCTCAGATATAGATATTATCTGTGTCTAATTCAGTATGCTTCATTAACCATGCAATGCTCTCAGATGGTGACTTTGTCCTCGATGTTGCTGACTTGGGTCTTATTAGTCCCATTCACCCTTAGGAAAGATGGGAGAGGCAGACGGGTTCTTTTGGGAATCACCAGGGTACAGAAGTTTGGGAAGCTGAACTTTTTGCAGCTTCATAATTCCTGTATCCCCTTTGTAGGAAACCCTGAGATCAACCTCATGTTGTTTCCTATTCTCCAAGGGGAGTGAGGGAGGGAGCAGGAACTCCTAGTTCTTTCTTTTCTTCTCTGCAAGAATTTAGGTCCAACACATTTCCCAGAATATGCCCCTCCTTTTTATATACTGTTTCACATGGAAAAAGGGCACAGACTGGAAAAAAACCAGAAGTAGAAACTTAAGGAAAACTAAAAAAGAAATTGGAGAGTGAAAGTGGAAAGACAGGCTGTTGAATTTATCCCTGAATTTCCACATGTCCCCAGGTGCCTCCCACCTTCCTACCTAGCATTACACAAGCTTTCCCTTCTTCTCTTTCTCTTCCTCCTTTGAGCACTTCATAACACACTCAACGACGCAGTGTGAGTGAAACAGCATTGGGTCTGATTTCAAGCTTGCTCTCTCTGGGGTAAATCAGGAGTGACTTCAGTGGAATTACACTAGCTGTAATACCAGCATAAGTTAGATCAGAATGATGTAGCCTGTGTTCCCTGTAATTTTTAAATGGTGCTTCTATGATTTTTTTTCGGCAGTGCAATTGTAGTGTCAGGCATGTTGAGATTTAATCAAAAAGGCTAAAAGCTGGGCAATTCTTTTAAATAAGAGTTGAAGTTCACTCGAGAAACCAGTTTCTCAGTTCTCTTTCCATCAGACTCTTGGAAAAAAAATCGAGCAGTCTCAAACTTCTATTTTACTTCTGGTAGCATTAGAAGCAACATAAATACATGCATTTTTTCAGCTTTTGGAGAAGGACTGAAATGTGACCCTTCTCAACCAGGATCCTAAAACAGACTAGGTTTCATATTGTTTTCTCTTAATAGCTTTTCAAGCAGCTACTAAGTGAAACTACTGCATGTTCATCCTAGTGTAATCTGAGGCTCACTGGGTAAAATAACATTAGTCTGTGCTACTTAAACACACTCTGGAAGGCTTAAGAAGGAGAGGAAGGAAAATATTTGAGGAGATCAACTGGATGTGGTCGAATACAAGTAACGTCACCTGAGAAGGATTAGAGCTTGCCAAAGCTTGACCTGAATGAGAGACCTCCATTTAGGACTTGTGTTCCTACCAGATCAGCTGCTGGTAGTTTTTTCATGGGCAGTTTTCTACCAGCAATCAAACAATGAAAGGGTCCAGTGATTTGCTTGGCTTCAGTGTCTCAGCTGCAGTAAAGTTAAAAAAATCCCAGTTTAACATTCCTCCTTATTAGCTGCAGCTGGCTCTTTCTAATTACAAAAGTCTTAACATTTTTTCATCTACACTCTGTGGCTTTTATCCTGACTTAGAGCTCAGTGTGTGCTCTCTAACTGATCAAGCACTACACGTGTAGTTCATATGTTTAGCTTTGAATCACTTCAGAAAATACTTGTGTGAGCAGTTTACACTTTAAAACGCCACTTTAGAGTCCAACTGAAAATATAGTGTATAGTGACTACTTAGAATAGTGCAATATCAATGGTCATCTTTTTCTTTTCTGTGATCTAGCTATTAGTCTGTGGTCCCTATAAAGATGCTAACTTCTTTCTATAGATCTTGCACTTCTAGGGTGCCTCTACACTGCACTGTAACTTGAAATAAGAACTATGTAATTTGCATATCTTTTTTCAATGCTATTTTGAAATAGCTTATTTTGTCATTTGGCACTGTCTACACAGTGCCATATTTCAAAATAAAGCACTATTACAAAATGTCCCTTATTCCTCATAGAATGAGGTTTACAGAGACGTTGGAATAGCAAGCCTGAAATAACAAGCTTGTGATTAAGACATGGGATAGCTATTTTGGGATACGCTGGTATCCCAAAATAGTGTTGCAGTAGAGACGTACCCTAGAGTGCCTAGTACTGGAGGATCTCAAAGTTTTTATCCTGTACCTCTATATCCAAAGATAGGAGCTGAGGCTTGGGATGGTAAAAGCTTGATTATTTTTCCCCCCACAGGTGCTGAGGAATGGGAACTGCAGGTGCTCAGAACCTCTGAAAAATCAAGTTGCTAGTGTCTACTTTCTAGAGTAGATAAAAAATGGGATTTTATATAGATATCAAGAATATCTAGAATAATTCAGGATGGCAAAAATTTTAAGAGAGCTATTAAACCTCAAACTTCAAGGCTTAGTTCAGTTTAACTATTAAAGCTCAGGAAAAAGTAATGTCGGTAGACAGATTGCTGCAAATTTGCCTATTGCAAGGTGTTTTATCCCTTCTTTTGTGGCATTTTGTTTTGGCCATTGTCAGAGATAGGTCATTGGACTAGATGGACATTATGGCAATTCCTATGCAGTTATTTTGTGAAAAAAATTGCAATTAAGGAAACTTTAACTAGCTCTAGATTGTGCCCATTTCAATCCATAATTGCTACTTGCCACTTTAGGATGTGCTTGCAATCAGTGTCCAAACCTGAGATAAATGACTCAACTTTAAGGGGAAAGGACACAGAAGTTCAAATTTTAAAATGCTGTGGAGGGGTCATTTCTTTCTCCTAAAGGTTAATATTGTAGCAGTTCACTGTCAGAGCCATTTTATGTGGTGTTAGCCCTCTTTCTGATTTATCAATGGGGCTGACAGACTTGCTGATCCCTGGGTAAGGTGTCCAGTTCCGAGCCTCAGGCAGAAGGGTCGGAGCTGGGGTTAGTTTGTCCCAGGCAGCACTCACACACTGCACAGGATTCTGGCAGCAATTTAAAGGGCCTTGGATTCTGGTCACTGCCATAGTAATGGCAGCTGGGAACCCTTCATAGTTGAGCCAGGACTTCACTACTAAGCTCATATTATCCTTCTGCCACTCCAATCTCATGAGCTCCCTTTCCCCTTCTGAAATCATACCTTTCCCTGGCTTTGTCTCTCCTCCTTTATCAAATTTAAGCTTCTTTCCTAAGACATTGTGTAACTTCACCCTGACTCATTTCTTTCTCCCAATGTCCTGGTCTACACTAGGACCTTATTCTGAAATATAGGCCCCACCTGTTCAATTGTATAAGTGGTGCATCCACGCTACCATTATTTTGAAATAACATGCCTCAAAATTTGAACTCTGTACTCCTGCTTTTCATCAGGAATAATGCTAACTCCGAAATAGTAATTTTGAAATAACTTTAGTGTGGATGCCTTAGTGCCACTAATTCAAACTAATTGGCCTCCGGAAGTCTCCTGTAGCTGTCAGTTCTGACCGCTCTGGCCACACCTGGCATCTCCACTGCTCTCCTCCTCTTGCGGAGCTGTAACAGTCCCAGGAAGAGGAGAAGGGCTTATGCCATGTGGCCAACTTCATGAGCCCTGTGTGAGAGACCAGGGCACAGAGACATGAGCACTCTCAGTGCTCCTCTGGGCCCTCCAATGGCTGCCAGCACTTCTGCTGCTCTCATGGCCCCCACTGCCCAGAGATGGAGAAAAGCTCAAACCTGGACTGGTGCAGAGATCATGGACTTCATGTAGGTGTGGGAGGAGGAGTCCAACCTTCAGGATCTCCACACCAAGAAGAGCAACATTGACATCTGCGGCAGGATCATCAATAGCCTAGCTGAGAGAGGGCAGAGCAGTAGCCTGTGGCAGTGTAGGCTCAAAATCAAAGAGCTGCGCCAAGCCTACTACAAGGCCGGGGAACAGAGCAAATGCTCTGGGGCAGCACCTCATACTTGCTGCTACTATGAGGAATTCAATGCCATCTTGGGAGGCTGAGCAGATCACCTCCCCTGATATAGTTGTGACGTCTGGTGAGGACACGCCCGGTGTAAGCCAGTAGGATAGTGGTGTGGTGGAAGAGGATGACGACAATGTGGAGCTGCTCCTCACCTTGGAGCCGGTCCCCATCTCCCAGGATGTCTCCCAGGATTCTGACAAACCTGGAGAGGGCACTTCTGGTGAGTTCTCTAATTTTCCTTATCTCTAAGTGGGGCCAGACGAAGGGCTGCCTGCTTCTTTCTTGGCCTACTCGGCCTGGGGGGGGGGGGGTCACAGAACAGCTTGTTCACATGGGTGCACATGGAGCTCCAGTCCAGAGCACTCAGCCCCATGGTGCTCTCACACAGGAACCCTTTGATCCTTCTCACAAAGTTCCTGGAGAAGCCTGCCTTACTCTGGCCTCCATGGTAGGACACCTTCTCCCACCAAGCCACCACTAAGTAGTTTAGTCACAGAAACACACAGCAGTGCAGCACACTGCCCAAGTTCATGCCTGCACTCAGTCAGCATTTGCTCCCAGTCAAGCGCAGGGATATGAAGGAGACTAATATCATGCATGGGAACCTGCTAGGAAGAAAAAGAAGAGGGGAGCCTATTAGCACTTTCTCTGGCAAGTGGCATCTGCTGCTCACACACACCTCCCCCAGCCACCTGCCTGTCTTCCAGTGGGCACGGTTTGAAGTTCTCTCTCTGCAGGATGCTGCCAGTGCTAGACCCGATGTGTGCAGGACACAGAAAGAAGCCAAGCCATCCCTCTCCCCCCTCTGACCCGAAGGCTCCTGGCTTGGCTGGCACCCTCCCATGCCTGCTTGTCCGTGTGTTGCACTGTTCCCCTGGGATGTCTGTGCACCTGCTAGAAAGTGCCTGCTGTCTAGGCAACATATGGTTTTACTCGAAGCACATAGCTGGCTCAGAGTTTAGGGCTAGACTTCATACACAGTGTCTCCTGTGATGACTGCCCTTTTAACTTTTTTCACAGTAGGACAGCTGTGAGCTTGGCCCCTACCTCCCACTCCATCTACCTGACTGAGCAGGATCCATGGGCAGAAATGAACCCGGGAGAGGGCACTTCTGGTGAGTCCATCAACAAAAAGGAGTACATCTCCATGGTGCTGCAGGCACTCATAGATCACAAGGGATGCTTCACCAACATCAACATCTTCCATTGGATGGCTGGAAAGGTGCATGACACCTGCATCTTTCAGAACTCTTCCAAAAAGATGCTAATGAGGGAGCAGATGATCTGCCTGCAGTCCCTTGTCCAGGGACTTGAGGCAGAGCACCACAAGAGGGTGGTCAACTGGGAGGAGCTTCAGGCTGCCCGGGAGGAGAGAAAGGCCACCTGGGAAGAGCTGGAGCACCAGCACAATAATATGTTCACCACCCTCATCTCAGTGATGGACTGCATGGTGTCATACATGGAGTGGGCCACCAGCCACCTCCTCGCCCACCCGATGGCTTTCCCTTCAAGGGTTCCCAGGGGCTGCCAGGTCTCCAGAACATGGGGAACTCTAGGGCAGCTGAAGGCTCCAGGCCACTTGGTGGCAGGCACCAGTTCCATTCCTGAACTCTCCTCCCCAATTCCAGGTTCTATACCCAGTTCTTCCCCTGTTGACCTCCAAATACAGATTCTTATTTTTTCAGAAACAATGTATTTTTTGTTTGCTCTGTAGAAGAGGAGAGGGAGGGAGAATGTAAGAAGAAAGGGCAGGGGAAGGGAGGTGTGGGGGATGAAAGGCACAAACAGGGAATGCAGGGGCCCCTTGTGGAGAGGCACAGGGGAAAGTCTTAGAATTGGCTTTGCATGAAACAGTCCTTCAAGGCCTCTCTGATGAGCACAGCCCCTTGCTGTGGTCTACTAGTGGCATGGTGTCCAGCTGCTTAAATTCCTTGGTCAGACATTCAGCCTCAGTCCCTCACCCTGGCAGAAAAGTTTCCCCTTTGCTCTTGCACAGGTCGGGGAGCACACAAAAGGCCATCACTATGAAGGGGATGTTGCACTCGCTGAGGTCCAGATGGGTGAGGAGACTCCTGAACCTCCCCTTTAAAAGCCTGAATGCACATTCTACCACTACTTGGCACCTGCCCAGCCTGGTGTTGAACTGCTCCTTGCTGGGGTCCAGGTGGCCATGTAGGGCTTCACAAGCCAGGGGAGCAGGAGGTGAAGGCGTGTCATCCAGGATCATGATGAGTATGTCCACCTTTTTTACTCTGGGGAAAAATGTGCTGGTGTGCATCTTTTTGGAAGAGTTCTGAAAGATGCAGGTGTCATGCGCCTTTCCAGCCATCCAATGGAAGATGTTGATGTTGGTGAAGCATCCCTTGTGATCTATGAGTGCCTGCAGCACCATGGAGATGTACTCCTTTTTGTTGATGGACTCCAAGGCATGGTGGTCAGGGGCCAGGATGGGGATGTACATGCTGTCTATGCGCCCCCCCCCCCCACCAGGTGTGGGAGCCTATGGTGGCAAAGCCATCAATGATGCTGTCCACATTGCCCAGAGTGACGACCCTCTGTAACAGCAAGTGGTTGATGGCCTTGGCTACTTGCATGAGCATGGTACTGACTGGATTTCCCCACCCCGAACTGGTTCCCAACTGGGTGGTAGCTGTCCGGCTTGGCAAGCTTCCACTGGGCGATGGCCATGCACTTCTGCAGGGGGATGGCGGATCTCAGTCAGATATCCGGTTTCCTGAGGGCAGAGGCAAGCCACTCACAGAGCTCCAGGAAGGTGGCCTCCTGCATGCGGAAGTTGTTCAGCAACTGATGATTGCCCTATCCCAGTATGACAATGCAGTCTCACCATTCCGAGGTCATCTCCCTCCACTAGCAGTGGCGTTTGACTGTGTCCAGGGGATTGTGCAGCATGTGCAGGAGCAGGAGCATCAGGACTTGGCTGAGCAGGGTCTTTGTGGGGTTCACCCTCTTCATCTTTGATTTGGTCCTGCTGAAGCAACATACGAGCAGTGTGGAAGTACTGCACCATGAGGTGCAGTGTGAGGGTCATGAGCATGGCACTACTTTGTAGCAGCTATGGCTCCATGTCAGTGCTGTGGTGTTAGAGCATGAGAAGGCATGTGCCCACTGCATCCCTTTTGTGTCCCACAATGGGGAGGCAGTGGACGGGTGCCACATGGGCTTGGAGAGGAGCCCCTGTAAGTACATGTCACAGTTTGCCAGACCAAGCAGCCACAAGAAGTATCCACCCTCTTGGCGCCCTTCTCAGAGTGCTTCTGGGGGCTTTAAGTCAGAGGCAGGCTCTGTTAAATGTGGACATGCTATTTCAGATTAATTTTGAGGCTTCCCTGTAGTGAGGACTTGCTAATTCGAATTTGTTAAATCAGGAGTTCTTAAGTTGAATTTAGTAATTTCAAAATAGCTTCCTAGTGTGGCCATGGCCTATCTGATCCTACGCTGCTTCTTGCTCTTTATTTTCTTCAGAGGAAAGTTCTGTAGCTCTGAGGTTACAGTACTGGCCTTGTAAAGCACAGCTTTCTAAAATGCTATTTTGATGAAAAATGGTATTCTGGCAGGACATTTTTATTTTGAGCCATGTCTTCAATTTTGCTGTCAAAAACTGATTTTATGAGAGCAGGGCGGGGGCATAAAACTCCATTTTTTTCTTTGGAAAACTAAATCTTTATTGAAAACAATTTTTAAATGAAAAAAACTTTTGCAGGAAACTTTGACATTTCACGCAAAAAGCAATGTATTATTTTAAAATCAGCTCTAGCTTGGCGTTCACTGAGGACTTGTGAAATCTTTATAAGATTTAGAGTGGAAAAGTGAATTAGATAATATGGCATTGCACTGGTATTCAGAAGAGCTGTGCTTGTTTCCCACCATAGCTCCAGACTTCCTACGTGACCCTAGTTAAATCACTGAGGCTATGTCTACACTGCCCCTGTTTTGTGCAAGAAATATGCAAATGAGGCGAAGAATGGAATATTGCTGCACCTCATTTGTATAATTAATGAGGCTCTGTTTTTGTGCAAGAGGATTTTGCACAAGAGCCGTTCTTCCGCATTTTTTTCCAGAAGAATGGCTCTTGCGCGAGAGGGGGTTTTTGCGCAAAAAGGAGCCATATAGATGATTCCTTTTTGCACAAAAGCCTCTTGTGCAAAAATGGAGCCTAATTAATTATGCAAATAAGGCACGGTGATATTCCACGCTTCACATCATTTGCATGTTCCTTGTGCAAAACGGGCGCAGTATAGACATAGCCTGAGTCCACCTTGCAAAATGGGGATTAGGTATTAGGAATATGAAAGTATAACCATGTAAACAGTTAACTGATAAAACTGGGCTTCCACATGCAGGCTCCCGCTCCACTCATGGGAAGCTGGCTGCCGCCCTGCCCTGCGGGCACAGGTAACTGTGTAACTGCTGAGATTTTCAGTGGTTACCTATTTACCCAATTACACATTTTTGAATATCCCTATAAGATATGCTATCTGACAGGGCAGTGGCAAGGATAATCAGATAAAAATTGCGAGGTGTTTTGGAACAGGCTTTCACTCACTGCTGTGGCACCTCCAGCTGGTCACACCAAAAATTAGCACAGTTTGTTGGAGTGCGCTGCCTTCTGGCTTGTATCTCACCCATTGTCTTCCCCATGCATAGTCAGACCCACATTGCTTCCTGGACTGTGGCGTCCTCTTCTGGACACTGCTCTCTGGCAGTGACCACCACCCCATTCTTTCCTCCTTCCAGGGGAGCATTAGCAGTCCTCAGTCCTTTGCCTCCCATCGTGGCCAACTGCAGCCCTCCGAGGCAAACCACAAACTTTTTTTTAAAATCAGCAGGTCCAGATAACTTACGTCCAAGAGTGTTAAAAGTATTGGCAGAACAGCTTGCTGCATTATTAATGCTGATTTTCAATCAACCAGACAACTAGGAAAAGGCTAATGTTGTGCCAATATTTAAAAACTGTAAGTGAGTTGACCTGGGTAATTATAGGCTTGTCAGTCTGAGGCTCATAAATGACAGGATGGATACAAGTTCCTGGATTGGATAGAATAAATATCTGCTCTTCTCTGTTTCTATTTGCTTTTGCTTTGCACATTGCTTCATGCTGCTGTTCCCTTACTCTCTGCCTTCAGTCCCTTCCATACACTATACTTTTGTGAAATCTTCCTATACTGAACTCTTTTGCCAGCCATAGGTGCTAGAACTAGGGTTGCTGGGAGTGCAGCAGCAGCCCATAGTTTGAAGTAGTTTCCATCAGAACATGGGTCAATGGCAGTCAGCGTCCTCACTTTACAAATTGTTCCAGCACCCTTGTTGCCATCTGTGTGCTGGAGCAGGAAACTGGGCCCTGGGTCTCTATGCTTTTTGTCTCTTGAACTAGTGTGCCATGCATAGAGGCAAATAAAAGTTTTTTTGCCCCGGGCCAGAGCAAGTGGGGAGCCTTTCCCTTCCTCTTCTGCCTACAGTTACGCCCCCATTCCACCCCTTCTTCCTAGAGCTCCCTCCATGGCCTTTTCCCCTGGGTTTTTGCCACTGTTCTACTCAGAGTCCCTCCCATTTCACCTCACTACTTCAGCCTTTCGACCGGTTTGCGCCTTTCTGCCCTCTCCAGGGTGGTCCCAAGACTGGAGAAACTCTGTACCTCTGCCATGGCCCTGAGGCCATAGTTGAGAGCAAGAACTTCTCCAATCCTGGGGCTACAGCTGTGGTGCTGTGGTGGACCAAAGTCAGGGTGCCGGGGCTTCTCCAACCCTGGTTTCTGCCAGAGAGTGGGGCTGGGCAGGAAAGTTTCCCCTACTGCCCATAGCTTCTGCCAGAGACAGAGTTTGAGGGGGCCTGGATGCTTTCCACCATTGCATTGTGGCTTCCAGGTTTAGGAGCTTCCCCACCTCCATCTTCCGGGTAGTGGAGTCAGGGCCTAGGGGCTTCCCTCTCCCCTCCCACTTCCCCAGTGCTACTTCTGGGGATTGGGGTCAGGATATGGGGGCTTCCCCTGCCCTACTTATCCACCCTGTAGTCAGAGCTCTGAAGTTCCGCCACCTGGCAGAGGATTTTTTTCCATGGCCAGGGTCCCTGGACACAGGCTTCAGCAGTCCAGTGGCTAATTCATCACTAGCCATGCATTTGTCTAAATTTAGCTGTGCATTCTTCAGAGCAGAGACCTTGGAAGAAATTTTGGCCCCACTGAGATTCAATCAATCAATCAATCAATCAATCAATCAATCAATCATAACTACCATTGACTTAAATGGCAGCAGAATGCTACCCCTTGTTTGCAAAATATTTGAAATGACTAATAATAGACTTAGGTAGCTTTACTCACATGAGTTTGTTAATTAGTTCCCTCAGGAATATCAATATCATGAGTGAAGTTACTTGCTTGTAAGTACACTCAGTAATGTATGCAGATTTTAAACTCCATTGGTCTTGGATACTTGAGAAATAACTTAGATGGGCTGGAGTATGGATGCCGTCTTTGTTGTGTACAGAGACAAGTACATTATTATTGTATATTGTCATTACAAGAATACTAGAACTGGAAAGGACTTGGAGAGATCATTGAGTTCAGTCCCTCCCTCATGGCAGGACCAAGCACTGTCTAGATCAGGGCTACTCAACTTTGGAAGCCCCAAGAGCCATAATGATACCTCACAGTACATGCCAAGGGCTACAACTTAAGTGTGGTGGCATATACATACAAATAGATTCTTTCACACTGACAGGCATGAATACAAAGATTAAGGCAAGACTACACAACACATAGGCCCCATTTCAGTCAGTTCTGCTGATATTAATAAAATGTACTATTTAATTGATTTCCACCCATATGACAGCACTTTTAATGAGCAATGATAGTCCAGGAATTTAACTACTAAAATGCATATCAATAGAGGACCATTATATTGACTACTTTTTTGTTTTGGCTCCCACCCATGGGCCATGTGTTGAGCCTCGCGTAAACCCAAACTTCACCGCAGGCTGCAAAAAAATGAGCCACAGTTTGCATACGACCCACAGGCTGCCTGTTGAGTAGACAGTTTATTCCAGCTAGACAATTTATTCCAGTGTTTAACCACCCTGACAGTTAGGAACTTTTTCCTAATGTCCAACCTGAGCCTCCGTTGCTGCAATTTTAGCCCATTGCTTCTTGTCCTATCATCAGAGGCCAAGGAGAATAATTTTTCTTCCTCCTCCTTGTAACACCCTTTTCGACACTTGAAAACAGCTATCATGTTCCCTCTCAGTTTTCTTTTCTAAACTAAACACACCCAGTTTTTTCAGTATTCCCTCATAGGACATGTTTTCTAGATCTTTCATCATTTTTGTTGTTCTTCTCTGGACCTTCTCCAATTTCTCCACATCTTTCTTGAAATATGTTGCCCAGAACTGGACACAATTCTCCAATTGAGGCTGAATCAGCGCAGAGTAGAGCGGAAAAATGACTTATCATGTCTTGCTCACAACACTCCTATTAATGCATCCCAAAATCATATTTGCTTTTTTTGCAACAGTCTCACACTGTTGACTCATGTTTAACTTGTGAACTACTATGACTCCTAAATCCCTTTCAGTAGTACTCCTTCCTAGACAGTTGCTTCCCATTCTGTATGTGTGAAACTGATTGTCCCTTCCTAAGTGGAGTACTCTGCATTTATCCTTATTAAACGTCATCCTATTTACTTCAGACCATTTCTCTATTTTGTCCAGATCATTTTGAATTTTGACCCTATCCTCCAAAGCACTTGTAACCCTTCCCAGCTTGGTATCATCTGCAGACTTAATAATCATACTGTTTGTGCTATCTTCTAAATCTTTGATGAAGATATTGAACCGAACCGGTCCCAAAACAGACCCCCTGTAGAACCCCACTTGTTATGCCCTTCCAGCACGATTGTGAACTGTTAATAACTACTCTCTGAGAATGGTTATCCAGCCAGTTATACACCCACCTTATAGTACCCCCATCTAGGTTGTATTTCCCTAGTTTATTGATAAGAAAGTTATGCAAGACCACGTCAAATGCCTTACTAAAGTCTAGGTATACCACGTCCACTGCTTCCCCCTTATCCACAAGACTTGATATCCCATCAAAGAAAGCTGTCAGATTAATTTGACATGTTTTGTGCTTCATAAATCCAAGCTGGCTGAAACCTATCACCTTATTATCTTTCAGATGTTTGCAGACGGATTCCTTAATTACTTGCTCCATTATCTTCCCTGGCACAGAAGTTAATTTACATTATACAGTAGTTATTGTACACTATTATGTTTGTATCTGTAAAAATGAGGAGTTCTGTGACACCTTAAAAACACTTTGGTTTTTTTGCCACAAAAGCTTATGCCCAAATAAATCTGTTAGTCTTTAAGGTGCCACAGGACTCCTTGTTGTTTTTAAGTACATTGTTGGTGCTCTGTTAAATAAAATAAGAGAAATGTCTGTCTTTTATTTGCATAGGTTCTTGGGTTTTGTTTAACCATTACATCAACAGAAGCTCAGCATGTAAAATGAAGGAAGCATGGATGAGATTTAGTCTTGTTTGAACTGGCTCAGCTTTAGAGATATACTACAGAGTACTCTAATGTTATGAACTGTGCCCTTTCCAACTTCTTAGCAGATAAGAACTACTTCATATTTTATTAGAACAATTTGGCTCCTCACATGAACCTGAGACCCATTAATCCTATAATATAGTGGATAGAATTGGAAAAATACAGGATGTAAATATGTTCTTCATTATGCACTTTAATACTAACCAGATATATAATGTGCATTCTATAATATGGTAGTCAGAATGTAGTAAGCAACTAGCAAATTGTTGACAAGATTCGTCTGCTATTCATTTATTCAGAAGTCATGAACAAAAAGTCTTAAGGAATTTCAACTGTTTAATATTATGCATTGATGCCTATCACCACTTGCAGTACATATCTTAAACAGAAAGGGCTGGAGAGTTTATTGCCTTCAGTTCCTATGATGGATATAGAAGTAGGAAACGGCTCAACAATGATTCAGAACAAAAGGATGGGTTGTCCCATTTGACAAAAAAACAAATTGAACCCCCCCAAACCAACCAGTCAATGAAGTATTAAATATTTTAGGCTCTGTTCCTATCTAACTAATAAAGTCTTTAATTTGAAATTGAATGTCTTTCTAAAAGAAATGCTTTAGTTCATCCACTAATTATTCAGTTTGATAGTACTCACATATGGACTAGGGAAGAATAATTCCCTTCACTGCAAGGATTACGGTGTAAAAGTCCATGACATTTATCATGCAGGAGGATATCAAGATGACCATAGTGGTCCTTATGGGCTCAAATTCTATAAGATAGTCGACTGGCATATGTTGTTTAAGAGTAAATCAATACTTTAAAAATGCCATGTTGTTTGTAGCAGATTTACATTAAAAATTGACTGAGAAGCTGCTTTGATTTTTTTTAAATAAGCTGAATGCCAAAGGTCTGATCTGGCCAAAGGTCTGCTGGCCACCAACATAATCAACCACCTTCTCTTCACTGGTTATAGTATGGGCAAGAAAGGGTTAAGCCCGTAGGACTCATTTAGCGCCAGGAAATCTGACTGCAGGGGCTTTAGCAAACCCAGCCAGAGGAGTAGCTCAGTAGAGGATGGTGCCTAAGAGATTGAGCAGCCCTGCATTCCCTGGGAGCAGGACCCAGTGCTGGAGGAGGTGAGGGGCAGGTGAAGTTGGTGTTAAGCCCCTGTCCTGGGGGCTGCTGTGGAGCCTGCAGGTTCAGGGTGTTAACCGGCTAGAAATTGCTTCCCTCCCCCACCACTCCAGAGCTTAACAGAGGGTCAGAGAGGCTGCTCTGTGCCAGTGCTGGGTGGGGCTTTGGCACATGCAGAACTCTGCTTCTCCTGGCCAGTGCCCCAGGCTGGAGAGTCTTGGGCTTTTCCTGGGTGCCAGCCCAACCACAGGCAATAGAGGAAGGAGGGAGCCTGTTGGCCAGGCTGTTGGTGAGCATCTCTTGTCTGCCCTCTTTCCCCTCCTCTATGCTTTGCTGTCTCTTCCGCCTTTATTCCTGGACTCTGGCTTGTGGTCTCTAAGACCTGGCATTCATGGCAGATGGATTCCCAAATGTATCTGAATAGATCAGGGTGAGGAACCTAAAGCCTGGGGGACACATGTGCCCCCCCCCCCAGTTTGCCTGAATCTGGCCCCCAAGGCTCAGCCCCCCCCCCAGCACTGGGAAGCCAGCATACAAAATCTACCAGCCTAGGCCCCACTAGGTTCTGGTGTGTGAGGGGAGAGTAGGAAGTGTCTTTATTCTTCTTCTCACTCGGGGGCCACATCAGTGAGGATTTGGGTTTTTTTCCTGTTGGTCAGCAGCTCCTGACCCAAAAAAGGTCCTCCTCCCTCCCTGGAATAGATGGAAATATGTTTTCTTTCTGAATCGCACAGTAATGGCATTCTATTGAAACAACTTAACATGATATGCTGTGTCATAATGTGCCCATGTCCTTGTAGCTTGATAGTGTTCCACAATTTCACTTTCTCTCTTTAAAAGACAAAAGAGCAGAGATAGCAATCCTATGATATTGGTAGAAGTGAGCAGTAAATTCCTTTGTGTAACTTATTGGTGCAAGGAAAAGATGAAGCTTTTGCTTGGGTTAGATCTATTGAAGAATTAAGTCTTAACAGATTTAAGGCAAGGCAGGCTAGAAGACATTTCTGAGGAAGGTTGGAATTTTCATTGTTATATTTAAAATGGACAGAGTGAAGGAGGAAGAGGAAGGTGCTTGTGTAGACCTATTCTTTACCTCAGTATGGTCCTAATGGAACTGCCACTTTTGGATTGATGCCTCTTTGTGGAGACTGAGAGCATATGGTCTTCTATGGAAGGGAGCAGAGGTGATGGAAAAATATATTCGCTTCTTTGGAAAATTTTGACAAAAATGAAGGGAAAAAAGTTAGGGTTTTGTCAGGAAAATTGAAATTGTCTGTTTAAAACAGACATTTCACACTCACCTGCACACACACAAATTTAGTAAGCTCCCCTCCCCCAATTCTTTATCAAAACAGTTTCAATTGAAAATTTTCAGCTAGTCCTAGTGAAAAGGCTCTAGTTGGGTGGTCTACCATTTTGGGGTGCACGTTTTATTGACTCTGAGAGATCTTAGTCAGAGGCTACATAGGAACGTACTAGCAGGCTGTGCACAGATTCAGAAAACATTCCTGCATTTGAAGTGGTTTAGCAAAATTCATTTGTCCATTAAATGAAGGATTGTGTTTAAGCTGGGGGACCTGATGGCCCACATTATATGCACTTGGGCTTCTAGAAGTCATGTGTAAACTGTCTAATCACTTTCAGCTGTGTTATAACACATAATTGGAGACTTGACTTAATATCTACCAGCACTAATAGCTACATCACTTGGGTTAACTCAAAATCAAGCAGTGCTGTAGGCATTCCCATTATTGTTCTTAAAAACGAGATTAGCCAGAAAAATTGTTTAGATTTCTTTAAATTCTTTTGCTGCTACTGGTATAAACTGCTGTTCCGTGTTGGCTGCCTCTTGTCTGTTTTGCATTGCTTTCGTTGAACAAAAGCCAGTCCTTTTTTGGCAAGTATCTTATTAGACAAACAACTGTCAGTAGGGTGACTTGCATTTGTACTTTGAGGTAATGAAGATTTCAACAGGTTGCACTCAGTACAAACTGCTTCTTCAAACTCTTCCAGGCATAGTGCTTTCTGCAGCTAGCAATCCCCCACAAATCCTGGGACTTTGCCCAGGAGTATACTGTATGGATATGCTTCTCCACTGCTTTGCCTCTGAGCAATCATTGTATCTGGCCAGAGGGGGTGTAAAGTGTTTCCATCGATGTAAATGAGTGAGAATTCTTTTTGGTAGCATTTTATATTCACTCTACACTCACTTTGTATGTGTTTAAATGAGTTAACAGTGTCCAAAAACAATGGAGAATTGGGCCCTGTTCAGTATCAAGCATTTGCAGCTCTGCCCTGTTATAATCTAGCTGTTGTGTTACTTTAAAAATTGAAATGCAGCTCCCCTCCCTGCCAAATGCCTGAAATGTATTATAAAATACTAGGAAGGTGATCTATGGTTATGACAGCTGTGGGTGGATGACATGGTTGTAGGATT
Source organism: Pelodiscus sinensis (assembly GCF_052426305.1). Classification (NCBI taxonomy): domain Eukaryota; kingdom Metazoa; phylum Chordata; order Testudines; family Trionychidae; genus Pelodiscus; species Pelodiscus sinensis. The sequence continues at coordinate 32,036,426 of NC_143053.1, forward strand.
TGTTCATCAGTGAAGTAGCTTTTTATGTGCAGTGCATTAGATAAGGGAAAAGCAAGAATTTGAGAGGATTTATTTTTTTAAATTATCATTATACACTTTCATTTAAACTGGAATCTGATGCTTGCAGCAGTAATGAGAAATTACTTTTTCATAAATGTCCATATCCGTGCAGATGTAACCATTTCAGTGTTCTATAGTTAGCCCAGTAATCAGCATGATAATTGCTTGGCAAAGAATCCAACAAATCAAGATAACAAAGAATATAGTCACTCATCTGAGACCATTTGCAGCGGGTTTATAGTTTGATTATTATTTCCTAGTTTGTATGATTATAGTACAAAGTATGCAAGGTTTTATGACTACAGAATAGAAGTTAAACGTGAGAGCTGTTTTCCAAGGGTAAAAGGTCTGCTTCTTGAATGCAGAAATATGTCTATTAATACTGGCATGATTTCATGCCTGTTCCTATTAAAAATTAAACTAGCAGCTCCGAACCTGGAAGGAAAAAGTTGCAGATTTTATACTTAGCCACTTAGCAAAAGTATGGTCACCTTAAACCTTAATAATTGTCTGTGAATCTTACTTTCACCATAGACTGGCATATTTCTACATATATTATTAAGACAGGTAATAATGTACTATGTTCTGATATGATATGCTGGCAGATGCAAACATATGAAGCCCGGGGGCTCCAACTTGGTCTTAATTCATAGTCAATGTCTGCCTGGGGAGTTAGCAGCTCATCATAAGAATGGCAATATTGGGTAAAACCAAAGGTCCATCTAGCCCAGTATCCTGTCTTCTGACAGTGGTCAACGCCAGGTGCTCCCAACTGGCTTACACGATCTCTGTGAGTGATATATCTGTGTGAGTGATACATAAGAAACCTTGTATAGCATTTCTCAGTGTGGGCTTTTGTGACTGTTGCTGAAATATGAAAAGGCTGTGTGTTCCACATTAGAGTGGCTTTTTCTTATCATATCTCATTTGCCTTTCTGAAGTGCACAGTTTATCTCTCTTCTAGTGGCTGGTCAATATACAGTATGAAGAAATATATTACACCAACCAGCTCTTGAACTCCTTTAGCTCAGATGACAGAGGTTCATGCTTTTAGTGCTAAAGCTTCCTAGGTCAAACATCAGTGCCTGCCTAAATGAAGTGGGTTGTAAAGACTTGGTGTTAAGAGAGAGATTTCCAAAGATTCAAGAGAGTTAACTGACATATTGTTGAAAAACACTCTTCTCAACAAAGTTGATCTAACTACAACCACATACCTATATGTTCAGTGTAATCTTCCCATAATGTTAGACAACAGGGTAGGACTCACTAAAGACTGACAGGGCTTTACTGTGAAATCCTTTAATCTGCAGTCCGTATTGGAAGCATTTCTGCTGTCTCAGAATTTCTTAGCATCTACTTAGCATCCCACATGGACCATATTATTAACAATTATATATTTGTGCTGCACCATAAATGTGTAGGATGCTTTGCAAGAAGAAAAATGATTTGGCCCCTGATCCTGCAAACACATCAAGTAACTTGATCCTCAACTATTGGAGCTTACACTCTAAGGGTTCTCCAATAATGAAATAAAGTCTGCCTGAGGGTACTCCTGAGTTCACATGGAGGCCTTTAATTATGGTGCCTACCTGAATTTCATTGCAGGATTGGGGCTTAAATAATTCAATTAGAAAATAAAAAATGCATCAGGATGGGAAAAGGAAGTGGGTGTAGACAACTAGGCACAGTAGTCACTCGGGATGTACACTGGTCCATGTGGAATCAGAATCTGACCCAGGAAGGGGAGAACTGGGAGCAGGAAGGGTAGTTATTACTGTGGAAAGTAGATCCACTGATTTGATTAGTTTCACATATTTGACAATTTTTTTTTTACCAAAATATATTTTAAAATTATTGATTAGCGTGTGGGGTAGACGAGAGCTTGGGATAGAGGACTGGAGTGTGTGGTCTGAGAGGGAGTTGGGGTGAAGGAGGGAGTAATGATCTGGGGCAGGGACTTGCAGTGAAGGACCCAGGAGAGGTTATGGGTCCAGAAGAGGATTCTGGCCTGGAGAAGGGGTATAGGAGGGGTGCAGGGACTGGGAGAGAGCGGTGACTTGGGGGAAGGGATGCAGAGGGTTTGGGTGGTGATGTGGGTCAGGGGAATGGGGTTCAGGGTCAGGGAGGGGTATGGGTACAGGAAAAGATTCTGGCCAGGGGGAAGGGTGCAAGAGAGGGGACTGGGACTGGGAGGGAGTTGTGACCTGGAGGAGGTGGGGAGAGGGGATACAGATGGTTTGGGTGGTGACCTGGGACAGGTAGTTGGGGGGAGACAGGGGCTGGGATGCCAGAGGCAGGTTGTGGCTGGGAGGCACTTACCTAGGAGGCTCCCAACCACCTGCAGACTCCCTGCCTGTGTGCTGGGCAGTTGCTCCACATGGCTTTGTTCCAGCACGGGAGGGGGGAAGGATTGACGAGACTTCATTCACTGCCCCTACCTTCAGCAACATTTTTCAGCTCCTATTGGCTGGAAACTGGCCAATGGAAGCTGGAAGATTTTACCAGGTGGGTGGGGACTACTCTTGAAGCTATCTCTTCGCTGCCCAGACAGCATTGGAATTAGCAGACTGCTGTTTATAGTGGCTGCAGCTGCTGTATAGTAAGGGTGCTGGCGAGGCTGTCATGGGCTGGATCCGGTGGCTTGGCGAGCCGAATCCAGCCCGCTAGCCACCTCTTACCCACCCCTGAGCTAGAAAGTCTGCCTTTTACTTAATAAGGCTATGTGACATTTAGTTTTCTTTCCTATCTCACTTAATTTTGCTGAACTGTTACTTTCTAATAAGTACATTTTTGGACAGTGTTAGTTTATAGGTGCTGATGACAGAATTTGTGCATCTTATAAAACTCATGCAATGTATAGAATTTTAGTAATTGGTGGTGGAGGTTACAATCAATTTTTTAAATAAGTAGCATAATATAACCATTCAGAATTGCACCACAAAAAAGGAAGGTTTTTAATGGATTCCATATGTATACTCTTAGAACTGGTTGAGTAAAATTTTGCTATACCACATAATGGTAAACCATCAGTGCTAGAACATCTTTGGGGTCTTTTTAAGTACCTTCTTTATAGACACCCTTCTGACAAAGATTAATTCAGGAATGGATTCAAGCCAGCGGTTTATATTTTTATAGTAAGTTGGCAGTTGTTTTATAGTTTAAATCTCTGGAAATTGAAGTGAAATGTCCATACTCCTTCAAAAACAACTCCTCAAATACAATGCCATTTATATTTAAAAGTCATTGTTTAAAATCATGGTTTGAAACATTTAACTATGCCTGAAACCTCCTCCACGTCTGAACAAAATTTGAAATGCATGCATATGTATATGTAACCATCACCAAGCAGATTTGAACCTGGGATTTCTGAAGTGGAGTATAAGAGCCTCTACCCTCTGAGCTAAAAGCCAGCTGCCTTCTAGCCCCTGCTGTAGAGGTCTAGCAACACGGGAATGCAGGGGCAAGATTAGAAAGGCAAAGGCACAAAAGGTCTCGCATGATATTCTTATTGATAAACTAGGCAAATATAACTTAGATAGGGCCACGATAAGGTGGGTGCATAATTGGCTGGATAACCGTAGTCAGAGAGTTGTTGTTAACGGTGCTAAATCCTGCTGGAAAGGGATAACAAGTGGAGTTCCACAAGGGTCTGTTCAATATCGTCATCAATGATGTAGATATTGGGATAGAGAGTACGCTTATTAAGTTTGCAGATGATACCAAACTGGGTGAGGTTGCAACTTCTTTGGAGGATAGGGACATAATTCAAAGTGACCTTAGCAAGTTAGAGAAATGGTCAGAGGTAAACAGGATGAGGTTTAATAAAGAGAAATGCAAAGTGCTCCACTTAGGAAGGAACAATCAGTTCCATACAAACAAGATGGGAAGCGACTGTCTAGGAAGGAGCATGGCGGAAAGAGATCTAGGGGTCATAGTGGACCACAAGTTGAATATGAGTCAACAGTGTGATGCTGTTGCAAAAAAAGCAAATATGATTCTAGGTTGTATCAACAGGTGTGTTGTAAGCAAAACTCGTGAAGTCATTCTGCCGCTCTACTCTGCACTAGTTAGGCCTCAGCTGGAGTACTGCGTCCAGTTCTGGGCGCCACATTTCAAGAAAGATGTGGAGAAATTGGAAAGGGTACAGAGAAGAGCGACAAGAATGATTAAAGGTCTAGAGAACATGACCTATGAAGCCAGGCTTCATGAACTGGGCTTGTTTAGTTTGGAAAAAAGAAGATTAAGGGGGGACATGATAGCGGTTTTCAAATATCTAAAAGGGTGACACAAAGAGGAAGGAGAAAATTTGTTCCTCTTGGTTTCTGAGGACAGGACAAGGAGTAATGGGCTTAAAGTGCAGCAAGGGAGGTTTAGATTGGACATTAGGAAAAAATTCCTAACTGTCAGGGTGGTCAAATATTGGAATAAATTGCCAAGGGAGGTGGTGGAATCTCCCTCTCTGGAGATATTTAAGAACAGGTTAGATAGACATCTGTCAGGGATGGTGTAGACGGAGCTTGGTCCTGCCTTGAGGGCGGGGGGCTGGACTCGATGACCTCTCGAGGTCCCTTCCAGTCCTATGATTCTATGATTCTTGATCTTAACTGTTGCTGTGGTCTAGGTACCACTTGCATTGCTCAGTAACCATACTAGGTGTGTGGGTTACATATATATAATATCATTTTTTGACCAGAACTAGTTCATTACCTGAAAGCCAAGTCCTGTGTAGCTAATTTTCCCAGCAGGATAAGTAGGCTCAGCAATTCTTTAAGTGTGTCTCCCACCCTTTACAGACCATGTGGTTGTTCACACCTCCTTTCATGAATGCTACTCATTGGCAACCTCCAGGCCAGCCAACAGGGAGGGAAGGAAGAGTGTCATTACCATGGGGCCCAGCAATTCAAAAGGGGCTGGAGCTCTCAGTAGCAGTGGCTGCTGACGCACCAAGTCCTTTGAATCATCACTGGAGCACTGTGCTATGGGTGACCATGTGGACCGGGGTGGGGGAGAGCAGTGTGATGCATTCCAGGTGGCATTGAGGGTTGGTTGCCCTCAGCCGTGCCCCTTCTGCCCAAAGTCCTGTTCCTTCTGGAAGTGTCACTCCCCTCCCCGTCCCAACCTTGCCCAGGAGCCCAGGGAGGCTGTTGGGATCTCTGGCAACCTCCTCTCTGCTGTGTGAAGTTTTGAAGCTAACATCTACCTGTATCTCTTCCTGTACCTTTCTTGCAGTAGTACCCTTACCCTTCCTGCATTGGCTCATGGCTTGGTTCTATCCTTCATCATTATGACCAGAGCAAATCTGAAGGATTCTGAAGGATTCTGTACCTTTAGTCTGTAGCTAGAGTTATGGCCCTGGTATGCAGGGGTGGCCCGTGCCTATAGGCAAACTCAGCAGCCGCCTCTGCTGTTATGTGATAATGGCAGGTTTCTAATCTTCCTCCTGGAATGGCAACAGGCCCTTTTCACAAGAGTAGTGAGGGTAACAGCAGAACCCTCCTCGCTGTCACACTTGATTTTGAAGGGTATCTGCTGAGGGGTTCTTTCAAAACAGTGAGTCTTATCATTAACACCCCACTGATGCATGGGGCAATTCACATCTCTTGGAATTGCTCTATCAGCCTGACGTAAGCAGTTCTCACTGCATCAGGTCATGGTTTTGAGCTTTCCTTCACAGTTGGAAGGACTGGAAATTTAGTTTTCAATATAAAGAATTAAAGATTATCACACTAATCCTGGAGCCAGGGTTTTAAGAAAAAAGAAACATATTGCTAGACCCAGGAAAAAATCGAGAATTGGCAACACTTTTGCACACATCACACTGAGCCTGTTAGTGCTCATCTCTGTTTGGATGTTAGCTGGAACTAATTAACCTGTGAGGTCCAATCCTCACATCTCCTTCAAAAGTTGTTTGCTTCTGGAGGGGAGGGAATAATACAGTTGACAGCCAGAAAAAGGAGATGAAGCTCTCTTCTTCTCTTGCTGGATCTTTTTATTTGTCCCCCATTCTTCTCCCTCCTTAGGAGTCTGGTGATATGTTTCTTTGTTGCTTCTCAATTCACATTTAGAAATACGATAGGCACTCCAGAAACAAACATCCTTTCATTCTTTGAGATGTTGGAGTTTAATACATACTCCCAGCTACTTTGTGCACATTTGTAAAACATTCTACTGTCTTTATAACACTGTTGATTACGAATAGCTCTGAAATAATTTCCATGCCTTTCAGCTATAAAGTCCTATAATTATTCATTATATCCCCATCATTTTTATTACACTAAAAGTGAGTTTCCCTCATGAATAACGTTGTATAACGTGGGACATTCTTTGCTCCCATTATTTCAGGGTTGTACAGTGTACAGTGCTGTTGTGCAGTTAGATCTTCTTTGTTTTAAGAGAAATTTGATGGAGTGAGACAACCATTGCATGAATGCCAGTAATTAGATTCACATTTAAATAATGTGTGGCCAAAAAAAACCCCTTCAGCTTCCTAGCTTAATTCTTTTTTATTATCTTCATGTAATCTGAGTAGATTCTAACTAGAAGTTCTCAGAAAATTTGGGTAGCTGGTTTTATAGCTATAATTTAGGCATAGCTATACATACCTCTGACAATTCACCACTTCCTGTGACATATTCAGGACATAAAAGAGAAGGATATTGGGATGATAATTTTTTTCATCAGAACTAATTCTGGTTCTTCTCCCTACCCCGCAATACTTAGAATATAAAAAATAATATAAGGAGATTACTCTAAACTAACAAGCTACATGTGGTCTGGCACTCCAATTTAGGACCCAATTTTATGTGGCTGCATATATTTGAATATTTATTTTGACATTTTTTGTTTGATGAACTGATTAATTTAAAAAATGTACTACACTTTTTATTGACTATAAAGTGTACAAATATAATATGAACATGAAGAGACATGTTTTTTAGGCTTCAAAGTGCTCTCACTTTAACTGTTTTAGTTCCAGAGCATCTGATTTAGAAACTTGTATGTTCATTTCTTATCTAAAGTGAAAGCATATTCTTTCATACAAGATGCCATGTTTTTTTATTTTATTATCTGACCCTCATTCATTTGAATGATAGCTTTCATGACAAAGACACATTGTTTGTCTGCTGATAGACTTTAACAAGAAGCTGGTGTTCTCTAAGCAACAGTGCCTCATTTCCTGTAATGTAACAGTACAGTAATACTGAAATCACACACATCCAAAAATGCACTCACACCAAAAAGGGGGAGGAAGGGAAATCCCTTACATAATTAAACTCTAGGCAATCTGTTTCCAGGGAAAAATGCATTAAACATAAGTCTAAAAATAAGTCATTTACTTTTGTGGTTAATGTATTTTAAACATAATAAAGAGTAAATGCAATAAAAAGAAGCTATATGGGATGAATAACCTAAAGAAGCACAGTGGGAATTCAGATGGATGTAATGGGTGCAATACACTTTCTTGTTGAATGTATGACAAAATGGAAGACTTCTAAAGTTGTTATAAGATAATTAACAGCTATCCACATTCTCTACCCTTGTATTTTACAGCATCTTTGAAAGTCTTCTATTTTGTCAGGCATTCAAATGAAAGCTGTATTCTTTGCACCATAACCTACATAATCACACTATCAGCAGGGATTTGCTCATTCATTAGGGGAGCTGGTTACAAATCTAATTAAGTTGTAGTGTGGATAGGATGTTAGGGTGTCCCACATAAAGGTAAAACCTTAGACTGTTGTGGAATTATATGGCTACAGTTAGCATCTGAATTCAATCTCAGTCCAGGCAGCCACTGAAATCAGACTCTTCTATAAAATTAAGCATGCATTTTAAAGTAATGTTGGAAAGTAAAATTTTTAATCTAGTTATCTTTCTTCTAAATAGTGGGCTTAGTTATTAACTAATTATAATTTTAACAAGAAAAAAAAGGAATTTTCTATTTTGTCTTGTTATACCAAGTACCAGCTGCTAACCTTGGCCCAATTACTGGAAAAAATCTTGTGATTACTTGTACATTTCTACTTGATTAGGTTCAGCAAGTGTGTGTGTATGTTTTATAAAAAGGATACCTTTTTTAAGGGTCCAAATGTTCCCTTGTAGTCCTTCATATTTCCAGAAATGTTTGACCAGCAAAAGCATGTAAAAGATTTCATATCTTGGAAACAGATTCAAAGACAATCCTGATCCCTTTTTTGAACCAGTTAGCTAGCAGCATTTATTTGATGGCAACGGTAACATACAACTTCAACTTTTGTCTTTCTCCACAAGGCTTAAGGCAGATAACTATTTAACATTATTTACAGAAATGACTTTAGTGGAGATTCTAATGCTCTGATTAACAGAACTCAGTAACTGCTTAAAAACCACTTACATTAGAATGTTTTGCCAGGATCTTTAATCATCATATTCCGATTTTTGAGCAGTATAGTATTCAAAATGTGTGAATAAGTGACTGGTTCTGCCTAGATCTCTGTCATTTTAAGATGTTCTATTTTGTTTTAAATTGTATTGATTTTGATATTTGCACTAGCTTGTTGATTGATTCTTATCTCTTGTTTCCAAGTATTTTTTCTGTACAATTCTAATAGTTATTCTGTCTTTCTGATACTCATATATGTGGTTATGATGTTTGTTTTATAGTGCCCCATGGTGTGCAAAACACTGATGTCATTTTATAGGTAAAAATGTTCTGTTATTGACTCAGAAAGGAAAAAGAAAAGACTGAAAAGTAAGATCGGCATAATAAACTCCCCTCAAAATACAGTATCAATACTATGGCAGTTCCTATAAACTTTCACAGTCTATACAAAGTTAAAATTTATATTTTCAGTAGAACTCAAGGGAACATACATTTTTCTATCAACAGTTGTGGTATGTCTACACTACAAAGTTTGAATTACGTCCACATTGCAATCACATTCTTCTGAAAGTCAATTGAAGGAACAGAGGGGTTTTTCTGGCATTAGTAATCCTCTTTCTACAAGGAAGAAGCCTTTTTCCGAAAGAGCTTTTTCGGAAAAAGGAGTATGTGGACAGAGAAGAGGGAGTTCTTTTGAAAGAAGAGGAAAGAGGAAAAAGCACAGTTACCCTGGTGGCAACTCCATCCATAGTAATCACAGATTAAATGCGAGATAGAGTCCATTCAGCATGGACGCTATCTTTTGAAAAAGCAGATCGCTTTTTCAATGCACTTTTATGTGTGGACACTCTCTTTTGGAAGAAGTTTTTTCAGAAGATCTCTTCCAAAAAAAGGTTCTTCCAGAAGAACCCTGCAGTCTAGACATAGCCTAAAAAAGCTTGAAATCTTATATATATTGTATTTGTTTTGTCTGCCCTGGAAAGTGCTTGTGTGGCCTAGCTTTCTTAATGTTCTCTAAAACTGACCTTGTTGGATATCAGAACTGTGAGATTTCTGAACTGTTGTTTGGGAGCTCTGATCTGAATTGTGTTTCTCAGGGATGAGAGGATTTCCTTAAAAGAGTTGGTAAAACAAATATCTTTGGGTATGTCTACACTTGCCCCCTAGTATGAACTAGAGAGGCAAATGAAGCATACCGAAGTTGCAAATGAAGCACGGGATTTAAATAACCTGCGCTTGATTAGCATATTCACAGCCGGGTGCCATTTTAAAATGCCGGTAGCCCAAAGTAACTCGCCCGGTGTAGATGCGGTAGTCCAATCCAAAACCCTTCCCTCGAATTAACTGTTACTCCTCGTGCAATGATATTTAAATCCCATGCTTCATTAGCAACTTCGGTATGCTTCATTTGCCTCCCTAGTTTGAACTAGGGGGCAAGTATTAGACATACCCTTTTCTTTAGGGACCCATAATTTTAAGAATATTTTATATCTTGGAGTATGTCTCTTTTTTAATAGAACAACAACAAAATAAAACAACTCTAAGTCTGCACATAGTGTCCCTATAAGTGCTCCACTTCAGGTGAGCCTGCACCTGATATGCCATTGGTAAGAGATTTTATGTAGCAGAGACCATTTGGCTTATGCATGCTGTTCACTCTGACTTATGCACTGCATTGTGGCTATTCAGATCAGTGTGGGGTGAACCAGCTTTGATTTCTTCTCAGATTTCTCAATTTGAGAAAGATCCTCGGTAGTGTATGAGTTGAGCATATTGCAACTACAGTTTTCTCCATCATTTTACACAGCTTAGTTATAGTGGTAGAAGTTAGTGCTGTAGCCGTAGCCTTAGTGAGTGATGGGCGCTCAAGGTGTGTCTGTTGCCTGGGGAAGTCTCACATCCCTCAAAAGCTTTTTGCCTGACTTTAAAATTGAGAGCCAGAAAAAAACAGGAGATTCAGTTGTGCCTCCTTATGAGAGCTCCCTCTGTCCAGCTTCTGATCTAGGCCATTGGACCCCCCACCACGTGTACACTAGCATTTGGGCAAGTCTACTGCCTTAACCATTTTGGCACAACTCTTCCCTAGTGCTTCAAGAAGCCTTTCAAAAAGACTAAGAAATGTAGGTCAGGTTCCCAGGAAGAGAATCTACCTCAAAGAAACCTGGTCACCATTTGCGACAACTATTGGTCCACAGCTCTACCCATGAAGCTGTATATTCCTTAGGTATTGTGAGCCCCAGTAAACCCAAAGAATCGAAGGGGTTCAGCTCAGGAGGATCCCGGATAACTTTACTAAGGTGAGATGACAAAAAGAAGACTCTATGTCAGGTCAGTACCAGTAGAATCAGCCAGATCCTCAGCACTTAACATTTCAGTACCTAGCAGACACTCTTCAGAGCACATAAAGCCTACAGTACTGTCTGCTCCTCCTGCCACAATCACTGCTGCCCAGATGGCTGGTCAGTATCAACCACCATGCTGGTATTTCAGGAATTTAGATTTTCAAGAGACCTTGCAGTGACAGAAATGCCTGATTCTCCTTTTGTTCAGCACCAATCTGTTCTTGGTTTTAAGGACCTTTAGGTGTCATGACATTGACCAGATACCAACAGAGTCACCACCTTTTTCTACTGGTGCTCTGTCTCTACAAAGTGACTTTGATGATAATGATGATAGGGATTTCTCACTGGTCTTTCACACTTCTCTTCAGGGCTTCCCTCCTTACTATTAGGTGAAGAGAGATTAATAAGCCTGGGACTTGTCAGCTTGGAAAAAGATGACTGGGGGAGGGGGATGTGATAGAAGCAGTGTTCCCCTCTAAGATGGGCAGAAGCACAGCTTCACAGGTGATTAATTAGCACCGCCCAATCAGAGACTCAGGGCTCCAAGTGAGGCTGGGTGAGGCTGATTAATCACCTGTGAAGCTGTGCTGCTGCGTAGCTTAGATGGAACCCTGGACTGAAATGTCTAAAATCATGACTGGTGTAGAAAAAGTGGATAAAGAAGAGTTATTTACTCCTATAACACAAGAACTAGGGGGTCACCAAATGAAATTAATAGGTAGCTGGTTTTAAACAAACAAAATGAAGTACTTCTTCACACAACACACATCCAACCTGTGACACTTCTTCCAAGAGTATATTGTGAAGGCCAAGACTTTAACATTGTTCAAAAAAGAGCTAAATACGTTCATGGAGGATAGATCTGTCAATGGCTATTAGCCAGGATGGGTAGGAATGGTGTCCCTAGCCTCTGTTTGTCAGAAGCTTTGAATGGGTAAAAGGGGATGGATTACTTGATGATTACGTTTCCATTTCTTCTGGAGCCTGTTGCATTGGTCTCTGTTGGGAGATAGGATACTGGACTAGAGGGATCTTTGGTCTGACCCAGTATGGCTGTTCTCATGTTCTTATGAGTATATGTCCTAGAGAGATGGACTATATTTGTGAAAGACACCCTGAAACTCCATCCTGGTTGTATGAGCACACTGTAGTTCCCCCAGTTTTGCTATATATGCCTTATAGTGGTCCCTCCCTTTCAGATGCAGAGTGAGATCATGGTGGCTCGCTACATGCCCACTCATTGGGCATATTAGGATCCACGAGTGGCATAATATCAACAACTCATTAGGACCTCTAGCATTTCTCTTGGCCACCATGTAGGTAGGCAATTACCCCCACCCCAGTCCTTTCTCTTAGAAAGGCTAGAACTACAAGAATACTTTCATAGAGCAAAAGATATTAATGGACAAAGAGATCACCCCACCAATCAACATCTCTTCGTCCCCTGAGAAAGCAATCATGCCTCCCCTACCATCCTTGGCTGATGACTTCAAACAGATCCAGGATCTCATTAAAGGGCCAGCAGACTCCTTACAGATTCCACTTGAGGAGATTAAGGAGTCACAACACAAACTGCTAGATATTCATTACCTATTCATAAGACTTGGTTGGATCTTGCAGAAATAAAATGGCATACCCCAAGAACAGTATTGCCCACATTAAGTTTCCACTGAAGATTTGGAGATTCTGTTTTTCACATCCCTCTCCCAACTTCCTAGTTGTCGAGGCTGTAAATGAATGTGGAAGGCACGCTAATCAGGTCCACATGAGAAAGACCAGAAGTGTCGGTTTCTTTGGTCACAAGTCACAGTCATCTGTGACTGTGCAGTTTTGAATTGCTAGCTATCAGGAATCGATGATGAAATGTAATCTGAGCCTCTACCACAAGAGCTGAAGGACCAATACTAGGCAATCATTACTGAGGATCAGCTCCTTGCCAGAACATTTCTTCAGGCTTCTCTGGATGCCATTGAATACAGACAAGTCTCTGCATACATTAAATAATCCCAGGGCCACTTTGTGTTCTCTGAAAGTTTACAGACCTATGCATAAAAGGAAATTTGGTTGGTCCCAGATATCTCCTTCTTCTCAATTTTGTGGCTCCCGGAGACCTGATGAACTCGAGTGAAAGAAGCAGTTTCTCGAAAAGGTAACTTGTTTCACAGGCAACCTTCGTCATTGAAGCACCAATTTGGTAGGATGATCATGGTTCTGAATCACCACCCACCTTCATCTGACCAGCTGCAAGAGCTCACTTTCCTTCCTTGCTATGGACTGCCTCTCTCACTTCTGACACGCATGGGAGCATATTTCCAGGGGTATATGGGTTTTGGAGATGTATCGGTGGGATACTCCATCCTTTTTGCTTCCATTACTTCATGCACCCCCTTCTCTGACCCTCTTCAGGAACTTCTTTCATGAGCATTGTGATCTCAAGGATTAGACTTAAAGGTCCCCTCCTGGAGGCCTCCTGGCTCTGCCACACCAATCCCGGGAAAGGAACACTGGAGAATGGCTGCAGGGGAAGCAGCCATTCAGGGGCCAGGAGGGACATACAAAGGAGCTGCAGAAAAGAGCAGTAGTTAGTACTGTATCCATAATACCGACTGGAGCAGATTCAGCCACTGACATCACTTAAGAAACTTTTCACCTGCATCCTCTTGCTCTCAGATACACTATATTATATCCTAGAACTCAGAAACTTGGGTTTATCTTTGAGTTCCATTAGGGTACATTTAGCTGTTCATTTTCTGGTTGGGGGTTTTCCAGTGTTCTCTCAGAAATGATGGTGAGGTTTCTCAAGGGGCAGGGAAATCTTTTAAAACATCCTAACCCTGTTTGAGACTTGAACTAGATGTTTAGCTGCCTTATGAGATATTCCTTTGAGCCAGTGGCAGCCTGTCTCCTTCTTGACTTATCTATGAAAATGTCCTTCCTTATAGCCATTACATTTGCTCAAAGAGCTTTAATGGCATATTCCACACGTCACAATATTTTTCAAGGGCCAAATTCACATTGTGACCACACCCCAAATTCTTACTGTAATTGGCCATTGATTTCCACATTTAAACACTCTATTATTTTCTAGTGATAGAGATGTAGCCATGTTAGTCTGGTGTAGCTGAAGCAAAATGCAGGACAATGTAGCACTTTAAAGACTAACAAGATGGTTTATTAGATGATGAGCTTTCGTGGGCCAGACCCACTTCCTCAGATCAAATAGTATTTGATCTGAGGAAGTGGGTCTGGCCCACGAAAGCTCATCATCTAATAAACCATCTTGTTAGTCTTTAAAGTGCTATTATTTTCTAGTTTTCTTTCCCAAACCACCTCTGAATAAGAAGAATTATGTATAATATGTGCATGATGTCAGAAGGGTATTAGACTTTTACGTGGACAGAACTAAGCCATTTAGAAAATCTCCTTATTGTTTGTGTCTGTTGCAGACAGATATAAGGAATCTCCAGTTTCCAAACAAAAATTCTCTAGATGGCTCTCTGGCTGCATCATCTTTTGTTATCAGTCTCATGATTTCCAGCTTCCTTTTACAACAGGGGTTGGCAACCTTTTCAAACCAACCAGCCAAAATATATCAAAATTCAGAACATATGGTCAACCAAAGAGCCAGTATAAGAATGCTCATTTTGCATGACTGAAAATATAGAACTTAATATTATTGATAATTGACATAATGATTAATAATAGCATAAATGAAACATTGTACTCACAGACTTTAAAGCTGCATCTTTTCACACATTTCTTTGATGTTTACATCATAAACTTGGTCAAATTCAGGTTCATTCATGCATTGAGGCTACATGAGTAATTATGCATTTTTAAAATTTTGAATATTTCATTTTAATTTAAAAAGTTGCGTGTATTTTGGGAAAAGAGCCATATTTGGTTCAAATACTGAGCCATATTTGGCTTGAGAGACATAGTTTGCAGGCCTCTGTTCTAGAGGGCTACCCAAGACTTTTTTTTTCTATTTCAGTAGTCTTCTTAAAAACATTCCCATTGCTGGAATATGTGGTGCCTCAACTTGGACTTTTATACATACCTTTATTGAACGTTAAGTTGTTTTAAATGGCTGACTTGCATGCACGCATGTATTAAGATCAAGTTCTATATGTACTGAATGAGAAATTATTTTATTTGCATGTGTCCCCCTTCTGCTGAAAACAGTAAAGCTGCTTACTGTACACCCACAAACAAACTTCTATTTTCATTAGTAGCACAGTGCCAACACAACTATGGAAGGATGAGTGGGAATCTTCCCACAACAGGTGTTTTCAAGATTGTTGATTGACAGGTCTCTTGCTGTTTGATGAAAAACTAGGGCTAGGTTTTTAGGTCATAACTTGAATTTACAGATTTGGACTTGGAATCTTTTTGACTTACAAACCAAGCAAATTTGATATGGAAATCAAAAGAATAATGAAATTCAGCCGTGTCACTCTGAGAATCACTTTTCAGAAGATAGCCTCATTTTCCAGAGAGCTTTAAAGGCATGTACAGATACAAACAATTTTAAAAAGTTTTGAAAATGTTGTTAGTGTCAGAAATGTATATGAAGGGCCAAATGATATTAAATTGTTTTTTACATTTTCAGGTTGCTGTGCAATCCTTCACTGTTTCTTACAACACCCTTTAGTGAGAGTGACTCCTGCTTTACACTAGTGCAAATGAAAATGGAATTGAGCAGAATTCTGTCACTCCTTTCTAGTTCTCTCTCAGGCTATGTCTACACTGCAGAGTTTTTGCCCAAAAACAGCCTATCAACAGAAGCACAGGTGCCCTGGTGGCCATTCTGTTAATGGCAATCAGAGTTTTCTTGTGAGACAGCGTCCATGCAGTCTGGATGCTCTCTTGCGCAAAAGCGCATCGCTTTTCTGATGCACTTTTACAGTGTGGATGCGCTCTTGTGCAAGATGTTTTTGCAGAAGATCTCTTCCGAAAAAGCTTCTTGCACAAGAAGTCTGCAATGCAGAGGTAGCCTCAGAAAAGGTATTTTACTCCTTTCCTATGGAGCATGCTACACTAATTCTATAGTATTTCAAGATGGGAGACTGGACTAGAATGTGCTTGAATCTCAGCTAAAATACCAAGCAGATCCTCTTCTTGGGTCAAAGCAGATTTAGTTAATTTTTTTCAATTGTATGCTAGGATTTCACATTTGCACATATCCACACTTTCTGGATTTGGCCAGAAGTTCAAGTATCATGATAACATAATACAGCCTGTTCTCAGTTGGATTCCAGTCTAATATTGATGCCAAAGACTCTTGGATAAATCTGTATGAGCATTTAACTTTTGGATACTTTGTGGTTTGTTTGTTTGTTTGTTTCTTTATTTTGACACTATCGCTTTGTTGCTAGTAATATCATTAATGAGCGATGTGGCAAGGCTGAGATAAAGAATAATCCTTAGTTAAAACAATTAAAGGACTAAATTGACACAGTCATTACTTTTTGGGTCTCCAGATTGTTTTAATAGTAAGGATTTATTCAGCAGTTAAAAAAAATAAATATAGTTTAACTAATGATCATCCACAGCTGAGAAGGGGAAACAGAGAAACAAGTGAACTGACTTGTTCAAGGCCACAGAAGGAGCTGATGTCAGTCAGAGTCAATATTTCTGATTTCAAATCCCATGTCTATAATTACTAGAGCACATTTCTTCTTTCAGCTGTATAAAGATCATGTCCTGTAAGGTTGATACGAAATGGAGAGTCAGTTTAATTATACTGATTTCTCATATACCACATTTCAAATTTTCTTTCCACTCCCAAAGAACACTAAGCCTTGTTTAGACATAAAGCGAGAGGACCACACCTGCCCCAAAGAGTTAAATTGATTTCCTTTAATGTGTGAAGTATAAGTGCTTTCAAATCCCAAATGGCAGTTCCTTACCTATACTTTTTCTCTTCTAAGGCCCTCTTGTAAGCGCATGGCTTAAAAGTTTCTCATGATCACGTAGCAACAGGAAAACCCCCCCAAAACCCAGATCTGTGTGACCTAACTTCACATTGTGAAAAGTGATTGCTAGTTGGACCTACTTGAAGGTTTTCCTGTGGAAAAGTCCTACCTCTAGACTTCACTTTGTATAGTTATACAGGCAGTCCCCGGGTTACGTACAAGATAGGGACTGTAGGTTTGTTCTTAAGTTGAATCTGTATGTAAGTCGGAACTGGCATCCAGATTCAGCCGCTGCTGAAACTGACCGCCAGTTCTGACTTACATACAGAATCAACTTAAGAACCCCAAGCGTCCCCAAGTCAGCTGCTGCTGAAACTGATCAGCAGCTGATTCCAGGAAGCCCGGGGCAGAGCAACTCTGCCTCGGGCTTCCTGTAGTCAGCGCTGGTCAGTTTCAGCAGCGGCTAAATCAGGACGCCTGGGGCAGAGCAGCTGGGGTGCTGCTGGGTTGCTCCAGTAGCGCCGCTCCTCGGCACTACTGGACCAACCCAGCAGCACCCCATCTGCTCTGCCCCAGGCGACCTGATTCAGCCGCTGCTGAAACTGACCAGCAGCGGCTGAATCAGGACCAGAGCAGCTGGGGTGCTGCTGGGTTGGACCAGTAGCGCCCAGAGCGGCGCTGTGGGACCAACCGGCAGCACCCCAGCTGCTCTGCCACAGGCGTCCGGAGAAAAGCCTAGTCTGCTGGGGAGCGGGGGGCATACTAGCTGCGCCTCCCCACCCCAGCAGACCAGGAAGACACGGGCGGCGGACCGAGATGCACTGCGGTCCCGCCGCCTGGGTCCTCTGCCGCTTTGCTCCCAGTCTCCCTGGTCTGCTGGAGACCAGCAGACCAGGGAGACGGGGAGCAAAGCCTCTGAGGACGCCGGCAGTGGGACAGCCGCGGGGTGTCTGGGCTGTCCCGCTGCCGGCTTCCCCCGCGGCTTTGCAAAGCGTCGGGGAAGCCAGCAGCGGAGCAGCCCAGGTGCGCCTGGGCTGCTCCACTGCCGGCTTCCCCGAGGCTTTGCAAAGCCGCGGGGGGGAGGGGGGAGAGGCTCGGGCTGCCCCGCTGCCCGAGCCCCTCCGCGGCTTTGCTCTGCGTCTTCATGGTCTGCAGACCAGGGAGACGCGGAGAAAGCCCCAGAGTACACGGGCAGCAGGACCGCGAGGTCCCGCAGTCCGTGTACTCTGGGGCAGCCCCGTTCGTAACTGCGGATCCGACATAAGTCGGATCCGCGTAAGTCGGGGACTGCCTGTATAGAATTCTCTTCACCATGGCTGTGTGTAGATGATACTTTTTCTTGCTTTATGAACCTGGCAGCCATTTGGGAAGAGCTTTCTTGAGGACCATAGAAACAGGAAGTCTATTGGAGGAAATGATGCATGAGCATACTCTCTATTTTGGGTCAGTGTAAACCCATATAGGCTTTCTCTGCCTGGGAGGGTTTGGAGCTTCTTTACTTCTCTTGCAAAGCCCAGATGCCCCCAGAAATGGCATTGCAAGTGTAAACGGTGCCCGATCCTCGATTTTGGAACCTTTCTCAACCATTCACTCCCATCTCCATTTTTTATGTACCACAAAGTGGCAGGGAAAAGTGAGAACTGAGCTTCAGTTTAGCATATTGGTAATTCATAAACACCTCCGCATTTTCCCTCTAAAAAGCATGCCATCTTGTTTTTGAAAGCCCTAGAGATGACACTTGTTGATGTTCAGGCCTTTTCTACTCCATCCTGACAGAATGCAAAACTGTCAAATCTCATCCAGGAGCTGGAAGAGATTGTGTAGGGTCAAGAGAGTTATGAAGAGTATTTTAAAGCTTTTTAATACTTGATTGGATTTTATAAGTACAGGATTTATGCAATAATCAATATTTGACTGTTGGACCCCTGCCAATTGTACAGCTGTTAGCAAGATGTCTAGGACTTGGCTTTTCAGTCCTGGTTGATTTTAAATATTAATTAAACCTCTCTTGTTAACCTTGTCTCATTGTTAATTCTTCCACTCCTTCCCAAAAGAGATTTGCTATAAATCCTTTTCTCCCACGCAGCACCATGCCCAAGAATCTTTTTTCTTGAGGGATGAGGAAGTGGTTTCATATTGGCTACAGATGCAAAAAAGCATCTCTGATATAAAATGAGTCCAACTTCTTCAGTTTTGCTGGTTAAGGAAGCAGTAGAATTGTTAAAAACTAAACAACAAACCCCTAAATACTTAACATTTCTATGTACAAAGTGACTAAATTAGCCTCTTCTCCTCCTTGATTTTCCCCTATACACACCTGCCAGATTCTTCTCTCCCTGCCAACATATTCTGAATCCCCATGTACACACGTAGACAGATGTGATATTTTCCTGTATTATTCTGGACAAACATTATTGACTCAAGTTGAACCTAACTGAATTAAGTTTAAGTGTCTTGGTGGTTCATTGTATTAAAAATGCAAATATTTAGGCAACATTGTAAAATTGTATGTAACATTGTGGGGAAGGCAGAACTCATGCAAACCCTGGAAAATATTGCGAGTTTTAAAACAACGGTCTAGACAACACTGAACTTGTAGTTGAATTAGTTTCCTAGGAAACACTGAAGATGGAGAGAATGGAAATTACCCATCTCTGGACCCATACTTTTGACACTATGCCCCAAAGAAAAGCACTGTTTGCTGATCAACTATTGTATGAGGACAAAACCAGAGGGCCAAACTGGATAAAGGAATGACTCACCAATTCACATGGGTGCTTGTTTTGAACTAACTGGTCTTATCAACTCGTGGCCATAAAAAAACTGTTTGGTGGGATTTGAAGGACTGTTCACTAGTCAGAATACTTTGCGGAACTGGGGTCATCTCTGGTAAGCAGCTCATTAGTGGACAAATAGGATCTTTTATTTTTTTAAGGTTTTACCGTAATGCTTTTACTTTAAGAATAAACACACTTGCTTAGGAAGAACTGTGTGGTACTTGTACCTGTGGGCAATTACACCATTTATGGCCTCTGAGGAGAAAGAACAGCAAGGCCTGCTTAAGTAGTCTGACTGGCTGGGGCTCTCACAGCGTAGTCAGGGAACAATGTTACCTGGAATAACTCTCATCAGGAAAGACATAAAGGAGTCTCTCCCCAAAAGAGGTGATGGCTGAGGAGCTAGGAGCCTAGACAGGATGCCCTTGCTAGATCATGAAGGGGAAAAAACAGGTACAATTGCCTTGACGAATGACACACGTGTTGATTCTTCTTCCGTGTATCTCTTTACGTAGCACCAGCCTCAACCAAGTCTGTAATGTAGTTGGAGCTGGCATTCTCCTCCAGTGCAGTGCACCTTTGAGCTGAATACATGGTGTAAGCATCTTCAAGCCATTCAGTTCACTTCCCAGATGCTACTATGCCCATAGGCAATGCTAAACCTTTTAGAACTGCAGTGGGGAGCTCCTGTGTTCCCATGCTAGATGATGAAAGGGAACACCCAAAAGACTTGCAGAAAGGTCCTATAGGGGAAGCAAGAAGCTTAATTTGAGCTTTCTGTTAAAGGAAAAGGAGGCATACAATGGAATTGAGGTTCCTGTGCAAGATTTTCCATTGAAGGTGTGAGTTATGCCAGGTCTGAGGGTGTTAAAAGAGCTACATCTAAGAGGGTTTAACTTTGTCCTTACCACAGGCCCTGAAGATATCTGTCTGTACTGTGTTAAAACTTGCTCTTTCTGAAAACCACAGCTGGCACCATGTTCAGTCATGCTGTCACAGAGATCACTACCTGGGGATGGCCTATGCTGTGGTTGCAGCTGACTCGACCACAGAGATGACCGTATCATATTTCAGATAAGATACTGTAAACTATACTTCAGAAAGAAAAAGTTGGCAAAACCTTGGTTTGCTTACGCTATAGTTGGAGGACTCCAGGAAAACATGGTATCTAACTCAGTGTCAGGCATGATACCTCTTGCCATTTGAGCCATATTTCTCACACAACTCATCCAGTTGTCAATTGATAAGAAGTCCATCTTTCCAAAGAGCTGTGGTCAAAACTGCCACCAACTTGGCCACATGATATTGTTGGCTTTTAGGAGGGTAGCCAAGAGCAGAATATGGTACACTGTTTTCAGAAATTATGGCAAAGAAACCTGATATCCCAATCTTCTTTCTGCCCTGACAATTTATGTATTTTTCTGAATATAGTAGGATAAATTCTGCCCCTAAAGACAGCTTTGCTGTTACATTGTCTTTACTAAATAGCTATCTAAATCACTAAAAGTAGCAAACGAATTAAGTATATCTTAAATCTGTTTTAAAATTAATCATAGCTTAAATTGATGTTAACAATTAGGTCACAAAATTATCCATTAAACGTTAAGAATAATAAGTGACACTGACAACAAATAAAACACTGCAAAATTCCACAGTTTACATGCTTCTATGTTGTTTTGCCAAACACCAAGTTTCTGCATGCACCTTTTGTATTTTACGTTTTGTTAAATGTGCCTAAATAATTGTTTTTCTATAGAACAGAGCACCACTAATTCAGGCACTTTATGATCTATATAGAAAATCTGGCATGCTATTCATCAGTTAGCAAAAGACTTAAAAGTGGAGGTAATCACTAATTAAAAGGTTGTTCAAAAGTATGCCACTAGTATAGTACCTCAAGAAGTATGATCAGAAATTATAGAATGAGTTCTAATGATCAAAATAAATGGATAAAGTAAAGATGGTAATGTTTTATCCTTCCTTTCTTGTTAAGTTTCTTCACATACTCAAAATTCATGTATTTTTGCAGAATAGTGGATGTTTATAGCTCAAGGAAAACTTGCAATTCTAGTTCAATACTTGGTTAATGCTCTATCGTTTTTGTTTCCTTCATACCTAAAGTCTCACTTTCTCACGCAAGCTTTTCAGTAATAAAGGATCTGGCTGCATTTTTATTGCCAAATGTGTTTGGGGAAAGCATCGTAAATGAGAAATAATGCTTTAAAGTTTATTCATCGGGGACAAATACAAGCACCATATTTACATTTTGGTATGAAATTAACTCAATAAACTTTTTAATATGAAACAAAGTGAGGTGTGTGTTTAGTGAAAGCAAAGTAGCTGTACTTCTTGACAAAATTCTTAACTTTTAAAATAGTTTTCATCTTTTGGAAAGGCAACATGTACTTCACCTAATTACTGGCAATAAAACTAAGTAAAGGATTTCAGATCTATGAATGTTACAACTGGCGGAAACTATAATTAAGTCTGGCAAAATTCTTGTTTCCTTTAGGATATAGGGACTTTAGATGGCTTTTAAAAAGGGACGGTAATTATTTTTCTTCCTATTTATCTTATATGTATTAGTAAATACATGTTCCTTAGTCTTGTACTTTGTAGTAAAGTAAATTGCAAATAACAGTTCAATTTGATTTCTAAAACATGATATTTTAAATCAAAAGTACATTTCTAATGGTACTTATAGTTTCTTCTGACTGTGAGATTCAACGGTCTTATATTGTTTAATTACATTTTATTGCTAGTGATCATGAGTAGTGCATTCAAGATGATAGATATAGTTAAAAAGCAAATTAGTTCTAAGTAATGGCACTTGTACAGATGGTATTGTATTTCAAAGCAGTAATATTTGTTTTTAAGTGTGAAATCTGGGATTTTCAAAAGCACTCGCTGTTGGTCCAACTCTGTTCCTATTGATGTCGGAAGTGACTGTGAAAAAGATACCAGTGTGCAATTAATTAGGAGTTAAGAGTAACTTTTATGGAAAATATCCTATTAATGGCTTTTATATAAAAGTTGAAAAATGAAGGTGACTGGTACCCTACAGCAGGTTCCCTACACCAAGAACCTTTTCCCTCACCCGCCAGGACTTTCAACTTTCTGGTTTAAATACTTTATCATTTCCTTAATAATTCTGCAGCCTTGATAGTAAATATGGATAATCATGTGACTTTTATTGGTGAGACAGAATTTATGAATATCAGTTAGCTTTCCAACATATAAACTGTTCAAGATAGTTAAGACCAAAGCAGACTGTGAAGAGCTTCAGAAGGATCTCACAAAACTGGGAGATTGGGCAATAAAATGGCAAATGAATTTTAATGTTGATAAATGCAAAATAATGCATATTAGAAAACATAATCCCAAATATATGTACAAAATGATGGGGACTAAATTAGCTATTATGACTTAAGAGAGATCTTGGAGTCATTGTGGTTAGTTCTCTGAAAACTTCCACTCACAGTACTGCAGCAGTCAAAAAACCCACAAATTATTAGGAATCATTAAAAAAGGGATCGAGAATAAGACAGAGAATATGTTATCGCCTCTATATAAATTGATGGTACACCCACATCTTGAATACTTCATTCATTTGCGGTTGCCTTATTGCAAAAAAGATATCCTAGCATTGGAAAAAGTTCAGAAAAGGGCAACAAAATGATTAGGAGTTTGGGATGGGTGCCATAGTAAGAGAGATTAAAAAGACTGGGACTTCAGCTTAGAAAAGAAGAGACTAAGGGGGCTATGATAGAGGTATATACCATCATGACAGGTGTGGAAAAAGTGAATGAGGAAAAGTTACTTGTTTCCATAATGTGAGAACCAAATTAAATTAATAGGTAGCAGGTTTAAAACAAACAAAAGAAAGTACTACTTCACACAATGAAAAGTCAACCTGTGGAACATATCTGTGGAAGGTATGTGGCACTCTGACTTGTTTTCTCTTTTATTTTGGAGGCAGCTTTTCAAGTATGACCATTGCAGAGAACAAGGGAGATGCTACTTGTTAGTTTGTAGGCCAGTAAATTTTGGCACTTGGGTAATTTTTCACATTCAAATTGTCATTTTCCCCTACAACTGCTTTGTAAAATGACTTTCAGGACACAAGCTACATTTTCAACTTATACTAATATCTGGTAATGTCTCTATAGTTAGCATTTTGTCAGCATTTCTATCAGGAGCAGGCCCTAAAAAACATGCTCGTAGCCAACAAATGTCATGCAAGTCTGCATATAAGAAAAATAAACAGAGACAAATAATACACACTTGGCAGCGTTGAAATTAGAAGAGCACTGACAAAACTGGGAAATTTGCTTCTTTAAATACACCTGCTTCTGGAGTTGCGAACGGTCGAGTTACGACTGTTTGCACTTACAACCAAAGCTCCCATGGAGCGGTCGTAAAGGCGGTCCCCGAGTTACGAACGCGACCCGCGTTTACGAACAGCGCGGTCGTGTGTAACTCAATGGGGTCCGAGTTACGAACAGTTCGAGTTACGGACCAAATATTGGTCCGTAACTTGTTCGTAACTCGGCGAGTGGCTGTATTTCACTATGCTCATGAAAGTCAGGACATTGACAGATGATAAATTCATAATGTGTAAGATAGATTCAGACTGTCTAGCCTAATGAAGAGGGCTTTATAATAGATTAAATGTGGTTAGGTGATCAAAGCTCATAGGTAAGTGAAAAACATAGAGACCTGGGTGAAGGATTAGGAATTGGGTGAGCATGGGCTGTAATAGTAACGACACAAGGAGAAACAAGGTAAAACAGGGGAGTAAATCAAATCAGTATCTTAGTTGTCTGTATACAACTGCAAGAATTATGGGGAATAAGCAGGAAGAGCTTGACATGCTAGTTAATAAACACAGCTATGACATAGTTGGTGTCACCGAGATTTGGTGGGATAGTATACATGCTTGGAATATTGGCATAGAATGGTACAGCTTGCTCAGGAAGGATAGGCAGGGAAAAAAGGGAGGAGGTGTTAACATCTCATCATATGCCACTAACAGTTTGGTATTTATGAATCACTGATAAGTGAGCTCTGGCTGTAGAATTGCAAAATAAGGCATGGTCTCTGCTCAAAGGAACTTACAAAGTACAATTAAGCGCTTGTAGATTATATTTCTTTTACATGCCAGTAACTGTTCTGCAGTTATACAATGAAAATGAAATCTCACACAATAGTGAAGAACATACCCATCATTTTAGTGATACTTAATATTTGTGTGGAAAATGCTGACTATTGTTTGTTTCTATGCATGTGTATGCACGAGTGATTGAGAAAGCGAGAGATGTAACTTCAAATTCCAGATATGAGATTTATAAATTGTAAAATAGATTTTACTCAATCTTTTCTTTTCCCCGGCCGTATGTCAATGAGTGCAGCGAGGGGGATGGAGTTCTTTCTTTCACATTATTTTTCTGTTTTTTGCTCTTTTCCATCTTTTCAGGCATTGCTTCATAAGAAAAATACGTGAAAGAATGAAGTATCATTCATCTGTTTGTATGTCATACTTTGTTTCTTCATCTAAGTGTCATGGATTTTCACCTTTTCAGTTTTAATGTGTCAGATAATGTTTTTATCTTCAGCTGTTTGGGTGGATCTGTGTTTGTAGTTGTGTTTTTGTTGGAATGCAGCTACTCTGGATCCCTGCAGATTTCAGGGCTTGGAAAAGTTAAAACTTACAATAAAAGACAAAAATAAACACACAATTAAAGGGGGAAAAATAAATCTCTGTTTATTCACCTGTATGCTGGAGATGAATCTTACACACAACAGCAAGCTGAAGTATTCTAGATATTAAATCAGACAAAAATAAATTTGTTTAAATGACTGAGACTTTGTTCTGATGAGATTTATGCCCCAGATCATTGTTGCAAACCAATTTACATTGTCGCATGCAGGATACACATGGGGGAAAGAGATAAACATAGATAATGACAGCAGAATAGAGCTATTAGTGTGTGCGCCTGTGTGCATGTAATTAAGAGAGATGCTGTGACAACTCGTGTATTTCTGGATGATTATAGCATCTGATGTGGAAAGGCATGAGGCTGATGTCCAGCTGTTTGTAACCACCCAAGAAGTGCAATAATCTCCTAAAAAGTAGACAGGTCCTAAAAAAGACCTATGGATAGGCTTCCTTGACCTCTTTACAATTTTTGGGTAAGTGAGATGAGTTGTTGGGTTGTTTGTTCACCGTCAAGCTATAAGCATGGCTTTATTTAAGGCCGGAGTCTGAGGTGTAATATATCTCTATTAGAAAGGAGACCTGGTGTCTCAGCTGTCTTAGAAGTGGAGTCTGGCCACTTGTATCAGGGTCCATGTGTACTTGACAAAAAATAATGTTAAGGGACAGTTTCTCCAGATGAACTGGGGAATTTGGGAAATTGACTACCATGTCATCTGCTTTCTCTCTCCCTCTGCTCCATCTTACCCTGCCTCTTTATTTCCTGCCCCCACGTTTCCCCTAGCTGCTCTCAAGGGCTGGCCTTTTGTGATTAGGCTCACGTTATAACCTTCCTTTTGGCTGCCAGTTGGTAGCAGAGACTATGTTGCCATGCTGATTCTTGTGATTTTTGGTATTTTTTTCTTGAAACCCCAGTTCCTGGAATTATCTGATTAAATGAGAATCTCAGTTTCATTTTTTTAAAAAGGTATGTTTTAGCCCAGCTAGGTGTGTAGATGAGCTTGAAAATGAAACTTTAATCCTGTAAATCAGTGGCATTTAACTAGGACATGGGACAATCTTGGAGGGTTCATGTTTCTAGTCACTGGGATATTGGCTACTCTTTGCTTTGGAGCAGAATGTCCAGTCTGGACTGGAGAAACTTATCTGGCTAACATTTATCAAACCAAACATGTTTCTGCAGAAACATATCTATTTAAAAGATAATATCTCATGGAATTTTTGAGATCTGACATGTTTTTTTTAAACCTTGGGATAGTTAATACTGTATGAATCATTTTGGGCATTGAAAGGATGCCAGAATACATAATGTTATTGTATACATATTCATGATTGTGAAATCTTTCTTTTCACTGTAATATATACAGCCCCATTTAGCAAGATAAGAGGAATAAATAACTTGAGCATAGGAAGGATATGCCTCTATCCTGCTATTTAGAGGGTTTATCTTTGTTTGATGAATATTCCCCCCCCCCCAATTGCCTTTTTTAATTCTCCCTTTTTCATGCTACTCCTGTATACCCCATATCTGTATTGATTTTTTTTTGAATGGCATCGCTGCCAGATACAAATTAAAAGCTGATTATTATTTATATTGCAGTAGGATCCAGAAAGGGGCAAGATCCCATTGTGGTAGCTTATAAACAAAAGCTTAGGAAGAAATGGTCCCACAATTCTTCCCCCCAAACAGTTTTCTGTCTGTAAAAGACCAAAACATAGATAAGGAATCAAGGATAAAACAAAGTGTTCAGTATAGGTGCTTCTGCATAGCAGGGCTTAACTTGAAATAAGTACGTAAATTGAGCTACATCAATTGAGCAACAGAACACTTATTTCAAAATAGAGCACTCTTCCTCTGACTTCCCTTACTCTTCGTACAGTGAGGGTTACAGGAGTCAGAGTAAAAAGTCCTCCAGCACAACAGTATTTTTACATTATTTAGAAATAACTGCTTGCTGTGTAGATGTGGACTAAGTTATTTCAAAATAATGTTGCTGTATAGACCTACCCATTCTTGTCACAGCTATGGAGTTAAAACAATGTTGCTAGCTGGTATCATATCTAAGTGGAGATGGATCCAATCCATTACATTTAAAGTATATTTGGTTCTAGTGTGTAATTACATGCCCACCTTTGCAATAGCTTTTCTTTAAACTGACATAGTATGTGCCCCTTCTCTGACCACTGCAATTGAAAAACTGAGACAGAATTTTCAATGCCCTTTCATTCATTTTTTTAAGGAGTAAGGGTTATTTCGAAAGAAGTTTTTTTTTTAAATAACCCCATCTAGACTGCGTTTGTTCTTTTGAAATAGGGTAAAAAAAGCGACTGGATGCCATTATGCAAATGAAGCATGGGAAATTCAAATCCGTGTTTCATTTGCAATTTCGCTAGAAAGAGGAATGCAGTGTAGACCTACCCTCAGGGAGTTATTGTTTCAAAATAACTTATTTCAAAATAACCTGATAGTGTAGTCATAGTGTGAATGTGAGTATGTGCACACATGCATTTGAGTATGTGCACATGTGTACAAAACCTAAAAGGAGGGGATGTTATTGCAGTGAGGAGTTTACAGTCTACTAGACAACTAGTAGGAGAACTAAGATCCAGAAGATGGTACTAACTCAGAGAGTGTGTGAGTTTTAGTTTTGTTTTATGATGCGATGGCAGCAGCATTCTGACACTGGTTAGCATTTGTGGAAGTAGTAAGCTTTCATGAGGGGCTTGAGGGGAGAAAGTGTGGCTGCTTGGTGCATACTGAGGGCGTTCCTATCAAGATAATTCAGTGCTACTTGGAAGAGGAGGGGAAGAAAACCAAAGGAGTGGTCTGGTTGGTTTACTTAGCTGAAACCCAGAGCAGAGCTCTGCAGGGCCTTTGGGCTTCTTTTTTAGCTCAGTATGGAAGGTGGAAAGAAATGTGTGGAGAAATTCAAAGGGAGTGCAATCATTGAAGCAATGGGCGAAGAGGATTTTCTCTTCCTTACTCTGAAGAGAAGTTAACTAGGAATTGGAGGTGCTATAGACGAAGAGGTTGCTGTAGTTGCACTGAGAGAGAACCAAGATACGTACAAGCAAGTATTATAATTGGAAAGTGAGAAGGATTAACAGATTTTTGAGGTTTTGAAGGGGAAAAAAAAACCTACAGGATTTGGGCCAGCCTGGAGAGAAGAAAAAAAGATGAAAATGGCTCCATGGAGCCATGCAAGCCATACAAGCAGGGTAACAAGGAAGATTGTGTTGCAATATTTATACTTAATAAAGAATGTGTTATTCAATAATTGGTTACTAGGGTACAATTGTGATTGTTTTGTTATGTGGGGAGTTGAAAGGAGACAATAAACGCAGTGAGACTCAGTACACTTGAACCTTTTTAATCTGGTAACACAGGGAAACAGGGTACGATGGATTAAAGATTATACCAGGCCAGGAAAGGCACTACAGCATCTAGGTATGAGGGCATGGGGTGCTTACCTTACGCCCACTCCAGGAAACCCATGTGGCTCTGAGCTTCCCACTGTTCCTAGGCATCATCTCCCAGAAAAGCCTCTGGAGGAGTGTCTCTGCCCACTGCCATTTCCCCAGTTGGAAGACG
This sequence comes from Pelodiscus sinensis, assembly GCF_052426305.1. Classification (NCBI taxonomy): domain Eukaryota; kingdom Metazoa; phylum Chordata; order Testudines; family Trionychidae; genus Pelodiscus; species Pelodiscus sinensis. The sequence continues at coordinate 32,065,193 of NC_143053.1, forward strand.
GGGGAATGACAGCACACAGAGCTTCTTCCTCCTTCATACATGAGTGTCCCTGGATTAGCAGCACCCAGAGTACAGTGGTTTACATGTATTGCTTCCCAAAGAATTGAAGCCATGAGTAAAAATTCTGCAGCAACAGCAACAAAAGTTGGTAAACACAAATGAGGCAAATCACAAGTGCACAAAACACTTGGAAGATGTATTTAGTCATCCAACGCCAAGGCAGGCATTCTATTTAGGTAAGCTATTCTCAAACATTTTCATAGAGTTACCTATCTCTTTCAACATAGAGTTTATAACACATAGGAATAAAAGAATAGCCATACTAGCTCAGTATCCTAACTTCCTACAGTGGCCAATTCCAGATGCTTCTGAGGAATGAAAAGAACAGAGCAATTATCAAGTGATCCATCCCGTGTTATCCATTGCCAGCCTCTGGCAGTTAGAAGTTTAGGACATCCAAAGATGTGGTTGCTTCCTTGGCCATCTTGGCTAATAGCCATTAAATGACCTATGCTCCATTAACTTATCTAGTTCTTGTTTGAATTCTGTTATATTTTTGGCCTTCACAACATCCTTGGCAAACAGTGCCACAGTCTGGCTGCGTGTTGTGTGAAGCTGTGCTTCCTTTTGTTTGTTTGAAACCTGTTGCTTGCTAATTTAATCGGGTGACCTCTGGTTCTTGTGTTTTGTGAAAAGGTAAATAACATTTCCTTATTCACTTTCTCCTGACCAATCATGATTTTATACACTTCTCTCATATTTCCACCAAATTGTCTCTTTTACAAGCTGAAAAGTCTGGGTTTGAGGGAGACGCTTACCTGGCTAGGCACCCTGCTGCAGCAGGAAAAGCCTCCAGGGAGCATGCTCTTGTTCTTTGGGATGGGGTGGGGGCGGAAAGCTCAGTTTCCCTCTCTCCTTTGCCCATGCAGCTGGGAACCCAGTGCAGCTGCAGCACCAGGCCAGGCTTCCTGCTGGCAGGGCAGGGGAGAGGTGGGGAGAGTAGAAACCCCGACCATCCCTGCCAGATTAAACTCTGCCACTTTCCCAGCAGGCTGGGGAGGGGCACAGGGGAGAGAGAGCATCAGTGCATGGGGGGCAGCAGAGCCCAAGTGCTCCCCTACAGGGGGGGAGGCCGCAGAGCCTGAGCGCACTGCGGTGGGGGTGGGGGGCAGGGGGCGGCGGCAGAGCCTGAGTTTTAAATTGCCGAGGTCCGAGAGTGGCTCCTTAGCTCTGGCCACCCCTCCCACTCCCAGCAGCCACCTGCACACGTGGAGAAGGAGGAGGCTGCACAGCAGTAGAGGCCCTGTGGGACAGGGGCCATCCTGCAGGCTGGTGGGAAGGGGGACAGCCACAGCAGGTGCAGTCTACGGGCTCTGCAGGGGGCGGGGGACCAGATTTTTTTCTGTTTTCTCCTCAGCACACCTCTGACTGCCTTGCAGCACAGTTTAAGAAATGCTGATTTAAAGGGCCCAGGTCTCTAGGTGCTGTCACTGCCACAGTAGTGGTGACAAGCAACACTGGGCCCTATATACTTGCCAGTGGTTCCTTTCCTCCCCCCATTGGCAGGACTGCCCAACATGCAATTCCCCATGCAGTTCTAGTGGTCACCACAAATCCAGCTGTCTATATTTCTAATAATTGAGCCTCCCTTATTACCTGTCTCTTCTTAATAACTGGGATTCACTTCACCAGAAAGATATCTGGGATTTGGGCTTATTTAGTCTACAAAAGAGAAGAATGAGGGGGGATTTGTTAGAAATCTTTAACTACTGAAGAGGGGCTCTAAAGAGGATGGAAGAGAGACAGTTCTCAATAGCGATAGAATGAGGAGTAATGGTTTCAAGTTGCAATGAGGGTGGTCCAGGTTAGATATTAGGAAAAACTATTTTACTAGGAGGGTGGTGAAGCACTGGAATGGGTTACTTAGGGAGGCGATGGACTCTCCTTCTCTAGGGGTATGTCTACACTACCACCCTAGTTTGAACTAGGGTGGTAATGTAGGCAACCGGAGTTGCAAATGAAGCCCAGGATTTGAATTTCCCGGGCTTCATTTGCATATTGCCGGGTGCCGCCATTTTTAAATGTCCACTAGTGCGGACTCCGTGCCGCACGGCTATACGCGGCACGGACTAGGTAGTTCAGACTAGGCTTCCTATTCATGGAACGAGGAGTAACGGTAGTTCGGAATAGGAAGCCTAGTCCGAACTACCTAGTTCGTGCCGCGTGTAGCCGCGCGGTACGGAGTCCACACTAGCGGACATTTAAAAATGGCGGCGCCCAGCAATATACAAATGAAGCCCGGGAAATTCAAATCCCGGGCTTCATTTGCAACTCCGGTTGCCTACATTACCACCCTAGTTCGAACTAGGGTGGTAGTATAGACATACCCTAGAGGTTTTTGAAATTCTGGCTAGGATGATTTAGTTGGGGTTGGTCCTGCTTTGGGAAGGGGGTTGGACTCAATGACTTCCTGAGGTCTCTTCCAGCCCTATGATTCTACCTGATATCTTTAATATGAGATGATACCATGACATCATCTGGGAGGAGGTATCCTTCCACTCCTGTTTGATGTTCTCCTTCCCTCAGATTTTTATTCTCCCTAACATCATAGGGGCTGTCAGACTGGGGACCAGTGTTCCCTCTAACATTTTATATCCTTGGGCGGGTTGAATTTTCTTTTGGATGGGTTGAAATTTCTTATGTGCACCACCAATATTGAGGTAGTGTGTATGTGTGTGTGGCCACCAATACAAATAAAGCACACACACAATTTTAAACAGTCCATATGTTCAGAAGAAAATATATTAAAAAAAGGGATATTTAACACGGGACAATGCATATAATATTTAATATGAAATTAAATTTAAAAAATTAACACTACCTTTGGAGTTCCTGTATCAACCTTTCTAACTGTTCAAGCTAGTAGTTGCTATTTCTGACTCATATGAGCCAGCAATCTACCAAATAGCAAAAATCTGGTCTTAATGCAATACAATACAATACAATGCAATACAATAATAATGGTATTATTTAGTAACACAGATTTAAAAAAATCATAGAGTTCAGAGTTTTACATCTCTGCAACACTCCAAAAACATTGTTAAAAAAAATCTTTTTCTTTCTTATCTTAAGCCATTAACACTTTATGCAAACTTTGTTTGAAATGCAATCATGCAAATGTCCTGGCGCACATACACTTCCCTTGCAGCCTGCTCCTCCCCCTGCCCGCCAACCCAGACAGACAGAGAGGATTGCAGCTAGTCAGACTCGCTAAACCAGTGTTTCTGAAAGTGTTCCACAGAATCACTCTCAGAAACATATTAATTGGCTGCCCCGGTTTATTTACCGTTGCGGTGGCCATGGAGCCTCATGGCTCCCATTGGCTCCGTTTCGGCCTTTGCGGCCAAGAGGAGCCGCAGAAAGCTGGCGCTGGTAAATAAACAAACTGGGGCGGCCAGTTAATGTGTTTCTGAGAGTGATTCCGCGGAACACTTCCAGAAACACTGACCTAAGCAAACTGCCCCCTGCTTCCACCTTACTGCACAGATGCCAGCACTCACCCACCTTCTCTTTCCCCAACCTACCCCATGCAGTCAGCCCCTTATCTCCCCCTTCCCAGGAGGCTTGAGAGTGCAGAATTTCTGCCTCTCTCTCCTCCTGCAGAGGAACACTCTAAACGCTCCTCCCCTCTGACTCCTCATAGCCAATTCATTAATTATTTACTCGTTCACTCACTCCCCATCCCCTAGCCACTAATTGTCTCATCTCCCTTTTTACCGGCTCTCAAAGCGCCTCAATTGAAGCAGGCAGCTAGCTCCGTTTAGCTGCTTGCTCAGTGAGGCACCCTTCCCCCCACGAATCAGCTGAGTTCCCTGTCTGTGAGAGCTTTGAGAACTTCTGAGAAAACTGCTGTGTGAGGGTACCCTGCTGTGGACTGAGAGATGGAACTGAAAGTAATTCCTATCTATCCATCTATCTATTCTAGCAGACTTACTTGACATTGCTCGGGTCTGGCCTGGTAGGAGAGGAACCATGCAGGCTGTCCTAGAGTCAGAGGAAGGGCCAACTCAGTGCTTGGGGGGGAGGTTCTAGCCCATAGAACGGGGGCAGGTCATGGCCCAGGATTTGGGGAGAGGGACTGGCCTGGAGTTTGGGGAGGGAGGCCAGCCCCAGCTTTGGGGTTGGGGAGGGGGGTTTGGGGAAGGGACCTGGCCCAGGGCCAGGGCTATGCAGGCCTCTCTCCTGCTAGTGTTCCCTGGGGTCTGGCCCGGGAGGCAGAAGGGGTGTGTGTGTGTATCTGCAGAGACTTCCCCCACCAGCGCTCCTGATCTGGCTGAGGGGATGGGGAGAAGGGGAATTTGTGCAGGATGGCCCACAGTGGCCCCACTGGGTGTACTGGTGGGGGGGAGGGGAATTGGGCACCAGTGGGTCCTATGGGGGGTGGCCAGGCTGGCTAGCTTCAGTAGTGCTGCAGACAGGAGGCACAGTGGTGGGAGCAAAAGTTGGGGAATCAGGTTTGAGGTGGGGAGGCCGCTTAGCAGTGGCAGGCAAGATAGTGGAACTCCATCTCCAGCTGGCCTCTCCATTGGTGGTGAGGCTGTCCCTAATGGTGACTCTGTAGGACAGCCTTCCCCTGCACCCCCAGTGGTGACTGTGCGGATCACATCCTTCCTCTCCTTTTCCTTGTTGTGGAAAGCAATCAAATTCCAGGCATATGCTGTTTTCCTGGCACAATCAAACACTGACCTTGTTTTAAGTTAGGATTAGAGAAATCTGGATACCTAATTTGGTGGTCCTAGCTCTTACCATTTAGGGGGAGTTCTTGAACAAATGGACTCGGAGACAGACACACAGAAAGAGGCACATTATCTATCTATCTATCTATCTATCTATCTATCTATCTATCTATCTATCTATCTATCTATCTATCTATCTATCTATCTATCTATCTATCTCTGTGCCCCTTCGCTCCTCCAGTTTAGTTACTCTGGTCGCCTGGGATGGGATTCTGTCTCTGAAAGTAGTGTAATCATACATGCTTCTTTCAATGCTATAAACTGGATAGACCCCACATTGATGCTGGACTTCGGCCTGCATTCTTTTTACTCTATTGCATTTTTTGGGGTCTTGTCTTATACCTGATTAACATTTTCAGTATTTATCTGGATCTCACACTTTTCTAAAATTCATATGCAAAAAGCTGTTAGTTGCTCCTGGTCACTTTCTCTTCTGGTAACTTAGGTCCTGGCTTTTTAAACTTCTCTTCTTCTTGGGTAGCTCTGTCCCCTTGTTAACAGTTAATGGATACTAAAGGGATTAGAGATCAAAGCTTCCTTAAGAAGCTCTCTGCTGTGCCTAGCAGAATGCTTCCCTTCCCATTTACTGTTGTGTAACTCCGCAGCAAAAACTTATGCGGAGGGGAAAAAGTTAGGAAAATATTTAAGATTTAACCTGTATCTTGATATAGCTTACAAGCTGAGAACAAAGAGAAGACTTGGCACTGTGTGACTTACATATGCTTCATAGATCACCAAAAGCTTATGGACTAGTTTGATCATTATTGATTTAGGTGGTAACAAGCAGTTCATCTCTCCCATCTGATGATCTCAATGTAGTTTACAATTGCCAATGAACTAAGCGTTACAGCATTCCTGTGAAGTGAGAAAATAGGAGTACAGAGAGTTGACTTGCCCAGTCCAGAATCACTCTTGAAAGGGAACCAACCAGGTCTTGGGGTTTTTTGTCTTCTCTCCTTTCCACTAGATCCCCTTCTCTCCTAGTTAAATGACCAAATCCTCTTCCTGTTGCCTTCTTGCTTCTGGGTACAACATCAAAGTGGAGTGTTGTGGTTTTGTCTGGTGCTATTTAGAAGTTGTGGGGAAGGGTAGAAGATAGGAAAGGAGGAATGTGGTGTGAGAGGGTGAGAGTAAAATTCATCACGGTTCCAGGACTGTTGGTTTTTTTCATTGAATGGTCCACTACTGAACAACCCCTATTAATCCTTCTTATAGGATAGAAGTACCTGCGCACATTATGGCTGTATGTGTATATTTCGTTTTTTAAAAATATGCCAATTTAATGTAACCCTCATGCTCCTGGCAACTTGCCATCACAGTCTGCTGTGGTGAAAAACTTTTAACACCCCAGAAACCTTTTCCTTCTTTTGCCTAATGTTTCTCTCTGTTTTCAGTAAGTCAGTTTTGAACTGGCAAATTTCAGTTAAGTCCTGTGGCCAAGTTAATATTTAAAACAGACTTTTCATGACATTCTCATTTCAGAAGCCTTTCAAGCCATCCTTCCTTTGTTAACCTGCTGTGTTGAATCAGTGCATGGGAAATAATGTGACAGAGGGTGGTGTTTTTTGTGCAGCTGGAGAGAGGCAGAGTGATGAAAGCAGGCATGGAGGTAGGAATAGTGAAATAAAGGCTTTTCAGAGTCACTTTTAATATGTGTAAGGAGTGGAGACTGAGAACAAGAAGACGTAGACATCCACTTGGTCAGATGATGCCTTCTTTTGGCAGTAAGGCAGGAACTGAATTACAAGATTTATTGCATTGTCATTTTTATTGTAGAGAAAAGAACATAAATCTGTTGAAGACACAGCAGTTGGTAGTGCCCTAGAATTGTTACTCTCTGAAAGTTGTTTGCTGGCCCATGTGCAGATAAATTGGTTTCAGCCCACTCTGAGAAATAATTAGAAGGTCAAAAATAATTTGAAAAATGGCTAGCCAAAAATTCATACAGTAACAGCAAACTTTTTCTAAAGTACTTCAGAAGCAGGGAGCCTGCTAAACAACCTGTGAGCCATTGGACGATACAGATGCTAAAGAACCACTTAAGAGGAATAAGTCACTGTGAAGAAACTTAATCAGTTCTTTAAATTGGTCAGTGAGGGTATGTCTATACTAGCTCGTTAGTTCGAGCTAGGTAGGCAAATGAGGGAAACCAGAGTTGCAAATGAAGCCTGGGATTTAAATATCCTGGGCTTCATTTGCATGTTCCCGGGAGCCGCCATTTTTAAATCCCCCTTAGTCCGAACTCCGTGCCCATGGAATCGGATCTCTAATTCGAACTACCTACTCCGTGCTGCATGTAGCCGCGGGCACGGAGTTCGGACTAAGTGGGATTTAAAAATGGCAGCGCCCAGGAACATGCAAATGAAGCCCGGGATATTTAAATCCCGTGCTTCATTTGTAACTCTGGTTGCCCTCATTTGCCTACCTACTCTTCTGGTTGCCCTCATTTGCCTACGAACTAATGAGCTAGTGTAGACATACCCTGAAGGATGATTATTCAACTTGAGCCTTTTTTTTTTAAGTGAAAAAATCTGAGGAACTGTCCCAGATTGAGTTGTCATTAGAGGAGGCTTTGGAATAAGTTGATAAATTAAACAGTAATAAGTCACCAAGACTAGATGGCATTCACCCAAGAACTATGAAGGAACTGAAATGCGACATTGCAGAACTATTAACTCTGGTTTGTAACCTATCATTTAAATCATCCTTTGTACCAGATGATGGGAGGATAGTTATTGTGATGCTAATTTTATAAAAGACACCAGAGGCAATTACAGATTGGTAAGTTTAACTTAGTAACCAGGCTAACTATAAGAACTATAGGAAACTATAGGAAAGAATAGAATTATTAGACACATAGATGAACGTGAATTGTTGAGGAAGAGTCAACTTGGTTTTTATGAACGGAAGCCATGCCTCACCATTCCTCAGTTCTTGGAAAGGGTTAACAAGTATGTCAATGAGGGGGATCCAGTGGATGTATGGAACTTAGATTTTTCAGAAAGCCTTTGACATGGTAGGAATAAATGGTCAGTTTCCAGAATGAAGAGAGGTCAATGATTGTGTCTCCCATGGGTCCGTACTGGGACCAGTCCTATTCAATCTACTATATATCAATCTCTGTGTCTTCTGTCCGTTTGTTCAAGAACTCTTCCAAAATAGTAAGAGGTAGGACCACCAAATCAGTATACAGCTTTTTCTTATAACTTAAAGCAAATTAAGAGTTTGATTGTGAGACCTGGAGAGGGATGGGTGCTGACGTTTCCCCCCTCCTGATTTGTATAGGAACATTGCTAGCTGTTTCCCTTCAGCAGGGAGCAAGGGGAAAATGCCCTCTGACTGGGGAGTGCAGGAGGCAGACAAATCTGAACCTGCCTAAGCTGAGGGATATGTACCCCTTCTCTGGCTATGCCAGCTAGAACTGCAGCGGCCATGGAGAGATACTTCTTACCTGGTCTGAAGCTGCTGTGATGAGAGAGGACTGGTGTAATCCTCTCTCTCCAAGGAAACCTGCATACTGAACCACTCATCTCCAGCCCCTCCCCAGAGTAATGATTTAAATGAAGTATACACATTTATTTTATTATCCAAAAAACACAAAAATTGAATTAAGGACCTGAGCAATGCTGAGTAAATCATCTAGCATATTTATAAATGATCAGGGAAAAGTAGTAACAGTGAGATGGCAAAATGTACAGATGGTACAAAACTACTCAAGATAGTTAAATCCAAAGCAGATTAAAAAGACTTACAAAGGGACTTTACAAAACTGTGTGAATGTAAATTACACACCTTCTGGGTGTAGTGTATTGTCCTAGCTAGTGACACTGAGAATACTTGCAGAGAGAATAATGAGTCTGCTCTACTGCCTTAGCTGAGAGCCAGCTGGCTTTTAGCTCATGCTATAGAGGCTCATGCACCAAGCTCCAGGTTTGGTTCCGCCTGTCAGAGTTACACTGGGTCAGTAAAATAGCAGATGAAGTTGCAAAATAATGCATATTGAAAAACATAATCCTAACTATACGTATTAAATGATGGTGTCTAAATTAGCTGTTACCAGTCAAGAATGAGATCTGAAAGTCATGGTAAATATTGTTCTGAAAAGATCTATTCAATAAGCAGCAGCAGTCAAAAAAAAAAAAAAAAAAAAAAAAAAAACCTCAAAGAATGTTAGAAAAGCATTAGCAACGGGACAGATAACATGACAGAAAACTTAATAAAGTTGCTATATAGTAGGCCCACATCCATAAATATTGTGTGCAATTCTTGTTACCCCATTTCAAATGAATATATTAGAACTGGAAAAGATACAGAGAAAGGACAACAAAAATGATTAAGGGTAAGGAACAGCTTCCTTAGTCGGAGAGATTAATAAAATTGAGACTTTCAGTTTGGAAAGAGGCATCTTGGAGGGGAATATGAAAGAGGTCTATGAAACCATGACAGGTGAGGAAAATGTGAATAAGGAAATGTTATTTACTCTTTCTCATAAGGGGAAAACTAGGGGTCATCAAAAGAAAATAATAGGCAGTGGGTTTAAAATAAAAAAGAGGAAGTACTTCTTCACAAAATCCATAATCAACCTCTTTGCCAGAGAATGTTGTGAAGGCCAAGACTACTACAGATTCAATAAAGAACTGGATAAATTAATGGAGGATAGTGCATCAGTGGCTATTAGCAACAATGGGCAGGGATGGTGTCCCTAGCCTCTGTCTCCCTGAAGCTGGGAATGGGCAACAGGGGATGGTTCCCTTGTTGTTGACCTGTTTTTTTCATTCCCAGTGGTGCACCTGGCATTGGCCACTGTTGGAATATAGGGGTATGTCTAAACTACATGGGTCCATTAATGGAGCCATGTAGATTAGTCAGGACGGCAAAGGGAAATGAAGCCACGATTTAAATAATCGCAGCTTCATTTACATCAAAATGGCCGCCACGATGTGCCAATCAGCTGATTGTCGACTCAGCGCGGTAGTCTAGATGGGGATCTGCCGACCCCAGAAACCTTCGTTGGCAGATCCTTTATGCCTCGTTTACCATGACAAAGGGTTCTGGGGTTGGCAGATCCCTGTCTAGACTACCACGCTGAGCTGACAATCAGCTGATCGGCACAGTGCGGCGGCCATTTTGATGTAAACGAAGCTGCAATTATTTAAATTGTGGCTTCATTTCCTTTTGCCGTCCTGACTAATCTACATGGCTCCGTCAACAGAGCCATGTAGTTTAGACATACCCTTGGATACTGGCCTAGATGGACTTTTGCTCTGACCTAGTGTGGCTGTTCTTATGTTCTTAAATATTCATGATTTAAAAAATCCATCACAGTTGGCCATGAATGAAACTATTGTTGGTATTTTCATCAGAGAGACCAAGAAGTGACTACATAGAAACTATGCTACCTTTGTACCCTAAGAGTTGGTCACCTCAAGCAAAACAGATATTGGGGAAAACTTGTACTGCTATTATCTGTACTACTCCTGTTCAATCAATAGAAACCTTTTCACATGTCATTTATATGCACTTAAGAATTCTGGCATCAGTGTCCTTTAAAAAATATGCTTTGGCATTATAACTAGATTTCAAGAGGAAATGACACTCACAGAAATCCGGCAGGCAGAACTGTGTGCGTGTGTCTGTTTCAGGATACCAGTCTTCTACTGTGTGCTGCTGCTGTCATGAGCATGTAGAGTGTGATCCAATGATTTTAATTGCTCTACTGCAACTAATTTGAATTCTCTTGCTCTCCAGTTGTATGTAAAATAATACACTCCAGATTAATGAAATGAAAGTTTATCAAATAGCATCACACACTAATATAAAAATGGAGATTGTATTTTTAATCAGTATAAATTAAATATTTCATTTCCATTGCAGATGTGTTAAAATCTTCAGACAATTGTAAGTTTTATCCTTTCCAAACTACTAGTATTGATGCAGTAGATAAACAACATTTGTGTGTGTGTTTTTCAGCAAAACTATTCCCAAAACTATTAAAATGTATTGTTTTACTTTGCAGCTAACTATGGACCAAACCCAATCTGCAAAGGCTGTTTGTCTTGCTCAAAGGATAATGGGTGCATCAGATGCCAGCATAAATTGTTTTTCTTTCTTCGACGAGAAGGAATGAGGCAGTATGGAGAATGCTTGCATTCCTGCCCATCAGGATACTATGGCCTCCGAGCTCCAGATATGAACAGATGTTCAAGTAAGTTTCTGATGTATCTTTTTGCAACTGTATCATGTTGTTGTCTTATTCATTTTATGATCTATTATAAACCTACTGCCTACCTAGTTATCCCCCATTGTGTATTTGTCCATTTAATTTATTTTCCTAAGTGTAGTATTTTGTACTTTACTGAATTTCATCTTGTTGATTTCAGATCAATTCTCTTATTTGCCAAGGTCATTTTGAATTTTAATCTTGTTCATCAAAATGCTAGCAACACCTACCATCTAGGGCTGTGTCTACTCAGCAGTGCTATTTCAGAATAACTGATGTTCTTCTGAAATAACATAGTCTGTGTCTACACTACAAACAGTTATTTCAACATAATGTCACAATAACGTTGAGCTGGAGGACATCTTTCTCTGATTCCTGTAACCCTCATTTTATGAGGAGTAAGAAAATTCAGGGGAAGAGTGTTCTAACTCAGGCTTTCCTGCTGCTATGTAGACAGCAGCAAAAGCTGAAATAAGCTATTTCAACTTAAGCTACGCAATTGATATAGCACAAGTTGCGTAGCTTATTTCAGCTTTCACCCTGCTCTTTAGATGTGCCCTTGATGTCATCAACAAATTTATCATTGTAATTTTATATCATTATCCGAGAGTCATGAATTAAAAATATTGTACTGGACCCAGGACTGATCTGAGCAGTTCCCTACTAGATATGTTCCCCAAGATTGATAGCAAACTTAAATAACTATTGTGTCTTTAATAACTATTTTTTCAAATAGTTGTGCATTCACCTTTTAATAATTTCATGTAATTCAAATTTACCAAGTTTGCTTATGAGAATATTATGTGGGACTATGTCAAAAGCCTTACTAAAATCAATATAAATCACATTTTCAGCTCTCCTCTATCAACTAGGCCAGTAAACCCGTAAAGGAAGAAAATAAGGCAGGTTTGGCATAAGTTGTTCTTGACAAATTCATGTTAGTTATTACTAAAATTATATTCTCCTCTACATGCTTACAAATATTTTGCTTAATCATTTGCTCCAGTACCTGTACAGATACCAAAGTTAGGATCACTGGTATATAATATTGTTCTCCCTCTTTAAAGACAGACATGTCCTCTCTCTCCTTGTTCCCACATTCAGGTGAATAATCTCCCACACTCCAAACTTGTCCCAACATTAGAATGTTGCAACTTTAATAAAACAGATTCACCATTTAAAAAAAAAACTTCAACATTTAGTTATTGTTTTGAGATTTCACAGTCCACTGATCAGTAACAAGATTCAGATATGCGTGTTTGGGCTTGGAAACACTGGCATATTTTAAATAAATGGGCACAAGTAATTCCACAAATATCTACTAGTTGTGGGTATTCATGTCGATTCTCTAGATGCTTATGACAGGCTGTTACACAACTTGGCCATGAAGTCTGTCAATGTATACAATGTTCCCACTACTGCCTTGTGTTTTTGATTGTCATATTTCACAGCCTAACCAGAATTAGGTCAGCAAACCACTAAAAAAAAGCTTTTGTGCTTCTTGAAATGGGGCTGTCACTAAGTATGTGGCACTCCTCCTTTAGAGTTCAGAAAATGAGGCAACAATGTAGTATCGAGGTCCACCATGCTTGTAGAAGGTGAATGCTAACTTTCAAGTGAGACATAAACCCAAGGTCCACATGAGGTCCTTTCGTGGCACTTTGCACAAGAATAGAAGCATTAACTGCTCTGGCCAGATTCCAACTTGTATACTGACATTCTGCCTGTTTTTCTAAATTCACTGTGCAGTTTCAGTTGGATATGTTATTTTTCACTTTCTGCTCCTAACTTTTATGTCAAGTTGTTGAGTGTTGCCTAATATTTACCATGTGGCTACATGGAGGATTAAATGATCCCAGTGTATATTTTGTATATCCCTTTTGTAAAGTGTATTGGGATCTTGGCCTTCATTTGCATAGTTTAATTGTGAACTCAACAACTTGTCTGCTTTAAACCTTTTTTTTTCTTGGTTTAAACTTGGTTTAAACAAATTTGTACGTGTTGTTCGAAAGCTATTTCCATTGCTGTTATGGGAAATATGGTCTAACATAACTCTGAGACATGTATGTTTGTTTCCCAGCAATAATAAGGACTTTCTTGAGTTAGGTAAGGGTTAATATGTGTGTCATTCAATTCTTTCAAGAAAAAAAATCTTTTTGATGGAGTTCAGTTTGAGAACTCAGTTTAGCTTCTTTACACTACACGATGTACACAAGGTAATTTTTGGCTGTGACAATGTTTTTAATCCTGAATTATGGGGCAGATTTTTTTCAAATACACATATGTATATTAAGTGCCCAACTTCCATTGATATTTGTTGAGTGTTGAGTACGCACAATGACATTGAAACAATTTGTATAGTGTGGGGGGAGGAGGGGTACCGAAAGCAATTGAACAAAACTCTCAACTCTATAGGATGAAAACCACTTTAAACCTGCAAGTGCTGCCACATCCCAGGAGTAACTAGTTCAACACTCATTGGCATCCAACTGCCCTTTGAGCTTTTGAAAATCTTCTTTTTGAGATTAATGATGCCCTTCATATGTAGACCAATTCTGATTCCCTTCAAATAATATTTATGAAAAAGATTATGTTGAAAATTATCACTAGCTGGTTTATATGTATGGCCCAGCTTTGTCTTCATTCTTGGTTCGGTGCTCATGTGTGACATACATAGAAACACAGCTAGCAACTGTGTTCTTCAGGGCTATGTCTAGACTGGCATGATTTTCCGGAAATGCTTTTAAAGTTTTCCGTTAAAAGCATTTTCGGAACAGAGCATCTAGATTGGCACGGACGCTTTTCTGCAAAAGCACTTTTTGTGGAAAAGCATCTGTGGCCAATCTAGACACACAAAAAAGCCCCGATTGCCGTTTTCGCGATCGGGGCTTTTTTGCAGAAAACAAATCTCAGCTGTCTACACTGGCCTTTTTGCGCAAACGTTTTGCGCAAAAGGGACTTTTGCCCGAACAGGAGCAGCATAGTATTTCCACAAAAAGCACTGATTTCTTACAGTAGGAAGTCAGTGCTTTTGCGGAAATTCAAGTGGCCACTGTAGACAGCTGGCAAGTTTTTCCAGAAAAGCGGCTGATTTTCTGGAGAAAACTGGCCAGTCTAGACACAGCCCAGAAGTATTCCAAGTATGGTAAGATAAATATATGAAAAATAGAATACAATTCTTCACGTAGGATGGACTTTCTGAGACCATTGCCTCTTAAGTTTTATTGCTCAGATAGCATTTTCTTAGCTAAAAATATTAAACATGTTGGCTAGAATAAAATATCTTGTGAGTTTTAGGAGTTGACTCATATTAGTTATAGTGATTTCTGCCCTATTAATGTCTATTACAGTCACAAAAAATGTTTAACGTTTTATAATTCGAACATTTGCCCATTGTGCGAGAAGAGCAATATTGCATATTTTTATACAAAATGTTGACATGGTTTAAAAAGCATGAGCAATGCCAGACATAACACTGTAAATACTACAGCCAAATATAACAGCTCCAAAATTATGGAAATTTGTGAATTCCAAGACTAAGTTTCTTTGATAGATGCAACTGATTTATGCATTTTGAATTTGGAAAACTGTTAAAAAAGTTTTTCTGGTCAGGATGAGTCATGTAAGGATGGTTTGTGTACAGGAATGGACAAAGAGTTTTTTTGGGGCGAGAGAACTAATTGAATTATTGAGGGCATAAAGCTGAATGTTTCTGTGTAATCTTTGTTGTAGAAACAGAAATACTCAAAAGATTTCTCCCTTCCTCCCAATTTCTGAATAGGAGAATGTCAGAAGGAAATAAGCTCTCAGGAAAGTCCGCTATTTCTACTGGGGAATAAAATGAAACCCATAATTTCAGTGTATTGGTTCTACTTTAGGCTGTTTAAGATAAACCCCTCTTGAATCTTTTTGCATAACAACTGCCTAAACTGACCTTTGCCTTTCCCTTTTTGGAGTATACAAGAGCGTGGAGACTCATCATTCTTCTCACCTTTGACTAGGTACTCAGACTATTATGTAACTCTTCTTTCTATCTCATAAGTCAGACTCCTTCTCACCAAGGTGCCAAATAACATCCCAAAGTCTTCATTGTCAGAATGTAGTACTACTGTATCTTTATTACCCTTCCAGGGTCCACACTGAGGGCTCCCATTTCTTTAACAGTTTCCTCTCTTGGTCAGAGAGGATCCATCTCTCTTCCTCCTGATGGGTTTTGTCCCCAGGAGAACAAACCCTTGCCTATATCATAATATTCCCAGTATACCAGACTGCCTGAACAGGCCATCATCTGCACTTGACTTTTTCTTTGAAGGCTAGGAACAGCTGTAACTTCCAGGAATTATAAGCATCACACAGCTCTTTAAAAGCAAGCACATTTAATCTTAACGTGAAATCACTACCAAAAAACAACAACAACAAAACCCACCACATTTATATATATATATATATATATATATATATATATATATATATATAATCCTAGGCACACAATACAAATATACCAGAGGTCATTCATCAGTCTTGTGGGCCTCAGTAGGCCAAAGGTCTTTCAGCCCAAACCAGGAAGCATTCGTTCATTTTTCTGGATCAGAAGGAAGGCCCTGAATCAGTTTAAAGTCAGTCTATTTATCCAAAAGTCCTGCTTGGTCTCTGGAATCCTGTTTGAACTGTATGTCCACACCACACCAGGTGATGGTCCTTCTCTGGAGTTGTTATAACCTGAATGAATTTGTCTAATTATCTCTTATTTTTCTTAGTTCCTGGAGGATCTGTGGTCACTCCACCTATCATGGGGTCTACTCACCAGTGAGGGACCCCCCTTGTAGCTGCATCTGAATATTAGCCCTTCTCTGTCGGACACACACAGCATCCCCTCTTGCTTTCTAGGTATAGCAGTACTTCTTCTTCATGGCCTTGTACCAAAGTCCCTATGCAATTTTCCTCTTCTTGGATAGCAGTCTCCCCAGACCAGCTGTCTGGGTGCCAAGTCAAGGCTGTGCCACTTTTTCAGTGACTGATAGAAGAAGTAAAACCCACTGTCTGCTCTGGTTTCCAGGCCAGGGACCCTTCAATCTGCAGTCAAGGTCTACACTGTCTCAATCCTGTCTGCCATTTACCTGTGCTTCTTCCTTCTTTGCCTTTTGTGGGTGTTTTTCTCCACCACTCCCTAAGGGTAAACACTTTTTTTAGGATCAGAGTCCCAGGGCTTCTGCCCTGCCCCTCAGGTTTCCTCCTCTCTTCATTAGGCCCAATTGTGACTGTAGAGTTCAACCTTGTAGCTCCCTACTGCTCTCACTGTCTGGCTTTTCACAAGTCCTGCCTGCTCCTAGGGCAGATGGGCTCCATGTCAATTTGTGCTTGTCAGTCAAGTCCATGTCCCTCGGAAGTGCAGCCCACTAGATTAATTATCCCTTCGGAGACACTTTAACTCCTTCAGGGGTGGTGTATGGTGAACACTGTCATACTTCTCATGGAATTATGTACAATTACTGGCCAGTAATGACAAACACATTTAATACAGTAAAATCTCCTAAAGATATTGCAGGAAATTGCCTTATCTGTCACAATCATCACTAGTCCCATTTGCCTAAAATAATGTTTAGCATAGAGTAAAAATTAATGAACAATCATAAAATAAGTTTTAACGAAATATATTTATTAAAGTTAGTATATTAAGTAATGTCTCCAAGTACTAAGCTTGTGTTACAAAATATCAAATCTTTACTTTGAAAATAACAGCTAAATTTCTTGGCTAATGCTCATATAGACTAGCCCATGGAATGCTATTCTAACTTTTTCTGAAATCTATATATCAGCTACAACTTCATAGCAAGACATCAGCAGATACACAGACCAGTTGGAGGAAGCAGTCAACTGGAAATCAAATCAATTCTTTTTAAGTTTTTTAAAAGTAGCTTTAGGTACTCTTGTTATTGTTTCCTTTAATTCAAAAAATGGCTTTATTTTAAAAACTGAAAAGAGACGAGTCTAGTATGTGGTCTAAAAAGTATTTGGGATTTTGAAAATAAAATTTAACTGCCAAGAATCTGAGGTTTAGATAAAATCTACTTTGCAGGCGCCTTATTTTTTTCCCAACAAAAACATGATAAGCATTTGGACACATCCTTCTTATTTTGTAACTTATTGGCCAAACTCTGTATCATTTCAGTAGGGCTGCCATAGATCTGTCTGGAAGCTAAAAATCCTGGCAATGCTTTAAATTAAGGTTCCTGAATCTGTAGTCAATTTAGATTTAACAAGACACTTGTATATTTGTAAAATACTAATTGATGTTTGAAAAGATACTTGTTGTGGCTTGGCAAGTGTTTAAAAGGGTGTCCATTAATAACAAATCCATGGTTTAACATACGAGATGAACATTACTAAGTGATTATTAAAGAATTCTCATAATGACAAAATTCTCATTCATCTATAGCTGCTCCTAGTGAGGCAGTAGGTCCATTTTATGCCCCCAGAAACTGATGTATCCATTGAGTTTGCAGATACTTCAATAGGAGACTTGTAAAGACTCTGTGAAAGGCCTATAGGGTGTTTCGATTTGTATCTTGAAGATGAAGCACAGGTGCTTAGGCCATTTTACTTAAACGTTTAAATAGATCCTCAGTTTTTTAATGTTGTAGCTTGAGATTTATGTTAAACTGGGGAGCTTTAGCCTCTGACCTCCTTTCTGTTCACCAAACTTTTATGTTCTCATTTTGCTCCTTGTTCTTCACAGATTTTTTTCCATTCATTTCCCTCTCTCTTCAACGCCAGCCAAGCTAACAGCTCTCCTCCATTTCTTGTCCTCTCACTCTTCCCAAAGTGACACTACTTAATCCTCCTCCAGCCCCCTCATCAGTTACTCCCTGAGTCCCCAATTTAAGAACATAAGAACATAAGAAAGGCCATACTAGGTCAGTATCCTATCTTCTGCCAGTGCCCAATGCCCCAGAGGGAGTGAACAGAACAGGTAATCATCGAGTGGACCCCTCATCCACACCCAGCCTCTGATAAACAGAGGCTAGGGACACCATTCCTGTCCATCCTGGCTAATAGCCATTGATTAACCTAACCTCCAAGAATCTATCTAGTTCTTTTTTGGAACCCTGTTAGTGGTATGTCTAGACTGTGGTGCTATTTAGGGATACCAGATGTATTTTGAAATAATAAGCTCGCTATTCTGACGTCCCTGTAACCCTAATTCCACAAGGATTAAGGGACATTTCGGAATAGTGGTTTATTTTAAATTAGATTGAAATAAGATATGCAATTTGTGTTGCTCAATTGCATATCTTATTTTGACCTACTGTGCAGTGTAAATACAACAAAGTCCTGGTCTTCACAACATCCTCTGGCAAGGAGTACCACAAGTTGACTGTGCACTGAGTGAAGAAAAACTTCCTTTTAGTTTTTTTAAATGTGCTATCTATTAATTTCATTTGATGATCCTAGTTCTTATGTTATGGGAACAAATAAATAATTTTTCCTTATTCACTTTTTCCACACCAGTCATGATTTTATAAATCTCTATCATATCAGTACGTAGAACACTGTGGATTTCACTTAGCTTATTCTGTGTTTTTGTAAGTGTAAAATAGATAACTCTGCATTACCAAACTAGCTATAAATTGACACTGGAATGATCATTTTTGTGTCTGGTGACCCTTTCTCAAATTAGGGTACGTCTAGACTACATGCCTCTGCCGACAGAGGCATGTAAAATAGGCTCCCCAACATAGTCAATGAAGTGGGGATTTAAATATCCCTGGCTTCATTAAAATAAAAATGGCCACCGCACTATGCCGGCTCAGCTGATTGTCGGCACAGCGCGCGAGTCAAGACACAGATCGGTCGACAGGGAAAGTCTTTGTTGACTACTCCTGTAAACCTCGTTTCATGAGGCATGCAGGGGCGATCGAAAGAGGCTTCCCCTGTCGACTGATCTGCCTCTAGACTCGCGCGCTGTGCTGATGATCAGCTGAGCCGGCACAGCGCGCCAGCCATTTTTATTTTAATGAAGCCGGGGATATTTAAATCCCTGCTTCATTGACTATGTCGGTTAGCCTATTTTATATGCCTCTGTCAGCAGAGGCATGTAGTCTAGACATACCCTTAGTGTGGGCATGTCTACACAGCACACTATGCCCAGGCTCTGGCTCTGCTTTAAGACCAAACACAGCTGCTATCCACACAGATATTAGTCTGATTAGGCAGACCTTAGTGGGGAGGAGATGGGCAGAGCCTGAGTTCCACTGTAACACAAATCAGTGCCAAGTCATCTTGCAGAGTGGACACTGCTCAAGTAGAGGCCATCAGAATTGGATCTGGAGAGTCTGCCAATAATTTCCCATAATCCTCTGGTATTTCCCATCCCTTCAATTCCAAAACTTGTCACTTACTGCTCAGGAACAGGAAGAGATCTCTTGGTTGAAACACAGCTGTTTGGAGTTTGACCCTTCATTTACACAAGGCCTATTCAATTGAAAAAAATAATCAGCGGTAAGGATTAGGTTTGAGAAAACATCACCAAAACAGACTCTATGTGCTGGGATCTGGATATAATTTAAGATCTGAATTTGTACTTCAAATGTTTCCACTCTTTAGTCAGTCTTAAGAAATTACAAATAAACATCTTAGTCCCTTAATACTGGCTTTTTAAAAGCAGACTTAGGATTTTAGTATTAGAGTCAGGAAGACAAAAACAGATTAGAAAATTTGTTTAATGTCACTTTGGTTCCTCTGTTTATTTATTACTCCTGAATATGACCATAATTTGAGTATGATTTGCTAGTAGAGTCTTTGTTCAACACAATTTTTTAATGCTCCATTTATGTAATTGTCTATAAATATTAATTTTTTCCACCTGAGATTTATTTTCTGGCCTTCAAATAAACTGGCACTGAAAATGTTAGTATTAAGGAGCTTATGAAATCTGAACTCTAATATTCTATAACCAGGATTTAAGGATATTTCTTACAGCAGCAGATCGATTTGTCCTAAAGCAATCATATTTGGAACAGATTGAAACTTGTCAGGAAATATTATCATCTTTGAAAAAAATTCATGAATTTTGATATGCAAAGTTTTCTGGATAAAATTTACAAAAACTTCAAAGTCTCATTTTCAAAAGTGACTTGAGTGCTTAGGAGTATAAATCTCATAGAAAGCCACGTTCCTAAATCATGTTGTCATTTTTGAAATTGTGACAGTACTATACATTTAGAACAGTCTTAAGTTTCTGCATTCAGGCTCTTCCCTGATTGTGGTTCGATCTTCCCATCTGCTGCTTCTTCCCTATTGAAAAAAGATATAATTCTAATGAGATAAGTCAGTCTCTGCTCTTATAAATGGATGAAACACCACTGAAGTCGATGAACATAAGAACAGCCATATTGGGTCAGGTCCAGCAGGGCTGGGAAGGGCATTCATATAGAATCAGAAAGACAAAGCACCAGTTTGGAGAGGGCCTTGTTGGAGCATAGGAGCTGACGTAGGACTGAACATCATCCTACATTTGTGGGCACCAAAATGAGCAGTCTGTAACAAGAAAAGTCTTGGAATGGCCAAAGTGACCTGCCCAGAGAGTATCATGATGTACATGCAGCATTTCTGGTCTTGGGACTTCTTTGAGAGGCCATTGACATAGAGAAAGTCATTGATCCAGGAATAATGTCATGAAGTGATACTGGGGAGACCTGAGAAGAGGTTATGAGTTTAAAAGCAAAAGAACTGTAAGGCAGGGCTTCTTAAAGCATGGCAAGTAAGTCCTATGATGCAGACCTACAATGAAATGGTGTGGTTCTGTAATATGCCTCATGGTGACTCTTCTGCACTTTTTACTGTGCCAGAAGGTGGCCCCTTAGCAGCTTCTATATAGTATTCCCCTTTTTCTGAGAGGTCATCAGCCTTGCATTCTTATTGCCTGCATGATACAGGATTGTGAAATCAAATCTAGAGAAGAATAAGGCCCAGTGACACTTCCACTAATTCTGTGCCTTGACCAATAATAGATATTCTAGATGATCATAGGTATTCTGGATTCTTCTGGTTGGTTAAGACTGTAGACAAGGTTACCAAGTCTCCAATACAACCTTAATGGCACATAATTCCTCTGCTATTTTATAGTTGCATGTGGCTGGGGTGAATTTTCATGAAGTTCGAGACTTCTAGTAGCTTATTTGTGTAGACGGTGTGTGGTGGGTGCATCAAGGGTGAGGAGTGATCACTGTGTTCTGCTCTTTGGTGAGCCATGTCTATTTTGGGGGTATTATTAATTAGGTGGAAGATTGTCCCCCCCCCCCCCAATCATAAGGCTTATGGGAGTATGTGCTGTGTGGCAGTGTGATGTATCTGAGTGTCGGGATCATAGAATTCTTAAAGTAGTACAGAAATGTCTTTTTCATTAGCCCATCTCTACTCAAATGAATCTGGAGTAAGTTACATGTTAAGAGTCAGGTAATCAGAATCAGTCATCTTCATAAGAAAAAGGAATGAATCTGAGTTGCTCTAAAATCTCAGTTCAACATTAACTATGGAGCTGCTGCCGGTGCCTCCATAATATAATTATAACATTGTGGACTTTGTAGTAATACAATAAAACACAAATTAAAAACAAACCAACCCTCCCCACCCTTCAAAGAAAAACCTCCGAACTACCAAAAAAGGCAAAGTAAATGATGGAAATAAGAGAGGAATTTTGAATTATGATCAAGAAACTGAAATAGAATATAATTATTAATTTAACTTTTAAACATGCTCTTTGCATATGTTTTGTTAAACCAAAACAGGGAAAGTTTTAAGGGAGTGTCCATAAAGTCAGGTGAAGTGAAAATTAATCAAGCAATAGGACAGCACTTTTATCAAAGGGTGCTTTTGGCAAGTGATTTTTTTTTATTTAAAACAGTACACAAATGAGTCATAGATTTTTAAAGCCAGAAGGAACCACCAGAACATTTAGAAATGAAATGTTCAAAACATGTTATTCCCTCTCAGTTTTGGAAGTAATAGATAATGCATTATTTCAAGTATATGTTTGCGTCACTTGGATGTGAAGGAGGGTCACATGATGTTAATGTTTCTTTTATATGTTCTGTTCTGCACCTCATCATTGGGCTAAATGATTTGGAAAAGCCTTGATGTCTTTTCAAACTGTCTTGTGTGGGTGGGCAAGAAGCAAATGTTTTTATTAATATTTAAACATACTGGACATTTGATTAAAGTATTGCAATTAATGAAATATTTGCAATGCATCTTGAATATAACAAACATACATTGCAGTTAACTGTTGCAGGATACCATCAGAACAAGTCACCTTGTGGCCTCATCCTGAAAGTGCATAGCAGTCTCAGGCTCTTAATTTGCAGTTCACATGCATTATAGGTTAAGTATTAAGGGCATGGTCAATTCCTGCCAATATTAAATATTTCTGTATCTTCCAACTAAGAATCTCAGGGTTTTGTTTTTGGTTTAGTTTCTTGTTTTGTTTTGTTTTGTTTTGTTTTGTTTTGTGGACATGAAACAATTATGTTAACTTCAATATGAGTTTTGCCTAAGTAAGGACTCTGGAAAACTATTCCCTACACTAAGGAATAGGATCTCAGGATCAGGGTTGATGGATGGAAGCTAATGTATGTTCTCACTGGCCATCACATCCTAGCCTTCTCCCTATACACATATGCTAGGCCCCTAGGAGATCCATTCAGAGAAAAAAAAAAGAGAGAGGAGATGATATAGCAGGGCAGCTGACCACCCCCTTTTTGGCAACTAAATTTTTGCTAAGTATCCAAACATTTGGGCATTTATTTAAACACAGTATCTGAATATCATTTTAAGGCTCTCTGGGGTCTAGTGCTAACAGCAGACTGCGCATGAGGAGAGAATGGGCAGTACAGTGGTTAGGGGATTAGCCTGGGACTGGATTTCCTGTTCTGCCACAGACCCCTTGGGTGACCTTGAGCAAATCACTTAGTCTCTCAGGATTCCAGCTATGCAATGTAGGGATGCACTTCCTTACTTCACAAGGATGTTGTGAGGATAAATATGTAAACAGATTGTGAGGGTCTCAAATGCTATGGCAACGGGAGCCATAAGGCTATGTCTATACTGTGAGTTACGGCTGTGATTCCTCTGTTTGTGCACACAGCCTCATGCTAGCTGCCATTTAGGTACCGTGAGTATACATTCAAGGGCAGCCAGTGTAGCACAGGAAGTGGTAGCAGAGGTATGGCTGAGCTGTGCCAAGTACATAACTCAGGAGTTTCAGGAAGGTTTGTAACTGGCATGACTCAGCTATACTCCTGCTATTGCCACTACAGCTATGCTGCTATTTATACACCCATTAGCTTTGTGAGAGCTAGCATGAGTGTGTGGTACACAGGCAGTGGAATCACACTCCTAGCTCATACTGTAGACATAGCCTAAGATAGATAGATGTGTAAGGGCAAGTCTACACCAGGAAATTATTTTGAAATAACAACTCCCGAAATAACTAATTTGAAATAGCATGTCCACACTACAGGGAAGTCTTGAAATTAGTCCAAGGCAAGCTCCCTTAATGTGGACACACTATCTTGACTTAGAGCCCCAGAAAGCACTGGGGAGTAGTTACTACTCTGAATGACTCTGGGGAGTAGTTATTTCGAAATAGCAGTAGAGCATCCATACTAACTCCCCAGTGTAGACTAGGGCTAAGAGAGGGAGAGCCTGAGGAGCCATTGCTTCATGTGGCATATTGTATGTTAAAAACCTGAGTAAGCTAAATTCTACATAATCACAAAGGGATTCCAAAATTCAAATTACTTTTCTTGTGCAAACTGCCTAATTTATAATCCAACATTACAATAAGAGTTGCTATAAATGTCTTGTGCTTCCCTAGCTGCTTCAGATGACAAAAAGTTCCATCAGTTTAAGTGGCCTTATTGTAATGTTTGGCATTCTAAGAGTCAAGAATAAATACTAACGTCTTTGTTTTTAAAAAATTTATAAACTTGCAAAGTTCCTAGGGGAAATTACAATAGCTATTTCAGAAGTACCACGCTGGGTCAACTTGCTCCTTTGGAAAAAGAAATGAACGACATAAGTAATAACAAAAACGGATACAATGTTGCATAAAATGAATTCCAAATGCTTTTCTGCAGTGACTTCAGATGGTTATTGACGGATATATTGATGCAGTTTATTATATTTAAAAATAATAAAATAAATATAAATAATAAAATATTTCAAATAATATGTCTGATTTATAGCGTATGTGTGTGTATATGTTCTTACTTTAGCAATATTTCTGTCATCCTTTGGATATTTTGCATTGGTGTGTGTGTTGGGACTTTACTAACCAAAACCTTGCAAAAAGAGTAATACTATATTATGTAATTATTGCATAAATAGCTTTTTAAGTATCCCTAATTTTCAGACCTCTTTCTCTTTCTCATATATATATATGTCGAAACTTCTCTAAATAAATGTGTGATCACATTTATTCCTGTTATCTTCCTGTTTTCCATACTAGCTCAATGTCTGACATTGATCTTTAAGGTTTTCATGGTTACTGATTTCTAAACGTTTACCTTTATTTTTTCAAGTAACACTATTAACTGCATTTTTAGTAATTTCCTTAATATCCATATCAGAAAGAAAGCTAATGTCTTAGAGATCCGGTGAAAATTAGAAAGCACAAGAAGTGAAGAATTGGTCCCTAGATGTATTGCTTTGGAGAAGCAGAAGCCTCTCTTTTGTCTGCTCCATGTGTACATCTGGACCAGAGTCTGGGATGAGGGAAAGACCATACTATGTCTTAGCTTATATATCCTCTGCAAAATTAGGTTTAATTGCCTTTTTCCTATTTAAAACAGTGTGAGTAATCCACGTATAAACATATGGATCATATGACATCTTCTCAAACATTGCTTCTGGGACACACAAGAGCAGGAGTAATACAGATATCTCTAAGTAACACAAAGGCATCAGTTTTATAATTAACTATAGCTGAGCAGTCAGTAAAAACAACGAGTATAAAATAGTTTCAGCATCATCAACACAGGGATTTCCTAAAAGCTAGCACTGTGATGATATATTTTAGAAAGGGGGAGAGAAAGCTGGTCAACAAGGGTACATCAAGACTGTAGCACTATTTCGGGATACCCGTTAACCCTCAAGGAATGAGGGTGTTTTGGAATAGCAGTTTATTTTGAAATTTGGTGCAGTGTAGATAGCACCAAATTTCAAAATAAGCTATTTCGAAATTAGATTGAAATAAAATACTCAATTTACGTAGCTCAAATTGCATATCTTATTTTGACCTACTGGTGCAGTGTAAATGCACCTCCACAGACAGAGAAAAGCAAACAAAATCCTGAAATGCAGCATGGAAAGGGAAGCTACTAAAATATGTTGTGAAAGAGATATATGGCATGTATATTTCTAACAAAAATGGAAGTAGAAAGTCAAGTTACTGAGTATTCAATATTATTTACCAATAAAATCTGAAGATCAGTGTATTGGTACCATAGCATATGGATTCAGTTTAGAAATAAAACATAGCATAAGAAAGCATTCTCTTGTGATTGCTGATAGTCTGTTCAGGGTCGACTAATAGAAATCATTTGGATCCTGTATGTAATAATAAGCAATGATATATGTTTTCACATTATACACTCCTCTTTCTCCAAACAGTTCTCTCCCCTCCTTTTGCCACACAAATATATTAAAATACAAATTTATTTGGGGGAGAAGGGGAGAACCACAACAAAATATAGTTCTATTAAACACAATGTTATCCCACAAAGGAGGATAGTCAGCTCAAAAGTTAAACTTTTCTGAAATTTCATTATATTTATTATTTACCATTTAAAGGCAAAAGAAAAATAGACATTTTAACTTATTTATGCATTTGGAAGCACTTTGTGCACAATTAACTTCACACTTTCCACTGTTGAGTCAGTTTCTGTTGTTTGGGCATGTCTTTAATATAGCAACAAAGAAGAAAAATTAAAAAATGGGAAAATGTAGTTATAAAACTACAGAAAATAGTACGAGAAATTCTAGGCAAATGTGGTAGCTAAAGATCATTTAAAAAAATACTGGGTGGATTTCAGATTGACTGCATCCCTTTGTAAACTTCTGGGTTTTTTTCTATATAATTGCTTTACAAGTGTTTTCATGTCTGGCCTTATTCTAACTGAAAACTTTTAAAATGTGTCTCAGGATGCAGAATAGAAAACTGCGACTCTTGCTTTAGCAGAGACTTTTGCACCAAATGCAAAGCTGGCTTTTACTTACACAGAGGCCGTTGTTTTGGAGAATGCCCAGATGGCTTTGCATCCTTAGAGGAAACTATGGAATGTGTGGGTGAGTGTCTTTGCACAACTTTATCATAGCAGTTAATTTTAATACCTGTATCTTTATGAAATGTCTGCTGGATTTATTCTGCACTTCTGATTACAAATGACTTATTAATTGGGACTGAAAATTATAAAAGTCTCATGCTGACATTTTGAATTCTCTAGATATTAAGGAGGACAAGTTCAAGTAATTACATCACACCATTTTTTTCCCCTTACCAATGTTGGTACATAAACCAGATGAAACTACGATTGTAATCTGGCTCTTAATTTTTTTTTGTCTCAATAAAGTAATCACTGTTTTCAGAAAAGCATTGCTCTCTATCATTGTGCTTTTTAAAAATCTGGAGAAATATGCAATGTTGGTGTGATCTCTTCTATATCAGAATTTGGTCAATTTTGTTACAAATCAGCATTATCCTTTTAAAAATCTCATCCTCCAGAAAACTTCTAAACTAATCCTTCACATATAATATATATAACTTCTAAATGTACACATACAATTTCATAAAATCAGAGAAAAAATGAGTAGTCCTGTGGTACCTTAGGGCATGTCTACACTACAAAGTTAATTCGAACTAACAGACGTTAGTTCGAATTAACTTTCATAGGTGCTACACTAGCGCTCCGCTAGTTCGAACTTAATTCGAACTAGAGGAGCGCTTAGTTCGAACTAGGAAAACCTCATTTTACAAGGATTAAGCCTAGTTCGAACTAGCTAGTTCAAATTAAGGGGTGTGTAGCCACTTAATTCGACCTAGTGGGAGGCTAGCCCTCCCCAGGTTTCCCTGGTGGCCACTCTGGCCAACACCAGGGAAACTCGTCTGCCCCCCTCCAGGCCCCGGACCCCTTAAAGGGGCACGGGCTGGCTACGGTGCCCGTGCCAGGTGCAAGCCTGCCAGCACCCAGCCAGCAGACCCTGCACCTGGCAGAGATCGAGCCACCCACCCGATGCCCCCCAGCCCTCCCCCTCTTCCCAGGACCAGGCTGGCGGCTCCCGGGAGCTTGCCCAGGACTGCAAGAGGCGGGCACCCGCCTGGTCTAGTGCGGACATCGTGGACCTCGTCCACGACCTCCACACTCGGCACAGGAAAGTGGCCGTCTAGGGCAGGAGAGCTGCCAGCCTGGCCACCCAGGATCAGGTTTGCATGAAAATCAAGGTAGTCCACTGAGACCCCCGACCCTGAACCCTGAGCTTACAATGGCCGT
The DNA here is from genome assembly GCF_052426305.1 of Pelodiscus sinensis. NCBI lineage: Eukaryota > Metazoa > Chordata > Testudines > Trionychidae > Pelodiscus > Pelodiscus sinensis. The sequence goes on from NC_143053.1 coordinate 32,092,756, forward strand.
ACTGCGTCAGACCAAAGGTCCATCTAGCCCAGTAGCCTGTCTGCCGACAGCGGCCAACCCTAGGGACCCTGGAGAGGATGGACCGAAGACAGTGACCAAGCCATTTGTCTCGGGCCATCCCTCTCCAGCCTTCCACAAACATTAGGCAGGGACACCACTCCTACCCCCTGGCTAATACCACTCCATGGACCCAACCTCCATGATTTGATCTCACTTCCCTTTAAACTCTGTTCTAGTTCTAGACTTCACAGCCTTCTGCAGCAAGGAGTTCCACAGGTTGACTCTTTGCTTTGTGAAGAACAACTTTCTGTTACTAGTTTGAAGCCTGCTACCCATTCCTTTCCTTTGGTGTCCTCTAGTCCTTCTTTATGGGAACTAATGAAGAACTTTTCTGTATGCACCCTCTCCACCCAACTCCTGCTTTTAGAAACCTCTATCCTGTCCCCTCTCCGTCTCCTCTTTTCTAAGCTGAAAAGTCCCAGTCTCTTTAGCCTTTCTTCATATGGGACCTGTTCCCAACCCCTGATCATTTTAGTTGCCCTCCCCTCTCCCAGCCTCTCTCTTCCCCTCTCCCACCTCCTTTTCCCAGTCTCCCCCTGTTTTGTTCAATAAAGACAGATTCAATTTTGGAAGACATGTTATCTTTATTTTGTACATCAAGAAGAGGGGCTAGGGAAGGGTAAGTGGAAGGAGGTGAGGGAGGAATGGGGCACGAGCCCCCGATGGGGAGGATTGGGCTGGCTCTGAGGGCTTCTGGGTGTGGAAGCTCTCCTGCAGCCCTCCAATTGCCCCCTCTCCCCAGATGGCAGCCTGCGGCAAGTGCAGCCGGACTGATGGCCGAGTGGTGTGATGTGCCGAGTGTGGGCACTCAGGGCACTCCAAGCCAGGACTGCTTTGCAAGCGGGGCACCCCTGAGAACTGTCTGTCCGGGGTGGGGGTTGGGACCCTTTAAGCACAGCCCTCGGCTAGCCTGAGACAGCATCTCCACGCTCTAAGTCCTCCTCTGATGCCCTGCCGGCACTGCTTCCGGCCATCCTTAAGCCCGGTTCAGGATCCACTTAATGTGGACATGCTAGTTCATATTAGCAAAATGCTAATTCAAACTAGTTTTTTAGTCTGGATGCGTTAGTTCGAATTAGCTTAGTTCGAATTAACTAATTTGAACTAAGTTAGTTCGAATTAACGTTGTAGTGTGACATACCCTTAGAGACTAACACAAAAATATGCATATAGAATCATGACCATTTGTGGGCAAAACCTACTCCCTCAGATGGGGTACGTCTATACTACAACGTTAATTCGAACTAACTTAGTTCGAATTAGTTAATTCGAACTAAGCTAATTGGAACTAATGCATCTAGAACTAAAAACTAGTTCGAACTAGCGTTTTTCTAATTCGAACAGCGCGTCCACATTAAGTGGACCCTGAAGAAGGGTTAAGGATGGCCGGAAGCAGTGCCGGCAGGGCATCAGAGGAGGACTTAGAGCGTGGAGATGCTGTCTCAGGCTAGCCGAGGGCTGTGCTTAAAGGGTCCCAACCCCCACCCCGGACAGACAGTTCTCAGGGGTGCCCCGCTTGCAAAGCAGTCCTGGCTTGGAGTGCCCTCAGTGCCCACATTGGGCACATCACAGCACTCGGCCATCAGCCCGGCTGCACTTGCCGCAGGCTGCCATCTGGGGAGAGGGGGCAATTGGAGGGCTGCAGGAGAGCTTCCACACCCAGAAGCCCGCAGGGCCAGCCCATTCCTCCCCATCGGGGGCTCGTGCCCCATTCCTCCCTCACCTCCTTCCACTTACCCTTCCCTAGCCCCTCTTCTTGATGTACAAAATAAAGATAACGTGTCTTCCAAAATGGAATCTGTCTTTATTGAACAAAACTGGGGGAGCCTGGGAAAAGGAGGTGGGAGAGGGGAAGAGAGAGGCTGGGAGAGGGGAGGGCAACTAAAATGATCAGGGGTTGGGAACAGGTCCCATATGAAGAGAGGCTAAAGAGACTAGGACTTTTCAGCTTAGAAAAGAGGAGACGGAGGGGGGACAGGATAGAGGTCTCTAAAAGCAGGAGTTGGGTGGAGAGGGTGCATACAGAAAAGTTCTTCATTAGTTCCCATAAAGAAGGCCTAGAGGACACCAAAGGAAAGGAATGGGTAGCAGGCTTCAAACTAGTAAGAGAAAGTTGTTCTTCACAAAGCAAAGAGTCAACCTGTGGAACTCCTTGCTGCAGGAGGCTGTGAAGGCTAGAACTGGAACAGAGTTTAAAGGGAAGTGAGATCAAGTCATGGAGGTTGGGTCCATGGAGTGGTATTAGCCAGGGGGTAGGAGTGGTGTCCCTGCCCAAGGTTTGTGGAAGGCTGGAGAGGGATGGCATGAGACAAATTGCTTGGTCACTGTCTTTGGTCCATCCCCTCCAGGGTCCCTAGGGTTGGCCGCTGTCAGCAGACAGGCTACTGGGCTAGATGGACCTTTGGTCTGACCCAGGACGGCCATTGTAAGCTCAGGGCTCAGGGTCGGGGGTCTCAGTGGACCCCCTTGATTCTCTTGCACACCTGCTCCTGGGTGGCCAGGCTGGCAGCTATCCCGCACAAGCCGGCCACTTTCCTGTGCCTCGTGCGGAGATCGTGGACAAGGTCCACGATGTCCGCACTAGCCCAGGAGGGTGACCAGCCGCCAGCCTGGTCCCGGGAAGAGGGGGAGGGCTGGGGGGCATCGGGTGGGTGGCTCGATCTCTGCCAGGTGCAGGGTCTGCTGGCTGGGTGCTGGCAGGCTTGCACCTGGCACGGGCACTGTAGCCAGCCCGTGCCCCTTTAAGGGGTCCGTGGCCGGGAGGGGGGTAGTAGAGTTTCCCTAGTGTTGGCCAGAGTGGCCACCAGGGAAACCTGGGGAGGGCTAGCCTCCCACTAGTTCGAACTAGGCTTAATTCTCGTGGAATGAGGATTACCTAGTTCGAACTAAGCGCTCCGTTAGTTCGAATTAAATTCGAACTAACGGAGCGGTAGTGTAGCGCCTATGAAAGTTAGTTCGAACTAACATTCGTTAGTTCAAACTAACTTTGTAGTGTAGACATACCCCCAGGGGAGTGTCCAGACTAGCGCGCTGAGCAGACAAACAGCTGATCAGCTGTTTGTCGGCTCAGCGCGGCAGCCATGTAAATTTAAATGAAGCCGCGATCATTTAAATCGCGGCTTCATTTGCCTTTGCCTACAGCCCTAATCTACATGGCTCCATCGATGGAGCCATGTAGTCTAGACACAGCCCCACAGGGCTAGCTGGGTTCATACTAAGGAGGAGATTTTAGCTCTGCCTTCATTCACCCTTTTCTGAAGCTCTCTTCTCTTTCCCATGTCAAATGTGTAGAGGGCAGCATGGGAGCAGAGGGCGTTGTTTTTTCCAGCTTCTGGTCTTTGCTGGGTGGCACTATGTTAGCACTAATTCTAGTGTGTTCTCTCTTCCTCTCCTCTGCATCCCCAAGCTGGCTGCTCGACAACATGCAGGAGGGAGTAATAGGAACACATGAAGTCTGGCAGGGGGGTTACTCCTCAGGAAACCCAAAAGCCAGAAGGAAATGAGCTTGTACTTCCACACCCACATCCACACATGCAGAGCAAATGGGGTAGGGTTACAGGACAGAGACTGGAAAACCGAATTCACTTCATCCCCCTCCTGATGTTTGATTTCTCCAATCTGCAAGAGTATAGTGAGTACTAACTGCAGATTTTGTAAATCCACTGAACGGAATTCCTGACATGGCTTTGGATTTACTTCAGAAAAGGAGCAAGTCTCAGTTTAATGCTTGTAAAGTTTGAAGTTTATAAAACTGAGCCAGTATTGCTGACTTCTTGGTGAGACTCATGATATTTGATATTTTTGTTAAGGCTCCAGCTTCTGGTGTGTACTCACGCCTAGTGGTCAGAGCAGAGGTCGAAGCCAGATGTAAGGGCAGACCTGGTCTGAGGATAGTACCGGAACTGGGATTTGAGGACAGACTGGGGTCAGAACAGATCAGAGACAGTAGGCAAGCCAGACGTAGTATTGTAGCCAGAATCCAGCTATAGGCCAGAGGTCGGAGTTGGGAGGTTAGAAACCAAATCAGTACTGTAGCTGGAGTCCAGATACAGGCCCAGGGTCAAAGCTGGGTGGTCAGAGTTCTGTGGGATCAGGAGGTAGAGGCAAGGCCTGGAGCACAGTCAGAGCAGGGCAAAGACACGACTGGAACAGGGCTTGAGCAAGCTTTAGGTAGGAGCAGGAGCATGGGCAGGAGCAGGCTGAAAGTTGAGAGTCTGATACATTGGGAGACAGCAAGGCTATGTCTAGACTGCAAGCCTCTTTCGAAAGATACTTTCAAAAAAGCCTCTTTCGAAAAAGAGCATCTAGACTACAACCAGTACTTTCGAAAAAGCAAGCCACTTTTTCAAGAGAGCACCCAGGCAGTCTAGATGCTCTCTTTCAAAAAAGCACAGTTTGCATTAAATAGCATCTTTTTTTGAAAGAGCACTTTCGAAAAAAGGACTTCTTTCTCGTAAAATGAGGTTTTCCATGGTTGAAAAAACTGCCGCGTTCTTTTGATTTACTTTCGAAAGAACGCAGCAGCAGTCTAGACGCAGGGGACATTTTCTCGAAAAAAGGCTACTTTTTTCGAAAAAACCCTGTAGGCTAGACACACCTCAGGAGAGCTCCTGACTAGATAGTGCTGTTGTACAGACTGATTTGCAGTTCTGGTGGGTTGGTCATGTGACCCAGGCTCCACTCTGAGATAGGTTGCTGCAGCCTTGATGGCCGAGTAACTGCAGACTCTGGGAAGGGTAAGTTAGTACAGCTGGGTTGTGGCTACATGCTTACTGCAGCTCTGTTGCAGGGGAATGACTGAGGCTCTGCGAATGGGTGGGGTATCGGACTGCCCATTATTAAAGGCCTTTCCGTGCAGCATAAGGGGGAGGGGGCACCAGACTCAGGCATCAACCAATGACAAGGGACAGCAAGGAAAAAAGAGGGATGGGAGTGAAGGTCACAGGAATAAAATCTCAGATTCAAAGGGGAACGCCAAGCAGAGACCCTTGGATAGCGCTTACTGATTCTTCAAGGCATACAGAGAGCCAATGAACACAGGGCAGAGGAAATTTGCCTGGAGATATGACTTGAAAAGGAACCAGAAATAGGCTTCCTGTCACAAAGCCCTCCCCGCCGCTTCCTCCTGCTGATATGGTAGAGGACCACCTTGGGCAGCACCAAGAGGAGGTTGACAAGATCTTGTGATGTCATAGGATCACAGATAGAGTGTGTTTAGATCAAGACTCTGGGGAAAAGTACAACCTTAACTTAAGAAGGTTTTGAAGAAGCTGGACAAAGGGCTCCTCCAGTCTGATACATGCTATATAAATGTGCACCAGGGGTTCCTTATCACTATAGAAGGGACGGGTGTCAGGGGAGGTGGTGAACCATTTCAGGTGTATGTTTGTGAAGGAGTCACTAATGAATTTCCCTAGCAGGCTGTGAGACCAGAGTCAAATACTCACCCTCCTGGATTGGTATGAGTTCCTTGGTATCTACACTGCTGGGTTTTTTTCAGAAAAAGATAAGCAAATTATGAACCGCAATTTGTGTACATTTTTCCGATCCTTTTTTTGGAAGAGGCTTTTCCAACATTTGGTCCGTCTACACTGGACCAAATGTCAGAAAAACCTGCTCTTTCAGAAGAGCCCTTATTCCTCATAAAATGAGGAATACAGGGCTTCTGAAAGAGCGCATCTGCTCTTCCAAAAAAAAATTTTGGAAGAGCAGACGCGTTCCCTGGATGTAGTGGAGTTTTTCCGGGATACTTCTGGTATGGTGATTGAAAGGCAGACCAACTGCATAGTGTGCATCTGGTTCACATAGTATGTCAAGAGTGACAGGGGAGGCTTGCAAATCATGGTCCCAGTGGTGAAGTCCAAAGGGCCAGGTGTGAGGTGCAGTTGGGAAGTACCCTCCTCTAGGACTCGCTTGAGAAAAGTGTGAGAAGTCAGCAGTAAGGCTTCCCTCACTTGCTGCAGCATGCAATGGGGGACTCCATAGATGGTGAATCCCATGCATTGGCTCAGCACTATGGAGTCCATTCAGTTCCTCCAAACATAGATCAGCAGGTTTGACCAACCAGGATCAACTTTCTGTGCACTGAGGGGGATTCAGTCTTCTGCACATTGAGCTGAGGTCGTGTAGCAGGAGCTCTGCAAGGCGCTCCTCTCCTTCGACAGATGTCCTCGATCTGTGGGAGAGGCAGCTGAGTGAGCAGCCCTGGTTTGGTTATGGATTTACCTCACACCTACAATAATGCCATGTGGGATTCTGTTTTTATTTTTTTTAAACTGATCCTTTATGACTGAGGAAAACACAAATCTAAAGGCTCAATAGCATAGCAAATGAAGAGAACTCAGCATTATTCATTATTTTTTTCACGATTTTAAGCTCATCTCATGATGAGGGGTGGGATAGGAGAGCTGACTAATTATCTTTCAATGACTGACATTAATAATAGTATTATACCCATGCTTTTATGGAGTAGCTGTATGGTTTTGTGCTTTATTTCTTCTATCCTTTTCCATCTCCGTATCTGACTTCTTTAGGTCATTTGTTCATTCTGCTTAATAACACTATGTGAACAGAATATGCCCACCAAGCAAAGTTTCAGAAGACCATTCTTTTTGGTACAAACACTACTTTGTACATTGCTTGAGTAGAAGAAAGAGATTAAGAATATTCATCCACAAGTTTCAGTTTCAAAGGACAAAAATACAAGCAAGAATCTTCCAGATACAATAGTGTCAAATATAAAACAGGAACCATTTAATGAAAGCGTTATTAAAACCATCAAAATAATGAAAGCCATGAAGAGGGAATTGTTACAAGGAATCTGTGGTTGGCTAGCTGTTGTTTGTGTCAGTTTTTAGGATAACTCAGGTTTTTGATGCAAATGCCTTGTAAAAACTGCAAACTAAGATCATAATCTGAGATTTCACTAAACAAATTTTACAAGCAATAACTTCTAATTTAATACTCTTGCTAGTTAGAGTTGCCATCTATTGTGAAAGAAAGAGATACAGACAAAGTCCGCTAATTTATTACTTATTTTGCTTTATCAGAAGGCTGTGAAGTGGGTCCCTGGAGTGAATGGGCAACTTGCAGCAGAAATAATAAAACCTGTGGATTTAAGTGGGGTCTGGAAACAAGAACAAGACAAATTGTGAAAAAACCGGCAAAGGACACAATACCATGCCCAACCATTGCAGAGTCCAGAAGATGTAAAATGGCCATAAGGCACTGTCGAGGAGGTAAGACATTCCCTGCCAAACAATTTTTTAACCCTTTTCTAATGTAAGTCTCATGTATAACTTGGAAAACAAAGCTATATAGTCCAATCAATAGGAAAAATCCTCCTCTTACTCTATCTTGTGCAATTATGCATGGTTAAAAGGCAGTAGAGCCACACTACTGCATGGAGAGCCAATCCCCAAAGGAACCAGGAATGAAGGAAGACCGTCCATAGTAAAACCTTTTCTCTTCTCCCACCCACATTCCTACCTACCTCATGCTAAAAGTTTTAAATGTTTTTCTCTCTGAATGCAACGTCTTAATTTATTGAATGTACAATACATCAGTTTGTTTATGTGAAGGGTAAAAATGCTCAGCTATTTAAACCACTTTAACAAAACTACTAGCTACCTATGTCTTCTTCAAAAAGACAAGGCATAGTGAATAAATTAAGGATTATTTCTTAGATTGAGTTAATTTTATCTTTCACCACACTCACTTATAGTTGGTTGTTAACCTTTTTCGTTAGTAAACCATGAAATGCTGCATGTTGCCTCTATAGATGATGACAGTACTTTATATGATCCCAGTTCTGAATAGTGATAAGTATGTCTACTTACAATTCTAAGCACTATTCTTACTGAAAGTGAAAACAGGAAATTTAATCCATTGTATACAAGAAATAAATGTGAGGCAAACCATTTTTACTTGTAATATAGCAAATCAGTAGTACTTGACTAGATTAATAGTCAGTGCATATTGTTACATTAATACAATATTTTATACCAACATATCTGTTTAATAGTAACATTTATTAGCCTATAGTGTTCATTGCAAACCACTAATGCTTTGTTTACCAAACTAGCGTCAGAACACTCTCTCCTTTGGAAAATAATTTGATATCATTTGGTCAGAAATTTAAATGTAGCCCAAGGAGCTACCATTCAGACTCCTAATACTTCTTTAAAATTAGTTCAGTTATACATTAACATATATGCAATATTAATCATTTTATTATTTATGTGTTTATTTAAAATTTATAAAGCCCTGCTCTTGTTTCAGAGTTGGGTTGTCCATTTTCCAGTATTGTTCTAAGAGTAAGTAGCTGACACATCAAAGAAGGAGAAAAGTTTGGCTGAACACTAGGAAAAAAACATCCTAGAACTAAGATATAATATGGTGTGGAAGAATTGCCCAAGGGGAGTGATGAAAATCCAGCCTCTTGAGTCATTTAAACTAAACAGGAAAAAATACTAGGAAATGTACTGGGGGGAACAGTCATGCAATGGTGGATATTTGTGGGTAGCTGAGAGGAGGCAGGAAGGAGATGGGGAGAGGCAGAATCAGAGGTTGAGTTGAACTAGTTCATGGTAGCTCAGGGAGCTGGCATTTTGTTCTTCAAGCTGCCATCTTGTGCCCCAGAATCAATTCTTTCAAAGTCTTTAGTCCTCCTCAACAACTTTCAGAATGGAATTGACATGTAAACCAATGTAGCCAGGCTAGCTTGTTCTTGCAAACAGCCTGAACAAATAGCTGAGATGTGTTAAGTGCCCTGTTCGTTTTCAGAGCGTGTTAATTCTGAGGCCCCAAAATGATAATGATGAACTCCAATTTGTTAACTTTTTCTGCTGGTACAAAAGAGAGGAAAGGGATGATCCCATTATGAAGTTCTCTACTCTACACTAGCTGGAGTACTGTGTCCAGTTCTGGGCGCCACATTTCAAGAAAGATGTGGAGAAATTGGAAAGGGTACAGAGAAGAGCGACAAGAATGATTAAAGGTCTAGAGAACATGACCTATGAAGCCAGGCTTCATGAACTGGGCTTGTTTAGTTTGGAAAAAAGAAGATTAAGGGGGGACATGATAGCTGTTTTCAAATATCTAAAAGGGTGTCACAAGGAGGAAGGAGAAAATTTGTTCCTCTTGGTTTCTGAGGACAGGACAAGGAGTAATGGGCTTAAAGTGCAGCAAGGGAGGTTTAGATTGGACATTAGGAAAAAATTCCTAACTGTCAGGGTGGTCAAATATTGGAATAAATTGCCAAGGGAGGTGGTGGAATCTCCCTCTCTGGATATATTTAAGAACAGGATAGATCTGTCAGGGATGGTGTAGACGGAGCTTGGTCCTGCCTTGAGGGCAGGGGGCTGGACTCGATGACCTCTCGAGGTCCCTTCCAGTCCTATGATTCTATGATTCTACAATATCCTTTGAATGGCTTCTTGTGTTGAGCCCCTCTTTTGGGATTTCTGGTGCATTGAGGTTAGTTTATGGAGTGAAGTTTGGGAGAATGCCAGAATTTTTTCTCCAGCTCTGGATAGGATAGATATAACCATATAGGTTTCCACACCAATCCCTGTCCCCATGTGTTTTGAGACATATAGATGAAGTCGCGCATGCAAGCAGGTATACATTCATGTAATGTCTAGTTATACAGTAGTGATAAAACAATTTGCAGAGTGGGAGTACTGGGAATCGTTCAATCAAACTGGAAACCCTGTATATTATGGAAACCACTTTCAAGCCTGGCGGGTGCAGAAGGACCCCCAACACCCATAGTTCTAGCACCTATGTAGTTATTCTGAGAGTTCCTTGACATGGATATTACAGATGCATTTTCAATCAGTCCTGATAGTTTGGTCCAAAGAATCTACTATTGGCCTATAGTATTCGTATGGGTGCCTTAGTACAGAAGCAATACTGTAACATTTGAGAAATGTATAATGTCTGTGTTTATAATTCTTGTCTAGTTTAAAAGAAGGGACATTTTTTTTCTAGAGGTCCAGCCCATGGATTAGGTCCTTTGTCTAATCTGAGGCAGGAGCTGACCTGTACCTTGTCACTCAAATCCCCACCAATATAGGTTAATTGGGACCTAAATAGAGGATCAATTGCAGATCAATGGAGAGGAAAGATGCTCTGGAAGAAGGTAGAGAACCTGAAAAAAACAAAGCTGGCTGCTGCCACCTGCCCCCTAGAAACAAAAGTGTGAGTTGTCTGGTACATTAAGGCCATGTCTACACTGCTGGCTTTGCCAGCAGTACCTATGCAAGTGAAGCGTGGATTAGCATTTTGCTATGCTTCGTTTGCATAGTTTATTCAAGCTGTTTTTGCGCAAGGGGTTTTTGCGCAAAAACAAGCAGTGTGGATGGGGTTTTTTTGGTGCAAAAACCCCATTTTGTGCAAGATCCTTATGCCTCTCTCCCAGAGAGACATAAGGATCGTATGCAAAATGGGGCTTTTGTGCAAAAAAAATCCCTGTCCACACTGCTTGTTTTTGTGCAAACCGTCATCGAATAAATTATGCAAATGGAGCATGACAAAATGCTAATCTGCGCAGTGTAGACAAAGCCTAAATAGATAGATAGCACTATAGGCAATGGTTTGGTAGAGCATTATAATAAAGTATAATGATGATGGAAGGGACTTTCATTGAACTGCAGCAGTGTTTGCATGGAACATTGCTATGTTGTAGACTGATGCACTTTAGATTCACATGCTTGCTTGCTGTGAACTTGCCATGGAGATGAGTCCTAAGGTACCCTTACTGGTTCATATTTTAGTGTGTTAGATGATTGATCACCAGCAATGTTTAATCTGACCATAATATTTTGGGAAACAAGAAATCAAGTATAATCTGTCTTGAACAGAATAGGCAGTGCTCTTTTACAAGTATGACATTGTTCTATTATTACGCATATTCTGAGTTTGCAATTTGGGGAAATAAAGGCAACTGTAAGGAAAATAGTATTTAGAAACCATAATCTCTCTAAATATCTGTTAAGAGGGTAAGATAATAAAACCTTTCTTCTAATGTTCTGAGTGTATAAACTCACAGCAATATGTGGGATAAGTATTAGATTATGTAACTAAAGAGGGTTGTAGCTTGTGATGGATTAAACTGAGAACAGGAAATAAGGATATTTTTGGTGGAATAGGGTAAAGTAAATGTGCTTAGGACATATGCTTTCTATTTCAGTGCATTTAGTTTACATTCCAGTTACTATTTATGTGGCCTGAATTGTACATGAGAACTTCACAAGCAGGTTTTTTTATTTTATTTTATTTTATGTATCCTTGCTGGAGAAGAAATAGAGTTGCATTTACCATTCCTATTAACTGCATCAGTTCCATATTTATGATGGACTGGGATGTTACCCATCTGTCTGTATAGCTATGCAACACATACAGTCTCTGAAGAGGAACTCTTCATCTCTTTCTCACTATATGCAGACTTAGGCTGGGCTGCAAGTGATTTCACATAGGCTATGTCTAGACTGCAAGCCTCTTTCGAAAGAGGCTTTTTCGAAAGATACTTTCGAAAAAGCCTCTTTCGAAAGAGAGCGTCTAGACTGCACACGGAACTTTCGAAAAAGCAAGCCGCTTTTTTGAAAGAAAGCAGCAAGTGAGTCTGGATGCTCTCTTTCTAAAAAGCCCTGTTTGCTTTCAAGAACGCCTTTTTTCAAAAGAGCACTTTGGAAAAAAGGCGTTCTTCCTTGTGGAATTAGTTTTACCGCCGTCAAAAGAAAAGCCACATTCTTTCGATTTAATTTCAAAAGAACATGGCTGCAGTCTAGATGCAGGTGAAGCTTTTTCGAAAAAAGGCTACTTTTTTCGAAAAAACCCCTGAGTCTGGACACAGCCCTAGGGCCTCAGTTCTTTCCTGTTGATATGAGTAGCATGCTGTAAAATAGGATGGCACTCTAATTTCAGATAGGTTATCTAATAATATTTTGATTGCCAGTTCTACGGATTAAACTATTATTTCTAAGTGGAAATGTTCACCTTTCATTCTGGTAAATGTTACATATATTACATTGTTGCATTGGTGTAACATGTCTCATAGGCTCAAAGGAGTTATAGATGGAAAAAGTGGCGAGGAGTCCTGTGGCACCTTATAGACTAACTGAAGTGTTGGAGCATAAGCTTTCGTGGGCAAAGACACACTTCGTCAGATGCATCTGACTAAGTGGGTCTTTGCCCATGAAAGCTTATGCTCCAACACTTCAGTTAGTCTATAAGGTGCCACAGGACTCCTTGCCGCTTTTGCAGATTCAGACTAACACAGCTACCCCTCTGATACTTGACAGATGGAAAAGACTGCCAAGATTATCCAGTCCATTCTGCCAATGTCAAGCTATTGTCTACAGCAAACTTTTTACTGTTCCATCTGATCTCATTATTATTAGGGGTCCCAAATGTTGAGACTTCCACCCATCCTGAGCGAGAAATATTCCATAAACAAATATTTGGGAGTTCTCTTTCAAATTCATCATAAATGTTCCCTTTCATCCTATTAGTCACACTTCTTCCCCCTGTATACCTCTGTAAGCTATTACTCTCCATCCTTAGTGTTTATACCCTTCATATATTTGTAGCATGTTCTAACATCCCCTATGAATCATTGCTTGGCAAGCTATATATCCCTGGCCCTTTTAACCTTTCCTTGTAAATCAGTCCTTCTAGCCTCTGAACATGTCTGTTGTTCTTCTCAGAACTCCCTCCAGTTTTTCTGTATCATTCTAGAAACAATGTCAGTAATTGTGTGACTATTTTGTAAGTTAAAAAGGAGATGAGCCCAATTAATGATTATCACATTCAGCTTCTGTGTTTGAAGGGGAAAACTCCTAACATGGAAGGTGAAGGGAGGCTATCTCTGTGGCATAAATGTATAACTGGCAGGAGGAAGACTTCAACTTCTTTGTTCTGACATGAGTGCCAGGGACTGAAGTCGATGACCTCTTGGTCCCCTCCAGTCCTTTGATTTTATGATTCTGTACTGTTTGATTTGACTTTGGAAACTGTTTTTCCAGTACTCTTAAATTTCCATGCAGTGGTAGGAGCAGAGACTTCCTATCTATCAGGAAATGGAGAACCAGAACAGCAGGGTAAAGCCTCTCTGTTATTGTCTCTGTCTCCATGTCCGTTAACTCCAAATGGCTAACCACTGGGCAAACTTTTTTGTAAAGCTTTAAAATGAAAAAGTAAATTTTTATTTTGTTGGACATTTTATATTTAATAAGCAAATACTCATCACAACTAACCACTGCAAAAACTGTGTTAAGGGAGCCACTTACGTGCACTTTTATTCGGAAAATCATCTTTGTAAAAAGCCCCTTGCGTATTCAGCAACTTTGGGTATAAAATGTATTCAAAGATGTGTTCACTGTCTTTAGTAATGAAAGCTGATTTTACCTCTTGTTAACCTTACTAATGGTTACATCTACACTGCGGGGGTTTTCCGGGATACCTCCGCTGCGTCCTGGGAACGCGTTTGCTCTTCTGCAAAAAAACGCGGAAGTGCAAATGCGCTCTTTCGGAAGAGGGAGATTTTCCAAAGTGTAGATGGACCACATTTCAGAAAAGCCTCTTCCAAAAAAAAGAAATCAGAAAAAGCTACACAAAATGTGGAGTGCAGACCTAGTGTAGGCCTAGCCTAAGTGAGAGTAACCTGGAGTCTGTTCCTCCCATCATCATTTGGGTATGTCTACACAGCAGGGCTAAAGCAGAAATAAGCTACGCAGCCTGAGCTACATCAATTGCATAGTTTAAGTAGAAATAGCTTATTTTGGCTTCTGGTGCTGTCTCTACAGCAGGAAGTCCAAGTTAGAGCACTGTGCCTCCAACTTCCCTTACTCCTCGCAAAATGAGGGTTACAGGAGTCAGAGTAAGAAGTCCTCCAGCTCAACATTATTTTGACATTATGTTGAAATAACTGCTTGTAGTGTAGACGCAGATTATGTTATTTCTGAATGTCAGTTATTCTGAAATAACACTGCAGTGTAGACGTACCCCTACAGAGTTATTCAGCAAGTTTTCTTATATCTGCAAACATACTGAAGGCCAGGGTACTGCACGGGTGGCACTAAGGGCAGCATTTCAGAGACAATGGGATGTTATGGGTACAACTTGAGGGTATTTGTAGATCCTTCTTTGTTGGCTATGAACCATTAGAAGGTAAGAACCCACCTTGACTTTCATCTCTCAGATTTTTCCCCCATCAGCTGTGAAAATTCAATCACTTGTAACCAAGCATGTTTTATATGAAAGTATCAAAAATTAACAGACTGCTCTCAATTCCATGTTTACAGAGATAATTTTCAGAGGAAGACTAGATCCTGGGGTCTTTGTATTTAACATCTAATTATACTACAATAGCAACTAATAGAAACAACTCCATTTATATGGATATGTAACCCCCACACTAACTGGGTGTGATTCATTGTCCCATATAGTGGCATTTAGACCTCTTACAACAATGTTTCTTAAACTTTTTAAGACTGAGGAACACCAAACAATATTTTTTTTAATGAGGAACACCAAGGATTTTTTGTTGAGCCAAAAAAAAAGGGGGGGAGGGAATGGGGGGGGTGGGGAGAATGGGGAAAAGTTATTGAGGGCAGCCATTTTGAACTCTGTTGTTCTTTTCAGCACACTTCTGACTACCTTGCGGCACACTGGTGTTCCACGGAACACAGTTTAAGAAACACTGTCTACAGAGAGAGAGAAAGACTGTGCTCTACAGCTGAGGCTATGTCTACACTGCACTGTTCTTCTGGAAAAAGCTATGCAAATTATGAACCACAATTTGTGTAGCTTTTTCTGCTTCTTTTTTTTTTTTTTTTTGGAACAGGCTTTTCTGACATTTGGCCAATCTACACTGGGCCAAATGTTGGGAAAAAACCCTTTTTCGGAACATCCCTTCTTCCTAGTAAAATGAGGTTTACAGGGATGCCGAAAAAACGTGTCTGCTCTTCTGAAAAAATTTTTGAAAGAGCAGACGCGTTCACTGGATGCAACAGAATTTTTCTGCGATATCTGGAAAAACTCTGTAGTATAGACATAGACTGAGAACCAGCTGGCTTTTAGCTCAAGCTGTAGAAACTCATGCACTAAGCCCTAGAGTCCCAGGTTTGGTTCCGTCTGCCAGTGTTACAAATACAAATATGTAGATATCTTTGTTTTCTTATCTGTAGTGATTTTTTGATTGAAAAATGTTGTTGTAAATCTTTGAATTCTATTAAACAAATTAGTCATAATTAGAGCTGGTCAGAAGTTTCTTCCATAGAAAATTTCCATTAAATGAATGGAAAATTCATTTTCTTTGAAAACTTTCTTTGGGCAAATCCAAATGAAATATTTCAATTTGTGGCACCAAATAAAAAGGTTTTGTTTCAGGGCAGTTTGACATTAATCTGTCTATCTAGGTTTCTGCAGTGCCTCTTGGGAATTATATTTCTTGTGTCTCATGTGCCCATTCTCTTAGGCTACGTCTATACTGTGCTGTTTTGCAGAAAAAATATGCAAATGAGGTGAAGTGTGGCATATCACTGTGCCTCATTTGCATAATTAATGAGCAGCCCCTTTTTGGGCAAGAGGCTTTTGGGCAAAAGGGAGCTGTCTACACTGCTCCTTTTTGCAAACCCCCCCCCCTTGCACAAGAGCCGTTCTTCTGCATTTTTTCCAGGAAGAACGGCTCTTGCGCAAAAGCCTCTTGTGCAAAAAGTGGCCGCTTATTAATTATGCAAATGAAGAGTGGTGATATGCCACGCTTCACCTCATTAGCATATTTATTGCACAAAACAATGCAGTATAGACATAACCTGAGGGTACGTCTCTACAGCAACATTATTTCAAAATAACGACTGTTATTTAGAAATAACTTAGTCTATGTCTACACAGCAGGCAGTTATTTCGAAATAATGTTGAAATACCATCAAGCTGGAGGATTTCTTATGCTGATTCCCGTAACCCTCATTATATGAGGAGTAAGGGAAGTCAGAAGAAAAGTGCTCTATTTTGAAATAAGTGCTTTGTATATGCTTCCAATTTCGAAATAAGCTATGCAATTGACATAGCTCAATTTGCATAGCTTATTTTGAGTTAAGCCCTGCTGTGTAGATGCACCCTTATGTGGACTGTATTCCCTTTTGGGACTACATCATCCATCATTCACCACAGGCTCCCTTGCTGCTGACTCATTGCAATGAATCATGCGAGTCACATGGTACACTATAAGAGATCTATTCTAGCACAGTGAGGGGAACAGTTCTGAGGCACCAAAGCTACATCTGGCATGATGAACTGGCCTCATTAGAACACAACTGAAACAAGCTGAAATGAAACATTTACATTTAGGAAAGTCAGATGGTTTATTTTCAATTGAAAACTTCAAAATGAAATAATTTGTCCCTCAAATTCCAGTTTTCCTTTGAAAAAACAATTTATGGACATTTTTTATCAGTCCTATTCAGAATTGTCTTTAAACATTATTGATAAAAAGATAAATGTCTATTTAGCTCAGCTTTCCAGGTACTCTGGAACCTTAAGAGCTAATGGTCTTGGATGTCATCCAGTATCAGATTTTTCTTGGGAAGAAAACATTTTAACAGGATTAGCAACTTCAGCTGAACAGGGCTATTGCTCTGGCTGTTACAGAGCTCCCAGGTGTCTATGTTCTGACTACATCAAGAAATAAAAGTTCTGATATGTCTTTGCCAATAGATGACTGAATGTAACTTAAACCCAACCATTTCTCAGGTGGCAGAGTATATATGATGTTTAAAGTTTAAAATATTTAGATAAGTAATTATTCTACAATAAAATGCCTTAGCAAGTAAAATTCACAATTTGTAAAGGTTTACTACCTACCTTATTCTAAAAACAGACTTATAAAAGAAAATCTGGCTATATGCTTAAGTATATTTTATCAGGACAGCTGTAACATATTTGAAAACTTCTGTAATGTCTCCAGCCACATTCCAATTATTTAGGTGGTTAATTCTTGAGGAGAAATAGCTGGCAACATCTATTTAACTCACATTAGTGGCACATGGAATCGCTGGATTGGGATCACTTTTCAGTTTCTGTTACTTAGAAAAATGGTTTTGAAATACCATGTGCATTTCAACAGTTATGTAGTATAGATCTACACCTTCCTAGCTAGAGACAGAGTTACATATAGGGGAAAAAAAGTAACATCAAATGTTAGTTGTACATTAACACTTGATGTTACACAAAGAACAGTCTTAGGCATCTCAGAGTAGCCCTCCTGTTGCTTCCTTCTGGGATCCCAAGATGTTGACCTATTAATCTGAAATGAGGAGGCTGCCTTGGTGGACTTGACATGATTTACCCAGGGTCTCCCACAACCTTTTAGGAAACTTCCCAGAATAGACTAGAGCAGTTCACCCTGCCAGGACATGGATTCAGCCCTCTGCTCAAAGGATTGGCACTAAGGAAATACTTTTCCATAACAAAGCATTTTTTTAATTCAGTGTAATCAGTCTTACCTAATACAATTAACCTAAACATACATTAAAACATAAATCCCTAAGCACATGTATACAGACTGAACTACCTTAATGTCATAGTTGGAATGGCTTAATTGATTGTTTTGCAAATGGTAATCGGTCATAGGCAGACTTGCAGCAATCTTAATAAACTCTAAACTTTATATATAGTAACATAAATATTATAGACTCTAATTTTCATTAACCCTACTTCTGGTCTATATTCTAAATTACAGCTAAACTGTTTACTTTCTGTAGACTTCTTGCCCTCTACTATATCTAAAGATCCTTCATCTCCGTCTCAACAGTGCTGCTGCTGTTATTCTGCAGGGCTACGTCTAGACTGGCATGATTTTCTGGAAATGCTTTTAACAGAAAAGGTTTCCATTAAAAGCATTTTCGGAACAGAACATCTAGATTGGCACAGATGCTTTTCCGCAAAAGCACTTTTTGCGGAAAAGCGTCCATGGCCAATCTAGACGTGTTTTTTCTGCAAAAAAGCCCCGATCGCCATTTTTGCTATCAGGGCTTTTTTGCGGAAAACAAATCTCAGCGGTCTACACTGGCCCTTTTGCGCAAAAGTTTTGTGCAAAAGGGACTTTTGCCCAAATGGGAGCAGCATAGTATTTCCGCAAGAAGCACTGATTTCTTACAGTAGGAAGTCAGTGCTTTTGCGGAAATTCAATCGGCCAGTGTAGACAGCTGGCAAGTTTTTCCGGAAAAGCGGCTGATTTTCCGGAAAAACTAGCGAGTTTAAACACAGCCCAGTTGTTTCTGCTGCTTGTTCTGAATACTTGGCTCTTTTAGGGTATGTCTATGCTGCAACACTATTCTGAAATAACTTAGTTCGGATCTACACAGCAGGCAGTTATTTTGAAATAGTGTTAAAATACTGTCAAGCTGAAGGACTTCTTACTTTGACTCCTGTAACCCTCATTGTATGAGGAATAAGGGAAGTCAGAGGAAGTGTGCGCTATTTTGAAATAAGTGCTGTG
Organism: Pelodiscus sinensis; assembly: GCF_052426305.1. Taxonomy (NCBI): domain Eukaryota; kingdom Metazoa; phylum Chordata; order Testudines; family Trionychidae; genus Pelodiscus; species Pelodiscus sinensis. The sequence continues at coordinate 32,111,318 of NC_143053.1, forward strand.
TAGATGCTCCCAATTTCAAAATAAGCTGCGCAATTGACATAGCTCTATTTCTGTAGCTTATTTCGAGTTATGCCCTGCATTGTAAATACACCCTAAGGTTTCCTCTGATCTTCTGGTTCTCCTGCTCCTGACTTGACTGACTTTTGCCTGCTTGCTCTTTGTCTTTTATACAATTCTTGACGTATTCTGATTGGTTTATTTACTTATCCTGTATTCGCATACCTATTGTCCAGTCACTTTCAGACCCTTTCTGATTGATCGATACTTTTACAGACCAATTATAACAGCTAAATCTGTCAAACAAAGACGTAGTATTATGAGGTATTTATTATTACGTTCTGGGGACCAGGAACTAGTTTTGGACTGAGCAGATGTGATTAATCCCTCCCTTCATTTTAGGAGTGACCTTTACCTAAACACATTCCTTACACTGTCTACTAACACACCAGCCATGGGCCAAACTGCTTGAAACTGTCAATTTGCTGTCTGTGGCTATGTGCCAGCATTGTATTCAATTACCAAACTTTTAAACAGTAAAACATTGCCTTATTTCTTTTTTCAGAAATTGTTAACTTATTTAATAATTGTTAACAATTGTGCTTAATTGTTAAATTATGCATTTAATGGTGTATTTTACTGCTGCCACTCCATTTTTTACCAATTTAATTATTTTTTTATTTTAGTTCTTCCACTATTTTTAGTTAATGGTGGCAAAGTGATGTTTTCAGTATTGTGCTTAAACAAACTAGAGCAGCTCAAAAGCTTTCCATATCATTTCAGAGTATCCTTCTCTTTTCCCTCCCCCCAGCCCTCCAACATACGCACTGTTGGATGATGGTTTCTCAACAAGGCTGTGTCTAGACTGCCGGGTTTTTTCGAAAAAAGTAGCCTTTTTTTTAAAAAAACTTCACCTGCGTCTAGACTACAGCCACGAAATTAAATACAAAGAACGCGGCTTTTCTTTTGACGGCGGTACTCCTCATTTCACGAGTAAGAACGCCTTCTTTTGAAAGTACTCTTTCGAAAAAAGGTGTTCTTGAGTGCAAACAGGGCTTTTTCGAAAGACTGCCTGGGTGCTCTCTTTCGAAAAAGCGGCTCACTTTTTCGAAAGAAGAGATTGCAGTCTAGATGTAGCCCATGAGAAGAGAGCATATCTTCTACTGGTTTTTTTGGATGGATAGCTAACAGTATTGTTGCACTTCTGGCAAGTGATAGTAGATATCTAGGACCTTTCAGACTGGCTTCCAGTAGAGAAGGAGGCATTGGTGACACGTGCATTCTTAAATGTTGTCTAGACTTAAAAAACATTGCAGCTGCATAGCTGTTCTGCTGCTCACTTCTGTGAAGATGCTACCTAGGCTGGTGGGAGGACTTCTGTCACCACTGGTAATCTACCTCCCCAAGAGGTGGTAGATGGGAGAACTTTCCTGTTGACCTAATGCTCTCTACACTGGAGGCTAGATTGGTTTTTATTCTCCTGAATGATGTAGTTACATTGAACTATTTTCCTAGTGTAGGGCAGGCTTAAGAGTAACTAGTTTTATTTACATACTGTACTGGAACAGTCCTGAAACAGACGTAGATAGACAGTATATAAGGCAATCCCTTCTTTGGGAATCTCAGCCCAATATCAATGCCCAAGTTCTGGGGAGTAATTCTGCCTTAAGAATTGACCAAGATAGAGAGCAAACTTTCCTGTTGCTTGCACATCTTGCTCTGAATGATCTTTGATGTGTAATCATTTTGGCAGATACTAGTATTTACATCTGTGATCATGCAAAAAGCTTCTGGAAGGCTGCAAGTGCAGTGGTATAGGCTAATAAAAGGCATGTGTTCTATTTTAATGAGAAATGCAACATTTTTTTGCTCCTGCCTCACCAGGCAGCATCATTTCAGTCTCTCACCATGAATTATGACCAAAATTATATCTTGCAAAATAAAATTAAATCTTATGCCACAGGCTAGATGCTGCTCTGAAAGCTGTGGCAGAATTGCAGAGAAGAGGCCTGCACTTAATACCACAGTCAGCAGTTTCGATGGAAATTCTCACAAGTCTGATTGAAGTGAACATCTCCTTATGCTGTGTGTACACCTCCCCCTTCCTAGTGAACAGATTTGGGAGAGTCTTATAACAGAAAACCAGTCTCCATGACATGTTCCAATCTATAGTATGTGCTATAGAAATCTCTAATTTTTGTGTGCATTTTTAGACTGAAGTTTTTCTGTATTGCTGATGTCTGATAGATTGTGCTTTCTGTTTCAATACCTGGTTATGGAAACTATGGCTGGGGGAAGCCTCAGAAGAGAACAGCCTATCCAAATTTCTTCTGTTTTAGGTTCTTCTGCTTGGCCATTCTATCACACTGATGCAAGGCAGTGAAGTACAGAAATACATTTAACACTTCTTATGTAAAGCTAAACGCCCAAAATACACAAAATACTGATTAGTAACTCGACCTTCACTAACAAGAACAAAACTTAAATTGAAAAAAAAAGTTGGTCCAAATTTAACTGTGACTATGATCCAGTATTTGGCCTATTTATTTAATGATCTCTGGATGAAGGCCACAAATTTGTAGTTTCAAAACCCTTGTGTAATAACTGGATAGGATGGACCCTTGTGCATTTTTTAGGTTACGGTACATTTTATGCACAATAGATTAAGAAAGTACTGAAAAAAAGTTCAGGTACTATAGAGATACAGTTCACAAATTGTATTTTAATTCTAAAGTTGCTTTGATTTATTTTTTTAAACAAATCTAACCTCAAATAGGAATCCAGTCTAACTTGTTCAGAACTTTAGAAACATAGTTCCATTCTATTATTTAAACCATGTCTTAGATATACTGTACAGGCATATTATTGACAAAAACAATGGCACTGTATTGTGGGGATTATGAAATACATTGATATTTGACTTGATGAAATATGGTAATAAGTATTAATTGTATAGGTTTGGGAGAGATTAGGTTTACAGCATTAAAATTATGCTGTTGGTTTGGTTGGTAATGCATATGTTCTGAGGATTTCAAAACCATTTTTAAGGTGCTGTTACTAAGAAGTTAAAACTGGAGTTTATGGGCCTCATCAGCACAGTAAATGGAAATATGTACATGGACATTGCAATAATATAGCCTACGGCTGCGTCTAAAGTGGCAAGTTTTTCCGCAAAAGCAGCCACTTTTGCAGAAAAACTTGCTAGTTGTATTCACTGGCTGCTTGAATTTATGCAAGAACACTGACGATCTAATTTAAGATTGTCAGTGTTCTTGCGCAAATACTATGCTGCTCCCGTTCGGGAAAAAGCCCTCTTGCGCAAATGTATTTGCACAAGAGGGCCAGTGTAGACAGCTAAAAACTGTTTTGCGCAAAAAAGCCCTGATGGCGAAAATGGCGATCGGGGCTTTCTTGCGCAAAACCGCGTCTAGATTGGCATGGACGCTTTTCCGCAAAAAGTGCTTTTGCGCAAAAGCATCCATGCCAATCTAGACGCTCTCTTCCGCAAATGCTTTTAACGGAAAAACTTTTCCGTTAAAAGCATTTGCGGAAAATCATGCCAGTCTAGACGTAGCCTACTAATATTGGCATGTGGGAGCAGTGTACCAAAGTCTAGACGCTTTGTGAGGTTTTAAAAAATGCTTTTAAACACTGCTTTCATTTTCAGGATAAGTTCTCCTAATGGTAGCTTCCCTTTTCTAGCTATGAGATCTATATGCATTGAGACCTATTACTAGTTAAAGCAGTGGTCCCCAACCTTTAGAGGCTCCCAGGCACCCAGGGGAGGGGCCACTCACGCGCCGGGTGCCCGGGGGCGGGGCCGCGCGTCCTGGGGCACACCAGGGGCGGGGATACCCTTGCACCCGGCGCTGGCATGTGCCCCAGGGCCGGGGCCGCCCGAGCGCCTTGTGCTGTGGGCCCGGGGTCGGCGCCACCGCCACCGCCTAAGCCACGTGCCTGGGGCCGGCACCGGCGCCACGCGCCCACATGTGCCCCAGGGCTGGGGCCGCCCGAGCGCCCCGCACCAGGTGCCGGTGCGTGTCACGCGCCTGGGGCCGGCGCCTCCAGTGCGCCACACACCGGGGGCAGGGCTGGCCCAGGTTGTCGGCGGGCGCACACAAATGCCCCGGCGGGCGCCATGGTGCCCACGGGCACCGCGTTGGGGACCACTGAGTTAAAGGGTGAAAACAGAGAATGTAGCTCTGAGTAATGATAACTGAATACTTGATTTGTCTAAATAGAGAACACTTCTCAGATTTACCCCTAGTACTTTATAGATGTCAGTTGTGTCCACAAACAGGGAGGCTTGGGTTTAGCATGGCTGAAAATGTACTCCATAATATTTAAATATGGCGCATAATGTAAACACAAGCAGCTATTTTTTAACAGGTAGAAAGGAAGTCAGTTGAGCAGCAGCAGATATCTTCAAGAAGTCAACTCATGCAAAGATACTTTGAATCTTATAAATGTATTCAGATTGGTTAAGAAGAAAATTATAATGAACAAACATTTATGTGGCTATTTTATCCCATGCTCATTCAAAACAGGTTCAGTAGGAACTAACAAGTGGGAGCAAGAAGGGATAAGATGAGGATATCTTGGAGAGTTTCCAGAATATAAGGGTTTTTTTAGTATTCTTTAGCCAATAAAGCTTGGCATGCTTGTTAGTGCGTTCAATTCAAGAACAAGCTTTTGTCAGATGCTAAATCTGATTATCACAGGACTATCGGCATAGCAACATCTGCTTCAAATGGAGAACATTGTAGTAAGTTTTAAAATGTGTTTTTTCTCTTTGCTAAAAGATAAAGTTTAGGAATGATAATAGTGCTGACTGTTATAGAGAAACAGCCACAAAAAAGGTCTATAATTTCTCCCCCTGGCATAGGAAATGCCAACCCCTTGGTTTGTCAGGGTTCTGAATTAAGTCACAAATGAAAACTATATAGCTAAATTGTCTATAGTCTCTACTTCAGCATTCAGCTTCTAAAAAGAGTATACATATTCCTGTCTCTATTATCACTCTACCAATCTCCAGCAAGAAAATATTTTACTGTGTATTATGCACAGGATTAATCCTTATCCTACAGACACACCAGTTTAATGTGTACCCCAAATGTAGAATGCTAAAAGCTAAATTTTGAAGAAAAATATTATTTTCCCTGTTTTGTGTCAAGGTAGCCAAGTGCACAGTAAGTTATAAACCACATTTTCATCACTATGGTGTGAATTGTGGAAGGGACTTTAATGTGTTTTTCTTGATATACTTCAGTGCATTTGAACAGCAATATCGGAGTCCTTCTCTAGCAAACTGAACATCTCACAGGGAACTGAACATCTCACAGGGCTGGATCCATAAACTGATCAGTATTGCAGTGCTGGATGTTTAGTTAATGGGCCAGGGTGGTTGATAGACTTTGCTGAGCCCTGGGTAAAGTGTGGGAAGGCCAGCTCCAGGGCCCTGAAAGGGGCAGGACATCGGGCAGGGCTAAATACTAGCCTCCCCTTGGCAGCCCTTCAGCGCCACTCAGCACTCACCATCTGGGGCTCTGTGGGCAATTTAAAAGGCCAGGGCTCCACCACTATGATTTCCACTGTAGCATCAGTGGTAGCTGGGAGCCCTGGGCCCTTTCAAATTGCTGGGCTCTGAAGCAGTGTCCCTTTTGCTCCCCCTTTGGTGGGCCTGCAATAGGCCACCTAGAGGAATCCATAGCCCTGAGTTGGGCACCCAAAGTCCCTATACAATTGTATGGGGAGATCTGGGAATCTTATGGAGAGATCCTGAGAAGCCAGCAAATTGAGTGGAGGAGCTCACTAATTTAGACAAGAGGAAATGCTGAGGAGAGGGATGTGCCCCGCTCCCTCGAGGATTTAGGTGCCTAAATCAAGGCCAATGAAAGGTGCCTTCACAGCTGTCAGCCTTCTCCTGGAATTAGGCACTTACTCTAGGTTAGCCTTGTCTCACAACAAATGGTGGCATGGGTGCTGCCACTCCATGTTTCTTATAGCCCCATGTTTGGAGTTCCTACCCAGGTTGTGAGAGACCCAGGTTCATGTTGCCTAATATAGAGCAGGGGCATGAACCTAGGTCTTTCAACTCCCGTGTAAGTGCCCTAACGACAGGGCTATTTATGGTAAAGGTAAACTCTGTCAACCTCACTTGCTGAACCTGTTCCATATGTTATAAATAAATATTCAGTGGAAGAGGGATCTGAACATGGGTCTACTACATGTGTACCCTCACCACTGGCCCAGTCACTATTTCATACAAAGGGAAAACATTCTCTCTCATGCTGGATGTTTCTTTTGCTTCCCACAGGAGGGCTAGAAATTATTAGTAAGATAACAGAAGGGGCTCTTTCCTCCATGTTTCCCCATTGAGGAAGTGTAACGTTACTGGATCTTGAGGGGAGCAGCCAGATCACTGATGCACCCATAGGTGGGGGTGTTGGCCCCAAGAAAGGTATAGAAGGGGGCCATGTGAGGTATTGAATAGAAGCTTACTGTCTGCTGATCCTGTGTACGCTATTTATGTGCGTGTATAATGTCTGTGTGAGTAGGTAGGAATCTGTAATCTGTGTGGAAACTGAATATTTCTCTGAATGTGGTTGAGCATTGGGCAGAGCCTGACCTATGGACATGCTAATTAGTGAGGCCCTATGGGACAATAGCATTTGATGGGCCAAGGACACACCTAAAGCATGAGGGCGGAAGCCTAAGAGCTGCAGCAGAGAGAGGCTGACGGCCAGGTGACGGGCTGCAGCCAAGGAGAGGCCAGGAAGGATGTATAAAGAGGCCATGTGGGGGACTCCATTTTGTTCTCAGCTCAGCACTTCATCCCAGAGGCAGCAATGCAGGGATCGAAGAGCCGGAAAGACCTGTGAACCCATCCTGATTCCAGGATGTGCAATGAGGACTTTTAAACCAGCAGCTGTAACATCTCTGCTAGAGCCTGCATCGAGGACTGGGAGATTCGATGCATGTAACACACTATTCTTTAACAACCTTACTCTCAGGCTTTTCTTTATTATAATAATAAACCTTTAGATGTTAGATGCTAAAGGATTGGCCCAGCGTGATTTGTGGGTACGGTCTAAAGGGTAAATTGACCAGGGATCTGTGCCTGGTTTCTTGGAACCGGACAGAACTTGTTCGGGGTAGGTGGGATTGGGTGCTAGGACCCCCCACCTGTGTATGAGGCCCGGGGCCATCAGGGGTACGGATATTGCTGGGGTGTCGGAGGGTTTTGCTCGTGAGGCTTCAGGCAGGCAGCTGAAGCGCTCTGTGTGACTGGTTTGTGGCCTGTTTGGAGAGGTCACCAGTCTGGGGGCTGTAAGGAGCCCCGGATTTGAGCAATTCGCCCTGAGAAGACGCCCTCAGCTGTGCCCAGACATGGCCCGGTCCGTCACAGGAAGCAAATAAAATTGAGGAAGGTAGACAGCCATGCTCCCGCCTTCGTTAGGGCTGGTGAATGACCACTTGTGTTGCCTCCTGCATCCTAGCAGAGGGTGTCACACAGTGATGTATTGCAGTTTCACTTCTAGTTAGAGAAGAGGCGAGACCTATAATAAGTAGTATTTTGCCTAGTCTTTTATGAAGTCTTGTTTGCACATGTCTCTTGCAACCAGATGAATGAGGAAGCATATGGTTGAATGGAATATCTTTGATGTCCTATTCTAAAGTTGCCCTTGGACTTAACATGTTTCTACTGAATCTGAATAACAATGGTTTTGGAGCAAATCTCAGCCCCAAATTAATCAGTGTGCTTACAGAGCACTTGGACAGGGCCCGCAGTGTCAGGGAGATCCCACCCACTTGGTTGAATTATAGACAGCCTGGTCAGTTTTTCTCCTATGATTCCAGTTGCTAAGTGCTAATGTGGTTTTCACTGCAAGTTACAACAGGAATTCCTCTCTTCCACGCATTTGCACATTGCATCTGACAGTCATTAAGGTATGCGGTGATACTGGTGTCTGCTTCCACCGCTGTGTGAAGGCCAAATGTCCACTGGGAGCACTGTTGCACGGCATACAGGTCTCATTCCATATGCCAGATCCTCAGCAGGCCAATGCAGTGGCAGAGTCTCCTGCCCCTCGATGTACTGGAAAGCCAGATGGACCTGAGGATTACAAGCAGGGAGAAGTAATGAGTAGCAGGGGGTGGCGGGAGAGAGGAAATAGTCGAAGCTGAAGAAGACTGTAATAAATGGCAGTCTGCAGAGCTATAATTCCTCTCAAAGTTCTTACTTGCAAGCAAAGATGAGTGATACGTCTTTTACAGGAAAAAGTGGCTAGTAGTTGGATCATATCTAAATGATAAGGTTATAGGGAAAAGGCTAAATTTTAACACAGCAGTCTATTCATCACCTCTTCTTTTGAATGGCCTCTTTAAGCAGAAATAGCTATGACCACTTTGCTTGTTGAGCTAGATTTGTGCTGAGTGCTTTGTGTATTACCAGTCAGCCTCAATACGTGTAGTTATGCCTTAGAAAGGAATGCATCTATTCAGTGTGGCTATGTCTACACTACAGAGTTTTTGCGCAAAAAGTCACGGAGTGTCCACACCACAAGTGTGTTTTTGCACAAGTAAATTTACAGTAAATCAGAAGAGAAGGCTTTTTGTGCAATAGTTATTCTGCTTTCTGTAAGGAATAATCCTTTTTTTGCAAGAGGGGATGGCAAACAGGGGTTTCTTGTGCAAAAGCAGCCTATCAAAAGAAGCACAGATGCCGTGGTGGCCATTCAGTTAATGGCAATCAGAGCTTTCTTGTGAAATAGCATCTTTGTAATGTAGTGTGGACGTGCTTTTGTAGTGTGGACATGCTCTTGTACAAGAAGTTTTTGTGGAAGAGCTCTTCCACAAAAAGTTTCTTGCACAAGAAGCGTTCAGTGTAAACGTAGCTTGTATGTTTTGATGGGGAAAAATCCTACTCTCTGTGAGTGGAAGGAAGCCAAGCCAAAAGTAGGCATGTCACTGAGCCATTCTGTTTTCTTAGGGCAGGTTTTACTACTGTTGTTATTTATTTGTATTACTGTTACACCTAAGAATCCTGGCCATAGATGAAGACCCCATTGTGGTAGGTGCTGTACAAACACTGCAGAACAAGGTGGTTCCTGCCTTAAAGAACTCACAATCTAAGTACAGTAAAACTCCAATAGTCTGGCATCCAATTGTACGGCACTTCTGATAGTCCGGCATCAAAATGGCAAGAGCCTAGCAAGTGAGCTTTGGCAAAAAACAAGTCATAAGGCAGCAGTGGCAGCAGCTGAACTGAGCGAAAAGGGTAAAAAAGGGTTAAAAAAACTAAAACATTACAGTATACTGTATACAGTATGTACAATAAAAAGGGTTAAAACACTTTATATAGAGTATATGCTGTATGCAGTATATATATAAAACCATCTTATAGTACCTCCTGATAGTCTGGCATATCTGATAATCCAGCACCACCTAGGTCCCAAAGGTTCTGGATTATCAGAAGTCTACTGTATAAGACAAGAGGTGACAAGTGGAGACAGGCAGATAAATGGGGGAGCATAAAGAAACAATGAAACAATCAATATTCATCATTATGGTAGGCAGACTGTGGTTTCAGGATACCATCAGTCTACCATTGTCCATTTTTTGTCAGCATAATGGAAAATGAGAGTTTTAAGGAGGATTCTGAAGGAGAATCACTTTCTCAAATGTTTATGAAAAGCTGCTCTGAAGAATGAGGGGCAGCATGGAAGAAATCACACAGGTGTTTGCTGGAAAATTTAAAGCATAGGCAGTGGAAGCTGGTATCACAGGTCAATTGGAGGTGGGAGATGACTCTCAACAGTGAATGAGATATGAAAGATAGGTAAGCTGGGGATAGACAAGGGGTAGGCAATAAGTGGCCTACGGCCAGATGCGGTTCACCAGGGTTAGATTTCCAGATGCTCTATTTACCTGCACATCCACAGATATGACTGCTCGATGCTGCCATTGGCATTAGTTTGCCATTCCCAGCTAATGGGAAGTGTGGGAAGTGATAGCTCAGCCTGCACCATTTCCCATAGCTCCCTTTGGCCAGCAACAGAGAACTATGGCCAGTGAGAGCTGGGAGTATCTGTATCTGTGGTTGCACAGGAAAATAAAGCATCTGGTGGCTCACTAAAGGCTAATTCCAGTGAACTGTGTAGGTCACTAATTTTCATCTCTGGGATAGACCATGGAAGTGAAGAGAAATAGTCTATGTTTGATGCATTAAACAAAGGGGAGCCAGTGGAGGGATGCAATATGATCAAAGTGCTGGTCGAGGAGAAAGATCTTTGCAGCAGTATTATAAATGGATAGGAACAAAGCAGGAGCAGAGAAAAGGATGTTGCAGTAACTGAGACATGAAATGATGAACATTTGGATGAGAAGCTTTAGAGGGGTAGCTGAGTTAGTCTGTAACAGGAAAAACTTAAAAAACAACAAATAAACCAGTAGCACTTTAAAGACTAACATAGGACCTCTAAGACATGGCCTTTCCTCTCAGTCCACACAACTAAACTCTCATCCAAACAAAACATGTAGATGGTATCATGAGCTTTTGTGGGTGCAACCCACTTCTTCAGATGAATATTAGAAGTCCAGATCCAAGAATAAATAATGGAGGATGGAGGAGGGGAAAAAGATAAAAGGAGGGGGAAACAAGAAGGGGGAAAAAAGAGAGACAGAGTATGTCTACACTACAACGTTAATTCGAACTAACTTAGTTCGAATTACTTAATTCGAACTAAGCTAATTCGACCTAACGGATCCAGACTAAAAAACTAGTTCGAATTAGCGTTTTGCTAATTCGAACTAGCATGTCCACATTAAGTGGACCCTGAACCGGGGTTAAGGATGGCCGGAAGCAGTGCCGGCAGGGCATCAGAGGAGGACTTAGAGCGTGGAGATGCTGTCTCAGGCTAGCCGAGGGCTGTGCTTAAAGGGTCCCGACCCCCACCCCGGACAGACAGTTTTCAGGGGTGCCCTGCTTGCAAAGCCGTCCTGGCTTGGATTGCCTGGACTGCCCACACTGGCACATCACACCACTCGGCCATCAGCCCGGCTGCACTTGCCGCAGGCTGCCATCTGGCGAGAGGGGGCAATTGGAGGGCTGCAGGAGAGCTTCCACACCCAGAAGCCCTCAGAGCCAGCCCAGTCCTCCCCATCGGGGGCTCGTGCCCCATTCCTCCCTCACCTCCTTCCACTTACCCTTCTCTAGCCCCTCTTCCTGATGTACAAAATAAAGATAACGTGTCTTCCAAAATGGAATCTGTCTTTATTGAACAAAACTGGGGGAGACTGGGAAAAGGAGGTGGGAGAGGGGAAGAGAGAGGGTGGGAGAGGGGATGGCAACTACAATGATGAGGGGTTGGGAACAGGTCCCATATGAAGAGAGGCTAAAGAGACTGGGACTTTTCAGCTTAGATAAGAGGAGACGGAGGGGGGACAGGATAGAGGTCTCTAAAAGCAGGAGTTGGGTGGAGAGGGTGCATACAGAAAAGTTCTTCATTAGTTCCCATAAAGAAGGCCTAGAGGACACCAAAGGAAAGGAATGGGTAGCAGGCTTCAAACTAGTAAGAGAAAGTTGTTCTTCACAAAGCAAAGAGTCAACCTGTGGAACTCCTTGCTGCAGAAGGCTGTTAAGGCTAGAACTAGAACAGAGTTTAAAGGGAAGTGAGATCAAGTCATGGAGGTTGGGTCCATGGAGTGCTATTAGCCAGGGGGTAGGAGTGGTGTCCCTGCCCAAGGTTTGTGGAAGGCTTGAGAGGGATGGCACGAGACAAATGGCTTGGTCACTGTCTTCGGTCCATCCCCTCCAAGGTCCCTAGGGTTGGCCGCTCTCGGCAGACAGGCTACTGGGCTAGATGGACCTTTGGTCTGACCCAGGAAGGCCATTGTAAGCTCAGGGCTCAGGGTCGGGGGTCTCAGTGGACCCCCTTGATTCTCTTGCACACCTGCTCCTGGGTGGCCAGGCTGGCAGCTCTCCTGCCCTAGCCGGCCACTTTCCTGTGCCTAGTGCGGAGATCGTGGATGAGGTCCACGATGTCCGCACTAGCTCAGGCGGGTGCCCGCCTCTTGTGGTCCCGGGCAAGCTCCCAGGAGCCGCCAGCCTGGTCCCGGGAAGGGGGGGCTGGGGGGCATCGGGTGGCTGGCTCAATCCGTGCCAGGTGCAGGGTCTGCTGGCTGGGTGCTGGCAGGCTTGCACCTGGCACGGGCACCGTAGCCAGCCCGTGCCCCTTTAAGGGGTCCGGGGCTGGGAGGGGGGCAGACGAGTTTCCCTGGTGTTGGCCAGAGTGGCCACCAGGGAAACCTGGGGAGGGCTAGCCTCCCACTAATTCGAATTAAGGGGCTACACACCCCTTAATTCGAACTAGTAAGTTCGAACTAGGCTTAATCCTCGTGGAATGAGGTTTACCTAGTTTGAACTAAGCGCTCCCTTTGTTCGAATTAAATTCGAACTAGCGGAGCACTAGTGTAGCACCTATGAACGTTAGTTCGAACTAACGTCCGTTAGTTTGAACTAACTCTGTAGTGTAGACATACCCTCAGTGAGTTGACGGTTCAAACTCATTGATGGATCTCCAAGTCACCATATTGTTTCAGGCCAATTCCACAAGCCAAATACACAGAGAAGAATTGGAACTTAACTTCATTTACATGTGTAATTCTTATGCAAATGGTATGAACAGGGACATTGACTGGCTCACAAGCTACCTTCCACATCCTACTGACTTAACCAACCAACCCAACAATGGAGGTGCTAATTGTTCTTATCAGCCTCTTGTAACTATTTGAACCATCTACTCACTGTCTCTCTCTTTTTCCCCCTTCTTCTTTCCCCCTCTTTTTTCTCTTTTTTCCTTCTTCAGTCATCTGAAGAAGTGGGAAGCATGTGTTTGTGTATATTAGGAGCTCTGTTTTATCCACATTGAGTTTGAGCTGATGGTTATATATCCATGAGGCAATGTCAGAGAAACAAGACTGAGATTTTAGTCTGGGGAACGGGGACCAGTCTAGAGCAGAGAGAGGTAGATCTGCGAGTTATCAGCATAGAGACTGTATTTGGGTTTGCTGATGAAATTACTCAGAGATAGGCTTAGAAGAGAAAAGATAGGGACCAGCATGGAACCTCCAATGAAATCTAGAGGGGGTATGAGCATTGACGGGCATGCTGAAGGATTGGTTGAAGAGGTAGGTGAAGAACCAGAAGAGGATAAAGTCATGGAAGCTACAGGAGGACAAGATTTCAAGAAGAAGAGTATAGTTCACCGTGTTAAAGGTACTGATTGGACAAGGAAGATGAGGCTGCATTGCATTTTGCATTCATGGTTGCATTTTGGCCACAAATCAACCAGAGACTTTGGTGAGAGAGGTTTCAATGGAGCGTAAGAGATAGAATCGAAATGGAAGAATATCTAGAATACAAAGGGAGGAGAGAAACTCCAGACAGTGATTGTAAACAGCATGTTCAGTGAGCTAAGAGATAAAAGGGAGAAGGGAAATGGGGTGCTAGTTGGAGAGGCAAATAGGATTCAGGTTGTTTTTTAAAGATAGGGGTGACTAAAGCATGTTTTTATTGTAAAAGAATGAACCATAGGGGAGAGAATGGTTAAAAAGAAGAGTAAGGGTATGTCTACACTACCCTGCTAGTTCGAACTAGGAGGGTAATGTAGGCATACCGCACTTGCAAATGAAGCCCGGGATTTGAATTTCCCGGGCTTCATTTGCATAAGTGGGGAGCCGCCATTTTTAAAACCCCGCTGGTTCGAACCCCGTGCAGCGCGGCTACACGGGGCTCGAACTCGGTAGTTCGGACTAGGCTTCCTATTCCGAACTACCGGTACACTGGTACTTCCTCTTTGAAGTAGGAATAAGAGATCCTCCGGAAAAGGGCTTTTTTCCGGAGGATCAGGGCCAGTGTAGACGCTCTTTTCCGGCTTTTCTACAAGCCGAAAAAAGCGGCGGACATTTTTATTTAAATGCCGCGGGGGATATTTAAATCCCCCGCGGATTTCCCTATTACGACCTGGAAAATTAGCATGCCCCTTTTGGAAAAGGGGCCAGTGTAGACGTAGCCGTTATGTATAGACCAGGAATGAGTTATCTGGATAAATCCATTGCTTAGCCCTAGTAGACACTCAGCAGTTGTAAACATCTAACTATAGTAATTATTTCTTTCTCGTTCCAATGATTAAGTATTGAATTTTGTGCAAATATGGTTATAATGAATTTGTTGACTGAACCCCATCAAATTCTTACATTACTTACTTTCAAGGCAGCTAACGTTCTAGCCTCTAGAGTTCATCCTGAAAAGATATCAATGAAAGTACTTTTTCAGCAAGTGGTAGTAATCCTCTGAATGGCTTTTTGTTTTTCTTCTTTGGTGGTAACTGCCTCTTAAAAAGTTTCTTGACAACATGTGTGAGCAAACTGCAGCCATATGAGCAAAAGCTATTAATATTGTTTACCCTATCAGGATGATTCAACAGCTGCAATGTATGTGCTGTTTTATTTCATTTCAATGTGATAATTCTTCAACGAGGAGCAATGGTCTCAAGTTAACAGTGGGGGAGGTCTAGGTTGGATATTAGGAAAAACTATTTCACTAGGAGGGTGGTGAAGTACTGGAATGGGTTACCTAGGGTTTGTCTAAACTACACCCCTATGTGAACCTTGTTGCATGAGGCATAAGGGATCGGTCGGAAAAGGCTTTCCTTGTCGATCGATCTCTGTCCAGACTGCCGCTTTTTGCCGGCACAGTGCCACGTCAGCAAAAAGCAGCGGCCATTTCTATTCAAATGAAGCGCGGGATATTTAAATCCCCGCTTCATTTGCAATAGTGATGTGCCTAATCTACATCTCTCTGTTGGCAGAGGGGTGTAGTTTAGACACATCCTTAGGGAGGTGTTAGAATCTCTATCCCTGGAGGTTTTTAAGTCTCAGCTTGGCAAAGTCCTGGCTGGGTTGATTTAATTGTGATTGGTCCTGCTTTGGGCAGGGGGCTAGACTTGATGACCTCCTGAGGTCTCTTCCAGCCCTATGATTCTATGAATGTTTATTGTCAAAGGAGCAGCAATGAAATACTAGCAGTAAAAAAGTGCTATCCCAGTATATATATAAGCACCTTCCTTCCTTCCAAATATAAATAAGCTTTCTGTTCCTCTTAATTAAAAATTAAGTAATAAGTATTTTATTGGGAGAATTGTCACACAACTACTTAAAAATGAAAAAGATGTATGTGCTATTAAGAACATATGTTGCCATTACTGTATCTTATGCCAGATAACTTCTCTTCCCATGTGTGTGGTTCTTTAACTGCACTGTATTTCAGAAGTGGAATGAGTATCATGGGATGTAAGAGTTGTTATGGGAGTTATCTGCTTTTTATAAATAACTGGATGCGTACCACAATGAACATCCTTAAATGACCGGAGCATGAGCTAGAACCATCTTGAGCAATTATGCAGTTCAGGATCATTTAAAAGTATTGAAAGAGAGCCAGTTGCTAATCCTCATTGAAATACTAGTATTGACAACAGTTAGGCTGTGTCTACACTGGGCCACTTATTCCGGAAAATCAGCCGCTTTTCCGGAATAAGCTGCGAGCTGTCTACACTGGCCCTTGAATTTCCGGAAAAGCAACGATGCTGTACTGTACAAAATCAGCCGCTATTCCGGAAAAACTATTCTGCTCCCTCTCGGGCATAAGTCCTTATTCCGGAACACTGTTCCGGAAAAGGACCAGTGTAGACAGCCAGTAGTCTTTTCTGGAAAAAAGCCCCGATCGCGAAAATGACGATCGGGGCTCTTTTCCGGAAAAGCGCGTCTACATTGGCCACAGATGCTTTTCCGGAAAAAGGGCTTTTCCGGAAAAGCAGCCTGCCAATGTAGATGCTCCTTTTCCGGAAAAACTTAAAACGGAATAGTATTCTGTTTTAAGCAGTTCCGGAAATTCATGCCAGTGTAGATACAGCCTTATAGTTGATCTGTATGACTTTTACTTCTCAGTAGAAAGGATCTATGGCTATTTTATTGCACATAACCTTACACAGTACCCTCAGTCAGCATCAACTTTAGATCAGACTGCACTCAATTTCTACATTCAGTTTTGATTCACAACCAGGTAGTCACTCACATCAGTTTACATGCCTCTGACAAGAAGATGGAGGTAAAGTTCTCTGTGAAAGTGTCAGATGGATCCTCCCTCCACTAGACTAATCATTTCAGAGAAACCAGCAAACAGACAGAAAAATGTAGATAAAGTCTAGATTTTTCCCTTTTAAAAGGTCTGTCAGCCACAGCTCAGTGTACATATATAATCTATCAACACATGACTCATGTTAAAAACTGCCTTCTTTCAGGCCACAGATGTGTGGCACACTACTGTTCTTGGAGGAACATTGTCCCTTTCCCCAGAGCCTGGGTTTGCTGTACCTAGTCGTCTTTAAAGATTTGGCACACACACAAAGACCCTAGTTAAAAGGAAATAGGTTGCAGGAATATACATGTCACATACCTAGTTTACACAGATACTATTCATTATCATAGATTTTGTATAATGGAAACTTCTAAGTACATTGGCAATGTGCAAACAACAATTAGCCGTAAATAACTGTCCCACTCCAAACACTGCACCCAGATGTCAGATGTCTCCAAATTTCCTTCATTGTCCTCTGGCTGTTTGGTCTTTTTAATAATTTTTCTCTCACTGGCCATCATCTGAATTTAAGAAATGCCCTCTGGATCCAGTTAAAACTGGTCTGGCCAATTATGGGCAAAAGGCCATCTTAAAAGTAGCTGACATTTATTTAATTAATCTTGCAGTGTTGCATGCACTAAGGGAGAATGCCATGCACTAAAAAAAGTGCTCATGCACAGAAAAACATAGAAATAAATATGGACGAAATAGGACAACTTTAACATATTATTTATGCTAGTGGTGTCCTTCATGTGGCCCTCAAGGGTAGGTGCTAAGAAGAAAACTCATAAATGTCTATGAATTGAGAATATGTTCTTCAGCCATGTCCTATCGCTTTTAAATGGAAGTGAATGAACTCAGTTCTCTGACTGCTTCCCCTTCCACCCAAGCCCTGATTTGAACTGAAAGCATGCTGCGTAGCAACATGTCTGTCTTCCTGGCAACACAGTAAGGGAGGGAGACATAGTTCTCCTTTCTTTGAAGCCTGCTTCCCTGCAGGCACAGGAGCTTCCCTCACTCTGATGGAGTTTGGAGGAGAAAGGATGGCCTCCTCTCCCAAAACAACCCCCCTCTGGCAATTCAGGAGAAATGAATAAGAGAAGCTGAGAACCAGTCACCAGTCATAGCTCTTGTTGTGTGTTTAGCTCTTTGCACAATGTTAGTCATATGAAGAATTTACAAATGCACAACTGGTACTTTTGCTCTGACTTGTTTCTTGCAGCTTCTAAACCACAGAACACAGTGAGCAGCATTAGGGGTCTCTCAACAACCATTTAAAAGGCTACCACCCTTTTCTATACACTGCAGCTTCTCTGTTCTTTGCTTCAGCCCAAATTTAAGCAGCCTGAGGAAACTCTAACTTGTGATGGTTGGCTATGGCTCCCAAAAAACTTTACATCAGGTGCTTGGGTGAAGAATACCCTTTATTGCTGCCTGCACACCACTTGTATGCCAGAGGCTGTGGAGAAGGAGAAAGAAGAGTAAGCCAGCAATGCTAGCGCTGCACCCACTGGGGATTCCCACAAGCCAGGGGCATCCTGAGCA
The DNA here is from genome assembly GCF_052426305.1 of Pelodiscus sinensis. Taxonomy (NCBI): domain Eukaryota; kingdom Metazoa; phylum Chordata; order Testudines; family Trionychidae; genus Pelodiscus; species Pelodiscus sinensis. The sequence goes on from NC_143053.1 coordinate 32,129,058, forward strand.
AGGAATTTGCAGGTGGTTTCTGTTCCCATTTCATCCCCTGAGCAGCACAAAAGGAGCGGAACCAGGCAAAGACTCTGCTTCCAAGTATTAGTTGTGGCCTCTTGACCTTTCTGAAATAATATGTTCAACCCTTGCATTCGAAAAGGTGGACACCACTGATTTATATAGTGTCATACTTGTGCCCGGTACTTCTGAGGTAAGCAAAAGCATGACCTTTCCAAGTAAAATCCAGAGCACTACAAACAGGACTGCAGATAATGGTGGTGAAGAAGTAGGAAAGTGGCTTGTGTGGAGAGGAAATGGGAAGGAAACACTCATAAATAGTTTAGTTTATTCACTGAGTGTTAATCATGTACATTGCTTAATTAGCATATTTCTTGATTTTCAACTTTCTCATTAGAAATAGATATATTTTAATAATTTTTGGGGCTTGACCTTTAAAAAGCCTCATTTATCTTTAGCTCCTACAAATATAGTGCCACAATTAATGCTACTGTGTAAGGCGCGTTTAATCCTCTCTCTACTTACTCTACTCTGCTTACATTCAGACTGTTGGCATGCAAGAATCTAAACAGATATAAGCTAAATTGCCCCCATCCTATTTTAACTTGCATCTATTCCATCTTCCTAACTTAGGGAATGTTTGTATGGTGAGTGTATAGCAAGCTGGGCTGTAAATGTACAGCAGCACATCATAAGGACCCTATTGCTGTGCAGTGAAAGTTCCATAATGTGTATGAATAGGTCAGAGTGCACTAGGAAACTTTGTGCAACAGCAGGGTCCACGTGGATGGTTAATGGACAGCATTGAGATTTACACCCATGCTCGTTCCAACTGATTTGTAGTAAAGGCAAGCCTTTACATTACCTTACACCACCTTTCAATTGGGCCCACAATTTTATGACTTGCAGATCTGTTCTATGTCATCCTTGTAAACTATAACAATATCAGGCAATTTAATCAGCAAATTTTATTAACTTACTCAACTGATAGAAAAATACTTACTTTTCAGTCTTTACTCTGGAAGAGCTTGGTCATTTCTGTTAACATAATTGACTTGGCTATTCCATGCAAATTCATGTGCCAATGTTACCTTTTTGCTTGATGCACAATGTATTGGTTTCTTGATAACATACTTTGACATGCCTAACTCTATCAGAAACATAAGACAGATAAATCCTGAGATTCCCCCCACCCCCCATATGAAGTCAGACTCTGCTGGATGGCAGACAAGCATGCAGATATCTAGTTGCAAAGCTGCAGCAACAGTAGGTCACTAATGTGAGCAGTTGTGTTATGAAGTGTCAGATTTATTGAGAACTTGTTTAAGAAGTTCAAACAAGGGGCATGACTTTCAAGCATGCATGTTTGAACTGTTTCACCATGTGGCATAAAGATCACTGATATTTACATGCTCATTAATACCATATGATATCCTATTACTGCAAATGCACTATTAAAATGAAGACAAATTCAAATTGCTGGACTTATCCTTCAAATAAACATGTGTACGTTTTGAACTTTTATGTGAATGGTGCTTTCTGTTTACAAGTTATATTCATTATTGTTTCAATTGAAATAATTCTGTGACTATTCAAGCTTTTTTGTTTGTTTCACTTTTTCTTAAGCTGCCTGATGAAATCTTGTCTGCTGCCTGGCTGTAAAGTTCTATGTACCTTTGATGAGATCTAGCATCATTATAGTTAAGTTAGACTTTATTTGGCTTTAATACTATAGTATCCTCCGTATTGAGAAAATTACTACATTGAGATGCTGCTAGAGATGATAAATGTCTACAGAGTTTCTAAAACAAAGATATTAAAATACAATATACCACAATTATTGTTAAATTCCAGATTTATATTCTTGCTCTGAATTTATGGACCAGATTGTTTTGCTACCATCTGTTTTGCCACCTTCTGTTTTGCCATCTGTTCCTTATAATACCTAAATAGAGAGAAACTATTTTCATACAACCTATGAAAAGAAAATCCACAACTGGAGAAACTAGTGAGTAAATTTTAATAGCTGTGGAAGTACATGGAAGAGGCAAGTGTTCAAACTAAGGTTTCACAACCCTGTCAGGACTGTTAAATGGATCAAAATTTTTGAGTTAATTACAGCAGAAGAAAGGAGAATGATTGTCTTTGATCATTGGTGCTGTGCAGAGAAGCTTCTTGACCATATGGTATGATACTTGTTGAAAAAAATGTGCTGAGCAAGATCCTGTAGAGACTACAGAAACCTGTCACACCACTGACAGGGTGAATGCAAGACTTTGTTTCTTGATCATATAGATTTTTCCTTCCTTCTTCTGTGCCCTCTAGTGGCAATTATAAACATTCAAAACTGACAAGTTTCAGAGGAAGCTGCATTAGTCTGTGTCAGCAAAACCAACAAGGAGTCCCAGTAGTACCTTTAACAAGTTTATTATGGCATAAGCTTCCATAAGTTACAGTTCACTTCATCAGATGCCTACAGGGGAAAAAAGAAACAGATAATAGAGATACAGAGATGTAAGTGTGACATCAGAGCTAATTCAATCAAATACAGATGTTGGTTATGCTCAGTTCTCACCCCCTAGCACCCTTACTCTACTTATGCTACATCTTCATCATATGGACCCATGAAAGGAGGCCCTTGAAGAATTCCACAAGGATTTCAACAGCTTCAAGCCCACCATCAATCTTAGCCTGGAGCAGTCCACACAAGAGAGCCACTTCCTTGACACTACAGTACAATTAAATGATGGCCACATTTCTGCCACCTACCAACTGTTGTTCTTACCTACATGCTTCTAGCTTTCATCCAGGACACATTACCCGATCAATTGTTTACAGCCAGGCCCTAAGATACAACTGGATTTGCTTCAATCCCCCAGACAGAGATGAACACCTACAGGATCTCTCTCAGGCATTCTTAAAACTTAAATACCTACCCGGGAAAGTGAAAAGAAAACCCCAAAACAGATTGGCAGAGCCTGACAAGTACCCAGGCATCAACTTCTTTAAGATAGGACCAACAAACAAAATAACAGACCATTAGTCATCACCTACAGCCCCCAGCTTAAACCCTTCTAGTGCATCATTAACAATCTACAACCTATCTTGGAAAATGATCCCTCACTCTCATAGGCCTTGGGGGGATAGGCCAGTCCTCACCTACAGACAATCCTCCTAACTTGAAACAAATTATTTTCAGCTACCCTACATCACATCTCAAACATTCTCACCCAGTATAACCCACCCCTGCAATAAGCCCCAGTGTCAACTCTGTCCACACATCTACATAAGTGATATTATCACAGGACCTAACCACATAAGCCACCACATCAGAAGCTCATACAGCTTCATATTCACTAATGTGATCTATGCCATCAAGTGCCAGCAATGCCCCTCTGCCATGTATATTGGCCAAACTGGACAGTCTGTATGACAAAGGATTAATGGACACAAATCAGACAAAATGGTGACACATAGAAACCTGTTGGGGAACATTTTAACTTGCCCAGGAACTCACTAATGGATTTAAAAGTGGCTTTATTCTTACAAAGTGATTTCAATCAACTAAAGCAGGGGTAGGGAACCTAAAACCCAGGAGCTGGATGTAACCCCCGACTTGCCTGGATCTGGCTCTCGAGGCTCAGGGTGCCCGAGAGGAATTGGGGAGCCCACACTGGTGTTCCAGCCCTCTTGCTGCTCCACTGCAGGGCTGGAGCACATAAAATCTACTAGGCTGGGTCCCCTTAGACTCTGGTGTGTGAGAGGAATGGGGAAAGTGTCCTTCCTTCTTCTCAGTTGGGGGCCATGTCAGTGAGGGTTTGTTTTTGTTTTTTTTGCCCTGACTGATTTTTCTGTGGGTCAGTGGTCCCGGACCCAAAGAAAGTTCCCCATTCCTGAACTAGAGCGAGAGTCTGTAGAATTGGCTTTCATATGTAGATTTGATACTATCTCACATGCTTGAACAAAGACATCAACTGGATGGGACATTCTATTCAACACCCAAATGACATCAAAAGCTATGTAGCTGTAGCACCTTAGGGTATGTCTACTCTAGCCCCCTAGTTCGAATTAGCCTCCTCGTGGAATGAGGTGTAACAGTTAACTTGAACTAAGGACTTAGTTTGAGTTAACGTTTGACTACTGCGTGTAGCCACGGGCAGTTAGTTTGGACTAGGGGAATTTAAAAATGGCGCCTGGACGGGAAGATGCAAATAAAGCTCGGGATATTTAAATCCCGGGCTTCATTTGCAACTTCGAATGCCTACATTAGCCTCCCTAGTTTGAACTAGGGGGCTAGTGTGGACATATCCTTAGGCTGTGTCTAGACTGCATCCCTTTTCCGTAAAAGGGATGCAAATTAGACACATCGCAATTGCAAATGAAGCGGGGATTTAAATCCCCCCCGCTTCATTTGCATAAAAATAGCTGCCGCTTTTTTCCGGCTCGGAGCTTTGCCGGAAAAAAGCGCCTGTCTAGACGCAGATCTTTCGGAAAATAAAGCCTTTTCCGAAAGATCCCTTCTTCCTCTTAAAATAAGGAATAAGGGATCTTTCGGAAAAGGCTTTATTTTCCGAAAGATCTGTGTCTAGACTGGCGCTTTTTTTCCGGCAAAGCTCCGAGCTGGAAAAAAGCAGCAGCCATTTTTATGCAAATGAAGCAGGGGGATTTAAATCCTCGCTTCATTTGCTATTGCGATGTGTCTAATTATATCCCTTTTACGGAAAAGGGATGCAGTCTAGACACAGCCTTAGGGTATGTCTACACTACCCCCTTAGTTCGAACTAGGGGGGTAATGTAGTCATTCGGAGTTGCAAATGAAGCCCAGGATTTGAATTTCCCGGGCTTCATTTCCATAAAGCCAGCTGGCGCCATTTTTAAATGCCAGCTAGGTCGGACCTCGTGCCGCGCGCCTACATGTGGCACGGACTTGCTAGTTCGGATTAGGCTTCCTATCCGAACTAGCTGTACGCCTCGTGGAACGTGGAAGCCTAATCCGAACTAGCTAGTCCGTGCCGCGTGTAGCTGCGCGGCACGGGGTCCGACCTAGCCGGCATTTAAAAATGGCGCCGGCCGGATTTATGCAAATGAAGCCCGGGAAATTCAAATTCCGGGCTTCATTTGCAACTCCGTATGACTACATTACCCCCTCGTTCGAACTAGGGGGGTAGTGTAGACATACCCTTAGAGATTAACCAAAAATATATAGAGATAGTATCATGAGCTTTCGTGGGCATAACCCACTTCTTCAGATGACAAATATGGAGCAAGAGGCACAGAGGTTGAATTATAAAGCATAAGAAAGAGGGGAGAGAGGTAGGAGAAAAAACAGTCAGAGGCTCAGGGCTCCATGTATGGAGCTGACTGACTGGTCAGGGCTGATTAATCACCTGTGAAGCTGTGCTGCCGTGCAACACGGCGATCGTGTTCGACTGGTTAATTGCAAGGCATCGACCAGTTGATCATGAGGCATTCAGGCACCCCTGATTTTCCCCTTACCCCCGAGAAGCCCCACTACCTACCTCTAGTGTAGTGCCGGCTTCCCGCGGGGTGGACGGAAGTCCTGTCTGAAGCCCATGTCACTTCTGTGAGTTCCGGAAGTGTGTGGGCTGCTCCCCTCCCACAACTCTGTTGTGTGCTGGGGGAGGGGGCATCGGCCCTGGAGGAGGAGTGCGGCGACTTCTTTATGCCGCCGGCTCCGGAGGACTGAGTCGAGCGCAGGGCCTTCCCTGCGCCGCGGGAGCAGGGGTGGGCCCCGGGGTTTGGCCTGGAGCAGGCATCTGCGGGGTTTGGCTACACTGCGGGGGGGGGGGGGGCAGGCTGGGCCGCACCGCAGGGAGGGGGGTGGTCACGCCACAGGAGAGGGGGGTTGGCCATGCCGTGGGTGAGGGGGTTTGGCCTCGCTGTGGGGGGGGGGGTCTGGCCCCACCGTGGGAGAGGGGGTTTGGTCCTGGGGCAAGCGCCTGGAGGGCTTTGGCTGCACTGCGGGAGGCACGCGGTGACTTCCCTCACGGTGGGGGGGGGGGGTAGAGGAGAGAATCCTGGGAGGAGGCGATAGCAGGGACTCCCTCTTGTTCCCTCCCCCCTCTCCCCAGTCCCCTGTTCCCTCTTCCCATTCCCCACTCCCCAGCCTCAGAAACCTGTCTGCACTGGCACCCTGTCCAAACAGGTCCCCTGCCCTTCTCAGAAATAAAGACAATGCAGAAAGTTTTTGTGTTTGACATAGTATTTTATTTGAAAATGAAGCCTGGTCAACCCCCGATCTGACCACAGCATTATGACACTCCTGCACTCCCCTTTCCCCCATACCATAGATCTCAGCCTATCATACACTGGAGGCCCCTGCCCTGAGCCCCTCACATTCCCCAACCCAAATTCCTGAATCCTCATATCCAGAAGTCTATTGCTTACTTAGTACCCTAACCCTACCTTTTACCCCAACACTGCCCGGCCTGGAACTACCTCCCCAAGCCCGCGTTCCCTTATCCACTTCCTCCTGTATCCAGAATTCCTCCCAGAGCTTGCACCTCTCATCCCTTCCCACACCCAAATCCCTCATTCCCACCCCGGAGCCTACACATCCTGTCTCAACCCAGCAAGGTTACGTCTAGACTGCAGGAGTTTTTCAGGATTCCGGAGATACCCCAGAAAAACTCTTCTGCATCCAGGGATGTGTTTGCTCTTCCACTAAAAGAAGTGGAAGAACAAACATGATCTTTCAGTCACCTCTATATTCCTCTTTCCACGAGAAATAAGGGGGCTTCCAAAAGAAGGGGTTTTTCTGACAGTTGGTCAAGTGTTGGAAAAATTTCACCCTACAGAAGAATTGGGGGAAAAAAGCAGCAGTGTATGGGTTGGGAATAGCAAGTGATGGAGAGAAGGAGAACAGAGAGGGTGGGGCTTTAAAGAAGGGGTGGGGCTTCAAGGAAGGGGCAGGGTGGTAGATCTTGGCTTGTTCTGTCATTTAAAAAGTGATCTTGGGTGTAAAAAGGTTGGAGACCACTGGCTTAGAGCCTACCCTAGTAGCCTCATTTAGCACCAACACTTTAATTGACAGGAGGTTTTTTCTCCTGCCTCTCTACCCTCTTTTTTCTGCTTTATAATTCAACCTCTGTGCCTCTTGCTCCATATTTTATCATCTGAAGAAGTTGGTTATGCCCACGAAAGCTCATGATACTATCTATATATATTTTTGGTTAGTCTCTGATGTGCTACAGGACCATTGTTTAATTTTTTTTTAAGTTACAGACTTATATGATTACTCTGCTGAGGTGTTTAAACATTCTTGCTAGAACATTCCAGAATGATGTTTGCTTTTTTTGCAATACTTTTGCCTCGTATTTAGCTTTTGACCTATGACCTCTAGACTCCTTTCCACAATACTCCTTCCTAGACAGTCATTTCCCATTTTGTATGTGTGCAACTGATTGTTCCCTCCTAAATGGAGGACTTTGAATTTGTCCTTGTTGAATTTCATCTTATTTACCTCAGCCCATTTTTCCAGTTTGACCAGATCATTTTGAATTATGACGCTATCCTCCAAAACACTTGCAATCCCTCCCATCCTTGTATCATCCACAAACTTTACAAGTATACTCTTTATGCCGTTATCTAAATAATTTATGAAGACATTTAATAGAACCGGACCTAAAGTTGATCCCTACAGAACCCCACTTATTTTGCCCTGCCAGTATGACTGTGAACCATTGATAACTACTCTCAGGAAATGGTATCCAGTTTGTTGTGCACTGACCCATCTAGGTTTTATTTTCCTAGTTTGCTAATGAGAAGATCATGCAAGACTGTATAAAATCCTTACTAAAATGTAAATATAACACATCTTCCACTTCTCCCTATCTATAAGGCTTAATACTCTGTCAAAGGAAGCTATTAGGTTGGCTAGACAAGATTTGTTCTTAACAAATACATGATGTCTATAACTTATCACCTTATTATCTTCTAGCTGCTTGCAAATTGATTCCTTAATTATTTGCTCCATTAGCTTTCCTGGAATAGAAGTTAAGCTGACTCATCTGTAATTCCCTGGGTTGTCCTTATTTCCTATAGATGGGCACTATATTTGCCATTTCCCAGTCAACTGGAATCTCTCTCGTATTCCATGATTTTTCAAAATAATAGCTAATGGCTCAGGCATCTCAGTCAGCTCCTAGAAAATTCTAGGATGCATTTCATGAGGCCCTAGTGACTTGAAGACATCTATGTTGTCTAAATAATGTTTACTTATTCTTTCCTTTTTTTAGCTTTTGAATCTGCCCATTTTCATTGTCATTCATTATGTTGGGTATCCAATCACCACCAAACTTCTTGACGAAAACTGAAACAAACAAGTTATTTAGAACCTTTGTCATTTCCACATTTTCTGTTATTTTCCCCTCATTAGTGGCTATGTCTAGACTGCAGGCTTCTTTTGGAAGAAAATTTTCTGGAAGAGATCTTCCAATTGGGACTGATTGAGGAGACTCCATTGGAGGGCAACACAAATGATTAGGGGGCTGGAGCACATGAATTATGAGGAGAGGCTGAGGTAACTGCAGAGAGAAGAGTGAGGGTATGTCTACACTACAGCACTAATTTGAACTAACTTAATTCGAATTAGTTAATTCGAAATAAGATAATTCAAATTAGTTTTTAGGTCTAGATGCACTAATTCGAATTAGCGTTTTGCTAATTCGAAATAGCATGTCCACATTGAGTGGACCCTGAACTGAAGTTAAGGCTGTCTGAAACCAGTGCCAGTAGGGCATCAGATTAGGACTTAGAGTGTGGAGCTGCTGCCTCAGGCTAGTCGAGGGCTGTGCTTAAAGGGACCCAACTCCCACCCCGGACAAACAGTTCTCAGGATTCCCCGCTTTCTTGTCTAAGTCGATGAGGGACAGCAAAGAAATCCTGTCTTGGAGTGCCCTGAGTGCTCACAATTGGCACATCACAGCACTCGGCCATCAGCCCGGCTGCACTTGCCGCAGGCTGCCATCCGGGGGGGGGGAGAGGTCAATCAGGGGGCTGTCAGGATCCAGGAGGCCCTGCAGGAGGGCTTCCACCCCGAGAAGCACACAGAGCCACCCCAGTCCTCCCCATCAGGGGCTTGTGCCCCATTCCTCCCTTACCTCCTTCCACTTACCCCTCCCTAGCCCCCCTTCCTGATGGACACGTGTGTTCAAAAATAGAAACTCTCTTTATTTAACAAAACTGGGGGGGGGGGCGGGTTAACCTCTGGGGAGACTGGGAAAAGGAGGTGGGAGAGGGGAAAAGAGAGGGTGGGAGAGGGGAGGGGGAAATCTGGGAGGAGGGAGCTGGAAGGGAGAAGCCAGGGGAAGAAGGAGGAGGGGAAGTATAAAACTATGGTACGCCATATCTTCAGTACTGTGTACAGATGTGGTCTCTTCACCTCAAAAAAGATATTTTGGCCTTGGAAAGGATTCAGAAAAGGGCAACTAAAATGATTAGGGGTTTGGAACAGGTCTCATATGAAGAGAGGCTAAAGAGACTGGGACTTTTCAGCTTAGAAAAGAGGAGACTGAGGGGGGATATGATAGAGGTACTATATATAAAATCATGAGTGGTGTGGAGAGGGTGAATAAAGAAAAGTTCTTCATTAGTTCCCATAATATAAGGACTAGAGGACACCAAATGAAATTAATAGGCAGCAGGTTTAAAACTAATAAGTGAAAGTTCTTCTTCACACAGCACATAGTCAACCAGTGGAACTCCTTGCCACAGGAGGCTGTGACGGTTAGAACTATAACAGAGTTTAAAGAAAAGTTAGATACATTCATGGAGGTTGGGTCCATGGAGTGATATTAGCCACGTAGTATGAACGGTGTCCCAGGCCTCTGTTTGTGGAAGACTGGAGATGGATGGCACGAGACAAATCACTTGGTCATTGTCTTTGGTCCATCCCCTCCGGGGTACCTGGTGTTGGCCACTGTCGGCAGACAGACTACTGGGCTAGATGGACCTTTGGTCTGACCCAGTACGGCCATGCTTATGTTCTAAGCTCAGGGCTCAAGGTTGGGGGGGTCTCACTGGACCAGCTTGATTTTCATGCAAACCTGCTCCTGGGTTTGCATGTGGCCTTTGGTGGCCAGGCTGGCAGCTATACTGCCCTAGACGTCCGCATTCCTGTGCCTAGTGCAGAGATTGTGGACGTTGGAGGCTTCCCCCCAAACCTCGATGAGGTCCACGATCTCTGCACTAGACCAGGTGGGCGCCTGCCCCTTGCGGCCCCGAGCAGGCTCCTGGGAGCCACCAGCCTGGTCCTGGGAAGAGGCGGAGGGCTGGGTGGCAGTGGGTGGCTGGCTCGTGCCATGCCAGTTGCAGGGTCTGCTGGCTGGGTGTTGTCAGGCTTGCAACTGGCACAAGCACTGTAGCCAGACCGTGACCCTTTAAGGGCTCCTGGGCCAGCAGGGGGCAGAAGAATTTCCCTGGTTTGGCCCAGAGTGGCCACCAGGGCAAGCTGGGAAGGGCTAGCCTCCAGCTAGTTTGAATTAAGTGGCTACACAGCCCTTAATTCGAACTACTTAATTCGAACTAGGCGTTACTCCTTGTAGAATGAGGTTTACCTAGTTCGAATTAAGCGCTCCGCTAGTTCGATTTAAATTCGAGTTAGCGGTTTGTATGTGTAGCCCCTATGAAAGTTAATTCGAACTAACGACTGTTAGTTCGAATTAACTTTGTAGCATAGACGTACCCTGAGGGAGGATTTGATAGCAGCCTTCAACTACCTGAAGAGAGGTTCCAAAGAGGATGGAGTATTTATTTAACTTAATTATTAAATTAAGTGTGTAGAACCATGGTGTATGTGTGTTGTGGAAAAGAAAATTTAATTTTACAGGATTCTCAGATTGTCAGTTTCCTAAAAACATTAAAAAAAATAAAAAAAAATGCTTTAAAGTTATAACTATAGCTACAGTCAGCTGCAAAAAATCAAGAGTTATTAGTGAAAAAACATTTCAATGCAACAATCTAGAATGCTAATTTGAGAAGATTAGAAATTCATATTATAGCATAGATTCTGGGGTTGTGATAATGCAGTGCATTGTGACAAGCTAAATGGTTGGTAATTTTACTTAGTCATTTCCTGTCAGCAGTTTCATGTCTGTTCAATAGGTATAATTGTGTCATAGCAAAGGCACCCAATGTGGTTAGGACAGAGCTGAACTTTTCCAAATCCATCATTAGCTACAATTTCCTACTACAGATAAAAATGTTTCTTCCTACAGTATATATTTGTGTTCTGCTAGTAGAAAAGTAACTTGCTGTAAAAACACATCGGCTACGTCTACACTGGCATGAATTTCCGAAAATGCTTTTAACGTAAAACTTTTCCGTTAAAAGCATTTTCGGAAAAGCGCGTCTAGATTGGCAGGATGCTTTTCCACAAAAGCACTTTTTGTGGAAAAGCATCCGTGGCCAATCTAGACGCGGTTTTCCGCAAAAAAAGCCCCGATCGCCTTTTTCACGGTTGGGGCTTTTTTGCGGAAAACAGTACTATGCTGTCTACACTGGCCCTTTTGCGCAAAAGTCTTTCAGAAAAAGACTTTTGCTTGAACTGGAGCAGCATAGTTTTTCCAGAAATGCATTGATTATTTTACATGAGATCGTCAGTGCTTTTCCGGAAATTCAAGCGGCCAGTGTAGACAGCTGGCAAGCTTTTCCGGAAAGCAGATGATTTTCCGGAAAAACTTGCCAGTCTAGACACAGCCATCATGTATAGTCGCAATCTTCAGAGTTATTTGATTTAAACTGTGACACTACATAGTTATTCTATTATATTTGTACATGCAGGAATGAGGAATTCAGTCAAGCAATGTTAATATGAAAACATCAACTCCATAAAGGGTCCTTCAGTACCCAACTGCCCCCCAGCCTCCAAGTGAATTGGATTTTGAAAGCAAATGCTCCATGAATCTTTAATGTTCCAGAGTGTTTGCATGGGGAAAGTGTGAGAGGTTTAATTTTATCTGAACCATTTTGCAGAAAATGAAGTGAAAACTACTACTGCTGTTAGCCATATCACTCAATAATAACGTGAGGAGAAAATGTTTGTTTTACAAAAGTTAATATCAAACATGATCTATAATCTCATTTTTGCTAACTAACTTTTCTCTTTAAAAGAGGAGATAAAATGCCCATACAGTGGTTTTACACATTGAAAGATCAGTACCATTACTCTAAGTTGGAAATTTTGCTGTGTTTCTTTGCCAAATCTCTTTAAGTAATAATCATCATCATCATAATCAAATCTGGATCCCTCCAGCTTGAAGCTTCATATAGTGTTTATTACAGTCTAGTTTTATTTTGAAGAGGAAAAACAGCAGGAAATTGAGTATTTAATCATATAATGTTAAAATTTGGAAACTGTTTTGTTTGGATTACGCTAGTTTAAGAGCCAAAATTTATTACAATGTTTTGATTTTTATACCTTTTAACACATTTGGATCAGACTTATGAGCTTAGGTTTTGTTTGTTTGTGTTTAAATTCTTTCCTAGTAGGTTTGCTGACTCCTACAGTTTTCTTTTTAGTTTATACCTAAGCCTATCATTGTGTCGTCTTCAGAGTTAGTGTTTCATTTGGGAGAGGTTGGAACAACATTGGTTAGATGTATTTTCCAGGTCTACAAATGTTCAGCACTGTTTTCTAAATCAGAAGAACACTTATATCTAAAATAATGTAAACCTTCTGATGTATGTATTTATTATTGTTGTTGTTATATTCTAGTATTGCCAGATTTTCAACAGGGCTCTGCAGCTTCTGTTCCTCAGAGTAGAAACTAGCAGATGCTAACTACTTGTGAAAATCTGGCCAAACCCTCTCCCAACAAATGATCTTTTCTGTGTTTTAACATCTGTTATTGAAAGTGAATGCTTTTAGAATAAAATAATAACTCTTAAAATCTTAAGGGGGACATTTCCCTAAGGTCCTAGTTGTCTTTAGTGAGTCTAATATTCTTAAATCCCTCTGGTGCATTTAATAATCTTCCCTTTACTCTTTCCCCTACTGTCTCTAAAATCACAGAACTGTGTGGCTCTGCTTCTGCCATATATTTTACGTAGAGTAATAGCCTGAAGGTTAATTAAGGACTTGTGATTACAATCACTTAATTACTGTGAGTGCTTCCATTTAATCAGTCTCTAAATTTGTACTAAACTTGAGCTATTCTATAAGGTATTGTAAAACCTTCATGGTATGTCTAGACTACATGCCTTAGCCGACCGAGGCATGTAAATTAGACATACTGACATAGTTAATGAAGCGGGGATTTAAATATCCCCCGCTTCATTAGAATAAAAATGGCCACCGTGTTGTGCCGAGTCAGCTGTTTGTCGGCACGAAGCGCCAGTCAAGATGGGAATTGGTGACCAAGGAATGCCTTTGCCAACCAACCCCTTATGCCTCATGCAACGAGGTTTACAGGATCGGTCGGCAAAGGCTTTCCTTGCTGACCAATCCCCATCTTGACTTCCGCTTCATGCCAACAAACAGCTGAGTTGGCACAACTATGCAGCCATTTTTATTCTAATGAACTGGGGAATATTTAAATCCCTGCTTCATTGACTATGTTGGTATGTCTAATTTACATGCCTCGGTCAGCAGAAGCATGTAGTCTAGACATACCCTCAGAATCTATAGTTACCCTATTTAATCAAAATGATCCAGGCTAATCTTGTAGTTCATGATGACTGACTCAGATTATCTATTAGAATAAACCCTCCACATTTGGGATGTTTATCTACAAGTCTTTGGTCTAGAAACATGGGCTGGAAAACACTTGAGAACAAACTTTAGTGCACAATTACTGATACTTCCTAAATCAGTGAAAACGTATTTGATTTAATTTTAGATGTGTTTCTCATGGGCTTGCCAACTTTCTACTCACACAAAACTAAACACCTTTACCCCGCCCTACCCTTTCTGGGTATGTCTACACTACAAAGTTAGTTCGAACTAATGGATGTTAGCTTGAACTAACTTTCATAGGCGCTACACTAGCGCTCCATTAGTTCGAATATAATTTGAACTAATGGAGCGCTTAGTTCGAACTAGGTAATCCTCATTCCACGAGGATTAAGCCTAGTTCAAACTAGCTAGTTCGAATTAAAGGGTGTGTAGCCCCTTAATTCGAACTAGTGGGAGGCTAAGGCTTCCCAGGTTTCCCTGGTGGCCACTTTGGCAAACACCAGGGAAACTCTACTGCCCCCCTCCCGGCCCCGGACCCCTTAAAGGGGCACGGGCTGGCTACGGTGCCCGTGCCAGGTGCAAGCCTGCCAGCACCCAGCCAGCAGACCCTGCACCAGGCACGGATCGAGCCACCCACCCGATGCCCGCCAGCCCTCCCCCTCTTCCCGGGACCAGGCTGGTGGTTCCCGAGAGCTTGCCCGGGACCGCAAGAGGCGGGAACCCACCTGGGCTAGTGCGGACATCGTGGACCTCGTCCACGATCTCCGCACTAGGCACAGGAAAGTGGCCGGCTTGGGCAGGATAGCTGCCAGCCTGGCCACCCAGGAGCAGGTGTGCAAGAGAATCAAGGGGGTCCACTGAGACCCCCGACCCTGAGCCCTGAGCTTACAATGGCCGTCCTGGGTCAGACCAAAGGTCCATCTAGCCCAGTAGCCTGTCTGCTGACAGCAGCCAACCCTACGGACCCTGAGGGGATGGACCGAAGACAGTGACCAAGCCATTTGTCTCGTGCCATCCCTCTCCAGTCTTCCACAAACCTTGGGCAGGGACACCACTCCTACCCCCTGGGTAATACCACTCCATGAACCCAACCTCCATGACTTGATCTCACTTCCCTTTAAACTCGGTTCCAGTTCTAGCCTTCACAGCCTCCTGCAGCAAGGAGTTCCACAGGTTGACTCTTTGCTTTGTAAAGAACAACTTTCTGGGTATGTTTACACTACCCCGCTAGTTCGAACTAGCGAGGTAATGTAGGCATACCGCACTTGCAAATGAAGCCCGGGATTTGAATTTCCCGGGCTTCATTTGCATAAGCGGGGCTCCGCCATTTTTAAATCCCCGCTCGTTCGAACCCTTAGCCGCGCGGCTACAAGCGGCAAGAACTAGGTAGTTCGAACTAGGCTTCCTAGTTCGAACTACCGTTACTCCTCGTGGAATGAGGAGTAACGGTAGTTCGAACTAGGAAGCCTAGTTCGAACTACCTAGTTCGTGCCGCATGTAGCCGCGCGGCACAGGGTTCGAACGAGCTGGGATTTAAAAATGGCGGAGCCCCGCTTATGCAAATGAAGCCCGGGAAATTCAAATCCCGGGCTTCATTTGCAAGTCGGTATGCCTACATTACCCTCCTAGTTCGAACTAGGAGGGTAGTGTAGACATACCCTTAGTTACTAGTTTGAAGCCTGCTACCCATTCCTTTCCTTTGGTGTCCTCTAGTCCTTCTTTATGGGAACTAATGAAGAACTTTTATTGATGCACCCTCTCCACCCAACTCCTGCTTTTAGAGACCTCTATCCTGTCCCCCCTCCGTCTCCTCTTTTCTAAGCTGAAAAGTCCCAGTCTCTTTAGCCTCTCTTCATATGGGACCTGTTCCCAACCCCTGATCATTTTAGTTGCCCTCCCCTCTCCCAGCCTCTCTCTTCCCCTCTCCCACCTCCTTTTCCCAGTCTCCCCCAGTTTTGTTCAATAAAGACAGATTCCATTTTGGAAGACACGTTATCTTTATTTTGTACATCAAGAAGAGGGGCTAGGGAAGGGTAAGTGGAAGGAGGTGAGGGAGGAATGGGGCACGAGTCCCCGATGGGGAGGACTGGGCTGGCTCTGCGGGCTTCTGGGGGTGGAAGCTCTCCTGCAGCCCCCCAATTGCCCCCTCTCCCCAGATGGCAGCCTGCGGCAAGTGCAGCCGGGCTGATGGCCGAGTGGTGTGATGTGCCGAGTGTGGGCACTCAGGGCACTCCAAGCCAGGACTGCTTTGCAAGCGGGGCACCTCTGAGAACTGTCTGTCCGGGGTGGGGGTTGGGACCCTTTAAGCACAGCCCTCGGCTAGCCTGAGACAGCATCTCCACGCTCTAAGTCCTCCTCTGATGCCATGCCGGCACTGCTTCCGGCCATCCTTAACCCCGCTTCAGGGTCCACTTAATGTGGACGTGCTAGTTCGAATTAGCAAAACGCTAATTCGAACTAGTTTTTAGTTCTAGATGCGTTAGTTCGAATTAGCTTAGTTCGAATTAACTAAGTCGAACTAAGTTAGTTCGAATTAGCTCTGTAGTGTAGACATACCCTCTCTGAGGCCCTTAGGAGTTCAGAACATGGGAGGGGGCTCTGGACCTAGACAAGGGGTTAGGGTGTTAACTGGATCCATAAGGGGCTATTTTTGACTGGATGTTCTGGTCCAAAACCTGGCAACCCTAATTTCTCACCATATATAGATAGAAGCTGAGGGGAGAGGGAGAAAGTTTCAGCTCATTGCAGCCATCTGTGACCTCCATAGCCTCTGGGAACTCAGAAGTGCTCCATGGCGACTAATCTCAGTGAGGGTCTCAGTTATAGGGATTAGCGATCTTCCCTTTGACATATTCTCAGAAAGAACCACAGGCTGGTACTGAGGAGAAGTGAATGATTAAGAAACATGGAGTTAATTCAGTTTGATACCTCAGAGGGACTGTGTTTCACACAAATGTTCATAGTCAGTGGTAGAGGTACTCAGGAACTGGGGACGTGAAGAAAGGGATCTGCAAAAGTTATTTCTCATTTTCAGTTGGGAAAATATTTCAACAGATTTTCTGACCATAATTAAACAGTGGTAAAACTTAAAAAACAATGAATGACCCTGCAGTACCTTAGGGTATGTCTACACTACCCCGCTAGTTCGAACTAGCGGGGTAATGTAGGCATACCACACTTGCAAATGAAGCCCGGTAGGTGTACCGGTAGTTTGGAATAGGAAGCCTAGTTCGAACTACCTAGTTCGAGCCCCGTGTAGCCGCGCTGCACGGGGTTCGAACCAGCGGGGTTTTAAAAATGGCGGCTCCCCGCTTATGCAAATGAAGTCCGGGAAATTCAAATCCCGGGCATCATTTGCAAGTGCGGTATGCCTACATTACCCTCCTAGTTCGAACTAGGAGGGTAGTGTAGACATACCCCTAGATACTAATAAAAAATGTAGATAGTATCATGAGCTTTTGTGGGCACAACCCACTTCTTCAGAAAAATAGAGCAATTGGTCCAGATGTAGAAATAAACAGCAGAAAAGGAGGGGACGGGAAGGGAAAGAGAAGGAAAAAAATCTTGTCAATTAGAGTGTCCATGCTAAATGAGGCCAATGGGTTGGGCTGAAAGTGCCCAATACTTGCTTTTGATGTCATTAAGGTGTGAATATAGTGGTCCATCCAGTTCATGTCTTTGTTCAAACCTTGATTAAAAGTGTCAAATCTACAAAGCAATTTAAAAAAAACAGGTGGAGAGAGAAGTTGTGGAACTTGCCTTCTTTTGAAAATTTGACACTTTTTAATCAAGATCCCTCACTTTCAGCCCACTCCTCCACCCACCTCCCTGGCAAGACCCCATACCCCAACTCCCTTCAGCATCCATTATATTAACATGGATGGTTGGCTGGTGGTCCACAAAAAGGTTTGGATTGAACAGGGTAGATTGCAGGCCAAAAAGTTTGAGAACCACTCCCTAAGAAGGAAGATTGAAACAACTGGGTTTGTTTAGTCTAGAAAAGAGAGTTCTGAGAGAGGTTATTACAAAGAGAAGGGAGAAAAATTATTCTCCTTAACCTCTGAGGATAGAACAAGTAGCAGTGTGCTTATGTTGCAGCAAGGGAGGTTTAGGATGGACATTAGGAAAAACGTCATATCTGTCAGAGTGCTTCAGCACTAAAAAAAAATTTACCTGGGGAGGTTATGGAATCTCCATCACTGGAGATTTTTAAGAGCGGATTATATAAGCATCTGTCAGGAATAGGGTAGATAATATTTAATCCTGCAGGAGACTGGAATAGATGATCTCTTGAGTTCCCTTTCTGTCCTAATTCATATAAGATTTCTCGAGTATCCAGTGTAGACAAGCCCTTAGATGCTGCCATGTGGTTGGTACTACTGCTCCAAGAATACTTGACATTTGAATTCAGCTCTAGTCATTATCCAAAAGATGTTTTTTAATATGATTGCAGAAGTTGGTGTATGGGAAGTAGTAGGACCAGCTCAAACATTATGGAAGAGCTGATCATGTTTTATGAATCTTTAGAATATCTGAAAAATACATTTTTAAAAGAGAAGTTATTCATGACATGATATTGCTCTTAGGAAATGCATGACTGTTGCATTTGGGGAGGTTGGGTGCATGCATCAGAAGCTCCCTAGAAGTATGGGGGGCATGAGGCTCCAAGGGCCCACCCAAGCTCCATCCCTGCTTTGTCCTGAGTCCCTGCTGCCACTAAGACAACTCCCCCCAGGTCCTGCCCCACACCACCTCTTCCTGCCCCTGCTCTGCCTTTCCCCAAAGCCTTTCCAACCACCACTCACTTCTCCTGGGCCCCTCCCCTGAGGGCTCCCTTCACACCACTTGCTCCTCCTTGTCCCCTCCCCTGAGGAACACTATATACCATTCTCCCCTCTCTGCCTCCTCCCCCTATCCTCCCCCAGTTGCCCCTTATCTGAGTTTCTCCAGCATCAGCACAGCAATAGTCAACCATCTGGACCAACCATTGAGAGGCAAAATGACTTATAAAAGTGATGGAGGCATGTGCCTCCTTGCCTACGCCCAACCCCATGCATGCTTGTGGGCAGGAGGGCCTTGAGGGATGGGGCAGAAAGACATGAGCAGCAGACGGGGGCTTTAGAAGAGGGGGTGGAGAGGAGCAAACAATAGATTGGAGGCTTGGGGAACAGGCAGAGGGGGTCTAGGTAGAGGGGACAGATGGAGAGAAGTGAGCAGTGAGCAGGTGGTAACCTCATGGGAGGAGACTGATGTGAAGAGTGGAGCAAGGACAGAGAAATGGCTGGAAGAGCTTGAATGGGAGCCAGAACACAGGGTGGAGTATAGGTGAAGCCACGATTCAGGTACCTGTAGCCACCCTATTTCTTGGGAATTTCTGGAAGCAGTGCTCCAAAGGTAGCAGGCCCGTACCACCTGGGAAGGGCTAAGCCTTCCTAATTCCCTTATGCCCACTTCCCACAGTACTGCTAAATAATTTCTGTGACATTGTATTGTTTGGACAATTTAACAGCACAACAGCCCTCCTCCTGACACCATCAATATTCCAGCATGGGAGGCGCCTGCTAGTGATATATTCCTCACTTTCTCTCCACCACACCATGCTACTTTTACAGTGACTGTCCTGAGCCTTTGTCCTATTCACAATTATAGGTTAGTCTATCAAAAGATTCACTCAGTCTGGAAACTTTCTAGTATTCAAAATTCTTCAAGGCATTTTTCTGCTATCTCTGTTTCTAAAGAACCCTAAAGTTCCAGAGTCTTCAGAATGATAATTGCAATTTAAATTTGTTTCACAAATAGGCACAGTGTTCAAGATTAAGGGGGAGGGATAGCTCAGTGTTTTGAGCATTGGCCTGCTAAACCCAGCGTAAGTTCTCTTTTTCTCAAATATTTACTATGTCCCTTCTCCCATATTCATTTGTGTGTCATTCTGCAGTGCAGCAGAATGAATGATTTGATACACTATACTCATCGGAACATCTGCAGCAAACAGCTCTCATTAGCATGTGAACAATGGCTTATTGAATGGCTAAGCCTTGACGTAAAATATGAATTTCTCCCTTTCTGACCTTATCAAAGCAGATGGAAATAAATTTTCATCCTCCCTTCCCAAGTAGAGAGCCCTTCTTTTAGAAAGTCACTCTATTGCCAATTAGCATTACTACTTAAAAAATGGAGACTCAGAAGATACAGTTATAGGTGTGTGACAGACGAATAATATCCTGAAATATTCCCACAAACCTCATGGAAGTAAGGTAAACATTGTTGAATTAAGTTAAACCTTGCTGAAGTGTGGGTTAATACCTTTGGGGTAGATTATATAAAACTGCAATTTTGTATGTGGTGCTATGGTTCCATATGTACCTTTTCTAGTAGTGGAGGAAGTTCATAAGCATCCCCCCCATCAGCCTTTGAGGCCACCCCTCTCCCAGGATATATGCATATACTAGTTCAAAAACCAACATACAAAGGAAAGATTTTTAGGGTGTGTCTAGATGACAGGGTTTTTTCGAAAAAAGTGGCCTTTTTTAAAAAAAAAACCTTCCCATGTCTACACTGCTGCTGCGTTCTTTCGAAAGTAATAGAAAGAATGTGGCAGTTTTTTTGACCGTGGAAAACCTCATTTTAGAGGAAGAATACCTTTTTTCAAAAGTGCTCTTTCAAAACAAGGCGCTATGTAATGCAAACTGTGCTTTTTCAAAAGAGAGCATCCAGACTGCCTCTTTTAACTTTTTAGTCATTAAGGTGCTAATAGACTGTTTATTGTTTTTCCTGTTACAGACTGGTTTGGCTATCCCTTTGAACCTTATCTACCTAATGTCCTCTTCCCTCTTCCTCCAGTTCCCCTCCCCTCTCTTATTTATTCCTGGTTCTGGACTTCCAGCACTCTGGTCATCTGAAGAAGTGGGCTGTGCCCACGAAAGCTCATGATACCATCTACGTGTTTTGTTAGTCTTTAAAGTGCTACCAGACTATTTGTTGTTTTTTAAGTTTTTCCTGTTAAAGACTAACTCGGCTACCTCTCTGAAACTCATAATACTTTATTACTATAGTTCCCAACTTACAATGATTACAATTAGCAACAAGCATACAGATTATTCTCTGAGGGCTTGTCTATGCTACAGAGATGATCGAAGCTGCTGCAGTCGATCTTCTGGGGTTTGAATTAGTGGGTCTACTGAAGACCCACTAATTCAAACTGAGTGGATGCTCCCATCAGCGCTGATAGTCCTGCTCCTCATGAGGAGTAAGGGAAGTCGACATGAGTCTCTTTGGTGCCTTCTGCTGTGTGTATGGCACCAAAACATAATTTAAGATACTTAGACTTCAGCTGCATAATTAACATAACTGTAGTTGTATTTATCTTAAGTTGACTTTACCCTTTAGTGTAGACTTGGCCTGAGTATCTGGGTACCATGTAGCTAGCTCTGGTTCAGTAGCTCTGATCCCAGCAGCCTGTGTAGAGTCCCACAATATCACTCTGGCTTCCATAAGACTTGGTAATAACCAGTAAGGTGACCCTTCCAATCCAAAATGTTCCCAAAACTATGTTCTCTGCAATGCCCAGCTTGCTCCTGAATATTTCAGAGAAAAAATATGGTTTGTTTGTTTCTTTAAAGAGATAAAAGATCACAGATGTTAACTGGAGTACACCTTTCCATGCAAACACAGCATGGAGTGAGTTAATAATAAAAATAAAATAAGCTTATTAATAAGTGGATATAAGTGATACCAAGTAAAAGTAATAAAGCCAGAAAAGGTTACAAGCAAATAAAAGTGAAAATATGTTCTTCCCATCTTTTGAACTTCCCATTCCTTACTGATTTCTGTGTAAATAGGATGGCCATTGTGTTGGTCATACCTTGCATAATTTTAATTGGAGACAGGTTCAAGTATATTTGAAAAGTAAAACACAGATCAAGCTTCTCTCTTCTGCTGGGGTACAGATGCCATACTGTCTCCTCCACCACCTGTTATGGTTATTTTCATATCTTTGTTTATCTGATATGTAACCCTTCTGCCAGGTAGCTCCAGCAGCAGCCAGAGCCGGATACAATATCTAGGGGTTCCTCTCCATCCATCCAACACAGAACTGGCTTGAGCTCCCACCAGTAACCTGGGAAATTCACACAGCAGCCCTGGGAGCCTCTGAGGGTTAATGCTTCCCCACTCACTAGCACAGAGTCTGAGTGTAGAAAAGAAACCTTTAATAAAAGGGGAGGGAAGCAACAAATGCATTAATTTGGGAAAATGCCACAAACAGAGTTCATAACCAAAAACATGGGTAACAGTCCCACCCCGAGTGAGTTGGGCAATGTCCTCTGCCTCTCAGATTCTTACGCCCAGCAATGTAAATGTCCCCTTCACATGCCCATCCCTTCTCTGCACCCACTCACAGGTGCTGCCCTTGGTCAGGGCAGACTCAGAGTTCAGAGGTGCATCCGCAGAGATCATCTCCCTTCCTGAGCTGGGGAAAGGTAAGGAGGCATCTTACTCACTCTACTAGTCACTCATCATCCACCTGCTTGCTGCTCTGTGCTGCATCCTTGCTGGCCATTCATCTCACCTTGCTGCCATTGCCCTGCTAGCCGCTCATTACACCTCTCAATCACTGCCCTGCTAGTTGCTCATTGTGCCGCCGCTCTGCTGGCTGCTCATTGCATCTTCCACTGGCTTGTGGCTCTAGTGATTTCAGCGGTCAGTGATTTCAGCTCTTTGCCCAAAGCACAGTTCAGCCACAAGTAATTTCAGCATCCATTCAAGGGTGCCATTTTGGCAAGGGAGAGAGGGCAGCTGCTGTGCACTCTGGGATGTGGTAACTTTTCATCCTGTTCTCCGGATGCTAAGGGAGTGAGGGGAAAGTACTTGCATTCCGTGCATTCCTTTCGCACCTGGCTGGTGAGTTCCCTTCACCAAGTATTGGTGATCACATCTCACAGTCCCTGCATTTAGTGCCAACAAAATTTGTGATGCCACAACAGCCAAATAGATTACGAAGGGCAAAACACCATGGTAACAGTGGAATATCTAGCAGGCCTAAGCAAAGCAGGGGCAAAAGTATTTACATAAATACACCCAGGATTTCTTTCCCATTCCAGCTGACAGTAATGGAAGCATTGATTCAGACCCTGCTTACAGATATGTATATGCAAGAGTGAGTTATTAGTTTCAGATCATAGCTCACAAAGTTTATTTTATACAAAGATTATAAAAATAGGGTGCAGGGTATACATTAAGGTTGCAGAGAGTCATTCCTGATATTTAAACTAAGGCTGTGTCTTCACTCCAGAGAAGATCGATACTGCCACGATCGATCTTTTGGAGCTCATTTTAGAGAGTCTAGCAAAGACACACTAAATTGAATTCAGAAAGTGCCCCCATCAGTGGCCAGTACTCCCGTTCCAACAAGGAGCAAGGGAAGCCAATGGGAGCGTTTGTTTCTGTTGGCCTCCCTCTGTGGGGTCAATAGAGAAACTCGAATCGAGGTACATTGAGTCCAGCTACCTAATTAATGTAGCTGGAGTGGTATATATTAATTTGACCTTCCCCTTTAGCGAAGACCTGGCTTTACTCAGGGACTTCCTCCTGGTTCAGCAAACAGATAGGGTCCCTGGTCCAATCCTTTGGGGAAGGATTGGAAGGAAATGGACTATTGAAACTCCATCAAAATTTTATTTTTGTGTGTGTGCTTTTCCTGAGCTGAAGCTTTCATGAACTTAATAACCACAAAGAAATCCTTTGGGTAGTGTGATGTCTTGTAAGCTTATTAGCCTGCATATTTTTTTATAATTCTTATTTCTGTAATGCCTTTTATCCTTAAGAATAAAGTAATCTTGTCTAGAAAAAAATGTGGAGTAACCACTCCATTATTAGTCTCTGAAAAGAAAGCAAATAGATTTGTTTAGGCCACCTGACTTTTCTGGGAAATACCTAGTGAAGGCAGAGAACCACGCAGCATGGAAATACCCTGGTTAGAAGGAGGAAAATGTTGGTTTCCACCCAGAAAGGAGATAACTGGTGGGGGATAAGCTGAGTGTGGGTGCCCTCGCTAAATCACTGATTTGTGGTACAAGATTCTGTCATCTGTTCAGTTCTTTCTCTGATAATAATGCCACCTCACACATGAGGTCTTTGGAAAACAACATTACAGGCCTGATTTTCAAGGCACTGGAGGCTGCAAACAAAAATATACAGGAAGTTCCCAAAATTGTGCACATAAATCAAATACATGTTATACAATTTGCACATATAGTTGTAGAATTTGGGTATTTAAAAAGAGTTTGTCTGTGACCGAATAAGTCTGTCTGTTGCCTGTCCATTTGTTTAAGAACTTCTCCTGAATGGTATGAGCTAGGACTGCCAAAGTTGGTATGTAGCTTCCTCTTACCATAACTTCAAGCCAAGTAAGGGTTTGATTGTGCGGGATGGGGGGAGGGAGGAAGTTGAAGGGAGTATCCACCAAGAATATGAGGATGCATAAAACCATGCAGAAAAGAGACAGAATAACCAGGCAGGTAAAAGGGGCTGACTGGGGCACTCCCACCCCCAGACAGTACTGGCCCAACCCTAAGCCTTTCATCCCCCAAACACCCTTTAGGAGGAGTAGGGGCTGTACCCTCTTCCCCCCCATTCATACAGGAACATTGAAGGTTCTATAGTTTGCTCCATTCCTCAATCTGAGGGGGAAGATGAACCTGGACCTGCCCTAGCTGAGGAACATCCACCCCTCCCCTGGCTGTGCCTGCTAGAGTCGAAGCATCCATGGAGAGGAACTTCTCACCTGACCCCTAGCAGCTGCTGTGAGAGAGGGCTGGAGTAATCCTCTCTCCCCAGTAACCCTGCATACTGAACCCCTCATCCTCAGCCGAACAGAAGAGCAATGACTGAAATGAAGAAAAACAAAAATGAATTGGGTTAAGGATCTGAGCAATGCTGGGTAAATCTAGTATAAATACTTGTACAGATAGAGTGTTTTGGATGGGGATCCTGGTGCAGGGGGTTTTGAAAATCAGCTTTTAAGTAGGAGTAGGTGGCATGTGGTTTTGTATGCTAATCTGTCACTTCTACAAAACAGGGCTATTTGGGTGGCTGTGAAAAACAAAATGTTCTTGTTGTAGCTGGAGATCTTGTTTACAGCCAATCTCAGCATGGCTTTTATTCTCGGCTCAGCCAAATGGAGGCTTTCTTTTGGCTCACCTGAAAGAGCGGTTGCCAATGCAAGTTTGCTTATAGCGATGTACAAAGCTTGTGTACAGCATGTTCAACCACTGGATGGAGGAGATTCTGTTAGTAATTACTGAAGTCTGATCTACTGTCTGACTATTTGAACTTCTGAAACCTTAACTTCTTTAGCTTTTGACAGAGAGCGAGAATAAATCAGCTTTTAAAAATGGTAACACATTTTTGTTGCCAAATGAAATGTCATAACTGAATCCCTTTTAAAACAATATTTTTGGAGAAAAAATGAGATCAGGGCCAGATAAAAACAAATTCTTCACAATTCAAATTATGAATTAATGTCAGTCCAGTAGAGTACTATTAAAATAGAAAAAATAACAAAATCCCTTTCTAATCTCATCAAATCAAATAATACTAGCTAGTTCCGTGATAGTTTTAGCTTCTGCTCTTGGCATATTTCTAGATCTACAGTCCCATTATAGTGGCGCCACTTAGCACAAATACAGCGACTGTTTTGCCAGCTTTTCCATGATAAACCTTATTTTCCAGGAATTCATACTTAATCATTAAATAAAAGTTCTTTGGAGCTGAAACTTGGCATATGAAGAGCTCACAAGGATTTTCTTGTGATTTTTTTTAGTTGTATACAAATCTACAAAAATAAATCAGATGGTTATTTAAGTCATGAGTAGTTAAAATAATACACTGGTAAAAGTTCATAAAATTGTGTTAGATAGAAAAGGATAAGACCACAGTGATCTAATATAAGCACACACATACCCTGCCAATGGAATGATGGTTTTGAAAATGATGGTTTGTTGCTGTATCACAAAGGGCTTCAAACTGCATGTGTGTTGGGTAGACTCATAAAATTTGGGAAGCAATTAGTAACTTAATAAGGTCAAATTTATTTGGATAGTCAAACATTTTCTTTTGAAAAGTGGGTTCTTTGTCTATAAAGCTTTAACTGGCTTTTAAAACTAACAATTTAAAAATAGATATGGCAAATTTTAAATTTATTAAAATGTATTCTGGTATACTGTATGTTTATTTCATATTTATTAAAGCCTAGTATTTTTCAGAACATAATAATTTGACAGAAATAACTATTGCAGTATTATTCTAAAAGGATGCTAAATGCTAACAGACATCAACCTTAATCTGTTTTGTTTTCTTAACTGTTTAAAAGTCCATCAGTAGCTTGCCTCTGTTTAGTTTTAATATCAAACAATTTGATGAAAAGAAAAATATGAACCCAAGCAAACAGTAACCCTTTAAGAACAGACCAATAATTGAAAGGTTTTTTAAATTAGATGTAGACTTTCACAATTTTAACAATAAAGAAGTATAATATTGATAGTCAACAAGTTAAATGGTCTTACAGGTTATGTTTAACTTACTGTATAGACAGATTCTGGAAGCTATGCTTATTTGTAGTTGTGGTTCAATCCTTTTAAAAGTTGTATATTTTACATGTAAAATATGTTTACTGCGTTAGCCTCTCTGAATAATTTTTAGGTGTAAACCTACTGCCTGCAGGTTTTACAGATGGTAAAATAAAAGATTGCTGTGGGTATAGTTCATACCTGACAATAATTGGCTAGGAATAAGGAATTGTAATATTGTTGTCACAATGTCAACTGGGAAGATATGAACCTTCCTAATAAAAACGGAAAAATTTGAGCAGCACACAGAGGTCACTTTCAAGGGTCCACTGAAGTCTATTGGGGATGAGGAAACAATACTGTTGTCTGCCAGTCCAGATTGGAGAGAAAAGGAAGAAGCATTCGTAATATCTGGTAAAAGTATTCCAGCAGAAGAAAAAGTTGATTTAAATGCATATTACAATTAATGTGTTGAATATGTCACCCAAACAATGATCCAGTGGTCACAAAATATTAATTTGATAAGAAGGTCTAAGTGATCTCATGCTACTTTTGACAAAATTAAAGATGCTGATAAGAAATATGCATCTGCTAACATCATGAAATTATTTGAGTTTAGCACAAATTCATTACAAGTCTTTGCATAGCTGATAATCACAGAGCTGAGCAGTTGACTTTAAATAAACCAGTTGACCTTGCTCAAACACGTGAAATGGTATAAGACCTACTAGAATCTATGCCCAATGTTTCTACATTTGGATGCCTATATTTAGTCTGCTAAATTCATATCTAGTCACCTTATTTCAAAGATGCTGAGCACACATGACTTATTATATAAAAACTAATCAGTGATTTTTTTCAAATCAGGATAATCCTATAGAATTCAATTAAATGTACAGAGCAAGCTATATTTAATGGTTCTACAGTCATCTGTTCAGCTTATGTAAGGACACCATTTCTCACTGAAACAATGTATGGTCAGTGGGAACTGTGACACCTTTGAAACTGTGGCTTCAGTATAAATTCAGGATTCTAACTATCATTTGAATATTTTGGCCTATGTCTAAAAGGAAGCAGTATATGGATTTGCAAAACCTCACCATCCTGTCAGTCAATCACAATGTGTAGCACAAAGCAGAATAAAAACCTATGCCCAAAGGTAGAACATGAGAATACACAAGTCAGATGACGATTCAGCAGAAGAGTAGGTAATGTTTCAAAAGTAAGAGAAAGAGAAATCCTTATGCAAGTGGAATGCATCTCAATGTGTACCAAGTCAGTGAGAGGCCACACAATAGGTCAGAAGTTGTTTTGGCAGAAGAGAAGTATTATCCATGCAACAGCAAGAGTATCAACAGTTCGGGTTGTCTCTGTGCAAGTGTTCAAGTGAGTGGGGAGAAAGCTCTCCAGATTAAAATGAAATTGATACTGGTGCATGCTAGAATGCAATCTCCACAAAAGTTAAAGCCCTCAACCTCCTCACTCCAGTATGCAGCCATTGTCCTGTTATGGATATGACCCACTGGATATGTAAAGCACATGACCTCCAATACGTAAAAGATGGAAGAATACAAAATACCTAAATACCTATAGCGTAACATTTTTAGATGTACAAATGCTTGGTTTCATATCTTGAACTGATCAAACTAGAGCTGGGATGTTCCCCACTGACATTACCAGTTTCAAAATAGCACACACTTATGACCTAATGAAACAAAATATAAAGATGTATCTAATACATTTCACTGTATGGAACAAAAGTCTAATGTGGCTGCCACTATTGGTCCCCTATGCATTTTAGCACATTCTCCAAGATAAATTTCAGTAGCAGTTGACACAAGATATTTTGAGATTGGAAAATGTAGGTATACTTGTCTCTATAGATGATGCTACAGAATGGACACATTCCGTAGAGGAAAAGCCACGTATCTGACAGGAGAGACTGTGCCTAGACTCAATTAGGCAAGTGAGCAATAACTTTTAATGATATAATTGGCAGTGTGTTCTCAGTAGACACCATGTTAATTCATGAAATGTCAGTGCCACTGCCTTACTCTTATATATCCCTTTTCTTTAGACCTGTGTGATATCCCCTCAATGGAGTACATTTTTTCCCTTGTGGGACTTTTAAACAAGTGCAACTGGCAGTTTACCTTCATCCCTCCAAATATGGCAGTTTAGTGTTCTGGCTGGCCACCAGAACTAAAGGAATTTTAAAATGTGTGTATATAAAACTGACATGATTTTCCCTACATGCCTGGGCCTCTTTGATTCAACCTCTGCTTGTTTACATTGTCAGGGATCGTTGCTTTTTCCTAGAGTTAGTTTTTGTTCTGTGTTCATGATAACATAAACATGTAGGACTTCGTTTGCATCAGTCCCAGCATCAATGAGGTGGCTGCATTACTGGAACCATTTGTGGCAGAACTAGATTTTCTGCTGTTGTAAACTGACATTGCCCCACAGAAGGCAGTGCAGTTTTATCCATTATCACTAACAGAGGTTCTGATGTAAACCTATGGAGCCCTGGTATATCTCCAGCACAGCGCCATAGGTGCCATGTTCTCACTCCCTCCCTGGATGGCCCTGCCAATTCTGTGGCCATCTCCTCAATTCCCAGTGTAATGAGGACAGTGTACAGCTTGTGACACTGAATTCCCATTCTGGGCAGGCTTTTTATCACTGTGGAGCTTGCAAGGGTACAGGTAGAATCACTCTAGCCCACCAAATGGAGTGTCATGTTAACTGTTGGCATCAGGATTACGGCATGCAAACTGGTTTGGTATCAGTGTTTGCCTCTTAATAGATGCTGTAGGTTCTGACTGTTCTTCATTTTATGCTGATGTCACCATGAAGAACAGAAATCCTGGAGAATTCTCGCAAACTCAGGGGCTGCTGTCTTTATTAGAATGTGACTGTGTGTGGGTGAAGAAAAAGATCTTACAGTCTCCAGTGCATATTAGATGCTGAATCATCTGCTAAAGTTTTACTGTTATAAGAGTACTAGGGGGCTGTGCCCTCTGCTCGCTACGCTTCCCTTCCCCTTTCCGCCCCCCGGCTGCTTTTACTTCGCTGAGAAAGCCTGTTGTTGCTGATGATGTGATGATGTCATTCTGTCATCTGTCAGGAAAAGCTTTTCTGTATCTATCTCTATCTCTATCTCTTATCATGCTTTTTTGTAAGAAAAAAGGTGCTAGTACTCCAGGCTAAAAGTTGTTGTGAAAAAAAAAAAAGGAAAACTTATTGAGCAAAAAAAAGAAGCCGTGCTGGGGAATGAAATGCATTCACAGCCTCTTTAAGAGCCAAAACGCCACGTTGAGAGCTGAAAAAGAAAAAAACGCTTCACCTCCTGAGCCAGCTTCTATCATGAGACAAGCCGCCCCAGGAAAACAGGTGCTGGTATGCAGGGGGGAAATGCCATTCCTTTTCTGTGTGCTGGGAAAATAGGTGACAGTACACCGTTCCGGGCCGTGCCGTCAGAAAAAAAGCACTGTGTGTGTGTCTATATATATAGAGAGAGAGAGAGAGAAAGAGAGAGATTAGTATGTTCTTGAATGAATGATATAACAAATGATAATTACCCTCCTTTTTGTTTTTGATTATAAATTTTATATCTTAAATCTGTTTTTTGAGTATATCAGTAACTTCCAGTGGGGAAGATCCTTTTATGGCAAGTAGCCTCTTTAGCTGTGTGTTCTGTTTATTTCATTTTTGTCTTGGTCTTTTAAATCTCCATGAAATTTTTTCAGTGTTATTAGTGCAGAAATTTTTTTAAATGTTTATATAGAAAAAGTCTTAACATTTCAATTGTTTAATTTATACTGAATGTTTGGTTCAGGGCTGGAAGTGAAAGTACCACGTTTCTTGCAGATTTATATTGGGGAATTAGAAAAGAATAAAATAAACTTGTCACCACAGATTTATTATTTGATACCATGTTTGTTGGTTTATATGCCTTATGCTAACCCTATCAAAAGCACTTTTACTATGCCTCTCATCACATATATAAGACATCATTCTTGCTATTAAGGACTGATCTAAACACATAAGTAGCACAGACTTAACTAATACTAGTTTAAAAATTGATATGCAGACTCCTGCCCAAACCACCTTAACTCAGTTTCCAAAAGGTTTATATTAGTTTGCTTCATGTTGGTAACTTTATTCACTGAGGTTTTCACCAGTTTAATTGTATCCACTTAAAATACATAGTATCTTTAGTGAAACCAGTGAATGTTTTTGAGGCCAGGTCTACATGAAAGGGGAAGTCTGACTCAAGATATTCCACTTTAACTGTGTTAATTATGTAGCTGGAGTTGATGTACCTTAATTCAAATTTCCCCACCATCCCCAAAGCAGGAGGCCAACAGAAGCAAATGCTCCCAGTGGCTTCCCTTACTCCTCGCAGAGTACCAGCTGCCAATGAGAGCGCTCTCTGAGTTTGATTTAGTGGATCTTTACTAGACCCACTAAATCAAACTCCAGAAGATCAATTGCGGCAACCTTGATCTTCAACTTAGTGAAGACATGGCCTGGGTAGGTAAGGCCTTAGTTCACTTTAAAGTAGAGGCTCCTCTCTTGAAATACAAATTATTCTCCCTTTACACTTCACTCTTTAGAGCTCAGCTTTTGTGGGTAAAGGAAATAATAAGCCTAGTTTCTGTAAGCTCAAATTTCAGACAGGTTTTTGTTTATTTTTTGTTTGCATAACATTTCTAATGCACAGTTTGTATAGCACATACAGGTAGTACATTAGAGCACTATATATTGAGTGTGTCTATAAAGTGGAGTTTCTTTAGATTCTATCACCCTTTTTCATCAGTGACCCACACAAACAAAATTCCTTTTTTTAAATTATCCATGCTTGGTGTCAACACACAGATCAATTTATTTCATGGACAGGTTAGGCACAATCAATTGAGTTACTTTAATTTTGTGCTACCGCTGAGGTGGTGGCTGTGTGCCCCAGGCCAGCAGTAATACCTTACAGTCTTGAGTATCACAGCATCTCCTAATGGCATGAGTCTTGAGCCATTTTGCCTTGCACTATGGTACACAATAGTATCACCCATGGGTGAGAGTCTAGGGCCACTCTATCTATATAAGAGCATCATGCAAGGGCAAGAGCCCACGGCCACTTTACCTAGTGGCTGCAGTTAATAGTAGTGTCACCCAAAGGCAAGTCAATAGCTGCCTTCTTTACTGGTTATAGTAGAAGGATGGTGTGGAAACCCGGGGCCACTCTACTTCACTAGGTTCCAGGCCAGGACCCTTCAAAACAGTGTTCCATATATATGGTATAGGATCTAGTGCCCCTATTTGTGTTTCATGGGTGTCTTCCTGCCCTTTTTTTTCCTGTACCTTTGTTGGTATTACAGCTCTGTCTTATCCTTCTCCTGGTCATAGAAAATTGTCACCCTCAGTTCCCACAGTTGAAGGGCTTCAAGCGGCTTGGTATGAGCCTCGGTTCCTGTGGGTTGGAGTCCCAGTGGCTTCTTAGAAGGAGGCTGCTTCATCCAATTGTCCTCCTCTACAGTCAGCTCAGACTGAGCCGAGCTGCGCTTTTTTGAATGCTCCTTGCAGTGGAAGCATGCCCAGGAGGTGAGGGGGCATGGCTCCCTGTGTCCAGAGCAGTTCCATACACCTCGCCTCACCAGTGCAAAGCAAATACACCCTGTCACACTTGAATAAATGAAAAATGACTTTTTCTAAGGCTACGGCTACACTGCCGGGGGGGGGGGGGTTCAGAAGAAGATATGCAAATCACGCTTACATTTGCATATCTTCTTTTGATTATTTTTGTAGAAGAGATTTTTACAATATTTGGCCCCATGTAGATGGGGCCAAATGTCGGGAAAAAACCCTCTTTCGCAAGACCCCTTATTCCTCGTAAATTGAAGTTTACAGGGTATTGCGAAAGAGGGTTTTTTCCCAACATTTAGCCCCATCTACATGAGGCCAAATATCATAAAAACCTCTTCCACAAAAAGAATCAGAAGAAGATATGCAAATGTGAGCATAATTTGCATATCTTCTTCCGAAAAAAATGGCAATATAGCCGTAGCCTTATTGTCCTGTTGATGACCAACAGCTGCATGAAATTAGTTAAAGTCTGGCTTTTTTCTAGATCTAGAAACGATTTTTTTAATTTACCACTATTCAATATCAGTAACTTACACCTAAATATTTATTTTACAATGCATTAGGTGGTTGTTGTTTAATCAAAAAAGCTTGAAAACAGCCAGCTTAGGGACTGTCCAATGGGCTGGAAGCAGTGGAAGGAGGCAAACACAAGAGTGAGAACAGAGTTGGGCATCAGCAGCCAAACCTCAGCTGAAAATTTTATCTAAGGTTATGTACCCACTATGCCACAAATCCCTCAACAACTTTCCTTCTTGAGGATTGTAGTGGCTTGGAGTGGTTCCTTCCTGTCTGTGTCAAAGGGAGGTTACTCTGCCTTTCTATGCCACCTAACTACAGAGGGCCATTCGATAGGGAATTAGCACTGTAAGTCAATAAAAGGTCTATTGCCACCCCTCTGGCTGGGGCAGACTGCAAACATTACCAGGCCCAGCACTCTGGATGGGGCCAAGCAACACTAAGCAGGCAGGCTCAAGCCCTCTGGATGAGGCAGAGAAGAGGCAGTATGTGATCTATCTTCCTCAGCCTGAATTAAGTTCCTGGCTCTGGCTTGTCCTTGAAGTGATTTCTTACTCTCTTTGCCTTAATAGTTAGGATGACTTCTGACTCCAATCCCACTCTTATTCCTTGGTTTGACTTGATACTGATTTGGCTCATGTCATGGTTTCTGACTGGCACTGAGGCCACACCCCCAATTCTGCTCATTGGGAAAAACTGCTGTCTACCGAGTCTTGATGTTGACTATGAGCAACTGATGCATTTTAGAGACAGTTAAACTCTTTCTATAGCACATCCCTGATCCACTCCCAGTGAAGTCAGCAGGAGCTTCACCATTGTCTAGAGTGGACACAGTGTCAAGTAGTGGATTAAACATTCAGTAATAACAATAATTATTTTCATCTTTGAGATTTGCCCATAGAAGAAACAGGT
This sequence comes from Pelodiscus sinensis, assembly GCF_052426305.1. Taxonomy (NCBI): domain Eukaryota; kingdom Metazoa; phylum Chordata; order Testudines; family Trionychidae; genus Pelodiscus; species Pelodiscus sinensis. Next base: position 32,162,391 of record NC_143053.1, read on the forward strand.
TATAGGGTGTTTTTTTTTCTGTGCAAGACAATCAACCAAATATTGTTCAAATATTAAATAAAAAATCCATAAGCAAGTTTGAAGAAAATTGGTTCAGTAGTTTTAGAGTTATGACAAATGTTTTTAAAGTGATGAATGTTTTTAAAATTGAGTGGACTAGCATTGAGGTGGCCTTCAGAGACTGCCAGAAGTACAGCAAAGCTCTAGGCTCAGGGCATATGAAAATACAAATAGGCTTAATGCTACTTCTTTTTAAACTAAAGCAAAATAGCTGCCAGCTATACAAACTCTTCCTTTTTCTGTTCTAGTCTAATCTGTAGTGCAACATTGTTCACTATCCAGTATGTTAGCCTCAAAATGTACCTCTGTGTTATTTAAAACAGAAGAAGTTATGTGATATTCTAATATACACTGGAATGGAGTCATGTATCAATTCAGCTTTTATGCAGTATTGTTGTAGCTGTGTTAGGTCCCAAGATATTAAAGAGAAAAGGTGAGTGAGGTCATATCTTTTATCGGGCCCTGTGAATGAGTGAGAGAAACTTCAGGTCCGGAAGAAGAGCTCTGTATAGGTGTCTTTCTCACCAACAGAAGCTGATCCAATAAAAGATATTTTCTCACCCACCTTCTTATTCAGAGATGCAGATTTTAATGAAGCAAGGTGTTTTGGGTTAGGAGAATGAGATTTTTAAAGAGTTCCCAGTGGGACTGGAACTCACCCCTGCAGCCTAGTCACTCCCCTCCACAGTGTAGGGTGGAGAGATGACATCACAGGGGCAACAAACAGCCCCTGTTCCACATGTAGAAGATTCTCCTCTGCACAGATATCTGAGGCAATAATGGGGCTTTCTGACCATGGTCCAGTAAAATGTGCTTAAGAATGTGCCCAGTTTCAAGCACGGGAGTGACCTCTCACATGCTTAAGTGCTTTGTTGATCGGGGCATATTATCAGCAGGGTCTAACTCACTGTGCATGCTTTGCCCACTCCAAGGTGCAATGCAGAGTTAGTACCATCACATTGACTATAATCATGCATCAGAAGTATGCCAAGTATAGTTCCTCTCCCACCACAGTTCCTCTCGCTCCCTGTTCCACCTGATATACTCCCTCATTTAGTTTGTGTTTCCACACAGTGCATGGCAAAAAACAAAATCTAGGACAGGCAAGTGGTATATGGTCCTAATTAACTGATTTTAACTCCCACGTAAATTGGCCAAACAGTATAATCTCTGAGACAAAAAGATTAAATGGATGCAAATCAGACATTAGGAATGGTAATTCACATAAACATGTGGGGGAATATTTTAACCTCCCTGGTCACTCAACCATGAATTTAAAAGTAGCCATTCTTCAACAAAGGAATTTCACCACACAATTAAAGAGAGAGACTGCAGAACTGGAATTCATCTACAAATTTGACACTTACCCTAGGCTTGAATAAAGACATCAACTGGTTAATGCATTACAAAGACAATTTCCCCTTCCTCTAATGTCTGCATTTTCACATCAAAAGCTATGAATTAGACACATCCAGCCCACTTAATTAGCCTCATTAACACAGGTCCTACAATTGTTTCTGTTATTACGACTCCAACACATCTGATGAAATAGATCTTACCCACAAAAGCTCATAATACTATATATTTTTGTTAGTCTCTAAGGCTATGTCTAGACTGCAGAGTTCTATCGGAAAAAGACATGCAAATTGAGGACTGCAATTTGCGTATCTTTTTCCACTTTTTTTTGGAAGAAGCTTTTCTGACATTTGGCCCATCTAGAGCCAAATGTTGGAAAAACCTCCTCTTTTGGAACATCCCATATTCCTCATACAATGAGGAATAAAGAGATGCCAAAAGAACACATCTGCTTTTTCGGAAACTCTGCAGTGTAGACATAGCCTAAGGTGCCACAGGACTACTTATTGTAGTTTAAAGTTACAGACTAACACAGCTACCCCTCTGAGACATTTTCACTTTAAAGTAGTTATACTCAGATCAGGGATGCCTTACAATCAGACTGTTTAAGTAGTCCACGTCTGCAGTGGAGAATTTTGAAAAGAGCTTAGTGTCCATACTTCATTGTTATTATTTCTTTGATGTCTCTTTGCTGGCTGTATTGCAGCAGGCAACAAAGCTACTCCCAAAGCTGTGCTGGTATTATTGATGTTAATAGTGCATAAACAAATGTTTTGGCAAGATGAAATGCTGCATAAGTTGTAGTAGTTGAGTTTGTTTGTATGGTTTTTTTTTCCGTTAAATTAAACTGGCCATGAGATCTTCAGCTTAATTTGAAACAGGGAAGAATCAACACTTGCCACTAGAAAGAGAGAAAGCTATAAGAACCGAAATATTATTTTCCAGCCTCTCTCTCTCTCTCTCTCTCTCTCTCTCTCTCTCTCTCTCACTCACACACACACACACACACACACACACACACACACACACACACACACACACACACACACACACACTTTCTATAATTCTAATAATGCATTTAGAAGCCAGTAGAACAGCACTAACAGAATGTGTAATGCAGTGGGTACTAATGTGGCCAGCCATATAGTTGCTCATAGCTCCCTCAGAGAAATTTGTCCAGGTCAAGTACCTCTCTCGTGAGAGAGAGAGAGAACTCTGCTAATACACTGGACAACAAAGCCATAACTTTCAGATCATCCTTTAAATCCAAGATGACAGCAGCACCAGATAATTTATCACCTGAGTGTTCAGTAATTCTCATTGCCAGAATGAGGTCTAATATTCCATTATGCTGTATTGTGTGCCATATTTTGGTGTTAGAAGACTTTCCAAACAACAAAGTTTTGTGGAAACTCCAAAGGCATTTTTCTGTTGGCAGAATAAGATCCCAACATATGTCCCCTGGGTTGGAAACCCTATGGAAGGTTTAAAAAAAATAATAGACAGATGGTTAAGGAGCAGTTCATCCTTTTTTCTAATCTGATTTGTTAGTCTGTAACACCATCAGTATCATGAACCAGTACCCTATATTGTGCTTGATCAGTTAGAAGTTTGATCTTTATTTAAGGTCTTGTGCTTTTGAATTGCCAATAAGGGTAAAAAAGATAATGGTCTCTTTGCTTTAGTGTGTCAACCAGTCAAATTTTGCCAATTCTATTCCTCAGACATATTTTGTAACCAGTGATTTAGCATTTAAATTGTATGAATACACCCACCAAATTTTAATGATACTAATAACTATGCAATTTTTTCCCTCATACACAATCTCTTCTGATTCCTCCTGTTTATTTCCCAAATTTTAATCACTGGTAATTAGGCAATTAACTTTTCTCTGCATTGTTTCATGATTCTTTGATTCGTTACGTTCACAGTACCTTGAGTTTCAGTCACAATTTTGTGTTAGCTCCATTACAATCTTCTCTCTTTGTTGTTAGTTTAATGTCTTTCTGACTAATTTAACTAGTTCATCCAGCAAATTTCCTGTATTGACATAGATACCATGTAAATTGTACAGTCCTGCCTCCTAGAGAAGATTATCCTATGTTACACAGAACCAAACCTCTCTATTTACATCAGTCTAGTCAAACAGTCTCTACTACTTTTTGCCAGCACTTTTCCCTTGCTCGTGTGGCAGAAGGGGTCTTCAAATGGATGATCCAGACATTCCTCTCTTCCATCTCACTTCTGACTTCCTTGAAATCTTCAATAACCTGAGAAGTGTCACTTGAAATTGTGTTATCATCATCATCATCCATGGTGTCCTTCCAGTTTTCCCTTTAAAATTCCGCCAGACTTGTAGTCAAGTCCCTTGTCGGAGTGCCAGGAAGAAACATGTCATCCTGCTGTCTTTTTGGCCCTGGTTCAGTGTTCTGTTCACTTGCCTAATATGCAGGCCTTACTGAGGACTGTCTGTTTCCTTTATTGCAGCTTTGGGCACATTTGAAGTCCTTATGGAATTAACTGAGTTGCTAGGTTTAGGAATTACCCCTGCAGTTCTCTGTTACTTTCTTTCATTTGAGGCCTAATAGACATTATCCTGACAACAATTCAGTCACTTACCTACATTATAAGAAGGTGGCAAATTCCATGCAACATCAATACAAACTCCTAATACATTTTTTGGAAGAGCTGGTAAGTGTCATATATATGGACACCAATGCCTTAGAGTTGGGTAGGAGAGGGGTCCTGGAAACTAAATTTAGATTGGTGGGGAGAAAAGCTTATCTCTAGAACTCATGTACTAGCTTCCGCTGAAAAGCTGTTAGTTTCATGTGCAGGATCAGCTAGACGGGAGGAGATTGGGTCTCAATAAATAGATAAATGGATGGTATGAAGAAGTGTACTTTTTATTTTTGGGGGCACAGGGAAAATTCTAGGGGAGAAAACCTATACAGATATGGATTCCAACTTAACCATAGTGCTGATATAAAATTTTAACAAGGATAGACTATTGTTCTGTTTGGAAGTCCATTATGTCCAACAGTGACATTTTAACTGGGAAAAAATCCTTAATGTGTTTCATCTTACCATACAGAAAGATAAATGTGCGCAACCTGTCATATATAATCCATATCGCATATAATAATAATCTTTAAAAGACTGGCTAATGCTGTGCACCAGTATTTTTGATTAAGTTAATAATAATTTAACTGCTATATGAGCTAAAAGCATTATATAATTGATAAATATTAAGTGTACCTGTCTTGCGCCACCAGTATTCCTGTTGGATAATGTTTTATTTTAGCTTCCAAAAGCTCAGTTCAGCTGCCCTTACTTATGTTGAATTTAAATGGAATTACTTGTGTATTCAGGTGCTTCTGATGGTAAGGTAGAGAGAATTGATCCCTGAACATTTCTGCTGTTTCAATAATGAAGTTGTGGGAATAAAGTGAGTGTGTTTATTATGTTCCTGATCAAAGTGCTTAAAGGGAATTTAAAAAAAATATGCAACTAAATAGCACTTTGGAAAATAAAAATTGGCTTCAAAATAGTACCTTCTCCACATAATATGTGTGTGTGATAGGTCGTTAATGGAACCTAATCCAATTTCTAGTGCCGAAATTAAATCTTGTAGGCGCCACAAATCATTGATATCTTAATAGAAAGATGTTCTTTCTTTGCAATGTATAAAGAAATCAAAAGTAAAGTCAGTAAAATAGGAAATGAGAGGGAGAGATGGAAGAGAAGTGAACAAGTTGTGAAATGCTAAGCAGAATTCTAAGCTAGAATACCAGATCAGAATCCACTTCACGTTTTGGGGAAGTTCACAAGCAAACTTCAGTACATTATCAAATAGAAGTAATGTGTATATATATAAACATAGTTTTCATCTGTGTATGAACATATTGTTACAGCTACTCCCCGAGTTGCGAACGGTCGAGTTACGACCGTTTGCACTTATGACCAAAGCTCCCATGGAGCGGTTGTAAAGGTGGTCTCCGAGTTACGAACGTTACCCGCGCTTACGAACAGCGCAGTCGCTTGTAACTCAGTTTGGTCCGAGTTACAAACGGATCGAGTTATGGCCAAGTGTTTGGTCCATAACTCGTTCGTAACTCGGAGAGAGGCTGTAATTACTTTCAAATTGGTTTTATACATGTATTATTTATAGGCTTAGTGATGGGAAGTTGACTTTTGGAAGTTGTACATCATTGTCTTGATTTCCATTATTTCTCCTCTGAAACTGGAGAGATTAACACAAATTATTGTTAAAATGATTATTCTTTGTTGTGTTAGAATTATTGTCACCAGTCCACTTATTGAGCTTTTTGTAGCTGTCTTGATAGATGCAATATGGTAGATCCAATAGCAGGCCTTTCATGGTGCAATAGCTCTTCTGATGAAGTGATTTTTACCCACAAAAGCTTATGCCCAAATAAATCTGTTCCTCTTTAAGGTGTCACAAGATTCGTCATTGGTTTAAATAAAATTTTCAGTTTAACACTGAACAGTTTTGTTATGTAACATTCATCTGTAGTTTCTTAGGTGTCATTTTGACCATCAGTTTGGAGAAAAACACACATAGGAATTAAGGCCAAAATATTGTATAAGAGGTACATTGGCCAGGTAAATCCACCTGTGGGCACTTTTAGGAAACACCTGATTTTCAGATAGAGTACATAGAGTTCCTTTCAAAATCTGGTGGTGCCATTTCCAGACTGGGTCATGACCAGCACTGACAGCGAGACCCTCTGCCCAGGGAAGGATGTCAAGGCAGGAAAGCCTAGTAGAAATGAGAGCCCCGGGGGCACCTGTCTCACCCTGGAAGCCTGCAGGTGTGTGTGTTGCTGGGTGTGACTTCAGCTTCTCTCTGGCTTCTCACCACCATTTTTAGGCCATTTAGTTAGGTACCTTACTCAGTGCACTCAATTTAGAGAATATTTGTGTAAGGCCCCAATACTGCAAGTGTTTTACTTTGACTAATCCCCAATTGACTTAAGTGGGATTTCTCATGTGACTAGACATGAGCATGTAAATGAGTTTTTGCAGCGGCCTATGTGACTTACCTGGTTCTGATTGCTGTGCAACAGGCATGTTACTTGAATTCTAAATTTATTTAATCACTTGAAAATTGGGGATGGTGGTTTGACAATGTTATTGTAAAGTGCTGTATGAATTGGCAGTATTAAGGCTAATGAGAAGCAATCAGGGATAGAATTCCGGACATCCTAGTTCTTAGTGTTTAATCCGCTAGACCATATGGCTTTGGGAGCAGCATCAGTTCCTCCCCCAGCTTTTAAGCATTCATAAATGTGGATTTTTTTTAAGCAAAAGTGGATTCTTTTTTATTTAAAGAATAACCCTCTCAGACCATGACAGATACATTACAAAAACTAACACTGAGAAATGTTATATAATCCAACTCAAGAACAAACTTGAGAACAGAAAAATGTCAAGGTGGGGGGGAACCTTGGATATCTTGGTTTGGTTCTGCTTATCGAGGGCCTGCTATTACAACGTGATGAGTGCCCTCACTGAGTGTGCTGAGTGTGATCAGGACCTTCCAGGATTGGGTTGAGCCCTAAGTACCTACGGCATGCTGACATCCATAATACAGGAAGTCTAATTCTGATTGAACCTGCACCAACGGGCTATATTGACTGCAATGGAGTTACTCCTGATGTTACATCAGCAGAAATGAAAAGAGAATCAGGCTCAATATTTCTTAGATTTATTTTGCTTCTCAGCTAAACATCTACTTTGAGGGTGAGTTTTCTGAGAGGTTGTATAGCACTTTACAGCTGACAGGCTCTCTCCCTCTTCTTTCCACTTCTTCCATGAGTCTCCCTGTGTGAGGTCCTTATTTTTAATCTTATTTTGCAAAATGAGTCAGTTGGCTTCTATTCAAGGCAGAATAAGTTGCTGCTTCTGCAAAGAAAATTAATACTCTTGTTTGGAAGGGTGAAAGTAAATTAATAACTGGAGGAGGAGAAGGCAAGCCTGCAATTAGTATCACCACTACCCTCTGCTGTCCACAGTATAAAAGAACAGCTCTCTCTCCCAAGCTTTCCTATCAAGAGTCTTACTGTTAGTGAACTTTGTACAACTTTGGTTTTCTTATCTTGATGTAAACTCAACAAGGAGAATCTACCTAGATAGCTTTTGTTTGTTGTTGTTGTTGTTTTGGTTTTGTTACTTGTGAATTATATGATTTCTGTTGGACCCAGTATTTCCCAAATAGACAACCTCTGAAGATTTTTTGGTGTCAGCCAGAAAGCAAGTTTCCGGCATAAATTTTTATAGTCTTGCTTCCAGTGTCATGTAGATAGTTCTTTCTAACCAGGTTTTCATGGGCCAAAAGGAAAGTGGATGCTTAGTTTGGGAGGAGCAGGAAATGGCAAAAGTTTGTCTTCATTTTACTGCTGCTCCTTTCCCCCGAAATAAAAAAAATATCAGTATTTATTTTTTACTGGGTGTGGCTCAAAGTAAAAAAATCTTACCCAGTCTCTACCTTTCCCAGCTCTCAGTCAGAGATTTTTCACTGGATTGATCCACTCAGGCAGGTCCTGCAGCTAACAGCTTTTGACTGTATTATTCTGGTTGCTCGACAAGGTTTTTGAGCAGCCCTTTTGGTAACCACATCAAAATAGCCTTTGAAAAGGGTGCTTCTCATGACATGGGAAGGTGAATCTTTCAATCCTCATGTGTTTGTAGTACTCCTTTGAGTGGCACTTGCCTCCTTGGCATTGTAGTAGCAGCGTGTTCATTATATTTAGCACCTGGGATTTATCTTTGTGTTTGTACAGCATCCAGTGCAGCAGAACTCTTATAGTGACAGATCCTGCAGTCACTGCTGCAATATGAATATGAATTGTAAAGTTTGCCTAGTTCCTTTCCTCTGTTCCTTTTGGTAGTCATCTTACATTCCCTGTACAGACCCGGTGTTGTGTATTGAACACTCTGAGATAACAGTTAGACTAGGTCACTGCTATAAGTTTCATAACACAGCAGAGCTTTGCCAGTGCTGGCCAGAGCTCAAATGACTCAATGTGAAAGTACCAGCTCCAGACACCCAGCTATATCCCTAAATCTACACTAGGACATGGAAAGTTGCCACTCATTGCTGCAACTTCTTAACTCCACTGAGAGTATCAGGAAATGAATTGCCGTTGGAGAGCAATAATGCTTATACATTAGTTTCCTCTTTTTATATATTAGCCACAGACAGATATCTATCTATCTATCTGTTTATCTATCTATCTGATTAGCCACAGATACGTTTTATGTGCATATAACGTGTCTGAGGGTAATTTGACTATTTGGCTTGCTTGACTGTTCTCCATTATCTCCAGCCTTTCTTTCAGTAAATGTTTATATGTCTAGAGGATGCAAACTGTAAATCAAATGTAAATGTCCAAGCATCCAATATTTTATGCAGGATAGTGCCAAGTTTTGGAAGCTACTGTGCCAATCCTGTCTCTTCAAAAATGTACTCTTGGCATGCTTCTCTCCATTTTTGATCCTTCCAGTTATACTGTGGCCAAAAGGGCTAATGTGATCCTCGGATACATAAACAGGGGCGTCTTGAGTAGAAGCAGAGAGACTATTTTACCTCTATATTTAATACAGATACAACTCCTGCTGGAATATTGTGTACAGTTGTGGGGTCCATAATTAAAGAAGGCTATTGATAAATTAGAAAGGGTTCAAAAGAGTCATGAGAATGATTAAAGGATTAGGAAATGTGCCTTATAGTGACAGATTTAAGGAGTCAAATCCATTTAGATTAACAAAAAGGGGGTTAATGGGCAACTTGATTATAATCTGTAAATGCCTACTTGGGGAACAAATATTCAACAATGGGCTCTTCAGTCTAGCAATGAAAGATGTAATGTGTTCCAGCTGCAAATTGAAGCTAGACAACTTACACTGAAATAAGGTGTACATTTTTAACAGTCAGAGTATTTAGCCACTGGAACAACTTACTCAGGGTCATTGTGGATTCTCCTTTACTGGAAATTTTAAAATCTAGATTGTATGTTTTTCTATAAGATATTATCTAGGATTATCTATGACCTATGCTATTTAGAAAGTCTGTCTAGATGGTTACAATGTTCCTTTCTGACCATGGAATCTGTGAACTCCAACTTCCACCCTTCCCCTACTGGTTTTTCATTATTGTTGATAATCTGCCTTGTATGAAACACACCCAAACACTCCTTAATTAGAATGGAACAACTTTCTGCTCATCATACAAAGGAAATATTGCTCTGAGTGTCCAATTTAAAACGTCAACAACAGCACAATTACAGGAGTGATTTACAAATGTGAAAGCACTGAACCCTCAAAGCAGAACTAAGACAGGGAAAGATCTGCAGGTGTATATTTAGAAAGATCTGCCTCATGTTTCAGCACTATTGTTTTAATTTAACACCCATAGCTGCTGACATGTGAAACCTCAAAATATGTACATACATGGATAGGAGTGGAAGGAATAGGGTTGCACCTTCAGGATCCATTGATTCAGCAATATATTGAAATAGGAGAGCATTTTAAAGAAACAGCAAGTGCAATTTCAATATTTTCCATACTTATTACATAAAAGAAAAAAATAACAGCAACAACAGCAACAAAACACAGTTGGCATAGGGATACCTGAAAATTATAGGAACCTGAGAATCAAATCATAAACACTAGAACGTAAAGTGAAGTTATAGTCATGGATGCTTTATTATTATTTTAAAATTAAAATACGTACTGCCCTCTTGTGGAGAAAAGCTGTATTTTGTCAATCTAGAAAAGCCAGAAATGAAGAAATGCTATCAGATCACATCCATCTTTCTGTGAGGACAGAACATACAGCTGTTGTCTAGACAGAGGATACACCAGATACTAAACTGATAATATAGGTCATAATAGCCATGGAACTTCCACGACAGTAGTTTATTGATAACTTTGTTAATGTATGAAATATGCTTTGCTTAGGCTCTGAGGACATGGCTGATTTTTGGAATGTTATGGATACCCCTGTGTTTCAAATATCTTACCTTTCAAAATGTGCATTAGGAAGATCATCTCTCCTCTGAAAAGGATTGACTGCAGCTCCCTTCTTTCTGGGTCTAGTATCATGTATTCTAAACTAGCCAGAAGGGTCTGTTCAGAAGGATATGCTGTGTTTCCAAAACCTCATGGCTCAGGAGGTAAGATCTCAAGCAGGGAACTGAGCATGATGTGTCTCACATGGGAGTCTGCACATTTTTCCACTCAAACTCATCTGAAGAAATAGGTTTTGCCCACGGGGCTACTCATTGTTTTTAAAGTTACAGACTAACATGGCTACCCCTCTGAGACTTTTACAGATCTAGAGACAGTAAAATGATCAACAATAAAATCAAATTTAAAAAATAAAAGTGCCAGATTAGGTCTGATGCTTTGTGGGACCATTATTCACCAGTATAAGGTCAGCAGTTGGCACCAAGAATGATTTGTCCAGAAACACATGCATGCTGTAGGTGCTATATTCACTGTTTGCTACTAGCCTACTAATTGGTTTGCCCCTCAGGTAGGGAGCAGAAGCAGCATATTGCTTTCTGAGGGTGTGTCTACACAGCACCCTTACTTCTAAATAAGCTAAGCAGTTTGCACTACACACATTGGGCTCGTCTACACTGGCCCCTTTTCCGGAAGGGGCATGTTAATTTCACCTATCGTAGTAGGGAAATCCGCGGGGGATTTAAATATCCCCCGCGGCATTTAAATAAAAATGTCCGCCGCTTTTTTCCAGCTTTTAAAAAAGCCGGAAAAGAGCGTCTACACTGGCCCCGATCCTCCGGAAAAAGCGCCCTTTTCCGGAGGCTCTTATTCCTACTTCAAAGTAGGAAACAACAAATAGTCTGGTAGCACTTTAAAGACTAACAAAATAGTATGTGACTGGTCATTCAGGCTACACCTACACTGCAGAGCTATTTTGGGATAGCTCCGTTATCCCAAAATAGCTATTCTGCTTCTTAAGAGCAAGCCCATTATATTGAAATATAACAGGCTCACATTCTGATGTCCTGTAAACCTCATTGTATGAGGGTTAACAGTCATTTTGAAATAACACCTTATTTCAAAATTACCTCAAAATAAGCTACACAATGGCTACGTCTACACTGGCCCCTTTTCCGGAAGGGGCATGTTAATTTCACCTATCGTAGTAGGGAAATCCGCGGGGGATTTAAATATCCCCCGCGGCATTTAAATAAAAATGTCCGCCGCTTTTTTCCGGCTTTTAAAAAAGCCGGAAAAGAGCGTCTACACTGGCCCCGATCCTCCGGAAAAAGCGCCCTTTTCCGGAGGCTCTTATTCCTACTTCAAAGGAATAAGAGCCTCCGGAAAAGGGCGCTTTTTCCGGAGGATCGGGGCCAGTGTAGACGCTCTTTTCCGGCTTTTTTAAAAGCCGGAAAAAAGCGGCGGACATTTTTATTTAAATGCCGCGGGGGATATTTAAATCCCCCGCGGATTTCCCTACTACGATAGGTGAAATTAACATGCCCCTTCCGGAAAAGGGGCCAGTGTAGACGTAGCCATTGTGTAGCTTATTTTGAGGTAATTTTGAAATAAGGTGTTATTTCAAAATGACTGTTAGCCCTCATACAATGAGGTTTACAGGACATCAGAATGTGAGCCTGTTATATTTCAATATAATGGGCTTGCTCTTAAGAAGCAGAATAGCTATTTTGGGATAACGGAGCTATCCCAAAATAGCTCCGCAGTGTAGGTGTAGCCTGAATGACCAGTCACATACTATTTTGTTAGTCTTTAAAGTGCTACCAGACTATTTGTTGTTTTTTAAGTTTTTAACTGAAAATTACTAGCTCAAACAGTTATGGCTAGTATTTCTAAATAACAAATACCTTCCTAGAAAATAAGGATTCATTTGTGGATAAGTTGCTACTGAACTAAAAAGCTAAAGTTGTAACTACAGTAAAACTCCATTGGTCTGGCATCCAATGCTCCGGCACTCCTGATGGTCCGGCACCATCAGGAACCCGGAAGTGCTCCAACTGCTGGACAATTGGAGCTGCTCTGTGCCCGGCTTTCCCGATTCAGCCGCTGCTGAAACTGACCAGCAGCTGAATTGGGGAAGCCGGAGGCAGAGCAGTTGGGGTGCTGCTCTGTCCCAGGTTTCCCCGATTCAGCCGCTGCTGAAACTGACCAGCAGCAGCTTAATCGGGGACTCCTGGGGCAGAGCTGGACTATCGGAAGGGGGGGCTAAGAGGGATCTGGGGTGTCATCCCCCCCTCCCCACCCCAGACCCTTCATAGTCCCCCCTTCCAATAGTCCGGCATATCTGATAATCCGGCACCCCCCTGGGTCCTAAAGGTGCCGGATTATCGGAAGTTTACTGTAATATTAATCCTAGCAGTTTGACCATCTGTATAGAAGGCCACTGGCTGGCTTCTTAGGTAATAATTTTTCAAAATTACCCGTGCAAAAATATCATTTATCAAGAGTGATACAAACTACTTTTTTGAGCAGGGATGTTTTGTAAACTGCTTCTCATATTGCATAACAATACAGCAAACTAGCTCAGTTTCAAAGTTTCCTTACATCCTATGCATCAGTCTCTATAAACATCAAAAGAATTTGTAAAAGTTCTGTTCAAAGCTTTGTTGGAAAGCCCCTGTAATGAAAACTCAGTGCTTCATAGGTGAAATGGATACTGGTATGTGTGGGGGGACATGTTACAATACCAATCCATTTTTTAAAAGTGCTTAATTACCATCTAAGGAAAAAATATCTTAAAATATATGTATGTCAATACACACAGACATGCTGAATAGAAACTACTTTATTTGATTTAATTTGTTCACTCTTATCCCATTAGGTGTAATACATGGCAGACTTTCAAGGAGAACCTGACCAGAATAATAAAATAATTCCTGAAGATAAGTCTTGATAAGGAGGCAGCTATTTTGGAAAGCAGAAACAACGGCTATGGCTCTATGCCAAACAACCAGTTGGGGTATTTTTACTAGAAATAGTATAATGTCTTTTAAAGATCAGAGCTTACTATAAATCTAAGTTGACTATTCCCAAACAACTTGTGTGCTTGAATTATGTCTGAGAAAGATAGTTTTATAAACAGTGTGGATCAAATTTAATATCTAGGGGTATGTCTACATTACAGGCTTTTGTTGACAGAGCCTTTATTGACAGATACTGTCGACAAAGCTTCTGTCGACAAAGAGCATCTAGACTACATCCAGTTCTGTCGACAAAGCAAGCCTCTTTGTCTACATGAGAGTGTAGACGCAAAGGACTGTGTAGATGCAATAACGCCTTCTGTCGACAGAACTCTGGACAAAAGGCATTATTCCTCGTAGAATGAGGTTTACCACCGTCGACAAAACTGCTCAGTTCTTTCGACGTTCTGTCAACAGAACTTGGCGGTAGTGTAGACACAGGTATAGTTTTGTTGACAAAAGTCCACTTTTGTTGACAAAACCCTGTAGTCTAGACACACCCTGAGGTATTGTCTCTTTCAGTCACATTCAATGACACCATAAACTAAGATGGTTAGTGATGACTTGGACACAAATTGGGAGGACAGGTTTAGGGCCACATTGTAGATTTTAGAGACTAGCTGTATAAGGAGTGTTGAGGGGGATTGTACCAGCCTCCTCACCATGAGCCTGGTACAGGCTGAAGCATCCTTTATGGAGAGCTGAACCATCAATTAGAGAGGCACAGCTTGTTCCTGCCTCTCTGAAGTGTGGTGCTAAGCAGAGGTTGGGACAATGAACCTCCTTTTCCTCCTCCTCACCCTCATCAGGGTGGGGCAGGAGCTAAAAGTCCATGTGGTTTCCTGAATTCACAGATTCCTCTTGTCGTCTCTCCTGTGTGCCCTTCATGATGTCTGCCCACATTCCAACCTTGAGCCATTCTCTCTGGGTAGTGTGCTGGGAAATCTGTATATGGAATAGACCTTGGGTAAAATCTAACCCTCTCTTTAGCAGCCCCAAGAACCTCAGACCTGTGTTACTCTGCTCTGATGGAAGGGGCTTGGATCTATGGGGATGCTTGCTCAGCAACATACAATGGGTGGGACAAGACATGGGTGTGGCTTTGTGAGGGTTGATGCTGCCAGAGTATTGACTGCTAGTTCACATCTTTCTTCTGCACCAGAGTTACCTCATCCACACAGTTGAAGAAACCTCTGTAATGCAGTGGCAGGACCTCTCTCTGGCTATCCTGGGGGAAAAGTCTTTCCCTCCTTCTTCCTACATGTGTTTCTGGTGCCCACAAGCTATCTGATTGGCTGAGATTTGACATTTTGTGCTTTTGTATAGACCTACTTCCTCTACCATAATATACAAAGCCATAATACTCTGCAATAGAACAGTCTGTGGCAAATTGTAAGAAAGTTCTTTCTCTTCTTCTTAGCATACATTTGCTGACAAAGTAAATACTTTAAGATAAATTTGAATGTAATGAAACTTTGCTTGAACTTGGTAGCCTTTTAATTCAGTACTTTTTTCACAAGTCTGCAAGGCTAGGTCTATACTGCAGAGCTATTTTGGGATATTGGAGGTATCCCAAAATAGCTATTCTGTGTCTTGAGAGCAAGCCTGTTATATTGAAATATAATGGGCTCGCTATTCCAACATCCCTGTAAACCTCATTATAGGAGGGTTAGGGGAAGTTTCGGAATAGCGCTTTATTTCGAAATTTGGTGCTATGTAGACAGCGCCAAATTTCAAAATAAGCTATTTTGAATTTACCTTGAAATAAGCTACGCAACTTGCATATTGCAAATTGTATAGCTTATTTTGAGGTAAGGGTGTTATGTAGATGCACCCCAAGATTCTGTTGCATTCTAGGAACAAAACAAGCATGATTTGCTAGTGTATAGAATGCCTTTTAAATTACCAACAGCTCTCCATCCAAAACTGTATTTGGACTTTGGTGTTATGTGTGTTCAGACAGCACACAGCACTGACATGTTGCCAAGAGAAAGTCTATCCCTTGCACTAGGTTAGCACAGTAGTGTGTGTGGTGTGAGGAAGGGCAAGGCAGCTTTAAAACTGAAGCATTCCAGAACTGAAGCATTCTCTCTCTTGATTCAATCCCCTCCATTCCAGCCCCCAGGAGTTACTTCAGCCCTAGTGTTGTTTCCAAAAGGAAAACAGTGAAATGGTCATTGTATTTGGCAAAATCCATGTTTTTTTAATAGACTCGCTTAATCCCTTGAAAATACTTGAAATGGTCCTTGTTGCTGCACTATACTATGATACCGAACCACTGAAGTATGTTATATTTCATTGCTTCTTTACCAACGGGTATCATATTCACATAGCACACTAGCAATGTGATTTGTAAAGGTAAACTGGTAGAATGCTGACATAAGTGGATACAGTCCTTTCATGGTCATTTTATCAGTGTGCTTCAGCATTCAGTTTACATCTTATACTGATTGAACACTCCACACAGCATTCTATTTGGAAGGGAGCATAAAGAAAATAAAATATGATGGTCACCATATATTAAACTTCCTTTTGCTGAATGCTGCATGCACTGGTCCCAGGAAAGTGATAAAAGAGTCATGAACTGATCAGCTTCAGACACAAAACTCCAACGAAGGCAGGAGTGCACCCCCTGCTCATCTGACCAGCAGCTTTATCACCACTTTCAAAATTGCTTCCTACCATTTGCCAGTTAATAAATAAACTTTTCCAAGATTCAGGCTTAAAAACTATTTTAAACATGTAAAATATGAAAAAACCCAATATGAAATTGTTTAAACATCACTTTATATGATCCCTGGATCAAACCAATAAAATTGCATGAGAAAATATTGATGTGATATAGACATTTTTATAATTGAAATCACCTTGCTTTAGTGTCATTTTTTGTCAAATGTTTCATCTTTCTGACCTTATTAGATGCGCCTGATCATTAGATACAGTGTTACTAAATAGTTCTAACTTGAAAGCTGCTCCGATTAATGATTGGCTGTGGGACTGGAGCTTTACTGTGTAAGCCTAATTTAGATGTAAGTGTGGCAAAATGCCATCATTGAATTAATGCCAGACTTGAATGAGAAGCAGAAGAAAACTCCTAAGACTCTGATTATATTAATATGGGACCACAGCTATGCCCTTGTTAGCTTAATGCTGTTATATTTTAAAATTAAAAATGAGTGTTCTTCTCCCCATCAACTCCTAATGATGATTACATATAATGGTGCAATGTTCAAGGATATATAACCCTTGTTATATATATTTATATAACCCTTGTTTCTTTTTAAACAATGCCCTTTATCTAAATTCTTATGATGAAATGGGAGAAAATGTTTCATAACTTTTCATTGTGTCTGCTTTCATTTAAAAAACCCTATAAAAGCAAGACAATATCACACTAAGAAAACTTCTCTTCTGCTAAAGAATATTCTTTCTCCTTATAGTTTATGTTTTTTATATTATAGGCGATCTTAACTTTTCTCCACTCTCATCCTCTTAAGTGAATTTTGTATTCCCGAAATGTGCTGGGTTGGCAGCTCTAGAGATTGAAATCTACAGTTTTTCCACTGACTATATACAGCAGTAAAAATGTCTCTAATACTCTTCAAATAATATTATCTCAATAGGACCTGTATGCTTCCATCAAAGGCCCAATAGATTCATACCAAAAAGAACATTGAGCACAAGTGTAAGGTCCTGATTGAAGAAAGCAGGACTTCACTTAAACACTTGCTTAAGAGTTTGGAAGAGTTGAAGTCCTTATTTATTCATGCACTACAGGCAGTCCCCGACTTACGTGGATCCGACTTACGTGGGATCCCTAGATACGAACGGGGTGAGGCAACTCCCGCACATGCGCAGCAGCATTCCCGGGGCTCGCTCACCTGGGTCCTAGGATCCTCCTCCTCCTCGGGCCGGCTCCGACTGGGGTCCCGCAGAGCTGCCGGGCAGAGGAAAAGTGCCTCCCCACGCCCGCTGCCCCCCCCCTGCCAGCAACAGGCTGCCTCCTCCCCTGAGCAACAGGCTGCCGAACAGACAAAAGCAGCCTCTCTGCCCCTCTTCCCCTCTATACATGCCGGGCTCCCGGAGCGCAGCAGCATGGGGCTCGCTCACCTGGGTCCTAGAATCCACCTTCTCCTCCTCTTCGGCCGGCTCCAACTGGCCTCTGTCTGCAGCAGCTGGCCACAGGGACAGGGATCCCGCAGAGCTGCCAGGCAGAGGAAAAGTGCCTCCCCACGCCCGCTGCCCCCCCCCTCCGCGGCCTTGCAGCCTGCACGCCTCCCCCCTCCCCCCCTGCCAGCAACAGGTTGCCCCCTCCCCTGAGCAACAGGCTGCTGAACAGCAGACAAAAGCAGCCTCTCCGCCCCTCCTCCCCCCATACATGCTGGGCTCCCTGGGCAAACAAAGACTCCACCAAAACAAACAAAGTGCTGGCCTCATTGTGTTAGCAAAAAAAGGACCCTCCTCCTAGAACCCTGGGTGGTGTGTGGAAATAAAGCTATTAGCTCAAAGCATGGTGCAGAGCTGTTTGGTATTTGATGAGTTACTCCTTTAGTCCTGAGTTTGTCACAGGGACAGAAATAGATGTGAAATCTTCTGAACAGGGGAACAGACAGCAAAACAAACATTAGAGGGGAGTTAACCTTTCCCTATGCTATCCAAAACTAAAAAAAATGTTTGGCTAGAGTTTCCCCTACAATATGTACCAGTTCCGACTTACATACAAATTCAACTTAAGAACAAACCTACAGTCCCTATCTTGTACGTAACCCGGGGACTGCCTGTACCTTGAAAATTTGCTATTCTGGTTATTGACACATTACCACAGTAGTTTTGGGTATGTCTACACTGCAAAAACAAAGTCACAGGATCAATTTGAAGAGCCAGCTGATTTGGATAAAAGTAACTCTCTTGGGCTGGACCTGGGCTCTGAGACCCAGGCTGTGTCCAGACTCAGGGGTTTTTCGAAAAAAGTAGCCTTTTTTCGAAAAAACTTTCCCTGCGTCCAGACTCAAGCCACGTTCTTTCGAAATTAATTCGAAAGAACGCGGCTTTTCTTTCGATGGCGGTAAACCTCATTTCACGAGGAAGAACGCCTTCTTTCGAAAGTTCCTCTTTCGAAAGAAGGCGTTCTTCAATGTAAATAGGGCTTCTTCAAAAGAGAGCATCCAGACTCACTGGATGCTTTCTTTCGAAAAAGCAAGCTGCTTTTTCGAAATTTCTCCGTGCAGTCTAGACGCTCTCTTTCGAAAGAGGCTCTTTCGAAAGAGCCTCTTTCGAAAGAAGCCTGCAGTCTAGACATAGCCCCAGAGAGGGGATCTCAGAGCCAGGGCTCCAACTAAAGCAGGAACATGTTCATTGCTATTTTTAGCCCCAAGTCAGTTGACCTGAGGTATGAAGCATGCTGCCTCTGGTTTTTCTTCATTGTAGATGTTCTCTGTGTCAACATTGCCACACAGTACATATTTTTTCAGCCCTCATGTTTTCTGACCAGCTTTTGGAATATTCTTTTTGCATTCTCTCCAAAGAACCAAATAAGCCAAGTAAGCCTTTACATAATGATTTTGTTTTGTTTTGTGCTTTTTTCCAATTAGGGAGGAGGACAGCAAAAACAAAGGACAAGAGAAAGAAGAAAAAGAATTTAATGGAAAGAGCTCAGAAGCAGCACAGCATCTTCCTAGCTACAGACAGAGCTAGTCAGTAAAGACTTTTTTGTTTATATATATTTTTTTTGCAAAGTGCACAAAAGCTGCTATATGCTTCTGCATATGGATGCATTGCATCCTCTGCTTTGACAGTATTGGTTGCAAAGAACTTGTGAAAAATGTCCACAAATTTGTGTTATTTATACTTTTTAATTTTTGAATCCGAAGACTCCAATGGTTGGAGCGCACTGAGTTGAATCAGTGGAAGTGGTGTGGCAGTTTGTCAAAGACTTTGCATTCAGTGCCTGGGAGATGGAAATGGCCAATTCGTTGAAATTAAAGTGCAGCAGGAAAGACAGCAAATTACCATTAGATAATGGACTTGTGCATATTTATATAAAAGAGGAGGTCTTGGTGGTATAGATACACTTACATTTATGGCCTTTGTTTCTTATATTTGTACATTTCAAGAGTAAATGTATATGAATATCAGCTTAGTGTTAATGTGTGTATTCTCTGCACCCACTGTATTGAAACTATTGTATAATAAAACTGCTTTAAGATGGTATGCCACAGGAGTTACTGCTTAGTGTTCTAGGAGCACAGAAGCCCCTATGTGTACATATTATGCTCTTGGTGTATAAATAAACTTATTTACTGTACATTTGTGCTTTCATTCTTATGTGTAACATATTATGTGTGTTTAAAGTTGTCACTTTGGTTCCAGTAATTCCAGAACATAGTCCAGTAACATTTACTTTTTGCTATGTTTTGAATGTTTTTACAGTTTATCATTACCTTTAAGCAAGACAGATTAATTTCTCATTTGTTAAGGCACTTTCAGATACAAAACTAGCTTGTATTAGCCTCAGAACACAGTGTCAGGTTTGCAATACACATGCCTAATTCTTTCAGTAAAATTTAAGAGTACGTCTAGACTACAGGCTTTTGTTGACAGAATTTTTGTCGACACATACTGTTGACAAAGCTTTAGTCGACAAAGAGCATCTAGACTACCAGTTCTGTCGACAAAGCAAGCCATTAGATGCAAAGGACAGTGTAGATGCAATAACGCCTTCTGTCAACAGAACTGTGTCAACAAAAGGCATTATTCTCGTAGAATGAGGTTTACAGCCGTCGACAAAACTGCTGAGTTCCATCAACGCTATGTCAACAGAACTCAGTGGCAGTGTAGACACAGGTATAGTTTTGTTGACAAAACCCTGTAGTCTAGACACACCCTAAGTCTCTTCAGTTACAATGTAATCTTGCCTTTGTCTTGAGCTGAAATGTTAGTGTTGCTTCTCACAGAGAGAAATCTGCCCCTAAGAGTGAAAATGAATTATGATGGTGACAGATGTTCATAGAAACAAGATTGTTAAAGGGGAATTATATGAACAGCACCCATTATCTATCACAGGAGTTGTACGCATAGCTCCCTTCATGCTGTTCTCAGTATTTTATTCCTGTCCTAACAGGATTACTTCAAAATTCTAGCCTTACTGGTTAGCAAAGGGGCCTTTTCTCTGGGGATTATAATTTATAGGTACAGGGGATTCATGACTTGGCACTGCCACTCAGTTCAGGAATTTGTAGCAAGTTTCAGCCTTACAGTGCATCTAGACATGTTTGTTTATTGCCTTTTCCCATTTAGAGAAGGAGAAATCACAAAGGGTATATTTCAGTAGGCTTGCATTATTGGGCCAGCATTCCAAGTGAAGATCTGCCGTGGAAAAGTCTGCACTACAATTGCTACCTGCAGTCACCTGTGAAGGTTAATCTGACTTTAGAACTAAGATTGACTGTAATTCATGACCTTAAGAGCTAGAAAAAAATATAAAACAAACAAAGAAAAGAGGCTATCTCTAGAAAATAAAACTTAGTTTTACATTTCCTGGTTCTGCTCTTCACAAATAAATTATGAAAGAAAAATATAAACAAACATGGATATCATATTCATGCATAGCTATCTAGGTGTATTTTTACTACTAGAAATATACAGTATTAAGCCATATATGAATGTTGTAGGAAGCTTCTTGTGGATTTTCACTTAATCCTGAAGTTCTCAACTCTTTCCATTCTCGAGTATATTCCTATTTAGCTAGAGCATGTTATATATAGTACTTTATTGTTAAGATTAATAAAATTGTTCTAATCCTGGGTTGTTGTTCTGGGCATTAAATAGATGACTTAAAATGTTGCCTATTTTGATTGTTGGTTATCAAGTTTGGTAATGAATGCAATGAACACCTGAGCAGAATTCCACTGGCAGGGATTACAAATATTTTATTAGTCATGTCATGGAATTTATTCTACAAATACAATAAAACCTTATAGTCAACCTCTGAGTAAAATATGTCGGTTCCTTTTTTAAATTTAAAGACTGGATTTCCTAATAATGTAATCCAAAAATAATATTCAGAGAAGTTTGGTGAGTAGAGATGTGTTTGCCAATGGAAGTTGAATGAAGACTTTTAACTAAACAAGATTTTGTCAGTTATATATGTGATATTGTAAATGGGCATTCATCCTAAAACAGATTCTATATGCTAAACTTAAGATGAAGAATAAGCCTTCGTTTCTAGTCTCCTTATACTAAAATGCACCTGTCGAGTACCAATAACAGATAGAACCAGTGTTGCAGATTCAGGACATCATTTAAGCACGAGCTTACGTACATCCCTTTTCAGTACTATTAACATGAGTGAGACTTAAGCCCACGCCTAATTGTAAGCACACAATTGAGTAATAGCCTGAGTGATATGGATGCTTTCTTGAACTGGGTCTGTCACACTGTCTGCAATGGCTCACTGTTCTCAAAACAAGGACATACACCCCGAAGTGGTGGTGTGTTCTATAATTAGATTTCACCAAACCAATAACAGTAGTCCTACCACTACCTTCAGACTCTCCAGTCTATTTTGCCACCTGGACAAACTGGACATAGATAAATGGTCACTTCCACCAAAAATCACACCACATTCAGATTGCTTCCAGTCCCAAGAGACCACTCACTTACCCCACATCAAATTGTGACCTAGATCTTACACCAAAGACAGCACTTGTAGCCTTTCCTGTAATAAACTATCTAAAGGTTCATTCCCTAGGACAACAAAATGAGAGCTATTTACAGATTAAAGCAAAATAACATATACACACAAATGAGTTAGCATCTTACTCCTCAAAGTGACAGGATAATCTGTCAATTTGAAGTGTCTTGCAGTGTGGACTCAGGAAGCAGCTGCAGGGATCTTTGGCTGAGGCTATGTCTACACTACCAAATTTTGTTGACAATACTTATGCCGACACAACAAAACAAAATTCTCCAGAGGGTGTTCACACTTGCTCCCTCTGTCAACCGATTATGTCTACACTGGGGACATCATCATCGACAGTTTGAGCAGTGCACTGTGGGAATGTATCCCACAGTTCCATGTTGTGGGAAGGCAGAGCTGATCACTGCGCATCTTCGGGTTCCCTGAGAGTTCTCCCACAGCATTCTCAGCTGCCGGGTATGGCATCCTGAGTAGTTCTGTGAGCCCTCCGTGTTGAGGAATATCAAAATTGCACAGCATCTGTCCCCTTTCTCCTGCATTAGCAGTCTGCCTTCTGCTGTGTTCCAAGTACTGGGCAGCAAAGGAGCACTCCAAAGATTTGCTCTTTGTTCCCCAAATGGAACAGCACACTCAGCTATCAGAAAGGTCCCACAGCTTTGAGAGGGGAGGGGCACATTCCAGCAGGGCAGCAGAGATCACAAAATGCTGAACACAGTCATCAGGGCAAGCATTGTGGTTATTGGGGGAAGCCAGTTTTGTCAACAATCAGCAGAGCCTGCCTTGGCTCTTCATCGACAATAAAGGGAGAGGAAAAGAAAAAAGTCACTCGTAAATGTCTCTTGGAAGTTTTTGTCTCCAAAGCTTGGTATTTCTCCCAGCAAAAGTTGCATTGCAGTGTGAATGCTCTCACTGTTTTGTCACCAAAAGGCAGTTTTTGGTGACAAAACATGGTAGTGTAGACAAAGCCTCAGAGTCTATCGTCCTTCAGAGTTCAAATAGCCAAAAAGATGGAAACTTTTCTTGGGGTTCCTTCTTTCATTCAGATTCCAAGCCAAAGTACAAGTTTGCTTGCACATAGCATTTCCCAGGTGTTAGCCCATCTTTGTTATGGAATGATCCTTGATGACCCATTTGATATTGATAGTCCTTCTGTATGGGTATGTCTACACAATAACTAGCGTTATTTTGAAATAACTTAGTCTGCATCTATACAGCAGGCAGTTATTTCAAAATAATGTCAACATACTGTCAAGCTGGAAGACTTCTTACTCCAACTCCTGTAAACCTCATTGTACAAGGAGTAAGGGAAGTAGGAGGAAGAGTGCTCTATTTTAAAATAAGTGCTGTGTAGATGCTCCCAATTTTGAAATAAGCTATTTCGAAATAAGCCACACAATTGACATATCTCAATTTGCGAAGCTTATTTCTAGTTAAGACCTGCTGTGTAGATACACCTTAAGGATAGAGGGGACCATTCCTATGCCTACGTTCACAAGTTCGGAGCAAATATTTTCATAGTTATAAAGCAAAAGTTACATATTTTCTTATTGCATGGAATACAAACATTGAAAGTGAGTTTAAGGTATACAGCAACTTTCAACATTTCACTGAGTATAAACACTAACAATACATTCTTCTAAGACTAATATCTATTTTGAGCAAACTGACCTACAGATGAACTGGTCTGGTCTCCAACTATAAATTTATTAGTTTTTAGCTTGTGCCTGCAGCTAGGGCCAAGGCAGGCATCTGGCCTTCCATGGTCGCAGGGTCCAATGTGAAGAAAACAGAGATACTGCGCGTGATGGCACACCTGCCTGATGCCGCTGCTCCTGGCTTCTACCCTCCTGCCCCCCCTTCCTATGACCATTCCCCCTCCACCTGCCCCCCATGCGATATCTCTGCTCCATCCCCAAGTGATGCCAATGCCCCTTCCTCAAGCAATGCCCATGCCCCCTCTCCAAGAAATGCCCTTTCTCCCTCCCCAACTTCTCTCCAGCTCCGCTCCTGACTAACCCCATGATTTTTCCAGACCCACCCATCCCCAGCTCTGACAAGGTCCTCACACCTGAGGTGGCACATCTAGCTTCCCCCCTCCAGGTTATGAGCCCCTCTCCCCTACACACCTTTTAACAATGTAATATAATTACAGACTTTGTTTTGTTGGAAACAACACAGATGTTTTTATTGAGAGGTCAGGGAAGGGGC
Organism: Pelodiscus sinensis; assembly: GCF_052426305.1. Taxonomy (NCBI): domain Eukaryota; kingdom Metazoa; phylum Chordata; order Testudines; family Trionychidae; genus Pelodiscus; species Pelodiscus sinensis. Next base: position 32,186,724 of record NC_143053.1, read on the forward strand.
GAAGGGAGTGGTTGTGGTGGGGAAGGGATAGGGCAGCAAACCAGAGGCCCCCTATTAGGGAGGCCCTGGGGAGAGTTACTGGGGTACATGAGAGAACCTCTCCCTCAGGGCCTCCTGGATGCTGTCATGATCATGAGAGATGGCCAGCAGCCTGGGGACTAAGGGGCTACTATACCTAAGCCAGGTAGAGTCGGCCAATAGAAATGTACATAGGAATTTCAAACTGGGACAAAGGAATTTTGGGGGTTTTCCCTCCTTTGTCCCTTGGTAGTTTCTCTCCAGATACTGAGGGAGACAGACATCATGTCTCTCTCCAAGAAGACTCCTCACTATCTGTAAGTAGGATAAAGTTTAGATAAATCCGTTTTATTGTTTTATGGTTTGGGAATGGGAATCTGATATCTGTGCATTTAGAAATGGATTTTCCTCTCTTTTGTAACTAAGTTTTGTTCCCCAGGGGAAAATTCCCCATGAGTTTATTAGTTGGTGGCTCTTGTCATCCAGGCAACCCAACCATGCTTGTAACAGGAGTATTGTAATAAAAGTTCTTTCTTTTTTTATTAACCTGGTTTTGGTTAATTTTTGTGTCCTGGTTTTACTTTAGGGTTGAGATTTCCCAATTGATCTCTTCCCTGTTTTTTTTTACCATTACTTGGGTGCTGTCAGCGGATTTTTAGCCCCAAAACCTAGGTTTTTAAGATTTTGGGGGGAAGTTTTATACTCAAACTAAATGTTGATCTCATGACCTTATTTAGCATTTGTTCATTATTATTATCCTTGGGGCAGGGTACCTGGCCAGAAGGAAGGGTACAAGAGGGGTCTTGGGACAGGGTGTCAGAGCAAGCTGGGAATGTGGGTTTTTGGATGGGGGGAAGGGAGTGAGGGGGATATGGGTGCAGGGTCTGGGCATGAGGGGGGACGCTTTCCTGGCTTGGCACCCTGCTGCAGCAATCAAAGCCTCCAGGCAGCATGCTCTTATTCCTAGGGGAAGGGAGGGAGACCATTCCTCCCCCGCCCATGCAGTGGGGAACCCAGCGCAGCTGCAGCACCAGGTCATGCTTCCCACTGGCAGGACGGAAGCAAGGGCAAGTAGAAACCCTGACCTTCCCCGATAGATCAAACTCTGCCACTTCCCCAGCAGGCTGGGGAGGGAGGCCGGGGAGAGAGAGCAACAGCACACGATGGGCAGCAGAGCCCGAGTGCGCCCCGAGCCAGGTTCCACGCAGGCAGCAGTTTTAAAATGCCACAATCCGAGAGCGGCTTCTTGGCCCCGGCCATCCCTCCTTCGTTCGGCAGCAGCAGCCGCTGTAAAACCTGCCGCCTGCACACAAGGAGGAGGAGGCTGCAAGGCACCAGAACAGGACAATCCTGTGGAGTAAGGAGGGGCCGCACCGTGCGCAAGGGTGGGGCAGCCGCAATGGGTGGTGGAGCGGCCATAGCTGCGTGCTCCCAGAAGCCCGTCCTCACCAGCAAAGCCCCAATGGCAGCTGCCTACGGGTTCTGCGGAGGGCAGGGGAGCAGAACTTTTTCACAGAACCCTGAGTTCCACTTCGCGGAACCCAGGGTTCTGCAGAGCACCATTAGGGAAACACTGCTCTAGGGGAATGGTGGGCCACAGGTGGGTGTCACGTCTCCGGAGGACGGGGGGCGAGCCAGGCACATAGCTCCAAAAAGGTGGGCTTCTGCATGTGGAAGTTTTGGAGCCACTGCTGGTTGCCCCACCGCTCCATGACCAGCTGGCCCCACCAGTCCAAATTGGTGTTGAGCCTCCAGAAATGCCTCTCCACTGTGGGGTCCGGTTGCTAGAGTGTAACTCCCACACTCAGGGAGAGAGTCCCTAGAATGAGCTCGAAGTTGAGCTCGTGCAGGACCAGGAAGGCAGCTGGCACAAAGTGCTGCAGAAACTGTAGAATGGCCATGTGGGGCCATTGTATGCCTATGTGCAGCTCCGGAGAAAAGCCGTGGCATCCACAAAGAGAAAAGCTGTGGGGTCCACAAAAACAGGGCCAGCACAGCAGGCACTGTGTGAGCTTTGCTCAAAGAGATAGGCAGGCACACAGCAGAAGCAGAGAAATGGCTGTCCAAGGGGGGGTCCCTTTAAGCGCGTGTCTCTGCAAGGCTCTGGCACCAGCACTCGGAAGCAACTGGTGACCTAAAGCCCTGCCTGACCTGGTTCTGGGTGGCCTTATATGTGAAAGAGAGTCCAATCAGTCTGGACACTCTCTTTCAAAAAAGCACATCGCTTTTTCAATGCGCTTTTGTGTGTGGACATTCTCTTTCAGAAGAAGCTTTTTGGAAGTTCACTTCTGAAAAAAGCTTCTACCAAAAGAAGCCTGCAGTCTAGATGTAGCCTCAGAGGTGAAGATCATGGAAACAGCCTGTATTACTCCAGATGCTAAGTCTGTTTTCTCAACATCTGATCAGAAACAGGTTTTCTAAGGACTTTTCTAATGAATAACTTATTTTACCCTTAGGCAGATTCTACCTTTTTGACCTGCATGAAGAAAAGTGACACTATCTAAGGCTTTGAATGGTACCTTGCCTAAGACAGGCAAACAGGTTTTTTCTATGTTTTGTTTTTGTCTGTTGGGGTATTTTTTGTTTTGTGGTGGGGTGAGGGAAGTGACTACTCACACCTTCACAACAATGACACATGTCCCCAAGTGAGCCATCCACTGACTGTTTGAGATCCATAGTTTTCATCTACAAAAGACTGATGGTGTCATTGGGGAAAGAGTTTCATACATTGTGCCCTATGTTGTTGTTTTAAAAAATATCAGTGAGAGACATAAAGCACTCCCCCCACCCCCAGGAGTCTCATCTTTTATGTTTGGTCTTCACTTACTCTTTTAGAGTAGAGTTGCCTTGCATATCTTTAAGAACCTTCCCTCCCCCTCCCATGTCTTTCTGAGAGCCAGTTTTTAAATTTGGCAGAGTCAAGCAGCTGCAGCACTAAAGCAACCATTTTGTGACTGGCTGCTATTTGCTTCATTTCTTCGCTTCCTACTGGCAAGTTGTTATTTTTAACTCTTCTTGTGGTGTGTTTTTCCTTCTTTATTGGTAAGGTAACTCACAATATTCAGTGCTACCTTTTTGTGCTAGGAATACAACTGTTAAACAATGTTTTTAGTTTATGTCTTTCATCCTGTAACTTGACTAAAATTTGAGATATGCTAATGGTAGCTGGATTCTTATCATAAAGGCTACCGGGGGATAAAATGAAACATTTTAAAAACATGATGTAAAATGCAGCTGCTTCCTTTACTTACTTCCTTGAAGCTGTTTAGGAAGGAAAAAAGTTTCAGCAGTGCTGGTAAAAAAACACAGCAACAAAATTTTACAAAATCTTCAGTCTTTTTTGTTTTCTGCTGCTGCTTCTTTTTCCCCCAAAATCAAAATTTTACTAAAAACATTAATGGAAATTTCAAAGTTCAGAAAATTTTGACCAATTCCAATGTGATGGTTAGTGATTCAGCTTTGTTTGTTGCCACATAATACAATAAAGGTTGGGATTTAATTAGGCAGCATTCACATGTATAAAAATAGATTATAAAATAAATAAGGCATTGAATAGTACAGTTTTCTTCACAGTGAATTTGAAGAGATTTGGTCCTTATTCAACATGCACTTATTATTTCTTTCTGAGTTTCTATTTCAGGGAAACTCCATATGTGTCTTTAGGTTGAATTCCTCTTTCATTTCCACAGGTTTAAATCAGAAAGACGCCAGCTATTACATTGGCGTCATTCTGGATTTACACCAGGGTAAATGAGAGCAGGATTTATCCTCCTGATATTGTAACCTGCAAACCAATTCCCATGTCTTGGCAGATTCTTCACTAATGGACCAACACTGGACCTGTAATTGAATTGTTCATGCCACCTCTCTTCCCAGGAGTGAAATGACTAACCTGGCAGCTATTAGAGTGACCTGATCCACATAACATTTTCAGTGTAGACATACCCTAAAAGAAGTAGAACTAAAGGCCAGAGTAGCGTCACAGAAAGCGATTGCACAAATGACATTGTGGGGCTCATGTTTGTTTGTTTCTCATTCTTTTTATTGTGCAAATTGGCTCAATTTACAAGTATATTTTCTTTTTCCTAATTGTTAAGCCTGTGAATTCACTCTGAGCTCAAATCAAGTTGGGCTCTTTCTTTCTTTCTCCCAGGCCAAAGTATTACAGTTATGGCCTCTGTTTTATCTGTGCAATCTCTTAGTTTTTGCGTGCAGCACTCAGTGACATTTGTGCAACCCTATTGTTTTTATTTGGTGTAACTGATTGGAAACTTAATAACCAAGTTCAACACACCCACAGTGGATGGATCTGGTGAGTCAGAAGGGACAATTTTTTTCATAGGCACTTTTCCAAATAGAACCACAAGTTTAAGTATATGAAGCAATTGTCCAAGCAAAGGCAACCTGGCATGTTTTTCATAAGCATCACAAGCATAGCATGAGGCTACACATCCACCAAAACAGATTGTTAAATGAAAGTTGCAAAGAGAAAATGAAGAGTTTTCTTCTATTTTATGCTCTGTACAGCCTGACCATTTGGCTTTGGGTGAAAAGTAAGGTTTTGGCTTTCATCTGGAAAGCTCTGTATGGTCTATGACATGTCCACATAAGAGACCATATCTCTTCCTCTGTACCATCACAGTGGTTGAGGAGTTCTAATCAGAAATAGCTAGATTTTAACTTGAGAGTTGTTGGTGAGGTCTGAGAAACTATTCTGTACCCGAATGAAAAAGCCCTGGAGACGTTAACAGGAATGAAGCCAATAGGAATCAACAGGAATTGTTTCTTAAAACAAAAATATGATAGATTTCCCATGTTTTTGCACCATCCTGTGGAAATCAGTGGCAAATTTAATCTATGCTATAGATTTCTGTTCTAGTCTATTCTATTCTTTCTTCTCCTGCAACTCTCAAGCGCATCAGGTATTTACCAGTTTCCTCCATTTATTTTGGTTTTGTGCTAGTCTATGCATATTTTGGTGTTCCATATTGCTAAATTTTCCTTTTTCTCTATTATTTTGTGTAGTGTTTCTTTAATTTTGGATGTTGCAAGAAATGCTTTCCAATGGACTCTGAAAATTTTCCTCTGCCTGCATTTATTTTGGAAGGTGTTGACATTTATATCGTTTTCTGTTGTTCTTTGGCTTTCTTCCACAAAGTGTGAAAAACATGCCAGTGTTAAAATGTTGTTATATCGATGCCAATCACACTGCTTTTCCAAATCTTTCTGAGTTTATGAAAGTTCTTTGCTGCCTTTGATTGTGTTTCTCAACATCTAACATGTTGACATCATCCTTGCCCATCACACTCTCTAGATAAGTAAAACAAAGCTCTAAGGGATGGTTGCAAAATTTATCAAATGTCTATCAGTCACTATTAAATTCTAAAGGGATGGCCCATAAGCATGTAAGACTTGGTCTGAATCCAAAATATCCCAAAGCTTTCGTGAAATGGTCCAAGGCTTATATGCTCAGCCAAACATTTGATCTTGGTCTAAAATTAGGGCGGGTTCTCTAAGTACATTATTGGGGAGGCTTATAGGACAATGGTAGTTATTGCTGATAAACGTGAGAGAGTCAATGATTGGTTGGTGTTTCATTTTAAAGGATGTGATATGCTCAGAAACTATTGTGCTCTGCTCTCCTTATTGCTCCCTTCAGCTCTTTCTCCCAACAGCTGTATGTTCCACTTCATGCAGTTCCTGTGTTTGGTACAGTCACTCACTCCTCTGCCAAGTAACCCCTCTCTTCTTCAGGTCCCATCTTATAGGCCACTTTTCCCATGAATTCTTCTTCTGCTGGGTCTTCTCATCAATGATCCTCACAATCCTCTGTATAGATGTTGAATTGTCTCATGTTTCATCTTTCAGAACGTAAGCTCTTTGGAGCAGATGCAGCTCTTTGAGCACTCTTGTATGGACAATCAGTGTGTGGCAAGCTGGCATTTAAATCTATAGCTCTCTGGTATGCTACTTGCTAATGGAACCTCTGGATCTGCTACTGCACACTTAATGTTCTGTTTGAAAGAGCAGTACATCAAACCAAATTATGCAAGTTTTAGTGCATGGTGGCAGGGTCCAGATGGCCAGCTAATAAGAGGCACTCCTGAGTGTTGTAGATTTACACTCCAGCTTGCCATGAACTAGCTCTCAGTGTGGGCAAGGCCTTAGTTTATGTTCTTTAAAGGTTGAATGGTAATATCCAAATACTTCAGGTAAAATTCCGAAGATTCAGAACTGTATTTCTTTTTCCTTTTAAATAGGAGCAGCAACCATGAACATGTGGATGGAAAGGTTGCCTCATTCAGCTATTGCTTCTATAACTCGTTCTCCATCCTCTGCCAAAAAAGCTATTCTGTAAATTTCTGTAGCTGTTGTTAGTAAATCAGTATGGCACCTTATGCTAATAGTGTAATATGAGGATTATTTTTTCCTTCCCCTCTCCACACTCCTAATTCTCCCTCAGACCATAATTCAAGGCACTCCCATGAGCATTGTGTGCACATGCTTCACAACACATTTCTGACTCACAGATGTTTTGGCTTGTGTTTTCTAGGTAGGCAGCCAGCAACTCTGGAGGAAATCCAGCTGTTATGCAGAGAGAGGATAGAGGTGGTGCACAGATGGTGAAGAAATGTATTAATTCTCACCAGCTCTCTGGTCAACATCATGTTCTGAGGTGTGATGTAAAAGGAAAGCACAGATGTAGAATGTGGGAAACTTCTAGCTTCATTCTTTTAAAAGTGAGACCTTTGACAATAAATGCATTAAATAGTGTCCTTGTGTCTGGAGAAATAGTACCGGTACTACTGAACAAATACTCTGAGTATGTGGAGGACATGGGACTTTCAGAAAGAGAACAGCATTTTCTACCATAAATAGCCATGACTATAAGATCAAATTTCCATTGTCCTATATTTATCAGCTATAGATACAGATTAAACTTTCCTTTATGTTCAGGCTGCCTGAACAGAAGAATAAAGATCCAACTATGCACTAAAAATATGTGGGCTACAGTCTACCTAGGAGCATAAGTAGCATCTATCATCATGGGTGCTGGGTGACCAACATCGTCCTGTGGCTGGTATCAGTGCAACTGTTGATATTTCATTAATCTTGTCTGTCTGGTCTCCTCAATGGAGGAGGAAGACTTTGGATCTTGCAAAAGGAGAGAAGGGTGCTATTACTTAGTAATCTTGACTATGAGATATCTGTATTGATAGCATTTAAAGCCATATTTATGATGATTGTATTTTTGCTGCCTGGGAGCCATCGATGCAGCACATACTCTCATATGTCTCCCTTTCAAGCATACCGGTCATCCTGACCCTAAACCAGTGTGAGGCAAACTAAACTAGTGCGTGGGCCGCATGAGTGGCTCTCTTCATTTTGACACAGTCAGCTGCAAGATGGTTGTAACCAAGTTGGTCTCCCGGGATAGAGTAGTTTTACTTCTGCGTTTGCGTGCCTAGAGTTTGTGGGGTGTGTGGATTGAACTGTACACTGCTGGAAAAGGATGGATTCATCATTTTATCATTGGCAGCAATACATATTCATCACTGAAACTATAATGCACATGTCTTAAAGTAGTGCATTCCCAACACAAGGTCAAAAGGCTTAGAAAATGCAGAGAAGTAATCCCCCAAAATAAGTATTTCATCTTATTTTGGGGATCATATTAGACAAAATGGATGTTATCCAGATTTCCCTTTATTTAATTACTCGGTAGCAAAACTGTACTGTAATTATACTATTTAGATTGGGAGTTTTTTGTCATTTTAAAAAATCATGTTTAAGAAATCTGTAGAAGAGGCATTAGAAGGGCTGCAATGTGAATTTTGGCACTAACAATTACATACAATTTTTTGATTCACATGGGAGTTGGTAGGGAAAAGCTTTTCCTAGGAGAAATGGATTTAGTGATTTAAAATGTTTATGCTAAGTGTTTGATGCTGTCATGCTACGTGAGCATCTGTATCTTGTTCATATATTATCTTCTGCTTTTGTAATATATGCTTCATAGTTGGGCCTACATATACCTAGAATGGATCTTGGGATGTTTATGAAATTTCTTCCAGTATTCTTGGGAATTCAAACTGCATTGATTCTGGTGCAGATAAAATGCAAACCCAAATGCAACCTGAAAAACTTCTACCCATGATGAAGTCTAGTGCAATCCTTTGGACTAGGAAGTCTTCTGCTAACCTTTCAAAGCATGTAACGGTAGTTCGGAATAGGACCCTAGTCCGAACTACCTAGTTCGAGCCCCGTGTAGCCGCGCTACACGGGGTTCGAAGCAGCGGGGATTTAAAAATGGCGGCTCCCCGCTTATGCTAATGAAGCCCGGGAAATTCAAATCCCGGGCTTCATTAGCAAGTGCGGTATGCATACATTACCCCGCTAGTTCGAACTAGCGGGGTAGTGTAGACATACCCATAGTTATTAAATCCATGGGTACCAATAACAAATATACCAAATCCTTGAAATACTGAGAACCCTCCTATTTCACTACTTTTAGAGTGTGAAGCTTGATGTCTACAGCAGTGGTTCTCAACCTGTTCACCATTGTGGGCAGCATATGCCATCCACAATTTGTGATCTTGGCTGCATCCAATACAACCTATATGGCCCTGAGAATGTCACATGGCCTGCAGCTATGTGCTGATTGGGCTGCAGGTTGAGAACCACTGGGCTATGGCATAAATGTTTAAGATGTATATAGACACAACCTTACTTTCACAGTCAGGCATCAAATGTAATTACTCTCTTCTTTTTAAACGTTCTATTTTGTTTACTGTTAATTTTCCCACATTGGCACAGGACAAGCCTCTAAAGTGAATAGAAGGAACAGGGCTGAATTCCAGGAAATTAAATGCTTTATTTTTCTCTCTCATTTTTGTTTGTTTTGTTTTTGCCACATAGCATTTTATGTTTGGTTTAGGGAAATATTCTTTAAAGCTATTGAGTTTTCATGGAAAATTTTGAAAGACATTTGATTTAGAAACTATCCTGCCTGGTACATGCAGTATTTTCTGCTCTCATTTCAAAATTATTGGCAGAGTACTATGGATCTAATTCTGTAAATTCTTATTTGTGTTAATCTGACTACTAGTGTGAATTTACTTGATCGTTCCTTGTGGTTTCTGTTTTATATAGATAGGGAGTAGTTTAAAGAAATGGATGAATGCAAACATTCCTAGAAACAGATAAAAGCAGCAAGTATTGCACCTTAATACTGGTATAAACTATTGCAACTAAAGTAATATGATCAGTGGCAATGGTATTGAGTTGAGCACATCTGATTAGTAAATTCAGACAAAAGCAAACAAAAATAGAAACTAAAATTCGCAGATATTTGGTAATTTCTCCCTTTCTTCTGACCACTTTAGAAAGGGATAGAAAAATAATACAAAAGGGAACTAAAAAGAATGGAAACAAGGGCAGAAAACAACAAAATGAGATTAATTCCAAAAACATTAAAACCAGCTGAAAAAAGAGTTAGAGACGTGAATAGAGCTGGATGAATAATGTATTTTTCACTTAATTGGCCATTCTGCAAAAAACAAAAAAAGTTCCATTTGGGGTTAACCAAAAATTAAAAGTTTCAAAAAGATTTGGGAAATTGAAAAGCACTCCCCCGCCCCCCAAAAAAAGCCTTGTGTTGGAGCAAAATAAAAAATATTGATTTTAGTCATTTGGGTAAAAGCCAAGGAGGCTTTAGGTTTGCAATACCCTTGTGCACAAGCTGGGTAAAAGAAATCCCTTACAGCTGTTAGCCAAGTATTGTAGTCCCTCAGCTAGAACATGGGAAAGTTAGGTTCTAGTCTTCTATGTCTCTCTGTTGTAGAAACAAAGATGTCTTTCCCATGGCAGAGGAATGCCCTGGATTGTGAGATGTTCCGATAAGGGGTTCCCTCAATTTTGTCCCCCAAAGACAATTATTTTATGGATAATTAAGTAATCCTTAAGAGTACGACTCTGAACTTCCCATATCTGAGATAAGTGACAGTAAGCCTGCTGGATTTTAAAGTAATTTTCCTAGAGCTATGATTGTTCAATGCCATTGAATTAGTGCTATGAATAACAAACTGTGGAAGTTGTTTTGCCCAGCTCTAGAAGTAAGAGAGCTTTGTTTCAGTTTGGTGTCAGTCTAACTTTTATTTCATTTTCAGTCTGCTTAAATTTATACTCAAAATTTGTAGATGGAAATGTTCACACACTTTACGTTATTTAATAATAAATTTGGCAAGAGTGTGTTAAAACTGAGGAATTTTAATCTCACTGCAAGTCCAATAGCAGTGTTAAAAACCTTCAAGTGCTTCTTTCAAGAGTCATTCTTTAGTAGCTCTTCATTTCATATGTGTCATATGGTTAACAAGTAATATTTTCCCCTGACACTTATCAAGGCTGAGGATGAAAACAGCTGTTTAATTACAAAAAATAGTGCTGTCAAATGCCCTTGTCTTACTCGATCTCTGAGTATGTCTGGTAGCCATCCCAATTCAAATCAATTAGCTATCTCTTGCTTGGACTTGTTGTATCTGAAACATGGTAGCTCAGCCAAATCATAACAATTCATTTGTTTTCTGCAAGCAGCAGCTTGAGCAGGTGAGGTCATAGGAAAGCTCTTGCTGGTTGAGCCAGTAAGGATTGTGTTAACTTTTCCCAGCTGTGGGACACTGCAGTGTTTATCTCCTTTCCCGAAGTCAGTCACTCTAGTGAGTGGAGGGAAGCCACAATGGTCCCCACTTAAAATCTTGCAGAAAACTGTCAGTTTATTTAACAACTAAAATAAAATGACAATACAAGATTGAGAAAAGTGTGGCTGGATCATGTTCACAACCATTAACAAAAACTGAATATCTTGGCTGGCCTTCTTGCTGTTAGGCCTAGTTTTAACACACTGTTATTCCAGTTTAACTAAAGCTGTGCTATTGCACCAATTTACTGTAGTTTAACTGCAGCAACTTTGTGTGTGTATGCTCTTACATAATTTCAAACCTGATTTATGTTGCTTTAGTTTATGTTGGTAAATTTATAGGCACAAGATAAACTGTTATAACCAATTTTAAACCAATAAATACTTATTCAGAAGTAGCACTGGTTAAAGTAAACCAATTAAAGTAAGGGTGGTGCAGCTTCTGTGTGTAGACAAGCCATTAGAAACAAGACCTTGCTAAATATAATAATCTTGGATTTAGAGAGTTGTTGATTCTGTTCTACATCATTACAGTTTCACATTTTTCCTTCTCTTATTTTTCTGTTTTTTGTTTGTTTGTTTTTTTGATACTATGATCTTTCTGGAAAGGAAAGTTCCTGAGAACCTTTACATTGAATTATACTAAGCCTTGAGGCTACAAAAATTCATTTGGTAAACCTATATTTTCCATTGAAAATAAAAACAGTTCTATTAGTTTATGCTAAAGTCCAGACTTCCCCAGTTGGATGTATAGCTGTGTGAATATGTCTACTGTTGTTGTACTCATATGGTGATTATCCTGATACTAGTCTTGGTGCCTTTCTTATTCCTATAGTCAGATCTGCTTGGTTGAACTCCTCCACTCATAAAGAGTCCCACTTAAATGAATGGGACTCTATATTGGCCGTCTTGTGTGTGGATTCAATGGAAAGAGTAGGGCCAAAATATGCACAGTGGAGACATCCAAGAGCAGCATTGCTCACCCAAGGCACTACTGTACTCTACTTCCTATCATTTGGGACTAATTTTGTCCTGTCCAATTCATTTATAAACCCCATTCAAGAAAGGAAAGAAAAAGAAATATTGTGGATATAGGAAACCACTGCTATAAGAATTATAGCTTTTAAAATATGGAACAGATCCTCTTGAAACTTGATTTTTGAGTTTCAATGCATAGGTTTGCATGGCCCAAACAGAAGGTTTTTGAAAAATTAAGTTAGATGAATATGATTGCAAAGCTCCCTTAGGGCCTGTGTTAATGATGGGCAACCTACACTAGTGAGTGGACCACATGATTGGTCCTCCTTCATCCCATTGGGTTGAAAGATTGTCATAATCAAGATGGTCTCTCAGGATAGGGTTGTTTTACTAATGTAAAGTAACTGCGCTCGTGTGACTAGAATTTGTAGGGTGTGCTTACTGAACCATGGCAGTGCTTTGACTGGAGGCAAAGGGAGCCCACAATCACTGTTATGAGCAATCAACATGTAGCTCACTTCATGTGCTCTTGATTTATGTGTGTGTCACTTCATTAATACTAAGTGGGAGTAGGGTGGGGGGGGGGAAGGGGGAGGAGGGAGAGAGAAACTATGCAGCTGGAAACCAGTGGAATCTGGCAAAATGTCTCATGGACCACTCATAGAACCCTGATGGGCCACATGCAAGCCTGAGTCACAGGCTGCCTGTCATTGCAATATGTACTCATCATAAAAGACAGAACTATGTAGTACTTTAAAGACTAACAAGGTGGTTTATTAGGTGATGAGCTTTCGTGGGCCAGACCCACTTCCTCAGATCAATATGTGGAAGAAAATCGGCACAACCAAATACACTATACCAAAGTGATACAATAAAAAAAAATGAATGCATATGAAATTGACAAATCAAATTTTAGAACAGAGTGGGGGTGAGGGCGGAAGGTAAGTTTCTGTGAGATAATGACATTGGGGTGATAATTTGGGAAGCTATCTTTGTAATGGGTGAGATCATTAGAGTCTATTGGACCTAACCATGCCAGTTATAAGATCAAGAACACATATTCCTGTTCATCCAGAAATATAATTTATGCCATCATGTGCCTAAAGTGTCCGTCTGCTATGTACATTGGACAAACGTCTCAGATACTTCGCCAAAGAATCAATGCACACAAAACAGACATAAGACTCTCTCACAGAGAGAAAGCTGTTGCCTGCCATTTCAGCCAGACCGATCATTCCCTTAATGACCTTAAAACATGCATATTGCTTCAAAGAGACTTTAACTCCAGACTTCAACGAGAAGCTTCAGAATTGTCATTCATGCTCAAATTTGACACTTTATATATGGGTTTAAACAAAGACTCTAATAAAATCCTGTAATGCTCTATCAGGTATCGCTAGGGTTAGTTTAAATAAGGTATTTTCCACATAATGCTTATATATCAGAGGTGTCCATCATAAGATCTTTTAATGTTTTGATATGACTAAGAACCTTTTCCAAGGTATTTTACAGACAGTGCCATCTACTGACTGAATAGTTTAGCATTCCATAACACAGCCCTTAATGCAAAGTCCACCAGAGCTTTTCTGGTGCTAGTGAATGATAGTCTATAAGGTATACCTGGTTCCTCAAAGCTCAGCGATATTTTTGTCAAAATGTTTTTCTCCAAGCAATAAGCAAGGCATTGTTTGGTATCAAAAATACAGGTGTAGGCTCTGTCATTCTAATTCATGGTGAATAATACTTTTCTTCATTGTCAGTACCTGGTAGGCAAGGAATCATGGTGGCATAAACTTGACTATAATTTCTGCACAAGTTAAGTTTGAGCAAACAAAAAAATTAAAACTTATATTATTCTAGCATATGTAGGTGTCATTTTTACAATAGTAATGATGTCTTGGGATGGAAAGAGAAAATTCTTTTCTGAATTGAGTACTTCATGGCCTTTTCTAATTTGGATCTAGACAGAATGAAGGATATAAGACTATTTTATTAATAGGCAGATATTTGTGAGAGCAAAGACACTGTTGTTGACTCCCCAGGACATTTATTACTCAAAATCTTGGTCTGACAACCTTCAAAGGAAGCCGTTGTCTGTTGTGATCATCTAATATGTTTTCCACAAGTGCTGAATTAGGCCTGGCCCCTCTGAGAATATCTTTTGATGATTTACCTAGTGTGCACTCTTATGAAATATAATGTCTCTTTCTGCTGCGAGACATTTGAATTGTTTGGAAAAAGTCATGCAGATTTAGATGATTATCAACTAATAATCTTCTTTAAAGCAGTCCTATACTTCGACAAAGTCTGTTCTCCTCTCTTGAAAAATTCTGCTTATTGCCAATTTTGATATGTCTGATGTAAATTTTAAAATACGTTTATTTGGCATCTTCTATGACACATGAGATAACAGGCTCTGACAGCCTCCACATTGTTGCAGTAGAGTTCCAACATTTATCTAAAGGGGCGCCTCCCTCTGTCAGTGTTCATTATATTCCCATACAAACTCTTTTGGGGCTAAAATTACTATTTATTTTCACACAAAGCCAAAACATGCTTGTTTTGTTGAAGACTGTTTTTTTAAGAAATGAGTTACATTTCTTTATATTTCCCTCCAAATTCTTTTTTTCGTATGCACTCACCCAGATAATTCAAATCACCTAAAAGAAAAAGCTTCAGATTTGAAATGAGTGAAAGAGGAAGGCCACCAATAAACTCCTTGTCTTTTCTTGACTATAAAAAAGGTTGATTAAAAAAAATAATAACATTAGTTGAGACATCCATTGTGCCTCACATAGACTCAGGCCAAATGTTCAGTAAAAATGGTTTGTTTTATTGTTGAGATGCCTATTACAACTTAGCTATTTTTATATAATATCATAATGGGGAAAAGGCACTGGAATTTTCATTCTGCCATAACTATCTTACTGTTAAAAAACATCTAATTGCAGTGTAGCTATAGTCGCTGTTTAACTACTCACCAGCTCACCTGAGTGAAAAGTTGTTAAATTGTATCTACATCTGGTGTATAGAAGTAATATCTGTCCAATCCAAATTTACTACAGAAGTATGTGACATCTATTTCCAGTTTTAAATTCAAGAAATGAACTTTCCTCACATTCACTTGTTGTGCATTTTTTTCCGGCAGATGACGGGAGCTATTTCTAACAAGATAAGCTTCTATTTTGTCCCTTCAACTTTCTCTCAGGCCAAAGCAGAATTTTTTTTAAAGACTGAGAAATATCAAAATACTATGGGGATTTGTTCTTTTGGCTCTTTTCTCTTGGCCAGAACTGAAGGTAAAAGACTTATTGTGAAATTACAACATAAATATTTCATGTTTGTTAGTTTTGTAGGGACAATTCTTTACAAATAATAAAAACAGTATGGGATTTAGAAATGAGGAGTTTCCAATGGGAAAAGGTATTGAATGAACAGCAAATTAAACTTTGGGGATCTCTAGAGAAGTGTGAATCAGTTGATCAGTAAGTGGAGTTTGGGTGACACTCTGTGGCAAAAGAGAAGAACTTCAGTTCCTGAATCTCCCTGATTTAAGTAAATCCTATTTTGTACTCCTTATGGTACTGAGAATATTGCAGAAATGTAGAGCCTTTTTCACACATAAGTAAGGTGAGAAGATCACAGCTCTTAATCTTATACGTTAACTTTCTTGTCAGAAGATGTTAAAGTGTGGTGAAGCAATTCCTTTAGCAGAATCCCCAAGAAAATTAAATATTGAGTAAGGGACCCTTTAAAGTAGGACCATCACCTTGCATAATCAAAAATAGCATATTTCACAAAAAAAAGTCTTTAGTAAATTGTGGTGTGATATTTTAATCACTTATCTCCATGTTTCATAGCACTGCATAAATGACCCCCTAACTGACAAAAATATCAGTTGCTGACAAGTATCTCCAAACAGTCCTTAGTATCCACCACTACAGGAAGTTATGTACTGGAACACTTTGCACAGTCAGCAACAGATGTTGACTACTTTACAATGAGACCCTGCCTCCATGTTTATGGCATTTACTGTCTTATCTGGCCAACCACCAAATAGGTACATACGCACTCTGTATGCAAAATAATATTATAAATGAATAATGGGCAACATACAACTATAGTAATTACTAAAAAGGACTAAAGTTTTGAAATCTTGAAAGGCAACAAATTTCCCCATGGTGTGTTAACACTTCTGGGTGTGATTGTTTAGGACCCCCATGAAAACAAGGCTCCAGCACTACTTAACTCACTTGGATGGAATAAAAAACAGTGTATGTTCCCTGTATAGTTTCTTGTAATGTTTTGTTGTACAGTCTATCCTCTTCTGGGAAGGAATTGCCTTCTAATATTATTTTGTAGAATTTCCAGCTTTGACCACAATGGGACTTTTGAGATGCAACTTAAACCATCAATAATTAAATATTCATAGGTAAAAAATGTTGTTATGCAGATATGTTTCTCCTTTAATACTGCCTGTTTTAAAGGCTGCAGTGAGTTACATGTTTGTTGGCAGGTAGATTGTCTGTGGCTTGATGCTCCACTTATGTTTGAGTGGTGGCATTTTTTCTAGTGTTCCAAATGTTCCATGCTCGGCTCTTGCCTTTGATTATTTTGTTTTCCTTTCACTTAGTATGACAGTTGCATAAGAATCTGTATAATGTGATTCATCATATTTATTGTGCCTGTATCCTTTGAAGGATATGACTTGGTATTACATCCACAGAGCCTGTCATAATTCATGAGGTTCATCTCCAAACTATTTATGCATTCTGTCACCTTAATATCATGGTTTATATGTACGTCCAAGACATAATTTTCTTTATCAGAAGACAAAGATGCAAGTTAAACTTAAAAAACAACAAATAGTCTGGTAGCACTTTAAAGACTAACAAAACATGTAGATGGACAGCCCACTTCTTCAAATGACCAGAGTGTTGGATGTGTCCACGAAACCTCATACCACCATCTACATGTTTTGTTAGTCTTTAAAGTGCTACCAGACTATTTTTTTTTAAGCTTATCCTGTACATCAGGGGTTCGCAACCTTTTTTGGTCCCTGTACCCCCTTGGCTTTTAGTAAACCTTCCCGTACCCCTATTCAATATGAAAGGAAATAAATTCTGGACTCTAGAATCCACAACTTTTTTCACTAACACTACTACTTTTGGAATATTTCAATTAGGATAATCTAGTTATTTACCAAATATTCCCCGTACCCCTTTGACAAGCTTCTTGTACCCCCTCAGGGTACGTGTACCCCAGGTTGGGAACCTCTGCTGTACATACTAACTTGGCTACTCCCTGATGTTTTTGAAAGATGCAAGTAATTATCATGATTCGGGCAACCAAATTAATGAAAATCGCTGTTTTCCCTGCTTTATGTTTTGAAAGATCAATGTGTATGTGTGTGTGTTGGAAGGGAAGAAGGGAGAGAGGGAGATATAGATTGAATATAGCACAGCTTTCCTCCCTTTATTCCTGTCAGTCCAGCTATACTTCTGGCATTACCTCTGGATCATCAGTATCTGTGCCCAAAGAAGTGCTGCCTCCATAGCTTCTAACAGAATCAGAACTTGGCACTTCAAAGGCTTGTTTGTTATAATACGAATAATATTGTGGCTGGAGGTGCTGGCTAGAGCTTTTAGCTCTTTTATTGCATCTTGTTTCTGACTCTGCTCTTGGTCTGACATTTTTTGGTATTAGACTAGTGTTTAGGAATCTCTTCTATTCCAAATGCATTCCCAAGGAGTGTGGGTGGTTGGGGGGGGGAGGTGGGGGAGGGAAGGAGTCCGGGTAGTATGTGTGGGGAATTGAATTTAACTTGCTGAAGAAAGGCATTAGATTTGAAAAAATATTGTGGGCAGCAAACTTGGAAGAGGTGATGATTCTCTTGCTGGTTAGTAGACATTCATTATGACTATTGCCACAGCATTCTGTAGATAAATTGTTGTTGGATTATTTAATTCTTTAGAACTTTTACTTATCTGAAATCCAAACAGCTGTAAATGTATATAACTTAATTCTAAAGTCATGGACTATTGGCTTGCTATTTTCCCATCAGATTAGTGGTTCCAAAAACAAAATATGTGGTCATTTCAGCATCACACCAAACAAATACAATAAACCATATTAAAATTATAGCTATGCATTTAATTTGTCTTTATGGATCAAATCCATGGTGCAGAATACATCGCCCAAAGAAATCTCTTCCTTTTATGGGCCACCCTCATTCTCTCCCCTAAACGCAATCCCTCTTCAGAGCCCAAAACCTCCAGAAGGAGATAAAATTCCTTCCTCTCCAGAGATTTTAGTTCAATTTAATATTTTAATTGAATTTATCTTTGTTATAAATTGAAGTATTTTTGCCAGTATGATTGAGAGCTGGCTAGAGAAAGGGGAGAGAAAAATTATTTTTCCTTCTTTTGTGCCCCTTGCTTCCAACTTTTGTCAACACTCACAGCTTACCCTTTAAAGGGAACACTGAGTAAGTCAGAGTGGGTACACAATGTGCAAGCTAAAGCTTATTTAACCCTCAGACTTAACCAATGAGACCCCTGGCTGTGTGACAGACAACCCTGACATGCAACAAAGTGGCTTTTCTGCCACGTATTGATGGAAAGAAGGGTTTTTTTTTCCATTTCCACTTGAGGGACAAAACATTTTTTTTCTTGTGCTACCACGCTAAGAGTAAAAATATACTTTAAGAAATCATCATGCTTTATTTCTTCTTTGTTCAAGTACAGACACACATATGCACCCAGGGAAACATTGCAGCCCTGGACCTGGAAAAGTTAAAATCTGTGCTCTATCATTTTCTTTTGTGCCAAACCTATAAGAGTTTTACAAAAATAAATAAATCCATAAACTGAGGCTGGCTTCAGACTATAAAAACTTGAACTTGGGACAGTGTCTTCAACTGTTCTATTTGTTCTCCATCCTTGTAAAAAAATCTTAAGTGAAATTGAGGAGCGAAATGCCATTTTTCTCTCCTGCCAGTTATTAGGAGGTATTCAGAAGTATTCAGAGGCCAGAATCCTAGGAGATCTAGGAAGATGGTAGAGGCTGAACTTAAGGTGACCTAATAACAAATGTCAAAAATTGAGTCAGGATAGAGAGAGGGAGTAGGGCAGATAATATATACGACCCCCCCTCCTAAATATCGGGACTGTCTCTGTAAATGGAAACATCTAATCACCGTAGCTGAGCAGCAGGTCTAGGAAAGGAAGAGGGAATGTTAACAAGTTCATTGCAAAACAGGAGGTTTGCAGAGTTAGAGAAACATAACATGGTGTAATGGCAGGATTTCTGAATTACTACAGCCTTCAGATCTAAAAGTAAGTGTCCCTTCATTCTTATCTATGCCCCAGATCTAAATCCTAGCTACTGAGAGGTAGGATTTTGTCTACATCATAGACAAAATCCAAAGAAGTCTCACTGAACAGAATGTATCAAATCTTCCATATGTGTCTTCATGGGATTTGGGCATTTTTAGGAAATCCATTACCTCCAGTGAGCATGTGTAAAAGTGAAACCGCACTGCCATTTGCACTCCAGTGTTCCTGGGGAAATAGAGAGAATATAAATAAATGTGGAAGCTGGCATTTCTTTATAATTTTGTACGGTCCTTAAGGACCAAGGTGAACACGCCTTTACAAATGTCTCAGATAGGTTAAGGACACCCAGGAATAGCAGGCTATGATGAGATGAAACACAAAGCAAAATATAAACAAAACACAGTTAACATAGCCTGATGTATGTTCTGGTGATGGAGCATAAGGAGGGGGCAGACTTGAAAAAGACTCATTACTTCTATAGTCTATGTGGATTTGAAATTCTACTTGTCTTTGTGAGTGATCATTTGAGCAACACTGCTGCTTTGATCTTTTTTATAAGAAGAAGCAAATATTTTTTTGAAACACTTTCAGAAGATGTTTATTCGTTTGGAAATATAGGGAGAGATTCTCTTCTCATTTATACCAGTGTAAATCCAAAGTAACTCCCCTTCCTTCATGGGGATGGTATGGTTTCATTGAGGGGAATGGACAATGGAGTAGGGATGGCAGGGGAGTGTGACTTGCTAAAAAATGCCCAAATCCCAGGAAGGCAGATATGGAAGGGAGATCTCAAACCTGCACCAGGAAAATCTCCTTTACTCCATTGTTCAGGTGCAAATAGAGAGAATATAAATAAATATGGACACTGGCATTTCTTTATAATTTTATGCCCTTCACAACCCCATATTCTGTGTATGGGTGAGGATGGCCCTGGCTGTCAGTGATGGCATACGGCGTGTGTTTCTCTTAGAATCATAGACTACTAGGACTGGAAGGGACCTCAAGAGGTTCCCTGCCCTCATGACAGGACACAGAACTGTCAGACCATCCCTGCTAGACATTTATCTAACCTACTCTTAAATATCTCCAGAGATGGAGATTCCAAAACCTTCCTAGGCAATTTATTCTAGGCTACGTCTAGATTGCATCCCTTTTTCGTAAAAGAGATGCAAATTAGACATATTGCAATTGCTAATGAAGCGGTGATTTAAATCCCCCCACTTCATTAGCATAAAAATGGCTGCCACTTTTTTTCAGCACGGAGCTTTGCCGGAAAAAAGCACCAGTCTAGACGCGGATCTTTTGGAAAATAAAGCCTTTTCCGAAAGATCCCTTATTTTAAGAGGGATAAGGGATCTTTCGGAAAAGGCTTTATTTTCTGAAAGATCCGCGTCTAGACTGGCACTTTTTTCCAGCAAAGCTCCGTGCTGAAAAAAACTGGCAGCCATTTCTATGCTAATGAAGCGGGGGGGGGGGGGATTTAAATCCCCGCTTCATTAGCAATTGCGATACGTCTAATTTGCATTCCTTTTACGAAAAAGGGATGCAATCTAGATGTAGCCCTCATGTTTAACCACCCTGACAGTTAGGAACTTTTTCCTACTGTCCAACCTAAATCTCCCTTGCTGTAGTTTAAGCCCATTGCTTCTTGTTCTATCCTCAGAGGCGAGGAAGAACAATTTTTC
Source organism: Pelodiscus sinensis (assembly GCF_052426305.1). Taxonomy (NCBI): domain Eukaryota; kingdom Metazoa; phylum Chordata; order Testudines; family Trionychidae; genus Pelodiscus; species Pelodiscus sinensis. The sequence continues at coordinate 32,207,438 of NC_143053.1, forward strand.
TCCCTCTTCCTTGTGACACCACCCTTTTAGATACTTGAAAATCGCTATCATTTCCCCTCTCCATCTTCTCTTTTCCAAACTAAACAAGCCCAATTCTTTCACTTTTCCTTCATAAGTCATTTTCTCTAGACCTTTAATCATTCTAGTTGCTCTTCTCTGGATCTTCTCCAATTTCTCCACATCTCCCTTGAAATATGGTGCCCAGAACTGGATACAATACTCCAAAGGAGGACTAATCAGCACAGAGTAGAGTGGAAGAATGACTTCTCGGGTCTTGCTCACAACACACCTGTTAATGCATCCTAGAATCATGTTTACTTTTTTTGCAACAGCATCACACTGTTGACTCATGTAGCTTGTGATCCACTATAACCCCTAGATTTCTTTCTGATGTAATCCTTCCTAGACAGTCGCTTCCCATTCTGTATGTGTGAAACTGGTTGTTCCTTCCTAAGTGGAGCACTTTACATTTGTCCTTGTTAAACTTCATCCTGTTTACCTCAGACCATTTCTTCAATTTGTCCAGATCATTTTGACCCTGTCCTCCAAAGCAGTTGCAGCCCCTCCCAGCTTAGTATCATCTGCAGACTTAATAATTGTACTCTCTGTGCTATCTTCTAAATCATTGATGTAGATATTGAACAGAACCAGTCCCAAAACAGACCCCTGCAGAACCCCATTTGTTATGCCCTTCCAGCAGGATTGTGAATCATTTATAACTACTCTCTGAGAATGGTTATCCAACCAATTATGCAGCCACCTTATAGTAACCCCATATAAGTTGTATTTGCCTAGTTTATAGATAAGAATATCATGTGAGACCATATCAAATGCCTTACTAAAGTCTAGGTATACACGTACACCGCTTCTCCCTTATCCGCAAGACTCATTATCCTATCAAAGAAAGCTATGAGATTGGTTTGACATGATATGTTCTTTACAAATCTATGCTGGCTGTTCCCTATCACCTTATTATCTTGCATGATCTAAAAATAAAAAAGGAGTCGTATAAAAATGGAAACTGGGACAAATTACAAAGGTTGAATATAGGCAAATAATACTGGAATGTAGGGGCAAGATTAGAAAGGCAAAGGCACAAAACAAGCTCAAACTAGCTACAGGCATAAAGAAAAACAAAAAGACATTCTCTAAATATATTAGAAGCAAGAGGAAGACCAAGGACAGGGTAGGCCCATAGCTTGGTTTGTTTTAGACTTTTCAACATGGTCCATCAATGAGCTCTGGTGAGTGTGCCTATCCACATCACCACATTTGAGGATTGTGGAGTACCCTCATATTTATCTTTCTATGACCCCCAGTAGAATCCAACCCGATGTTTGTGTTTGCTCCCCCAGGTAACAATTTACATTGGTTTTGATAGAAAATAAAAGTGATTCTATTAAGTACAAGCAGTAGGATTTAAGTGGTAATAAGTGAGAACAGGCAGAGCAAAATAGGTTACAAATCAAAAGAAACAAAAACGCTTGGCTAATTCTACACTGAAACCTCAGTACAAACTTTTCAAACTTACCCTAAAACCTCTTTTCCAGCTGTTCCTCCAAACCAGGGCTGTCTTCCCCACAGGGTCTTCAGCTCCTTCCCTCAGGTGCAGCCCAGCCAAAAGATAAAAGACTCCTCTCGTCCTATTCTTTTTAAAGAATTCCCTTATTGTATAGGGAGTCCCTTAGCCACTCCCTACCAAGCACTGCTAAGCCTTAAGGACAAAATGGGTGTGTCTAGGCTACAGAGTTTTGTCGACAAAACTTCTGTCGACAAAAGCCTGTAGTCTAGACGTACCCAAGGCTATTTGCATATAGTTGCCCAGACACTGAGGCCTTCCTTGATGACTTTCATTCACACATTTAAAAATCATAAAGTATTCCCCACTCCATGGCTGTGTCTACACTGGCACGATTTTCCGGAAATGCTTTTAACGGAAAAGTTTTCCGTTAAAAGCATTTTTGGAAAAGTGCGTCTAGATTGGCAGGACGCTTTTCCGCAAAAGCAGTTTTTGCGGAAAAGCGTCCGTGACCAATCTAGACGCGCTTTTCTGCAAAAAAGCCCCAATCGCCATTTTCGCGATTGAGACTTTTTTGCGCAAAACAAATCTCTGCTATCTACACTGGCCCTTTTGTGCAAAAGTTTTTCGGAAAAAGAATGGGAGCAGCATAGTATTTCCACAAAAGCACTGACAATCTTACATGAGATTGTCAGTGCTTTTGCGGAAAATCAAGCGGCCAGTGTAGACAGATGGCAAGTTTTTCCGGAAAAGAGGCTGATTTTCTGGAAAAAGTGGCCAGTCTAGACACAGCCCATATGTCTAATTTTACACACAAGAATGATACGCACCTCAAAATAAGTTAAACAGAACAAGTGGATCATGACACAAAGATTGATAGTCTACATGAAATAATTTGCTCCAAGCACCTTCGAGGTATGTATATTCATGTCCGTGTGTGTGTGGGGGGAGGGGGAGGGGGGGTTCCTTCACAATTTGATTGAAGCCTATCTTTATTATAGGGCATTTCTTTTTTTATTCTGGATGACCAATGTGTTTACATGGAAAGAAACTCAAGCTTTGTCTAAAGCTCACTGATGTAAAAATGTTTTGTTTTTTTTTACATTGATTGCAATGAGTTCTGGATCCTCTCCTCCCTACAGTGTGCTAACTGGTGATCAAGTTGGGAAAATAGTTTCTCATTTTAAAATAAAAGTGCATCACTCTTGTAGTGGAAAGGTTAATCACTAAACTAGGCTCTTTCTTTAAGAGAACACCAAGGAAAACAGACAAGAAAGGCATTACAATAATCAGTAGAAGATTTGAGATTTAATTTTTAATATATCATGAAGAATTTATAGCCCTCAATGTAACTGAACAGAAATGTATTGAAATTGTAGTAGAATTTGCTATATTTCTGGAATTTATATTGTATTATATTTTGAGAAAATGAGATAATTAAATACATGTGGTTCTTTTGTAGTGGGATGATTAGTATCTGCCAAAATTAGCTGTATGAAAAATAAACAATACCTAAGGCATTTTATCTGCAGTTAATTTAAATGGTTTTTGGTTTGTGCATTTCTGTAAATCTTCTACAGACTCAAAGCATATCTTTTAAAAATGACATGGTTTTAATTGTGACTTTAAAGTGACATTCAACTCTTTAATTTGGATAAAACTGACACTGACTCAATTTTTTGCCCCGTGTATTAGGAGTAAATTAAAAGAATATACTGTGCCTGAATGGCTATTCATGGTACAAAGTGCTATGAATGCTAATCAGTAGTAAAATTGATACAGTTTTCAACAGATTTAATTCCTATACACAAAGTTGCATGCATACTATAATTCAGAGAAGATCTGCAGGAACTGTGCCATTTTTTTCAAATAAGTTAAAGTCAGTAGTCTAACTGTAGGAGGCTGGGGATGCTGGGTACTTTTCCAAGTTCTGCCCAAAGGCCCAGCTCTGCTACCTATGCTGGTGCACCTATGTCAATTTGCAGGTGCTGAAATTCTGACCATGCACATTCTGCTCAGCTTTTCAGGACTGGCTTTCAATAGGTTGCACTGGGATGGCTTTGCTGGGCTGCTTCTGTTTGGTTCTGCCTTACTGGGAATAAATGCTCAGCTGAGCTTTGGTAGGCTCTCGGAGCTTGGCTCCTTTTTGGTTATATTTTTAAAAAAAGAGTTGGTTCTTCCAAGCACCGCCTCACTTTAGTGAGGTGTTTCTCACAGTAGAATGTACTTATCTTCATAATAAAATCTTCCCTTCTTTCAATAGTGAAACAGTCAGCAACATCAATGATTATTAATTGGTGGATATGGTTTGAAATTTTTGCAAATATTTTCAAAAATTTTCATGACAATTATTTTTTGTTTTTGTGATTGGTCAAAAAATTTCAAAAATTCTATGAAAGAACGTAGAAAAAATATTTGTAATTTTTTCAATTCTGTCAGCAGATATCTGAGTTCATAAGGAAGTGAATGGGAGAAGTCAGTCTCTTTCCTGAGGTGTCATTTCAGACTCTGCAAACTCAGGCAGATATCACTGCATTGGTGACACTTGCTTCACATTTTGAATGTCACCTTTGCAATCATAAGAACTAGACACTTATTTTTGAAGTAAATAACGAGAAGTCCTGTGGCACCTTAAGCTTTCGTGGGCAAAGACCCACTGCATCTGATGAAGTCGGTCTTTGCCCACGGAAGCTTGTGCTCCAATAAATCTGTTAGTCTACAAGATGCTGCAGGAGTTCTCGTTGTGTATGCAGATTCAGATTAACACGGCGACCCCTCTGATACTTATTTTTTAAGTGTTTCTGGAAAATAAGATGGAAGACTGGAGGACAGGAGGTTATGCTGAATACTCATGTTATCCCATATACATGGCAGGACTTAGCACCATCAACTCATTTGGCATTTAGTATCTCATCTTGGCTAGCTTAGATGAAGAACCACTTAGTATTCTGGCTAGTTTAAATATCAAGGATCCAAAGATCTTGAATTCACTATACTTCTGCAAAACAAAGATGTGAAAAGTCAGAATTATTGGTTTAAATTCTGACAAGGTCAGCAATAGATGTAAATTAAATCAGCATGGCTCAGTTGGCAGATAGGCCTTGTCTGTGTTTCTAATGATGAGCATCCGACATCCAACAAAATATGTCATTCAGAGTATCCAAAAAGGGTGCCCCAAAGAGTCCAGGCCACACAATGAAAGACTAGCCACTGTTCCACTCGATTCTTAATGATGAAAGCAAACACTTTTTTTAGATTAAAGAATTTAGCCACTTGAAGAAGAATATGAAGAATTAACTGAATGAAAATACTAGCACATTTGAAACTAATTTAATTCTATGTTTTGATTACAGGCTCTGATTCTATTCTATATTCAGTGAGCAACATTAGCTGCTACAAGAATAATAAAGTGGACAAGATCAGCAAGGACTATAACTCTTAAGGCCACATACACTCTGCTTTAATAGTAAGACTCTTCACCCTCTTCATACTGTATAATTCTTTACTAACCAGTATGCACAGAGTCTCTCCACTAGAATCACAAAATCTGGAAATATCTAACTAAAACATTAATTGGAGACAGGGGCTGGACCCTGGTTCTCCCACTTCAGTGTGTTATCTCATTCACAAATCACATAGAGAAAAAGCACTAAAACCAGATCCCCCAGCACCTAGCATTGTACCTCAGAAATATGCTTTCTAATTTATTAACTGGTTCACCACTTCATCAATGGGAAGTGGATACACACAGACCTCTCAAAATCTGAGCAGATCTACCACACACTTCACACAAAGTCACTGGAAAAGATGGACAGAGAAACAAATATATTGACTATAGAAGATGGATTTTAAGTGATTTTAAGTGATAGGCAGGATGTCAGAGTAGTTACATAAAATAAAATAAAAAATATGCAGGCTAAACTCTCAACCCTATTAGATGAGCAACAACTAAATCAAACAGTTTTTCCCCACCTCATAGGATACTGAAATCCTTAATGCACAGTTTTCATCCTTGAAATCTGGACCAGTCCCCTCAGTTTGAATCTTGGCTTCTCAGTGTCTTGGTTGCTTGCAGCAGATCTGGGGGCAGGAGAAAGGCCAGGGCTGGATTAAGACCTTTAGAGGCCCTAAGCACTGAAAAGATTATGGTGCCGCCCATATGTAATTCAAAATAAAAACAATACTATACCGTAAAATCTCTTTTTTTTTGGTGCCCCTGCTTTGCTGGTGCCCTAAGCATGTGCTTAGTCTGCCTATCGGGTAATCCAGCCCTGAGAAAGGCAAAGCATGGACCCCTGGTTTTTTTTTTTTTTAGACACTTAGTCCATGTGTTTGGAGAATACAAGTCCAGGCATGTCTGGTGGGCATTGCTGAGTCCTCAGGCAAGGTTGAGCAATCCCCTTAATGTGGCCTCCTGGAGTTGAGTCGTATTATAGTTCCATTGCTGAACAATGACTAGTGATGTCTTTTTAATGGCATCTTCCTGGGTTACTTCCCTTGTCATTGCTTCTGTAGAACTAGTATCTGGGTTCCTCCCAAACCCACTGCATGCTTTAGTGATAACCATACAACTCATTAATATAACTTCATACGTAGTAATGATGTATAAATATGGATAGAGAAAAGATTTTCAGCAAATCATATCCTTTCCCCTGAAACCTCACATGGTGTGTTTTATATACAAGATTACAATTTTGTATGGATGAGGAATATGGGGGCTATAAGGTGCTACCCCAGAGTTTAGAATGTTACACACACAAACCCTGAGATCAAGCCGATACTCTGAGATATCTGAGCATAATACCTGCTATTGAATAAAGTCATGATGTTACATTTTTACAGGAAAAGTAATGAGGAATCCTGTGGTGCCTTAAAGACTAACAAATTTATTTGGGCTTAAGATTTTATGAGCTGGAGTCCACTTCAGCAGAGGCGTGAAGTGGAAACATCACTTTGGCAGGGATATACACACATGCAAAGATGGCAGTGTTACATTACTATGCAGAGGACCAGCGCTAACAGGCCAATTCAATCATAGATTTGGGATCTCTGTCTTCTTGTGTTTTGCTCTTATTCCTTTTATTAAGCCAAAAGGATGCGGAGATGGGAGGGGGAGGAAAGAATGAGGTAAATTAGAGATTTGCCTTAGAGTTTGCTCTTCACAAGGAAAAAACATACTCAATTTAATAAATCCTAGTGGTATGTATTGTGCTCAGCTGGTTAGAATTAGATCAGTTCATCGGTAAGTCATGCTAACTACTAACACCTACTGGGGATTCTATAGTAGCTCATATACTTGGGGCCTGTTGTTCTGAAATTAGAGGTTAAGTGCTCTCTCGGCTACTGCTGCAATGTTCCAAATGATGATGCTTTGTGTTATAGAGATGAGTGTGATGTGCTAAGTGGCCATGAAATTGTTACAATGGTGTCATGTATTCAGATCATTCTACGAATTATACATTACATTGCAACTACGTGAGCCCCGAAAGAGTTCTCTTTGTTTATAAATATTTCAGTTTGTTCTGACATTAGGCTGGGGTGAACATATCTCATTCATAGAGTGAAGAGAGGGAGCATGATCTATGAAACAATCCAAATAAAACAGTCTGCCTATAAATCACAACTTTTACAAAATCTTATTCTGTGCCTCAAAGACTTTTGTGAGCACCTAGGTAACTTTTTTTTTTGTTTTTTGTTTTTTGTTTTTTGTTTGTTAAGAATGGTGAGGGTATGTCTGATATAACATTTTCTAATACTTACATGTTGCCTTTCTAGTGTTTCAGGCAAAGATCTTCAAAAGCTTTACAAATATCAGTGAAGTAAGATTTGGATATAGTCAAAAAAGTGAGATATATTTTAGAAAAACATGGAGATATATTTTAGAAAAAAATCTGCTCTCACTATCACATTGGCTTTATTTCCTGACTAAAATAATCTTAAAATTCCTCTTATAATAAATTCCATAGGGCTCATCTAGACTATAGGGAGGAAAAGTGGCTTTTCAATGAAGGGGATGGTTCTCTGAAAAAGCTGCGTCTTCATTACTTTCACTTTTGAAAGCGCAATAGGAAGAAGATATGCAAATTCTTTTGACCATTCCATGTAGTCTAGATATGCCCATAGTCTTGGATTGGCTCCTCAGATATTTGCTTCCCTATTGTCAGTAGTTCCATTGCTTCAGAGGCATGTAACATAGAGGAGGATGTGGAGAGAAGTAATCCCTCTAATATCTAGGATCTGGGACCATGACAAGCTTGTACCAGGGCAGAGAGCACAAGTATTCAGTTCTACAAGGCTTGCAGAGAGAGGATGGATACTTGTGTCCTTTGTCTTCCATTTGCCCTGGCCACAGCTACGAACAATCCAGCCTTAAACTTTACATCACTAGTTGTTTTTGTCTTAAACCTGACTCAAAAACCGGAAAAGATTGTTTCTGCTTTTAAATAAAGAAAGCTGGGAAGCATTTTTAATGCTTTCATAATCTGCAGCTGTGATTTTTTCCTCTTTAAACACATTTTTTCAATTGCAAATATGAGTAAAGCTGTCATAAGTTCAGTGTTGACAATGAAGATTGAGTTGTCTATGAATACATGAATATCTGAAGTTTCTTTGAGGTTTTTGTATTAAGTTTATTTCAGTTGTGGCATTTCCTTCTTTTATTGTTTCATAGGAGGAAAAATATCTGGAAATGACCACAAAAACATCCAATTGCAAAGAATATTAATTCTATTTCACACTGTCTTACTCCATCTAGTGATCAACAATGCAAATAAAATGCATATTTAGGCAATAGTTTAGTGGATTTTTGCTGTCTGGAAAATTCAGAAATCAATGCCTATAAATTCTATAATTTCATTACTTGATTGAGGTTTTTTTTTCCTGGGTTCCTTCTCTTTTCTTGTCTGCAACTTTTCATAAAGCCAATGTTGCAAACTCTCACGATATTTTTGTTAGAAATTCAGCTTTCATTTAAAAAGTCAGTTTCTTACCCTCGTAGTTGTTAACAGAAGCAAACAAACAAAAACCCCCACAACCGTTGGACACAAATAAACTGAAAGGCTCAAATTCAAAGGCCAAATAAAATAAGACCCTAGAGTAGTATTTTTACCATTATCATGGGGGAGGGAAAAAGGGAAAATTTTTTGATTGTTTGGACTGGCAATTTCCTCTTTCTCATCATCAGTGCCTCCACTGCCTTCTCATAGACTTCAACTCCATTCTCATAGTAGCTCCTTTCTATATGGTCTGGAACCTACCAAGCAATTGAATCCCACGCTGTTATGGTAGATGACTCAGTTCCTTCAGTTACATTTTCCCAGCAAAATGCCTTCATTGTTCAAGAGAAATATCTTCAGTCGCATCTCTAATTCCTCTTTTTTCCACATAGTTTCAGGCAACCTTTATGTCTCTCCAGTGGGCCTGGACCCATCTCTGGTGGTTTCATGTCTTCAGTAAAATTGCTCTTCTGTGCCTCAACATTGAGTACAACTCTGCTGAAATACTCATCCAGGCCAGGTCTTGAAAGCTGTTCAAAAGTCTCCATATATTGTAGATGAGTTATAGCTATAATTTACAAAACAGCTATTGTATGATTTTGATCTGAGGAAGTGGGTCTGGCCCACGAAAGCTCATCATCTAATAAACCATATTGTTAGTCTTTAAAGTGCTACATAGTCCTGTATTTTGTATGATTTCATATTTCATACTCTTGTATAGCAAGAAATTAGAAGTTTGTTATTTTTTTGAATTCCAATCCATCTCCCATCTATTTTGTAAAAGGCTAGAAAGAAAACCATACATTGCATGACACCAAGGTATATCTCCAGTAAACTTACAAAATTAATGAATAGGTCCATCCATGGCTATCTTTCATGACATTATTATTATTTTTTAACCCAGTTACACTTCTGGCCTTCACAAACGAGTTCCATGGGTTGACTCTGGGTGAAGAAGTAGTTTCTTATGTTTGTTTTGAACTTATTGCCTATCAATTTTTCCCATGGATCCCTCATTTCTGCGTTATGTGAGGGGGAAATAACACATCCTTTTCATTTCTCCAAACCATTCATATCTTTATAGAATTCTATCATATCCCTCCTTCGACATTCCTATTCTACGATGAATGGTCCCAATCTTTTTACACTCTCCTCATATGGAAGTTGTTCTGTACCCTCTAATAGTTTTTGTTGCCCTTCTCTGTACCTTTTCAAGTTCTAATATTGTTTTTTAAAGACTGGGCAACTAGAACTGCATGGATTTATATAAGTGCCATTATTATATTTTCTGTCATCTTCTGTTCCCTTCCTAATGGTGTCTTCCATTGAAAGCTTTTTTTTTTTACTTCCTGCTGCACATTGAGTGGATGTTTTCAGAAAACTCTCCATGATGACTCCAACATCCCTTTCTTGAGTGATAACAGCTAATTTAGATGACTTCATTTTTTATGTATAGTTGGGATTATGTTTTCCAATATGCATTACTTTACAGTTATCAACATTGACTTTCATCTATCTTTTTGTTGTCCAGTCTGTTTTGTGAGACCCCTATGTGACTCTTCACAATCAGTTTTAGCCAACTTTGAATTTTAAAAATATTTCCAGTCATAATTACAACTTCATTGGGAAGCAGGAGGCAGGGGAGGGTATTCTATATGTTTTATAGCAGTGGGACCCACCACTCTCCTCTCAACATTTATTTTTCTTGTTGCAATGTCCCACTCTCTTGAAGGTCCTTTGTTCAATGAACTGGAAACCATTAGGAACAGTGCAAGCATTGCAATGCTGTGGGCAGTAGTATAAAAGGCTGTTTACTGTGTAACAGAGCATACAAGAATACTACAATTTTCTGGTAAATTTAACCAGTGCAGCATGTAGATTTTGAATGATTCCCATATCTTTAATTAGCCGGAGGAGCTATTGTAAAATGTCAGCACACTTTCAAAATAGACGTATCCAGTCATGTATTAGTCTGTCTATAATACTCCCTCTTGTACTTGTGAAACTGCAGAAATTTATAGCAACCTTTTATGCTTTGGTATGTCACAGATGTTTCATGGTATGGGCAATTTTACGATCGCTTTAAAAAAAATCTGTGCAGTATCCTCCCCAAAGAAGCAGATTTCCTCTGCCTCTGACCTACTGGATGTCATTTCATTTCAGCTGTGTTCACTCTGTCTATAATAACATTGAGTTCTGAATGACTCTGTCCTCCCATAAGTACTATGTGTATACTCCTCAGATGGAGTGCATACCCTGTGTCAGATCGAATTTCACCACTCATCTGATTTCCATATAGATGCCTTGAACCTGTCATCATTAGTGAAATAAATTCACATTCTTTGGCTCACGACTAAAGTTTAGTCAAGGAATTTCTACTCCTGTGCCTTTGATGTTCTTCCTATCCAGCTGCATGTTTCCAACTTTAAAACCATTGTCTTTATTCTTGACATCTATTTCTTTTTTCTGTCCTTTGACTTTTTTTTCCCAACAAGAACATTCTCTGTTTTCCCATCCTGACTATCTTTGGGAATCCAGGGCCTCCTGAAATCAATGGCAGTCTTCCCTTAGGATTCAAAATGCACCTCATCAGGGAATTTATGTGCAGTTGAAATGTTGGGTGGTTTAGGTGGCTCTACAATGGATTGTGCTTAGCTATTGCATTGACTTGGTGCTTTATCCTGATCCATCTGGCTACAAAAGAAGGATGCTCCACTGGTTCAGGTACTAGCATAGAACTGGGTTCAGTTTGCTGCTCTGCCACAGACTTCTTATGTGACCTCGAGCAAGACTCTGCAACCCAGATATTCAAAGCATTGTTCTGCTCACTGTTGCAAAGCCTAATTGACATAGATGGGTAAATGTCATTTTCAGAATTGATGTAGGCACTTGAGAGGCTTGATTTTCCATTAAATTTAGAAGCCTAAGTGTCCAAGTCACTTTTGAACATGGGACTTAGCCATGCTAGGTCACTTAGGTTACGTCTACACAGCAGTGTTATTTCAGAATAACTGACCTTATTTCAAAATAAAAAAATGCATGTCTACACAGCAAGTTGTTGTTTCGAAGTAATGTCGGGATGGAGGACTGACTTACTCTGACTTCTGCAACCCTCATTTTATGAGGAGTAAGGGAAGTCAGAGGAAGAGTGTTTTTCCTCGTATATCCTGCTGTGTAGACAGAGCCAAAAAGCTGAAATAAGCTATTTTGACTTAAGCTATGCAATTGATGTAGCTGAAGTTGCATAGCTTATTTTGGTTTTAGCCCTGCTGTGTAGATGTGTCCTTAGGTCTTCTTGTGTGGAGCTGAGAAAGAACAACACCTTTAAAAATCTCGGTCTTAGTCTCTGCACTCCAATTCACCAGTAGCAAAATGAATAATAATAGTCTCCTAATTTCACATGGGTGCTGTGAGGACAAAAGAATTAAAAACTGCGAGGAGCTCAGACATTACACTAATAGCAATATACTCCATTCATTGTTTTACACTCTTTGTAGATATTTACTCCCACATTGCATTGGTATAAAGAGCAACCCAAGATGCTAGTCACTGGAAAATCAGACTTTTGAATTCTATTGCAGATTTGCCACTGATCAACTTAATTAATACTTGCAAGATGTTTTGAGAGCCTTGATGAGGAGCCAATCTATAACCGGAAAGTATCATTTATTCATGCCTTCTCTTTGTCATGTAAAAATCTGGAATGCTGTCACTTCAAGCAAACAAAAACTATCTACACTTCGAGATCTGTCTGGATTTCCTCTCCCAGTAATAGCAGACAGTGACGTTGAAAGAGAGGAGTTGATTGTTTCAGAAATGTTTATTACTTGTTACATTGAACCATGTGTCCTGTAATCATTACGCTCCTCAGACACATTTGTACACAGTGGCTCTTTAAAAACAGATGTGCAAAGCTGCAGTACAGAGCTATTTAATTTTTCATCACTGAGCCATGCAGAATTCAGCTGCACAAGAAAATATGGATCCCAGTGTTACTTTTGTCAGACCTTTCACATGTGTCTTTTACATATGTCAAACATTTAAATAAATAGCACTTCTACATGTCTTTCCCTTTCAGTCTGACAGATAGTTGTGATGGTGAATTAGCTCTTCCATAAAAGCTACCTGCTTTGTAGATGTTTTGAGCGAGGCAAAGACATAAGGAATTCAGAACCTGCTGTGTGTAGCCATTGAGTGTTGCTCTTGTACATCTGGGATATTTCAGAAATCTTTTGTAGCAACAAGAAATCTGGTCCCTAGACCAGTCATTGAAAGCCCCTTTAATATATATTTATATTAATTTATTAGACAGAACTCAATGTTACATTCAAGCTGATGAATCGATAAAGGTCCTTCCCCCATCTTTAGGTCAGAAACTACATTAAGATAGAGTGAATGCTGAGAGTAGATATGAGTAAGTTAGAGTAAGAAGGCATGAAAGAGATATTGTTTGCAGTGTTGCTGTAGCCATGTTTATCCTGGGATTTTGAGAGACAAAGTAGGTGAGGCAATATGTGAGCAACTTCTGTTTATAGAAAATAGAAACTGTCAAGCTTCACAGAAATCCTCTTCAGGTCCTGGAAAAGTAATGAGAATTTCACAACTAAATACTGGGTTACACAGATTGTTGAGCATAAGGGGTTAATACGTGTTGCAGAAGGCCATTGAAAAGTGGGCAGATAATATATCTGCAGTCAGAGGACAAAGGAGGCTTAGTAGGTTATGCTGGTTTTATGGCTCATTGCAACAACTTGTCTCTGTTGCAGCCATTATTTTTAGTGTCTAACATAGTTATGTATCTAAGTTTCCAGTCTCATTATCTGAAGGTGTTGTGAAAATTTCCTTTGAAGATGAGGACTGAGATCAGATGTGACCTTTTTGTGAAAAGTGTTTGCCCATGGCTGATAGAGCGTTGTCATCTTATTATTCTGTATGAGTTAATTCTAGAGCATGGTGATTGATTTCATTCACATGGTTGTTTTGGGGACATTTGATGCACTAGATGAAGTTCACCGCATGTTGTGACAGAAATGTGTAGGACTCATGGATTTAGAAAGATATGTTGTGGATGGTATTGATCATCATAACTATAGAGCTGTAGGATTGATCATCATAACTATAGAGCTGTAGGATTTATATCCGTTGTTCTGGTTTTGTCTGTTGCCACTTTGAGTTGGTGTGTCCTAGTTTGTGGAAAGCTCGATTCTGACGATGAGCTTGGTGAAGTTAGAGGTTTGAAGTATTTTTTTCAGACTGTGGTCCCCATCAAGTTATAACTGTACAAGTTATAACTGATGATACCTAATATGGATTCGAGTATGTAGTGGTCACTACGAGCTTTCATGGGATGTTTGTTCCATCTAGGTTCATTGGGAGGGAGAGTTGAGGTTGGCCGGCTGGAGGTGGTCTTTTCCACAATCTGGAAGAAAACGTATGGAAGGGACTCTAAACTGCTTTATTCCTAGGTATATGTGTGAGTAATAAAGTAAGAGTTTGTTAACAAATCTGTGATGGATTGGTATTCAAATTCATTTTAAATATGTTATTGAGTTGGATCACTTAGTTCTGAACTTCCCGCAGTGCCACCTGTCTACTCTTGGCATCAGGTCCACAAGATGTTTTGGCCCTGGCTTTTGGGCTCTGAATAATAGAACTAGCTATAGAAAAATAGAAATGAACGCATCTAACATGAACAGAACCCCTTATAAGGTTTGAAAATGTTTTGATGTTTTTTCCCCCATTCTCTTGTAAGAGTGAATATGTCTGAATTCCCCATATCTGCCCACTTTCAAGTCATGGAACTCTCCCAAGAGGCCCTGTACATTGTGAATTTCTCATCCAGTTTTGCCAACCCAAGAATTTCCCATGAACATTCCAACTTCTGGGAATCAGATTTTCAACCCTTTATTTTCCATTGGTGTGAACATTTACTTGCATGAACAGTCTCACTGAAATTTTATTTTCTATACGAATTGCATAGAAAGCATATTTTCTCTATAGAATTTTTAAACCAAATGTATTGAATAGAATAGTTATATAAGCTTCTGTATAAAATGATATCTAAAAGTTTTCAGACTATATTAAATTCTAGTGGCCTTTTCTACAAGGGAGGTCAAAGAACTTGCTCTCAACAATCTCCTTAGGCCCTCTCCCCTGTGGATTTCTGTGTAGTGGGTTGCTCCAGGTTATCCCTTTATAAGATATGAACATTTTTATAAAGGAATGAAATGCCTTCTGCAAAATCCTGTTTCCATTTTCTACTTATTCCTAGATGTGGCTCTTAAATTATAAAAGTAAGTGGTATATCCTAGCACTGCAAAAAATGCCATGTTTTCTTAAAATCAGGCATTAGAGGGCAGTGTGAGAATGACTAAAGTAGTTGCAGAAAGTATAAACTGTCCATAGTTTTAACATTGTGACTAGATCAAATGAATGGTATGAAGTTTGCTCTAATCAGCTCTTATACAATTCCATCACATTGGATTTTCTATTCAGTGCATGTTAAAATGTTAGGAGTTCTAATGTGTTATATTTTTACTATTTTCAGTGCGAGTCAAATTCTTGTTACTGTGTTGGTTGAGGGATTGCTAGTGTGATTGAGATCATTTTCTGTCATTGTTATGATACTCTGTGCATACTGATTGGAAGCAGATATATTTGAATATTGGGATGGGAGGCAAACAATGGGGAAATATAATATGTTTTTATAGAAATTATGTTAAAATAGAAAAGGATCTAAATCTCTCTTTAGTTCTGCAGGCTGGGGTAAAAAAACGTATAGAAAGCATATTTTTCTATAGACTTTTAAGACCAAAGTATGGAATTTAACAGATAAGAAATCTGTATAAAATTATGTATAAATGTTATCAAGCTATATTAAATTCTCTGGGACTTCTCTACAAGGGAGGTAAAAGAACCTGCTCACAAGAGTGGGATTCCAACAAGTATTAAAATGGAATTCTCAGATGTGGGGAAACTGTTCACATTAATTATCATTAATGCTCGACAGTCTTAGCCTATAATTACCATAGGTCCCACTGAAGGACCACAGAATTTCACCCATTTTCTGTGTCATGAGTATTGATGATTTAGAAAAATCATCATCTGGATCCTAGAAATCCCCTTATTAATCAAAAAGGAAAATAGAACCTATTTAAATTAATTTAGATTTCATTCATTTCTTATTTGAAAACAGAATTTTGAATTTTCAAACACAAGATTCAATAAGAACCTTTTATTTCATAGCTTCCTTTGGAAGTTTTCATCTGTCTCTCTTCCTCCTCTGCCCCCCAGTCCTTACTACCCTTCCCCCATCACCCTCCCACTTTGTGTTTCTGGTCAGTTTCACTCACAAACATGACTTTAACTATCATCTTTATGCTGATGACTCACAGATGTACCCTCCAGTCCAAATCCCTTTTCTTGTCCGAACTAAAATGTTGGTCTGTTTGTCTGAAATCTCCCTGTGGACATCCAGACAAGCGCTTAAGCTCAAGATGGCCAAAATAGAATTCTAATCTTTCCATCCATCCTTTCTGTTACAATAGAACAACACCACTCTGTCACTCAGACATGTAACCTGGGCAGTGTCTTAAATTTACTTACCTCTCAAGATCCTCATATGCAGCTGGCTTCTAAATCCTTCAGAAATGTCTTGCTTGGTCACACAGCTAAAACTCTATCTAGGCTTTCGCCATTTCATATCTTGACTACTGTATCCTTGACAAATCCCATCTCACCTTTCTTACATCCTTTTAAAAGGCTGCTGAAAAAATAATTTTCCTAGTGTAGCACTTTGACATTGTTATTCCACTTTGTGTTCTTCCTTTGGCTCCCATTTTTCTACTGCATTTTATGAACTACAAACTATTTGTTTTCATTAAAACCCTTCATGGACCATCCTTGACCTCTCTCTCTTTTACATGTTCTTGGAGTGTCAATCCTCACCTTGGCTCTGCCAGTGATACCAGCTTTTACCCCCACTTTTTCAATCATGCACCTTTGTGGTTTCTCTCATGCTATATCCTTCATATGGAAGATCTCCCTGTAAACACCTTCAAGACCACCTCATTCAAATCACTACTTGAAACTGCCCTCTGCCTAGCACAACAGAGCATGTATCCAGGATTGGGACTGCTACCTACTATCCGAACACAAACAATACAGAATAATAAGTAGCATAGAATAAAGCTACACTTTTTGGAGTTCTAAAGCTTGGGACAAACCAAAAAACAAAACTTTATTGTCGTTCTATTTATTTTGTTAACAAACAGGCATGGAGTATTCTAGGACATAGATTTATTAAGACATAGAACAGTGTTTCTTAAACTTTTTAAGACTAAGGAACACCAAACAATAATTTTTTTTATGGGGAACACCAAGGATTTTTTGTTGAGAAGAGAAAAAAAAGGTGTGTGTTTGGGGGGCGGGGGCGGAGGTGGGGGCGGGGGTGGGGGAAGAGTCGGGGGAAAGTTATTGAGTGGAAAAAATAGGTTGGGGGAAGTTATTGAGCAAAAATAAACAATAAAAAGGTCGCCTGCCCCTTTAAGGGTGGCCATTTTGAATTCTATTGTTCTCGGCACACTGCTGTGCCACGGAACACAGTTTAAGAAACACTGACATAGAGTGTTTTTTCAGAGCTTTTTTGGATTAGTGTAACAATTATTGCACTACTCTACCATTACGTTACACAACACTATTATATAGTACTAGAGCTGGACAGGAAATAGTGTTCCTATTCTGGCAATATCTTTCACATTGATCATTTTTGCTAATCTGAGCTGAGATGAAAATGGAAATCTTAAAATGTTCTCAAATTGAAATAATGGGTTGAGTCAACTGAAAAGCTTTTAGATTTTTACTTTTTTTCTTTTTTAACCTATTATTCAGTGTAATTAGATTAAATTTCTAAATGAAAAATGTTAAAATTTTGCCTCCAATTTTTATGATTTGATGAAGTGACATTTTTTGATGAAAAAATGATTTGGTAAAAATTTCCTGAACAGCTCTACTAGTGCTCAGCTCTTTGGAGAAAAGTGGGAGGTAATTTACAGTTGCTAGTAATGGAATAATCTGTTAATACAGAAAGTTTTCAGTGCCACATAGAACATTGCAGAATTGGAGGCAGGTGACAAGAATGAAGAAGGGGGTTGGGAAAAATTCTTAGGAAGAGAGGCTGAAAGGATTGGGGTTGCCTTTAAATAGAATGGGGATGGGATGGTATATAGGCATATGGGTCTAGAGAAGATAGGTTGGGATCTCTTGTTCTCCCTGTTTATTAGCACAAGTACAATGAAATCATCATGTGGCAGATTCAGAACAGATAGAGGGAATTTTTAAACGTGTGAAATTACTCTCCAAAACTCATTGCCAAGGCCAATAAATTAAAGAGATTAGAAAAGGGATATACATTTATTTGGATAACAAAGATAGACAGACCTACAACAGTTAATGCTACTGCTAATAGGAATTTTGGAAGAGATATTAAACCTTATATTTCAGGGTATAAACCAATCTCTAAGTACTAGGAATTCAGAAGTTTCTTAGTCCTTTGCACCATCTTCTGATGCATCTGCGATTCGTTGTCAGATTAGATAGACCACATATCTATTCTAGTATGGCAATTCCTATGTTTCACATTTTGTATCCATGCCAAAAGTCTTTGTGGTTGTTGTTGTTGTGTTTCCTTAACACATGCATCTGATGAAGTGGGTCTTTGCCCACAAAAGCTTATGCTTCAACACTTCGGTTAGTCTATAAGGTGCCACAGGACTCCTCGCCGCTTTTGCAGATTCAACTACCATGGCTACCCCTCTGATTCTTAACAATGTAACTTTATTCATAACCAATCCTTTAAAAATTCAGTATTTTAGTCTCATTGGCAAGTTATGTCAATAAAAAATTAATGGTTCACAGCATTAAGCAAAATATAACCGAAGTATTTTCCATTATCAGTTTTAAATTTTCTGCCTTTCCATATTTCATTGAATGGCCCTTTGTTCTTACGATTTGGGAGAGGGCAAACAGAAGTATCTGTACTATCTTTGGTTATGGAATTAGAACTGGCTGGGGCAATTCTGAAAAAGCATTTTTATGGTCAATTTCCCAATCCAACAAAATCAATGCAACGGACACAGTTCAATTACAGTGAAATTCTGAAGAAATTCAGGTGGGCAGGAAGAATTCTGTGTGGTTTGCCTTTTCATTCACCTGATTTTTTTTGACTGCCCACCATGCAGATTGCTTTGCAGTTAGGGACCTCAGGCTTTCATGGTCTGTGATGCTGTGATAGTGAGTCGGGACTCATGTTGACTGCTCTGGAACCAGGGTTTACCTCTCTTTCATAAAAAAAATTGAATTATTTAGTTATTGTTCTGAACTGGAATACAACCAGATTTTGAAATATCAAAAGTCTTTGTAAAATGGTTACTTTCCCCCATGCAGCTTAATAAAGTAGCTTAATTTAACTAGCTCAAGTCCCATTTGCATTAGATGGTATATAGGCAATGGGCAAAACTTGTCAACAATATATTTACCAGTAGCAAAGAATTATAAACTGGATTGTAACTGCATTGTCTATTAAAAAAGAAGGGGAGAGGGAAAGAAAAGAGTTATACAAGTGTTTTCTGATATGGATAACTCATAATATTATTTCTTCTCTTGTTCTCTCTTCTGTGTTTCCCCTTTCATTAGTATTTATGACTTTCTATTTAGGTTAAAAACAACAAGTAGTCCTGTGACACCTTAGAGAGTAACAAAAATATATATGTAGTATCATGAGATAGGAAAAAGTGGGTTTATATTTGTTAGTCTATAAGGTGACACAGTATTGCATATTTTTAAAGTTACGCACTAACATGGCTACCCTTCTGAGTCTATCTGGATTAAGTTCCTTGAGGCGGGGGGCTGTGTTTGTAGTTAGTTGTTGGAGGCAACTGTATCACATCTTTAGAGGCCTAAAAACTAATAACGACAATATACATATAAATTATTTTAAATAATGGATAATGCAGGTTTTAATATGAAATAAGACTATCTACCAAAAATGTACTTTCTAGTTTGTTTTCTTCTTTTTATTTTTCCCAATCTAGTGGTATGAGATACTGGACAGACATCACTTTTAATAAAAGTCTACTAAGCGTTTGCATTTCTCAGATGTCCTTTCTTAATATAATATTGGCAAAGCCGTATCAACTTTCTGTGAAAATATTGGCACAGTGTCTATTGGCACAAGTGTTAAAATAGTATTGTTTAGACAGAAAGCAAAACTGAATCCTGGATTATCATGAGAGATTAAAATAACCTTGACCTTTCATTTGTCGAGTGTGCTCTCTGTTTGACTATCAAGAATTTTTCCTCTATTTTAAATTTGTAGTGAAAATGGATGATTTCGTACCTTTTTAAAAATAAAGCCATAACACATTCTGGATCATATCCTCCATGTAAAATGGCATAATCTTTGTACTAGAGTGGAGCTATAACCAGTTTAGTTAAACTAGCAAGAATCTAGCTCTATCATTTTAGTTTATATGATTCCAGTCATCGCCATATTTTTTTTAACAATGGATGGCTATCTGGAGCATCTATCAACCATGGGACAATATGACTTAATTTTTAAAAATCTGAAATTATTCAAATTCACATTTTTCTGGAATTAGCAACAACTTGGAAACAAACTCCTTTTATTCATAAACCAAGAGGCCTTACCTGTAGATATATTACTTCTCAGTTTAAGCTCTAATCCTAGAAAGACAGGCATATGCTTGGGGTTTTTTACACCTGAATAGTTTGATTGAGTTCAGTGAGCTTCTTGTGTTTAAAGTTATGCAAGTGCTTAAGTGCTTTGTTGGACTGTGGCCACATGAGTTCAACAGTAGTAATCAGAATGCATGCTAGTAAAGGTTTGAAGAATCAACTTCTTTTTCCTAACACCCCCCTATGAAACAATGCCACTCCAAATGTAAATATGATGCCTGTTAGACTGAATTTTCTCTCAGAAGTGTCTGAGCTAGACTATCTATTATTATCCAGGTGAGTTTTACTAACTATGGTTCTAACAATTGTGACTGAAATGGTGGTATCTTGTAATCTAATCCACAGCCTTGGGATACTTTGGCTCAAACTAAACAACTAATTTCACACTTAAATTATTCCATTAACTTTTAAGCCAGTGTCCTGAGGTTTCATGTTTTATTAGTTATTTTTAAATTATGCCTCTGTCTTTTTTTAACACCAGACTTGGAACTCAAGCAGTTAATTTATCAAGTAGGTTAATGATAGAATTTATCCAAAGAGCCAATAACTAGTAGTGGTTTTCTGCTTGAAAGACCAGGTGTGGCTTTTAATGAGGATGAGTTTTGCTTTTAGTTTAGTCTGGGTAGCCCTGTGTTTAACAATTAAAAATGAATAGTCTATTTTGAATAGTCTGTTTATAAAGGGGCAAAAGGGAATAACATTTTTTTTAATGATATTCAGTGAGAATGCTCAACTAATAGGTACTTCCTTGTAAATATTCTAAGATTTATAAGAACACTAAAATAAGAGTGTAATGAAACAATTCTAGTATAGACTACATGCCTTATTAAGCAACATAGAGAAACTAAACTGAAAATATCTTTCATATTTTTAATCTTTCAGAAATTCCAATAATTGTTTAAATACATTCAGTGCTCTTTTATTGCCTCTCTTTGAACTCTCTTCCCATCCCTACTCCCCAAATCAGGAAAATTGTTCCTAATGTCCGAAGTCTGTTTATCTTTAAGCCATAGGTACAATGAGGGTGGGCGTAATGTGATCACTCCTTATTGCTGTGCAAATGCACCTCACTCACAGCATGGGAGGGCCAATCTCTTATGGACTCAAAGGGGTAATTCATTTTTATGCTTATTTAGTCCTGTGGTTTTATTAGCTATAGCAGCTTATCATGGTGTATTGTGTAGCCACTTGTTCAATAGCAATTGAGCTAATAGCGGTGAACTTACGGCGTTAGTACAAACCTGGCCTAAGAGGGGCGAAAGGTCATTGTATAATACTCTGTACCACCCAATTGATCTTTTCTTCTTTTATCATGGACAAAAGGCAAGGAACATTAGATAGTGGAAATGAACCATACAGTAAACTCCTGTAAAATCAACTTTTCATGCCAGAAAGGAAGCTGGCTTGATATAACAAAAAGATGTATGATGATAAAAAGGAAAAGTGTTTTTCCTCTGTGATTGTGATTTCTATTGTTTGTAAATGGTGTCAGGGATGGAAAAAAAAGATTAGATAACGGTGTTTACTCTGTATTTTTTGCTTAATACTACCTTGGAGTAGAATGGTATTATCATATATATAGTAGCCCAATGTGTGTGACTCTGTAATGCTGAAATGCTGGCTGTTCCCTTTGGGTGGCGCTGTTGCCTGAAATGCTGGCTGTTCCCTCTGGTGGCCCGTGCTGCATGGGGAGTGCAGGGCCGAAATGGCCACTTGCGCCGCTTGCTCCCCTGCGGTGGCCCAGCTGAGTGGCGCAGAAGTCAGCTGAGTACCACGGCAGGAGGCGAAGGGAGGCAGGGCAGTGACGTGCAGCGTGACAGCAGCTCCAGGCCCTGCCCTCTGTCCGTAAATGTCACCACCCCACCCCCCTTCGCCTCCCGCCGTGGCGCTCAGCCGACTTCTGCGCTGCTCAGCCAGGCCACCGCGTGGGAGCAAGTGGTGCAAGTGACAATTTGGGCTCCACGGTCCCCATGCAGCACGGGCCGTTTGGGCTCCGTGGTCCCCCGAATGAGAGGCAAGAGTGGGAGAAGAGAAAGAGAGAGACAGAGAGAGAGTCAGGAGATGGAGGAGAGCTGAGAGAGGAGGAGGAGGAGGAGGAGGAGGGGGGGGGGAGAGAGAGAGAGAGCGAGAGACCGACCAGAGGCTCAGGAGAGAAAACTGACATGGAGGAGAGACCTGAAAATTCTGTCTTATGATGGGCTAATTGGCTAGTTTACTGTTATTTAATAGATATCTTTGAAGTAACACATGCACAAAACTGTGTTCATATAAGTGTTCACACCTAAATTAAGAATGAAAATATATGACTATTGATATATATATCACGTGCTTCCATATATACATTAAGTATGCCTCTAAGTTTGAAAAGCTGGCTCTTCATGGGTTTTGTTTTGTCTCCACTGCATGGCCAGAAAAAAAGGTGTTACTTCTGCTCTCTTTACATCCATGAGTAATATAGCACCTTGGCTTAAATGTTTTTGCATGAACAGGGCAAAAAGGATTACTCATTTCTGTTGGAGAATTACATGAGAACAACTGCTGTGTATACTTTATGCATATAATGAATGTTAAAGTGTCTGATAAAGTCAATGGTGTCCTTTCAGGAGGTAGTGGATCAGGCTTCAAAAGCATTTTATGCCTCAGTAGTATGAATACAAATAAAACTAAAATAGATTTAACTGGAAGCTAGTTATGGGGTATTCAGGTAAAACATAGCAAACCTTGGCAAAGTTTAAACCAGTTTCCTGAGTCTCATAGGTCACTTTGGCTATGTCTACACTGGCATGAATTTCCAAAAATGCTTTTAACTGAAAAGTTTTCCGTTAAAAGCATTTTCGGAAAAGCGCGTCTAGATTGGCAGGATGCTTTTCCGCAAAAGCACTTTTTGCGGAAAAGCATCCATGGCCAATCTAGACACGGTTTTCCACAAAAAAGCCCCGATCGCCTTTTTCACGATCGGGGCTTTTTTGAGGAAAACAGTACTATGCTGTCTACACTGGCCCTTTTGCGCAAAAGTCTTTTGGAAAAAGACTTTTGCCCGAATGGGAGCAGCATAGTTTTTCCAGAAAAGCACTGATGATTTTACATGAGATCGTCAGTGCTTTTCCCGAAATTCAAGCAGCCAGTGTAGACAGCTGGCAAGTTTTTCTGCAAAAGCAGATGATTTTGCGGAAAATCTTGCCAGTCTAGACACAGCCTGCTGGTATAGATAGTGCCTTTTGTTCATTTTTGTCAGATTCTATTTCAAATGAATGTTAGTGCAACAGAAAACAATACTTTTAATTAACAGTCTTAGTGAGCTGGTCCAGATATATTTTTACATTGACTTGATAGTATGGATGAATGGAATTTCTCGTATAGATGTAAGATAAAGGCTGCACAACACCTCCAGCTGTAGATAATAAGGATATAATTTCAGGGTGAAGTGACACAGTGGGCTTCTGTGACTGTTTTTGATCTCTGGAGATGTGACGTCATATCTGACTTTGATCTCAAGTGAAAATATGTTTGGTGGGCTCGTCTCAGCCTTGGTTTCCAGTACAAACCCTCTCACAGGGCAGTACAATTGGTAGTCTCTGCTCTAAAGAAGCCTTAGGCCTCGCAAACTTGGCAGGGGGAAGGGGCAGTCAGCAATGAAATTTACTGCCCTAGCTCAGAAAAATAGCTTACATGATATCTGGCTTGTCATAGTGTTATTTGCCCCTCACTTTCAAAGTGCAAAATGTATTTATGGTTGTTAACAAATGCTATAATTGCATGTGAGGATACTGGTAATAGCAAGATTTGTTGGATGTGTTCATGTCAATGGCCATATAGAATTATTGTGTAATTTAAAAACTAGTTTCCATCCGCTTTTTCTTTAAATGACAGTATCTTAAGTGACATTTTAGGACTGTATTTTTGCCTGATGATAATACTGAGGTAAGCCTACCAGGAGCTATCACTCTGTATATTTCTATCTAAAAATTGATTAAATGTATCATGATATATTCTGAGCTATCTGCTAACTATACAACTAAGTACTGTTTCTGTTTGCTTTACACTAGTCTCACCCTTTATGTTTGTCTTATCCATATGTCATGTACTGTCATAGCCTAGGATCTGATCCTGTAAACACTCCCACAGTCAATTAAGTCATGAGAAAAGTTCAGTACTCATGGTTGCAGGATTAAGGACACAGTTTGATCTCTTTGGGCAGGGGCCATTGTCTTACTGTGCATCTGTACAGCAACCAGTAAAGTGACCATAAACATTGATGCCTCAGGTGCTAACGGAATACATATATTAGTATCCATTGTTAGCCTTTTTAAAATTTAAATCAATTAAAGGTGGTGATGGGGAAAGGTGGTATAGCATGATTTCTGGTTCAGTTTGACAACTGATACAAATCAAATGAGGTCAACAAACTAGAAGGAGGAAATCAATATTTGAGAGCCCATATACCTTCTGCGTCCATATAGCCACACTTTGAATTCAGTTCACATGATGTGGCTAAGAAGCTAAATCTTGCCTTGGTGCAAAATTGAGGCTTGACTGACATGAAACTGGGACTGGTGGATCTCTAGACCCCAGTGTCATCCACATTTGTATTAGCAGAATTCTAAACTATAGGGTATAGTTTGGCCTTATGTGATGGAGGAGTGAAATGCTGTAAACAAAACAAAACAAAAAACAACTTTTCCTGCATCCAATATAGCATTCCCCACAGCTTATGATATTGTTACCCCATTTTGGACCAAACAGCAAGCTAAAATCTGGAGGCATACTCATTGTTTCCATTAAGAGGAGAAATGATGAGGATGTGAGTTATGTTAGGTGCAAACCTGTTTATTTACAAAGAATATATTGTCTTATTTCTCTACAGGAATCAAACAGCGGGAGTTGATTTCTTTTCTCACAACTTCAAGCCCCTTCCTAGCCATCTGTTAGCCCCAAAGCTATATCTTTGCTTTTTCTCAGGACTATGCTACCAGTGCTTCTGTGTTTGTGTCTGGTGCTTTCTTGCTATCTTCTGTCTCTGTTCTCTACTCTGTTTGTGGTTTGTCTCATGGACATGCATGTTTTCACAAATCAATGCTTAAAGAGTGGGTGGAGGATGCTATTTCTTCTGCTGTCTGGCTCCACAAAGAAGCTTAACAGTTTCTTACAGGTATCCTAACTGAGACTATGTCTACACTACCAAGTTGTGTCAACAAAAATTAGATCCACACGCAAAAGCTGACAAAACAAAAATCACCAGAGGGGGTTCACACTTGTTCTCTCTGTCTATAGCTCATGCTCACATTGGGGGCACCATCACTGATTGTGTGAGCAATGCACTGTAGGTGTGTATCCTGCAGGACAGAGTTGTGGGAAAACAGAGCTGATCACATCTTAGGATTCCTTCTCCCACAGCCTCCTCAGCTGCTGGAAGTGGCATCATGAGTAGCGCTGTGAGCTCTCCATGCTGAGGAATGTCAAAGCAGCACAGGAGCCTGTTCCCTCCCCCCTGAAGCAGCAGCATGCCTGCCATTGTGTTCCTAGTGCAGGGCAGAACAGAGCAGTCTAATAATTTGTTCTTTGTTTGTTTCCCAAATGGAAAAGCTCACTCAGCTGTCAGATACTTCCCAGAAGTTTGAAACGGGAGGGACATAGCCAGCAGGGCAGCAGAGATCAAAACGTGGAGCAGAACCATCAGGGTAGGCATTGTGAGATACTGGCAGAAGCCAGTTCTTTTGCAAAACAAACAGCAAAGTCTACACTGGTTCTTTGTTGACAATAAAGGGAGGGGGGGAAAGAAAAAAGGTGTCTCAGGCTAGGTCTAAACTACATCCTTCTGCTGACAGAGGAGTATAGTTTAGACGTAGCCTATATAGGAGTGGAAGTTTTTTGTCATCAAAACAGGGAGTTTTTTCAGGCAAAAGTTGCACTGCAGGATATATAGTCTCAGTTTTGTTGCCAAAAGACAATTTTTGGCAACAAAAATTGGCAGTGTAGACATGCACAGCATGTCAGTGGTTACACCTACCCATTTCCATGAAATTTAGTTCAGCTTAGAACAAAATGAAAAATTTATATGCCGTGTTATTGTAGCCAGGAAATTATTTTCTTGGTTGTAGTAAAACAGTTATCTTGTGAGAGGGGCTATGTCTAGACTACATCCCTCTTTTGAAAGAAGGATGTAAATTAGACATATCAAAATTGCAAATGAAGCCGGGATTTGAATTTCCCATGCTTCATTTGCATAATGGCGACCGCGTGTTCTTTCGAAAAAGGGCTTTTCGAAAGTGAAACCGCTGTCTAGATGCGTTTTTTTAAAAAGCTTTTTCAAAAGATCCTGTAAACCTCACTTTTTGAGGAGTACAGGATCTTTAGAAAAAGTTTTTTTTTTTAAAAAGAACCGCATCTAGATGGCAGTTTCACTTTCGAAAGCCCTTTTTCGAAAGAACGCACAGCCGCCATTATCCAAATGAAGCACGGGAAATTCAAATCCTGGCTTCATTTGCAATTTTGATGTCTAATTTATATCCCTCTTTTGAAAGAGGGATGTAGTTTAGACATGCCCAAAGAGAGAGCTGGCAAAGACAGCCTCATCCTATCTTAAAAATAAAAGAAGAAGATAAAGAGCAAATGTAGATGTAAAGGTTTAGCTATGCCAAAAGACAGGCTTTAGAAAATGAGCATAACTCATGACAGTAAGGCATTTTTACGTTCATCCTGAAAGCAGCAGTTGATGAAAGCACACTGGTTTTCTTGGGAGAAGTATGTGTAACAATTTTGCACTTGCTTAATGAATGAATGGTTTTCAGTAGAATGTCATCTTAATTAATCGTGAATCTAGGTGATGAAACCTTCATGCTCCTACTTTAGGAATTGATTAGGGCAATGTAAATGTTTAAGTAGCCTAATCTATAAATCAAATTATCTTGCAGTCTATTAGCAATTAATTATAAAACATAACATTATATATGTTTATGTGTCTTTACAGAAAGTTCCTTTAAGGTGGGGAAAGAATCTGCACAGACTGCATTTTAACTAGTAATTTCATTGTTGGAATGTTCAATGGCAGGGTTCAAAATCCTTGCAAAATGAGAGGGGAGGGACTGTCTTTCACTGAATGTATTTTCTGTAGCATGTAAGATAGAATGTGACTTTATCAACCAATATTTCATGGACATGAATGGACAAAAATACAGATCTAAATATCTCCCCAGTTTTATAAAATGTGCTGAGCCTTGATTTTGCCCCTACCTGCGGCAACTTAGTCAGAACATCTGGACTGATACAAAGGGAAGGAACATTCTATACTTGGCAAAGGGTGAGTCTCAATTATTTTCTCCCTGGAGCGAGGGGAGGGATGTAGTGAGATTGTGACTTAGTCCCAGTTCTGGCCTTTGCTGTGCTTCTGGGCTATGTAGCTTTTTGCTGCCACTTGCACAGGAGAGTTGGCAGTTGATTTAGCCCTAACTGTAGTATAGGTGAGTCGATAGTCTGTTGCATTAAGCAATAAACTTACATTACCAGGAACTGCTATTTGTAAAACAGACATGTTACAGGAGGTTGTTTTTTTTAAACAAATGAACACTGATTTTGTTTTTATATTTTTTGCATTGACAGTTTAATGTGAACGTTACTTAAATGTTCACTTTCTCCTAGTTTCCCTCATGTTCACATATCTGAGGACTTCCAGGGTGATTGTGGTTCCTGATGAGTGAAGAATAGGGAAAAACATACCTGTCAGCATGTTGGAAATAGAATGTACTGCTCCTGTTCAGACAGATCTTTATAATGTTTCTTGTAAGATTTGACAATGCCAGTCATGGTTTTGTTTTTGTCAGGGATTAACATTAAATTACAATTTTGGATAAACGTAGATTGTGATCAGGCATATTGTCCATGTTCAAGCAGAGGGTGAACAGGCATCCCCCAAATACAGTAATGACCACCACTGACATGCCCTCGGTGCAGGTGTTGTCCCAGGCTTTTGCTACACTTGAAACTTGACAGTGCAGCCACTACAGAAATGTTGCAGCAATGCTTTAGCACAGCAATGCAGCTGCAGCAGGAGCATTGGGAGAGAGCACTGTGGGTAAATCGCCTTCATGAGGGGAGTAACTAACTGGGTTATAGTTTGGTTTACATTGGCGCTTTGCAGCACTGTAACTGGCTACACTTGGGGGTAAGAGAGAGGGTATCACTCCCGAGTCAGAAAGTTGCAGCACAGTGCAGATGCTGTATAGACTTAGCTCAAGTAACTATCCATGAGGGAAGTGTGGCTCTGTAGAAGCAAGGAGATATTGCACCTAGGGGGAATGTTCTTTGAAGATTCTGGGTTAGTTACTCATGACAGAGAGGAAATACTTGTCAGCAAAGCCTCTTTTGAGGCACTTTGGGTGGACCTGGAGGTTTTTCTGATTATTTTTAATTAGGAACCCACTAAAAGAAGCAATGTAGCATTCTTGGGTTATAACTTGTTGTCAGACATTTTTAATAGGCTCTAAAAAGTTCACTTACAGAAGATGGATGGACTTATTCCCTCTTGGGCACTGGTTCTCAAATGCTTGGGCCTGCAGCCCATCCTACTCTACACAAACCACACTGTGACCCACCAACCAACCACCCATGATGACAAAATGTCTTTGCTTATCTCTAAATACCTTAAATACTATATTATTCATATTAGGCTACTAGAGTATAAAAATGTAATAGACTACTGCAACATAAGGGGGCATATGTAACCAGTAAGATAGGAAATATTATTAATCAAAATAATTAACAGATTAAGTGCTTTAACTTTATCAGGGTAGTTTACCAAACTTCATTTTAAATAAAATATTAATTTATGTTCAAAACAAAAGGTGTCAACATTGTCTCTATTTATGGCATGGCGGGGAAGATTTTTTGGGTGGCAGGAGCCACTGATCCACAGAAAAATCAGTTCGGGGACACACAAATGAGAGGCAAAAACCCAAGCAAAATAACCCAACCCTCACCGATGTGGCCCCCAACTGAGACACCTCACTCCCCTGGAGCTCCAGCGCCATAATGGAGGAGAAGGTGCCAAGGAGTATTGAGGTTCAGGGCTTCTCAGATCATCTCATCTGGGGTTTAAGGTTAGTACATTTTTGAGCCCCCCCAACCTCTGGCGTGGGTCAAAATGAGGGGTTCAGTATGTGGGAGTGGGCTGCCAGGGAGTGGGATGGGGATGAGCATCGGAGGTAAGGTGCGGGAGCAGGCTGGGAGTAGGGAGGGTGCAGGAGCGGGCTAGAGGTGGGGGGTCTGGGACAGAGAGAGGGAGGGTGCAGGAGTGGGCTGGGGGTGGAGGAACTGGGTGGGTGTTTGGGTTCAAAAGGAGATGGGGGTGCAAGGTCTGGTCAGGATGAATTGTGCAGGGGCTGGCTGGGGTGGATTGGCTGGGCCGAAGGGAGGTTGCAGGAGCAGCCTGAAGGTGTGGGATCTTGCTGAAGGGGGGTGTTGGTGAAGATTATGAGGACTGGGTATGAGGGGGTGCTTACCTGTTTCCCTACCTCCTGCCTCTCCCAGTCAGCATGTCACAAGCACCACCTCCCACTGCTCCCATTGGCCAGGATTCTGGGCAATGGGAGCAGCAGGGAAAGCTTCCAGGCAAGCAGTTTCCTTGCTGCCATTCCCTCGACCAGGGAACAGAAGCAGCATGTGGAGCCGCTTGATCCCCTCACAAGATGGATCCATCTTGCAAAGCTCAAGGCTTCCCCTCTCTGCCCCCCAGAACGGGAAGCTAGTGCTGATGCTCTGACCTCACTGGGAAGGGGGAATGGAGCTCCAGTGCAGGCTCCCAGTTGTGGAGGTGGAGCTGAGTCTCGAGCTGCAGCCCACCTGTAAGGCAGTCACAAACTGTTTGAGAACCACTGCTCTTAGGTATTGGCCCCACACCCTAACCATGTCTCATATGTTATATTGTCTTAATTTCTTGTGTTTTTTTTTGTAGTTATTTTCACATTGAACTTGATCTTATTTCCTGTATGATAGATATAAACCAGTTTAAATCAAATACACAACATTTACTGCAGGATGGGTCTGACAAGTTAAATCACATTAGAAATGGAAGTTTTGAGAAAACCAAATTAGGATACTTGCAAAAATGTGTTGCCAGTTCTTGGTCTTGTTAGAACTTAATCCCCAATGGATCTACCTCTGACAGACTCAATTTTATTAATTTTTCATGTTGGTTTGCTCAGCTCACCTCATCTGCCAAGATTAGTCAGACTTCATTCACATGAATGTACAGTCACAGGGAAAAAAAATCTTGTGATGTGAAAAATTGGCATAAGTGGAAATAATTCTTACAGTTCTCTTATTTTCACAGTAAAGTACAGCAATGTTTTACAAATTTTGTCATCCTAGATATTTTCAAGATACAGAGCAGATGTCTACTTGTGTAAAGGTTAGTGCAGTTATATCCTAAAAAGCAACTATGTGGAGGGAAAATGGCATTGTCCATATTTACCATTTTTCAGTGATGGCTGCTTCTGATTTGCCCACTTTACAAGCAACTAATTGTTTTTCTAACAACCAGCCACACAAACTCAGCCTAAGATCTGAAAATCAAAGTTGGGTCTTTCTGGCTCATGCATTCATAATAGAAGCTCTGCATGAAGGAACATGATTAATAGTACATCGGAATTGTGTGAACCCCACAGGAATCCAAGTTCCTCTTTTGCAGGCTGGATTTGCAGGGCTAAAAAAAAAGTGAAACAACATTTGTCAGAAAAATAAGCAGATAAGAGATGGTGCAGATCTGTTGAATGAGAAAAAGCCATTTACCCTAAGTTCCAGAACATAACTGCACTTAAAAATTGACACAATGAAAATTTACTTTTCCCATGGTAACTTGTTTTAATAACCAAAAAATACAGCTTTTTGTAAGCAGAGAGAATGTCTTCTGGTAAATGACTCCTGGAAAATGCCCTCCTGACAACAAAGAATAGAGAAAGATATGCTTATAAATTGTACACATATACACACAAACTAGTTTGTTGGTTGTGTTTTCTAAAGTCTTTATTTTTGAATTCCAGTCTTACTGTGTTTCATGGTTTCCTCTTCCACATTCTATTCCTTGGTGATGGTGATGCAACACCCATGTATAGACTTGAGTATAAAAGTAGATATATCACCCAATTAACTTTTCTGTTGCAAGTAGCTAAAAACAAGGTTTGCTATAAACTTCTATTTAGATGCTTAAATTATGTCCATCATATTGGTATCTTAGTATACCAGATTTTTCTTCCTTAAAAAATTGTTTTAAATTCTTCTACATTGAAGTCTTGACAGTTCCCTGTTTCTTATAAGACAAAAAGAGAAACTTAAAAGGGTTAAACATTTTGTGACCTAAAACTGTAGTTCATGTTTCGCACTTAAAATAAATTTTGTAGTCACCTAATAAAAGGCATCAGACACTGGCAAAGCTACACTGGAGGCAGGGAAAGAGAAAGCCTATGCTAGAATATAAGAAAAGGAAGGGTAGATTTGATTATGCTGCAGGTAAGGAGAAAAAAATTAATATTTTAATATACCCAGCATAAAAGGGAAGAGAATGTGACACCAAAACAGTATCAGGATCAGAAAACCCTAGGGTGCCTGTCACTCTCCAGAAATCGCCTTCAAGTCACATCATTGGTAAATATCAGGGTGAAGGTTTGCACACTCTGTAAGATCATGTTACAGATCATAAATCAATGTGTTCTGAGCCTATCAGTGTCAAAGTTGTGAAATGGAATGACAAGGTTTTTTAACATAATTTAATCTGACTTAAGATAAACAAAGAAATGCATATAAAGAATGTTCAACTAGAAAATACAAAAGGCCAAATGCATATTTCATGGATCTACTTGCATGCATTAAGACGAAGACAACCAATTAAAAATCTATTCATGTGGAACAACAGACATATTGTGCTCATGAAACTACATGGCATGGCGTCAGATTAAGTAATAATATTAAGTACAAAATAAACAGTACAGTAAAATAAACATGTCTTAAAAATGAACATTGCCACATAAATAAAAAACAAACTCAGGAGAATCTTCTTGCAGTTGTGTGACGAAGTCTGATCTGCATCAGGATATGATCAATGTTGCTTAAAGTCTGTGGCAGGGAGTTCAAAAGTTGAGGGTTGGTGAAGGATATTTGGTGAACTATGTAGAGAGGGAGAAAAACTTAATTTTCAATGCAGTCTGTGAGCATAACAGTACCACTTTTCAATACCAAGCACATCTCATCTGCAGTGCACTTTCTCCACCTATAAATTGGGGTGGGTATTTACCCATTTAAAATATTTAATGGGGAAACTGAAACTCAGACATGGTAAGCAATTTGTTCCAGGTAACATAGCAAGTGAGACTATGGCTACTCAGCCTGGGAACACTAACTAGTGCTAGCTTGGTTTGAGTTTGCACACTAAAAATAATTATATGGATAGTATGGCGTGGCCAGTGGCTCAGTTAACCATCTGAGTTCAAGTCTGCCTACCCTCCCTAGGGGTATGTCTACACTACAGGATTTTGTCAGAAAAACTTCTTGTGGAAGGCCGCTGCAATTGCTTTCTTCCACAGGAAAATCAAAAGAACATAGGGTTTTTTCTGGCACTGGTAATCTATGAGGAAGAAGACTTTTTGCAAAAGAGCTCTTTCACAAAAAGGTGTGTGTGGGCGGGGAAGAGGAGATTATTTTGGAAGAAGGGGGAAGAGGAAAAAGCACAGGTGCCCTAGTGGGCATTCCATCCATAGCAATCACAGCTTACATGCAAGAGAGCATCCATTCAGTCTGGATGCTCTCTTTCAAAAAAGCAGATCGCTTTTTCGATGCACTTTGGCAGTGTGGACACTCTCATTCAGAAGAAGTTTTTTTGGAAGATATCTTCCGAAAAAAGTTTCTTCAAAAATAAGCCTGCAGTCTAGACACCTGAGTCTGAGCACAGGTGACTCACTTAAGATCCTTGCTGCGATTTGTCCATTGTTATTTTTAGCATACTAACTCAAGTCTGTTTGCCCAGACGAGGAGGCTCACTTTCAGCTGCCTTGTGGTCATTCCATAAATGTCATACTCAGAGCTCCTGACTGCTAGATTTGTGACTAGACCGTTAAGCCATATAGCAGAGCAAGTAGCTTAAGCTAAGCTTTTCAAGTGAGCTCAAAACTTTGGCTGTTCAACTTGACATCTATATTTCTTGATTTGAGGGGGATGCAGTATTGATCTCATAAAGCTCTGACTGAAATCAATGGGCACTGCTGTCTTTTACCATCTTTAACTATCAAGCCCCATGCAATTCAAGTTGGACATGTAAAATAAATAAACCCTTGAAAATATTAGTCTTGACATTTGTCTTTCAGTTTGCCCATGGATGATAGTGAGTGTGACAATACCAGCCTCTTTCAGGGAAAGTATTAAATGTCTGTCAAGCATCAATGAACATCAAGTGACCTTTTCAGCTCATAGAATAGTTAGTAAGTAGAAGAATTCTGTGAGAGACAAAGTTTGGGTGCTTTGGAGGGATTATATAGAATGAAGGGAAGCCAGTGACAGTCTGTAGAGTCTTCTTTCTCCTTTCCATGCAGAACTCTTCCAAAATTGTCATGGTCTCTTGCTAATTACTTTTTGGCAATCAATGATGGAGAGGAAAATGTTCAAAGTTAAAAATTAGTCTGTTTGTCTAGAAACAATAGTAAATAAAATATGACGACGGGAGAGCAAACAAAATAAATGATAGTTTCTTAATTCACATGGAAATAATACAGAATTTCAGTCCCTTTAGAGAGTTTTAGAATAAGATACTTTATGACAAAATAGAAATGTTGGGAAAATAATGGCAGCAATCCAAGAGATTGCATTTGAAAATACGTTGAAAGATTAGATTCAGCAGAGGCATTGTTTAAGTTTTTGGAAGCTTTGGTATATTTGACCTTATTTGAATGTTAAATGTATATTTCACATCTCCATTGCATATAGTAGATGAAACAGGATAGAGTTAATTAGACAGTGGAACACTTGTATCAATTCAGTGTGACTGAGATAACTTTCTGATTGAAACACAAAGAACAAATATTGTTCTTGAGGCAAACCATAAAGCTGAGAGAATTTTTTTTAAACAAATTGATTATTAAAAAAAAAAAAGGTTTCAGTGAGTGCCCTTTATAATCTTTAGCCCATTTACCTAGATTATGGCATACTCTGAGTTGAATCCTACTATACAGCAGTGACTTGAACTCAGCTCTTCCTTTTTCTAAGGTCACGTCTACACAGCCAAGCTAAACTCAAAATAAGGTACATATCATGAGCTATGCTATCTGCATATCTTAACTTAAAATAGCTTATTTCAACTTTTGGTACTATCTACACAGCGGTAATTTTGAAATAGAGCACTCTTCTCCCAACTTCCCTTATTCCTTATGGGTGCATCTACACTGCACTCTTAGCTCAAAATAAACTATGCAATTTGAACTACGCAAATTGTGTAGCTTATTTTGAGTTGATTTTGAAATAGCTTATTTTGTAATTTGGCGCTATACATACAGCACCACATTTTGAAATAAACTGCTATTCCAAAACCTCCTTTACTCCTCGAGGAATAGGGTTTACAGGGATATTTGAATAGTGAGCCTGATATATTTTGAAATAAGGGGCTTGCTTCAAAGATGTGGAATAGCTATTTTAGGATATCAAGAGTGCCACAGTGTAGATGTACCCCGTGAAATGAGGTTTATAGAAGTCGGAGTAAGAAGCCCATTATTTCACAATAAATTTGAAATAATGGGCTCACTGTGTAGCCATGCACTACATTATTTCAGAAAGACTAACGTTATTCCAAAATAACGCTGCTGTGTAGAAATAGCCTAAGTGAGTTCCTAAACACCAGTCTATGGGCTATTTTGGGATCAGGTGGACTGTCTCTCTTGTCAAAGTCGATCCACTTTGAACAAATAGTTGAATATTCCTTGGGTCAAAGCACAAGTGTGATTAAGGCACTTACCTGGGAGGCAAGAGATGTGGATTAAAATCTTTGTTTTGATCGTGCAAAGAAAAAATCTTGATCCATGTCTCTTACCTCTTAGGTGAGTGCCTTAGTCATCATGTTCTAGAATATTGCTCTTGTGACTTTCTTTGGCCCAAGGAATATGATTCAGTCACTGGAAGTGGAAAAACCATCTGTCCTGAGACCTGAAAAAGAGCTCTGTATAAGCCCTAAGGCTTTTTTCTCTCTCACTGACAGAACTTGGTCCAATAAAAAATATTGCTTCACTCACGTGGATTCTCTACACCTCTGATCAGCATTTCTGCAAGTCATACTCCTCTCAACATTCAACTTAGCTTGGATTACTGTGACTTAAATCAAAATAAATCAAGAATTATTGGACAGTGCAAACTGCGGAAGACCACAGATTATCTGGAGTTTCTCTTCCTCTTATAGTAAGGACATTTTAGAAACCATTAAAAATACACTCTCAGTCTCCCTTGCTTCTTTGTTCAACACCCGTATCTACATTCTCCCACATACTATCAATCACTCCACATCCATCTTAATAGAGTCAAACATCACTCTCCTGCCTTTCAGCACCATGCATACTCTAAATATTCCTGTAGGTCATCAACTTTCTTAACTATTTTACAGCTCAAAACCTGTAGTTCAACTGCATTTAATTGTACAACTGCACTAAACCCACAGCTAGTTATAATGAGTTACTTTGTTTCTTTATATTTGAAATCAGTGATGCCAGTCTCCCTCAGTATTTTTAACAATCAATACAACAATTCTTGCTAGAGCCAGTGCAACATCCTGGCAAGGAGGACTTTTTTGGCCCGTTCTACAATACTGCTATATTGACAACCATGCTAAATATACGATTGTATCTAACAGTGTATCAGGATTATTAAATCTCTGAAGTAATTTGGTATAATTGTATTCATTGTACTTGAATATTCATCCTATTGAGATATAAGTAATCACTATCTATGAAGTGAGATGGATAGACTGCTAGAGAAAGAATGTAAATTAGTTTGAGAAAAACAGAAAAAATGGTGCAAATATATTTATTTTCACTTGGGATGTCATTAGAATGTGACCACTAGTTCATATGATTGCTTGTAAATGTAGCTCCACTAGCTAAGTTACTGGAGGAAACTCATCCACAGGCAAATACAGACTCTACTTACTAGAGAGGATTGTAGTATTTCCAGACAGACAATGTTTTTAGAGGAGAGCAAGTCCTATTTAAAACAAATATCAGGTGCACATGCCCCAGCCTGATCCCAAGGTACCTCCATTACTTGCTATAAAAATAAAGTTTATAGGTTCAGAACAATCTTGTCTTTCTACTTTATGAAAGAAGCAGCTATCTGGTTGTTAACACCTTCCGTGAGCTGTTTGGGCCACCCAGATGAAATGGCCACAAATCAAAATGGAACTCACATTATGCTGTTAAACACTCCCAGAAGATAAGAGTAACAGGCCTGTTACATCAATTATCTCTCCAGTAACAGACAGCAGTAGGGATTCACAATATCATGTTCCTCTGGCAGTTAGTGGCTGTTAGTTCTAAAATAGAACTGGTAGTGGGACAAAGTGTGCTCAAATTTTAGAATAATACAGGAATCTGTTCACGTACTATACATAAAACAAAGCAAATGTGACTCAATAATGTGTATGTAAACCCACGAGAGTAAAACCATACACCCATAAATATATATTACGACACTAAAGATGATTCAGATTTGCTTTGTCTGGATGGACTGAAATCTCCATTATCTTGCTTTCGTTCTGCCCAGTATCATGGCACAGCACATTCACTTAGCCAGTCTTGGGGCTATAAGTCGATTACATCTACTATTTGGGCAGGCAAAAATCACTGACTCATTTTCTGTGACCTTAACCCTAAAATTTTGCAGAGCGTTGTGGTCTCACTGTTGGGGTCTATCTGATGGAAAGTCCTTGATGTAGCCATGTAGCTAAAATGTAACCTTATGCAATGTAATGTGCCTCAGTGTACCTTGCCAGTCACCCTTTCTGACTGGCAGAAAGGATTGGCCTGGCACTGTTGGTAAAGATGTATTAAGTGGGCTGTTTGTATTTATTGTTAATGCTAAGGCAAGAACAGACCAGGAGGGTCCTTGTGACTCACTATTGTCACCCTTTTACCCTTAGGATTGGTTTATTCTTTAATTTAAGAGAGCATGATTTTTTTTTTGTATTATGGAAGAATTTGTATTATTAATAGTTAATTTAAACTTAAAATATTTTGTATTGGATCTGTTTTTACAAAAGCAAGTATGTAATCCTTACTTGTGTGAAGCAACTCTGTAATTTTTGTTTGTGTCAATGAAGTGCTTGTTTAAAAAGAAACTAGTTTGAAGGCCAGCGCAGCATGTAAATGGTCGAAAGAGGGGCCAGAAATGTAGGGCAGCAAAAAACTATAGAATGTGCCTAAAGTATTTGATAATGGACAAGGTGCAGATTGGTGACCTTGAAGTTAGAAGCAAGTACTCCCAATGTGTGAAGATAATAAATCCCATCAAAACCAGGTTGGGGTTTTACCCAGAAAAGTCACTAGTACACTGATATTAAACAACAATAAAATCAGATAAAGATCTATTGCAAAGTGACTGATTATAACATGATTCAACAAAATCCATAGATTTGCAGGAGATGGGATTCCTATAAAAGATGGGGTGTCTTGCATGATTCTTCAGTTTCCATACTGCCAAGTTCCTGGAGCATCACTCCAGACCGACAGAGCTCAGCTCTCTTGCACTCAGTCTAACTGGCCGCTGTCAGCAACAAACTGACAGGGTGTGTATGTGTGAATGTGTGTATGCACTCTGGGAGTGTATGCGTGAATGGATGCATATGTTTTTATTTTGTATTCTCAATAAACACAGCATATTGACTTTTCCTGTAAAAAGATCTTGCGTGCTTCTTATAAGCATAACATTGACACTTCCCTGCCCCCCCCAGTGGATTGTATAAATACTAAAAAAGTTCCTTTTGTCTGAAATGTTAAAAGTTAAATTCAGATCATTATATTTACCAGAGATGAAATCCAAAATATACAGATTGGAGATGTCCAGAGTTACATAGAAGTACACTAGTCTTCCTCTTCCATCCTCACATTTCAATGCATTTTGCCCAGGGGTTGCTTTTCTTGGGAAAGTGAAGCATGATCAAGTGCTTGGTCATTATGACTGCGGTAGCTTCCTCTTGCAACTAGAACTTGGAAAATAACAAATGACAGTTCACTGGTCATTTAAAAGAATTGGTTTGAGTCAAACCAAATCCCAAAATTGTGAAAAATGTTGCTTTGGGTCAAAGAAATACCTCAAAACAGACTGGAGGAGAACATCTTCCTTTATAACTGTTAACCCAGGAGTTAAGGCATTATTTAAGTCTCTCATATTGTATTAGCCATGGGACTATGGAGTGTGCTGAGGTGGGACTCCTGCCTTCTCTCCTGTTCAAGTTGTTCTACCTTGTATAAATAATTTAATGGTCAATGAGGGGGAGGAAGGACTTAAACTTTGCCCCCTTCCCTCCTGTCACTAGAACAAGGAAGCTATCGATTCATTCACTCTTTGGCCCATGGGGGTTAATTGCAGCAACCTATAATAATTCTTAATGACAACAAATAGTCCTCTTCCTCCTTCCTCACATCTGAGACCCTAAAATATTTTTTGTGTTGTCAATTGTTTGAGTAGTTTGGGGTCAACCAAAACTGCATTTTCAGTGAATAGACTGTCTCAAAAGTCACCCATCTTTACTAGTTGGATGCCAAGAGTTCATTACCAGCATCTAGGCTACTCCAGCACTGAGCAGAAGGTTCAACAGTGGGTTCTTGTTGCAGTGGTCCTAGCTGCCATTCTCACTAGTGTCAAAGGCTTGGCTGGATATTGGGAATAGTATCCTAGGATTCCAGTAAGGAACATATGTGGTACAATGTTCCCTCTAATTTTTTCCACCAATGTGCGGAATACATTTTGTTATGTACACAGAGGCATGGGTGGATGTGCACTACCAAAAGAAATACTTGCTGCTGGCTGTAAGCACTGTGGGCCCTCTGCTAATTAGCCTGGCAGCATCTGAATGATAGATTAAAGGAGAATCCCTCCCCTGCTGATCTCCTGTGTCATGGCATTTTTTATTTATGTACACTCTGATGCTTGAGCTTTATGTACATGGGGAGAGCTGAGGCAAGCCATGTTTTGATATCAACATAAACATTGTATGACACAGTGAATGAACAGCTCATTTTGAATTACTGCTGAAGGAGGAAAAAGAATCTTATGCCCATGAAGTCTGCTTTGACTTTTGTATATGCTGTGTATTTTGTCATGCTGCTGAACTTTTTATGCCCTGGAGAGACAGCCAAGGAAACTGTTGGACTTGTCACTCTTCTTGGTACTTGCTGTGGTCTCTGTTCTTCAGCTTTAACTTCTGTGTCTTTCTAATGCTGTGTACATGCCAAATAACAAATAATCAATTCCTGTGAATCTACTCTAAGTCTGGAAGGAACACCTGTGATCATCTTGTCTGACCCCCTATAAAGCATAAGCCATAGAACTTCTCCAAAATAAATCCTAGAGCAGATTTGTTAGAAAAACAACCAGTCCTGATGTGAAAAATTAGTGTTGGAGAATCCATCATTAGCCTTGGTAAATTGTTCCAATGGTTAATTGCTTTCACAATTAAAATATTATGCCTTAATTACAATCTGAATTTGTCTAACTTCAATCTCTTGCTACTGGATCATGTTATACCCTTCTCTGTTGGATTGAAGAGCAATTATTTAAATATTTGTTCCCCTCATAGATTCTTACAGACTGTAATCAAGGTACCCATTCACCATCAATGTCGTAAGGTACAGATACTGAGCCCCTTGAATCAATCACTATAAGGCTGGTTTTCTCAGAACTTGCTGCAATTTAAAAACACTCCTTCCTTTATTGAACTCATTGATACTCTCTAAATATTT
The DNA here is from genome assembly GCF_052426305.1 of Pelodiscus sinensis. Classification (NCBI taxonomy): domain Eukaryota; kingdom Metazoa; phylum Chordata; order Testudines; family Trionychidae; genus Pelodiscus; species Pelodiscus sinensis. The sequence continues at coordinate 32,247,679 of NC_143053.1, forward strand.
GGTGATTTTTTTTGAAGTCCCAGCTCCTAGAATTATGTGATTACCTGAGAATCTTGGCTTTCATTTAGGGAAAAGTAGGTTTCCAGTTCTCCTTGTTGCAAAGAAAGCTTGAAAAAGTGTCTCAAAAATGTGACCCAAAGGTCCAGAAACCTGAAGTCAAACAAAACAAATCCAGAATTAATCTTTTTATCTCATTATTATAAAATCAATTTAATGATGTCCTTGATGCATGATTTATGAATGTTTGAGGTTGGGAAATATTCCTGGTGTGACCTTCAAAATACTAATTCACAGCAAAATTATTCAATAAATATTGTGTTATCACCTCCTCTGCAAGCTTTACTGCTCACTTTGGGTATGTCTACACTACCCCCCTAGTTCGAACTAGGGGGGTAATGTATGCATACCGAACATGCTAATGAAGCCCGGGATTTGAATTTCCCGGGCTTCATTAGCATAAAGCCGGCGCCGCCATTTTTAAAAGCCGGCTAGTGCGAACCCCGTGCCGCGCGGCTACACGCGGCACGGACTAGATAGTTCGGATTAGGCTTCTAATCCGAACTATCTGTACGCCTCACCCTTAGTGATTCTACATTGTCATGCATAGGTAACTCACTTCTACTTATGTATCTAGCAATAGGATGGGAAATACTGTGTGTGATACTTTCATCTACAGCAAATAATTTAGTGCTAAATTATTTTAATCATGCAGAAGAACAAAATAATGAGAAACTGACATTGCTTGATTTTCTTTGAAACATATTGCAGTTTTCACAACTGCAATGAAAAAGTTCCAGACATTAAAGATGTAATGTCAACATATCACTAACACTGAATTATTCTTTGCCAAATTATGACTTTGGCTATCAAAATGACAGGTTTGGCCAGCCCCTGTGGTCTCATTCACACTTTTTCTAATTGGCAGGCTCCCCTTTGTGCTCCTGTGTAGCGCTGGTAACATTTCTTTTAAAAGATGACAACTTGACACTGTAAATTTGGCCTGGAGCCTGCTACAGTAGGATTTCTTTGCATCCTTCCTCACTTGTCAGCATGGTTCTTACCCTCCAAATTCCAAATCTCAACAATGTACGTAGCCTCATAAATCACACGTCAGTCTTTCAAGTCATGGTAATTATAGTTGTATATAAAGCACAAGCACTTACAGGCTATATTAAATAAAAGATAGCAGCATAATTTTTCATGAAAAAAACATATCAACTTCCTATCAGTGTTTCTGGCCTGCATAACACTAGACAGCTGTGTGACTCTCCACTTTCAATGTGATTTTGAAGACAGGCTCTGGAAAGCTGATAACATATTTCATGACCTTTGTGACTGGAAGCAGTTCCCCTGATTGAAGACATATAAGTTCAGCTAACTTTGAGTGTGTTGTAAATATTTATCTGGCAGTCTGACATGCAAAGTTGTTCAGAAATTACAAAGTACATTCCTGTCTTTCATGTATTACTACCTCATTTTCTTCAATTCTCTGATGGGATATTATGTAAAGTGTCTTCTGTAAGTGACTTATCATTGTTTGCTAAAGTTCTCACTCATTTAAAGGCTAGGTTTTTTAGAATGGTAGTTCAGGAGTTGTCATATTCCTATCTTTTAAATAAAACTGTGACAGTTTCCAATGTGTCAGAAGAAATCTGCTTAGCACCGAGGAAAAATTGCTGCTGCATTTAGTTTACAATTTTTTTTGTGTTACATTTTATTCCACCCTGATGCATCAATGCTTTCCATTCCTGGACAAAATTGAAGGTGTGAGTTCTGTGATGACTGGCTCCTTTGACTATCAAATCATGTGTAAGGAAGCAACTCTCTTCTCCAGTGGAGAAGAATCTCTTGCAGATTCAGACTAACACGGCTACCCCTCTGATACTCTCTTCTCCAGTGGATTTTCAAAAAGAGCAGATTTTTTAACTTTAGGTCTTTTCCCCCCTTCAGGTTTTACTTATTTTAAAAGTGAATTGTGTCCAGCTGGAAAGTGTTGGGTTGATAGCCTTAAAGTCTAAAGTTCAGCAGAAAGCTTCCATGCTTATGTCTGAAACTTGATTTGGAAGGACTACTTTCAAGCAGAGAGGGTAATTCTCTCTCCGAGTTGGCTTAGTGGCAGGCCTTTGAAACTGTTCAAAGGTACCATTTGTAATTAATTTGTGTGATGGAGACTGTTACTCCAAAAATATTCTCACTGGAGACCACCCAGGATTACACTATTATGGGTTTATTTCCACTAAGTAGAACTAAAGAGCAGAAAGCAACCACCAAAGGTTTAAGCTAAAGAAGATAGAACTCTCTCTCTCTCTCTCTCACACACACACGCACGCACGCACACACACACACAAGCAAGCATACACCCCTCCATTCATTCCCTCATTCACACCTATTCATTCCTGCCCTCGGGCAATTACACACTTACACAGTCATATGGGTTGCAGAAGGAGCCAAGGCATGTGGATCCTGGAGGGTCTGTCTGCTCGTCATGGCTGCGGAAGCTGGTCAGGAGGAGAGACACTGGAGGGGAGCTTCTCAGGACCAGAGGAAGGAAAAAGAGAGCGTCTCAAATGTGCTCCTTCTCTTTATATAGTGTCTGAATGGCTCCTGTGACTCATTCACCTTGTCATCAGGGAGCATGCCCAGACTTCCCTTTATCCAGCAGGGAGCATGCCCATACTTTGATGACTCATTGCCATGTGGTCCATTGTTCCAAGCCACCTTCAAACACACACACTCTCTCTCTCCATTCACTCAGGCGAGAATGCAGCTTAGGGAAAGTTACAAGCAAGGTGGCTGCATGTTACAAAGATTACAAAGGGGCAGTTTACAGAGTTACACAGATTACAAAGATTGACAATAAATGGATCACAATAAGTTGCAGTTTAAAACCTTAGACCTTACAGTTTGGTGTAGCTTTAGAAAATCCATGTATATAAATCTAGTGAACTCAGGCGGAGGCTTTCTTATGCAACAGATAAAAGAATCCTCTAGAAATTGGGATGGCACATCAACTAATCATGTATGGAGAAATCACTGCTAATCCTATCAGCAAAATCATCTAGTTGATAGGCTAAAGCCAAACTGTCTTGCATGCCTTCTCAGGTACCCAACAGTACCCTATGCAGCTGCATACATGTCCATTTGTATCATTAACAACTTCTGGGATGCAGTTATTGGTTTTCAATCCACTTTTCTGAGACATACAGAAAATGTGGCTGTGCTGTCACACTGAATATTACCAAAAATAGTACAGCTAACAACAAGGGTGGATGTAAAGAGGGCATGGATTCCATTTCTCATGACTGACTTGGAAGGATTCGATTTTATTGGTAAATGCCAATAAATGGCAATAGCTGTGAGTCTACTTGAAAACCCCATTGCCCACTGAATTAAAAGCTTAAATATTTTTCAGACCTTGATAGGCAGTAAGAGAAAAACACCTCTGGAAAAGTTAGGAGACAATATCTGTATCAACATACATAGTACCTGTCTCTCTTTCAACATAACAGTAAATCTCATCTGTAATCAAATCAGTTGTTTCAAACTAGAGAAATCTGATGAATGAGGACAGCATGAGCAAATAATTAAAAACCAAGCCAACGATTCACCAGTCCAGATCACCAGTCTGGATCACCAGTCTATTTCAAGGTTGCAAGTAGTTTAGAATTGGCCAAACATCTCTGGAAGAGTTTGTTGCTTAATTGTGAGTTATCTTCCTAAAGAAACCAGACCAGTCTAATAGCAATTTAATGTGCTGTCAATATCTCTGAGATTGAAAATAGGGCATTTGTTCCCTGACTGTAATGAGGAAGTACTTTGCATTGCTGTCTGGCGATTCCCTTTTAGGTGATCAATATGGCCATGGCATGTTTTGAAGACATTTGCATCTGATGCTTTCCATCCATAGGAAGGGCCTCTTAATGCAGGACCATTCAGAAAGGAAAAAAGGATCAATCAGAACATAACAAATGTGAAGGGAATGGAAAAGGAATCATAGACAATAAAAGAACCCGACTGAAGATTAACAGCAGCTCAGTGCTCACCATCAATGTCTCCACAACTTTTATATCTAGGGTCTGTGTGGGGATAGTACATCTAGTGGTAAGCAAACATATTTCAGATTCCAAGATTCCAAACTGAACATATAAGCCATGATACAAGAAAGCATTTAAAATTCTAAAAGCCACCTTGACCTTATGTCCTCCTAACAACAGAAAACATAAACAAACAAGAGATAGTGCCTCAGATAGCATCATGATCTTCTGGATTTAATGTTGGGCCGTGCATGGGAGTCATTAAATGTTCTATTCTGAGTCCCTCTCCCTAGACTATACTGTCTTAACTTATCAACCCTCTGAGATAGTAAAACTCTGGATGACCTCCTTCAATGGCAGGGCTCTGTGAAAAACTTCATGATGCTTTATGGGGAAAGGAGCAGGCAATGCATATCCAGGCTTTATAATTCCCCCTAGAAACAATTTCACCTCTTTGCAACCATTTCAGATATACCTAAAGGGAACCCGAAAACAATACATGTACACACACGTGTATGCATAACAGTCTCTGAGAATTTAATAGAAGACATTGAGAGAATCTTAGGCTCAGTAAAGAGGTTGGTTGTCTTCAGTGTTCTCCATGTGGTCTTAAGCTTTCAGCCCCAATGAGGAGATCATGTTTTCGTGATTGCATTTATTACTATTTGTTTTTCCCCCTCACAATGCACAATCAACTTCGCATGGAACAGCTGCAAAACTCTTTTCCAGAGGATGTTGTGAAGGCCTATAACACTATTACAAGGCTCACAAAAGAACTAGATAAATTAATAGAGTTAGGTCCATCATGGCTATTAGCCAGAATGGGCAGCGATGATGTCCCTAGCCTCTGTTTGTCAGAAGCTGGGAATGGGTGAAAGGTGGAGGATCACTTGGGGTGTGTCTAAACTGCAGCCATCTTCTTTTGAAAGTAAATCGAAAGAACACGGCAGTTTTTTTGATTGGGGTAAACCTCATTTTATGAAGAATAACACCTTTTTTTGAAATTGCTCTTTCAAAAAAAGGTACTATTGAATGTAAACGGTGCTTTTTCGAAAGAGTGACTAGACTCTCTTTCGAAAAAGTGGTTCGCTTTTTCGAAAAATCTGCTTGTAGTCTAGACACTGTCTTTCGAAAGAGGCTTTTTCAAAAGATTCTTTTGAAAAATCCTCTTTCAAAAGGGCCTTGTAGTCTAGATGTAGCCTTGATGATTACCTTTTCTGTTCATTCCTTCTGGGGGACATGGCATTGGCTACTGTTGGAAGACAGGATACTGGGCTACATGGACTATTGGTTGAACCCAGTGTGGCCATTCTTATGTTCTCATTAATAATAATCTTTTATGCTTCATAATGAGAATAAAAATACATTTATGCCACAAAATAAAACCTTTCTTCTAATAAGGGTAATTTGACATATTTTTGCCTTTAAAATCCAATTCAGTAAGATGGGGAAGTGCGTAACTGAGCTCATGAGAAGGTCCCCAGAAGTCAATGGGCCTTCTCAGACACATGCGATATTATGCACATCGGTGAGTACTTGTTGAATCATAGCTTTAATGTTTTATCAGTAAAGTATTATAAACAGCTATTGTATTAGAATTATGGATAATGGTTAAACATTTAGCCCCTGATCCTGCAAAGGAAACCATGTGGATTATCCCTTTACTCATTTGGTTCTTTTTGCAGAAGTAGAGTCTGTGCATTGAATATCTTTAGAGGTTCTCTGGTTGGAAGAGTACCCCTTTGTAGTCTACATGAGTTTGAGGAAATTCTAGAAATAAGACTTCCCCCCCCCCCCCATATACCTCACAAGCAATCACGTTACCAGATAATAATGTGGAATCCTATTTTCAAGAATGAAGAATTTGCATTTTGTTATATTGTATGGCCTAAAAGTAGATATGCCACTGGGAAAAAACAGTTGTATTTTGATAGTTTAAATTTTGATAATGTAGGCATTGTTCAATAACACAGTAGATGAAACATGAACTGCTTTATCAGAAAGTCTTTGCTTTGATATTATGTGCAGTGGGTTTTTGAAATAATTAAAGCTATGTGTACCATGAAGTAAAGCGTACCCTACAGGGGTAAAGCACAGGATTGGAAATCAGGTGATTTGCTTCCAATTCTTGGCTGTTTCATCGAGTTGGTATATAATTTTCAATGAGTCACTTAACTTCTTTATGCCTCTCATTCCCCATTTTGCAGATGTCATAGTGATATCTCTGTGTCTCATAGAGATGCAGGAGCATGTTAAACAATGTTTTAAAAGTGTTTTGTAAAGTTCAGAAGGAAAGTGGAAAAGCTTTAGCTTAAGCTGTATAGCTACTCTTTGGCTAAACTATTAGGGCGTATCTAGACTACGCTGAACGGTCGACAGAGCAGAGCTTATGAAAGTGAAAGTAATTTCAGCAAACCCCCTCCTCTGTCGAAAAGCCATGAAAATCTCCTTTTTTAAGGAAGAGTGGCTTTTCACCGAAAAAAGCCATGTCTTACTTACTTTCACTTTTGAAAGCTCCACTTTCGAAAGTGGGATCAGAAGAAGACCATTTGGTGTGGTCTAGATATGCCCTAAGAAGTTATAATGAGTCCAAATGGGAGCAGATTACCCACTGGGCTATTGTTATACTTTATGGCACCTATGCAAATGAGGCGGCCCCGCTTCCCCGCACAGCTTCTGTGAATTCCAGGCCCCAAGACAACACATCAGTGGACCAACTGTCCTCCTCCCTCAATGAGAGCCACAAGCCACCTCCTCCAGGTTCCTTCTAAGCTGTGTAGCAGCACAGCCCCTCAGCTGCCTAATCAGCCCTGCCCAGACTGACAGCTCCATGGGCGGAGCTCTGAGTTCTTGACTGGGTGGGGCTGATTAAGCAGCTGTGGGGCTGTGCTACCGCACAGCTTAGAGCAGGGATTCCCAAGCTTTTTTAGTCCCCGTACCTCGTTGGCTTCTAGTAAACCTCCCTGTACCCCCTATTCAATATGAAAGGAAAACTCTAGAATCCACAACTTTTTTTCACTAACACTACTACTTTTGGAATATTTCATTTAGGATAATCTAGTTATTTACCAAATATTCTTCGTACTCCCTTGACAAGCTTCTCTTACCCCCTGGGGGTACATGTATCCCAGGTTGGTAACCCCTGGCTTAGCGGGAACCTTACTTCCCAGCCAGAGAAACCCCAAGTACAACCCCAAGCTCCCCCACATGCCTGGAGGAGCCCCTCTCACCCTCTGTTCCCTCTCTGCATCCCTACCCTCCCAGCCCAGCTCTGCCCCCAGTGATCCTGTGCCCCCCCTTGGCTCCTTTATCCCAGCTTCCCTGCTTACCCCTGCTTGTATCTTTCCACTCTTTTGCCTTCCCAGCCCAGTTCCTTTGCCCTCTTCAGGCCTTGGTCCCTGCAGCCTCACACCCAGCTCTATCCCCACAGTTCAACTCCCTCCTTCTCTTCCCAGCCTGCCCCTCCCCCCACTCTACTCTCTGTCCTGTCGTTTCACAGACCCAGGCGGGGGGTTCAAACTGGTAGGAATCTCCTGTCCCCCCTGTGTTGCTACCACCGCTGTTCTGCTGAGCTGAGCATGGCACTTTTAAAGCAGCAGGGAGCTCCAGGTCCCTGTCTTGTACTCTGCTTTCCAAATCTGAGCTACAAACTCCCTTAATTCCACCATACTTCTTTACACCCTCCCCCCCCCATTAGCAGCTGGATGCTGGTGGATAGGAGCACATAAGGGAGAGGGGGCAGGGAGAGGATAGCCCTTCTGCTGCAGGCGGGAGAATAGGGGTGGACAGAGAGGAACCAGGCAGGCTGCAGTGGAGATGATAGGGCCATACTTAGGCAAACAAGCACATGCAGCTGTATATGTCTGGGGATGGCTTTGCTCACTGAGGGGTTCTTATATCTTCTCTTGAAGCATCTGTTGCTGGCTACTATTACATATAGGACCACAGACTAGACAAACCCCATGTCTGATCCCATACAATAATGCTTATGGTCTTAAAGACAGCTTTTTATATTGCAATGGGGAAAGTTAATGCAATACATTCCTTTGATTACATTTTAGTTATACTGGACTCCTTTTATATTTTCTTCATGGTAGTCATCATGTTCTAGCATAATTGCTTTACTGTAGGCTAATATATGAACTCTGTCTAACAAACGTGCATCTCTTCTGCTATGAGTGTGCTCACTATTACCTTAAAATTGTATTGATTCAGCCAAGGAAGTGACCACTGAAGAATTAATATTCTACCCGATGGGATATAATTAGCAAAGTTCTGTGTAATATTACTGTTATAATCAGAGTCTCATTTGATTCAGGAAGAACAACAGAATGATGAAACATTTCTGTCCTGATCATTAGCTACACAAGCATTCTACAAAGTCTTTTTTTATCTTCACTACTGAAAATGCTTTCCATTGTTTGATTTGCACTCTCTGTATTACTCTTCTGGGATTGTCTTTTGCCAGAGCAGGCAGTTCACTGATCACTATTTATCATGGAAAACCATTAATTTTTTAACTTCTGTGGTTTTGTAGTTAAAAGCCTTTGCAGTCTCCATTCAGGCCCTGATTAAAGGCAACACCTAAGCAAGTGCTTACAGTTAAGCACTTTCCTGACTTGGCATCCACAAAGAGAGGTTCATTCTCAGATAGAACTGTTTACAAATGCTGCCCTTTTAATGACAATCACTCTACTCCAACACTGTTGAAATTCTCACTGTGGAACTCATCTTTAAGATTTACAGTTGCACATAGGTTTTTATCTGTATGTGCTCATCCTAAATCCCAGTTCTTTAACCTGGATCTTAATTGCTTAAATATGTTTAGAGACTTGAAAAAACATCTCATCTGTATAATTTTAGTAGCATAAAGCATTTAGTTCATTGGGACATCCCTCCCTTTCCATTAAAATATAATTAAATTGTACAGGGAAAAGCAACTAATTGAGAGCACTGGTGTAAAGTCTTTCTCTAGCTGTATGTTTCATGTTAATACTGTCACAGTTAGTGCAAGGTTAACTTTTTTGTAAAACAAGGTTAGAAAATGGTGTTTTACAACACTAGGAGAACCCAATAGTTGTATTATCAAGACATAGTAATTTGTTTTGCTTCAGCAAAAGACCAATTTTGTCTTATGGTGGACAGTTTTAGGGACAAATTGCTGAAAAAAATTATACCCAGCTATCCATAATATTGGAATGTTGGATCATCTTTATATTGGAAACATAAAAGGGCAAAATTCGCCTTTGAGACTATGCTGCTGTTCACAAACCATATGATCTGATCATCTGATAATTACTAATAAAAGCAGCGCATCATAGTTGCCCAAGGACCCTCTATCATTTTATGTAATGATTATATCCAGTGCCAAATTCAGTGATGTATTCACTCCACTCATTGTCAAAGGTATATATCCATTTATAGTACTTATTTACTTATTTTGGGCCACACCTGAAATTCTTACTTAGTTCTTATTCAGCCAAACTCCCACTCAGTCAAACTGGTACTGACTTAAATGGAAGTTTGCCTAATAACATTAAATAAGGACTTCAGAATTTAGCCTTATGTTACATGTCCTTTTTCTTCTTTTTTTTTTAAAAAAAAAGGTTTTTCCTTTTAAATCAAGTAAGCCACTTTATTATTTTTTTTAAAGGCAAATCCCTACTGGGTTTCAGATCACATCAAAATGCTGTATATCAAGGTCTGGTCCTAATCCAGTTGGAACAAATGATAACCTTTGACTTCAGTGGAAGCTAGATGGATCTGTCCCTAATGTAAATTGTCCACATGGATGCTTATCTCAGCCAGATTTCCAAACCAATAAAATATACCCATTGCTAGTAATATATAACTACAAATCCTGGTGTGAAATACTGTTTAGACGTCTCTATTTTAACCTTGCTACTTCATCTGCTATAAAAAAACAAAGCATGCAAATCAGCCTAAACACTATTATAACCAGAACAGTACTCCAAATTAGCCAAAGTGGCTATATGTGGTTATGGCACATCCATGTGCCTCAATGACAAATCACCATCTTTATTTTTTGCCAGGCATAAACTACCACACCCATGCCTCTGTATATAATATTACTGACTCTTGCCCCATATCCACAAATATATACCTATTTTTGGTTGCAATCATCGTTCACTCAAAATGGGTATGTGAAGTTCATCCTAAAGCAGCAAACTGACCTGGGTTTACCCCCAAAGAGAAACAAATTGAAGATTAGGCTTTTGGCTGTGAGAGAACGGTGACTAACCAATGGTCTTTAATGAAAGCAGTGATCAGTTTGTATCAATTTACATTGGTTTCCTTTTCCACAATTATCTGTACAAGGAAAGGAGCTTGAAACATACTTTGATTATTTAGAAAATGAAAACCGAAGTTCTCCTTTACCAGAATGGGCCTCCCAAGTTAGGAAGAGGATTGTGAAATCAGATTTTGGGGCCCATAATATCTGGTTCTGCTGGTTCTGGCAAAAAATACCTTTGAGGGTTAACAAGACTAAAAAATGTAACTTGCCTTGAATAAGAAAAATAGCCTATTATTTCTACAAACAGTCCCTAACAGTCCCTCTGCAGCTGTCTTGGTGAAACTTAACAGGATAAGAAATGGGTTTTGATTGCTGTTAAAGATTAGATGAAAACATATTGGAAAGTCTGTTCTGAAATCAGAGACTGGTTCATTTTATTTTGTATTATAAACAGTGCTGAATTATGCATTACTGCACAGTTCCCAGAGGATTTAGTAAAACTCATTGCAGATATTTAGAAATATCCGACAAAAATCAAAGGTGCACAAAGGATCTTTTCTTCTTAACAAAATGTTTAAAACTGAGGAGGTCTGGGGAGGTCCTGCCTTGAAGATTTAAGCAGAAAGTTCTGGGATATTTCTTTATCTGCCAGAATATAATCTACAAATTTTAGTGCTACTGTGCTGTTTGTGAGAGAATAAAAATATGACTTTCCTTCTCTTATTTTGATGCATATTATACATTTTAAATGAGTCTGTGCATGTGCACATGTAGGTATGAATGAGTGAGGACTCTGAAGCTGGCACAAAGGGAACGAAACAGCAGAGTTAAAACTAACTCTGTAATTAGCAGAGTTTATTGTTCCTGTCCACAGCTCTTCTACCACGATGCAAATAGGTAATATTTGGATGAATGGCTTGTACATGATTAACCTGCTTTCAGCTAGAGAGCAATGAAACTGCCAATGTTTGGAGGATGTTGCCTCAAGTGGTTGTTGTGTTTTATTTCTTAAAGTTTAACTGTCTTATTGAAATAAATATATGATACACTGTGACACTTCATCTGTGAATCTGGCTTTGTCTGGAATGTTTCCCAGGACCTACTTTAGAAGCAAGATTTTTTTTTTAATGTCAGAGGATTCTTTCTCATTAAACAGCTCTAAATATTGGAAATATATTCATTAAATGGTGATATGCCATGATGTCTCATTATCTAACAAATGATTTGGTGAAAATCTGGTGCATTGCTTTTATGTCTTATGAAATAATAAGGAAGAGCCAATGACAATTAGGTCTGGAGAGGTCATTTGAGTATGTGCTCTTCTAAATATACTGATGTCTAGATAACTGAATGCTAAAATGGCCACGCAATTTTGACCTGTAGGCCCATGCAATCTTTGCTTTAAGGTTCAGAACTGGCTTCTTTCTCTGACAGATAAAGAGGAACCTCTTTTATGTGCACTAGTGACAGGGACATGCACTACACATTACCACATTTTGCTAGCAGTTTTTAAAATTGCAATGCAGTTTAAAAACCTCACATGGAAAAAGTCATTATGGAAACTGTGATGCTTCCCAGGGTTGTCAGTCACCTTATTTTCACCTGCTCTTAGCAAGAAGAAACAGGGTCTGGAGCTGCCAGGGGTCAGCTCCTTAATTCCACCTCTCACAGGTAACACAAGTATTCCCCTCCCAGCCAACACAAGTTCCACTGTCCCACTGCATTCTCCAATCCGCAAGCCCTCCAAGCATCCCCTGAAGTGCCCAGCTCCCTGTTCCACAAGACATCCTCAGTATCAGCACATGGATTGTTCCCAAAGGAATGGTGCACATCAGCTTGCCAGTTATATCTCAGAACACGACTCTGTTTGCAACAAAGCACTCATATATGTTTATAGTGAAAACACACATACAAGTTTATTTAATGACATATAGAGATTCAAATAATAGAAAGTCAAAGGGTTGGAAACAAGATGAGAGGGTCATGAGATGTAGTCATTTATCGCCTCAGTAAAAGATCCTGGTAGGGTTGCCAACTTTGTAGTGTTTAGAATCTGGACACTCCATCAGGAATCCCAGGACCTCTCCTTTGCCCCCACAAGGCCCTGTCCCTGACCCACCTCTTCCCCCCCAAAATCCCACACTCCTGTTTGCTTCTCCTTCCCCATCATTCACTACTATTCCACTCTCTTGCCTGCCCAGGTTGGGAAGGACCCACTTACAGAGATGCAGTTGGGAGCTTCAGCCATCTGATGCAGGTAGGAAATGACCTTAGTTGAGTAGGTTCTGGAGCAGGTGATGGATAACCTGGTGACTGTCCTGCTCCCTCACCCACAATAATGGGACATTGCATGTCCATTCAGTAGATTTGATCAGACACTGGCAGGTCCCCTTTCCAACAAGCCTTTCTGATTGAAAACCAGGCACCTGTCCACAGAATATTCTGGGTGTGTTGCCTCATTCCTCTGATGCACCAGATTTATTTGTTGATTTTGTCAGAAACAATCAGAAACAGGGCATCTTCCTGCTGTGTGTGTGACCTTCCTTTAGCATTTGAGATCTTGTATCAAATTCATAATCTTTATTAGATCCATAGGCAAAGAGATTTACATTGTAAGATGCACAATGAGCCAGGAAAAAAATTTATTCTACCCACACCTGGATAGAACCTTGACATGTCTTTCTCAATTTACCTATCTTAAGAACACAGCTTTCAGTATATGATACAGAACTCCTTAAATGATCTTCAGTACCTACGTGTTGGAATGATGAGGGTGACCACCACTGGCTGTTGATAGAGACATCACATGCTGCCCTTTAGCATGATGTTTTATAGACATTCAGGGGATCCCTGCAATCCCTTCTGCACACCTTAAGTCCTTTGGCAGATGTCACCTAGCGGTTCCTGGGTCACAGAAACAGAACATAAAACCTCATTAATAGGGGCAGATTGATGGAACTGTAAGTGCTGGAGATAGCAAGAGGCACAAATAGTAGTGGCTAGTTAGAAGGCTACAGGTTGAACCTCTCTAGTTCAGAACTCTCTGGTATGGCAACATCTATGGCCTGGCATGATTTTAGTTAGCTGGAAGTCCACTTACATGGGGGCGGCTAAGTTTCTTATGATCCCATAAAGTTTGTTTCTAGCCATCAGTCCTGGCTGTTAGTGTTCTGTGCTCTAATTTATCCCCAAATGTCTTGTAAGAGCCCAGTAAGAAGTGGAAGTGTTGGTAATGCTGCTCATCTATATTGACCTCCCATGGTTCAACAAATTCTCTGGTTTGACATCAGGTCAGGTTCCATGGGTGCTGGGCTAGAGTGATTCAACTTGTATTATTGAATGACAATGGCAGGGTATGGACAAGGAAATGCTCCCTTATTGGCCTGCGGTGAACAGGACATGACTCTCACTAGCTCTGGCTCTGCCACTGCAGCAGAATCTTTTCAGTCTGTGCTCCTGAAACCAACAAAGACAACTGGGTCAGAAATCTTCCCACAATAAAGAAAAGTAATGAAAATGTTCATTATTCCCTCTCTTAACCTTTGCCATTTTTCCTATCAGGTCTACATGATTCATGATCTTCCTTGTGGTATAGGAGTGCACAGTCCAATAGTTGTATATCTTGCTCATCATAATTAGTCTACAATCCCTTCTTCCTCCCACACCTACAGAAAATTAATTTATCTATGTCTATTTATATGATGCAAAGACATGAACAAATAGTATCCAATAAGTACATGTGCAGCTGTTATTCCATGATGAATCTAGGGAGCTGGATTCAGGAACATTTCTACTGAATTATTGAGTTTGATAACATAGTTGGGCCCAGATCAGCATTCCTGCTTTGGAAAATGAAAATTATATACTACCCTGAAGGTCTCAGAGCACAAGGCTTTCACAAATCCCCACTTAGCTGCTCTTAGGGAGAGGGATTTGATAAGGAAGGGTTAAGGAATCATCTCTATGAGACAACTGAGAGTAAAGATAGGTAAAAGAAAAGCAGATAAAGGCAGGAATGGTGGAAAAAGAAGAAAAAAGTTGGGAGCTATGATGATTTAATTTCCAATCTCCATTTTCCAGCCTTAATACTCAGCTTAGTTGATGCATCCTTTTATTATTTTTAAATTTAATTTAATGTCTTTTTAATATTAACATTTAATTTTTATATTTTCAAATTTAAATTAATTTTTAAATTACAGCTGTTTTTCAACATCAGGAATGCTTATCCTATTCAAAATGCCTGCTGTCTGATATTGTAATGAAACTGTTTAACACTTTAACTCAATTAGAGTAGAGCTTTTTCTAATATTCTTGTTCTAGCCTGGAATAATGTTTTCTATAATATTAAAAACAGCTACTTCTATAATTGATCTAAAGTTATCAAACAGTTTCATTACAACATCTAACAGGTTAAAGTTTGAGCAGAAAAATAAGATAAGAACTCAGGATTCTGAAGACAAAGTAGCTGCTGTTTTGAACATTTTAAAAAATGAAGTGAAAAGAAAATGTAAAGTTAAATGTAATGATATTAAATTGTAACATTTTTAAGTAGTTGAAGATAACTAATTTTGAAATTTTTCAGAATTTTGTTTCAAAATATTCTTAACAAAATGTTTTAATCAATATGAAGTCAATTTTTCTTTGGTTAGTTTATTGGCGTTTCTGAAATTTTTGTTTGGAGAATTTAAATTTTTGAAGCATTTTATTTCAATCTAGAAAGAAAACAAACTTTTTTAAAAATCCTCCTAAAAATAACCAATGTGAGCATTTTCTAAGGCTGTACTGTGCTAAGGTAACATTTACATTGGCTCCAAGGTGCATCCCAGGGTAGTAATCAATACCCAGATACCCATTTGGAAAGGTTTCATTTCTCAAACTATGTTAGTTTTTTTCAGTCATATGTTTTCTATGGCTTTACCAGCTCAAAACAGATGCTTTTGATATTAGTTGTCACAGATGGCAAGCACCTTGGAATGAAACTCATAAAAAGTAAATTATGGGAGTGAAAATGAATAAAATCTGGAAAACTGGAAGCTTTTATTGAAACATGGATAAACTAGCTGTGGAGCATGTGTGTGATGAAACTAAAAGCCTCTCTATCATCATAGTGTTTCCATAACCTATGCACTGTGTGTGTGTGTGTGTGTGTGTGTGTGTGTGTGTGTGTATAGCTATTGACTTACAAGTTGTATCTCCACTCTGGAGCAGGGATTTAAACACAGATGTTCCCCCTCCAAGATTATTCCAGGAACCAGGCTGTAAGTTATTTTGGGGTGGGTAGGATTGTTCTCAATCTCTCCTTCTGGAAGGGTTCTGGTGGTATTCCAAGAACTTAGAGACCACACAGATGACCTAGTGCAAGAAGTAGAGGTGGAGTGCTCACTGGCAAGCTTCAGGTGCCACTTCCAGCCCAGCAGCCATCAAGTACACATCCAATGCTGTGATCCAGCTGATCCATGGCAAGGATGGGTCCGCAGTAGGATTAGGAATGGGGTAAGTGTGGTCACAATGACCGGGAATTGTACAGTAGCTGGTGGCACACTTGAGTTCAACGTCCACATCACTACTGGTATTCCAGTAGCTTGAAGACTGTTCAGGTTTAAATGTAAACAAGATCAGACTTTTATTCCAAAGTCTTACAGGCATTCCCTGCTAGGTGTCTTCACGAATCCCCTAGTCTGCTCTTTTTCTCTTTCTGGGCTTAAATTCCTCATTTCTTAAAGGATCCATGCCTCATAAGTAGCCATTCCTAAGTACTCACTTCTGTTTCTTTAAGTGTTTAGATATTCATTGAGGGTACGTCTACACTGCAGCGTTATTTTGAATTAACTTATTTCAAATTAGTTAATTCAAAATAACTCATTTAGACCCCAAAACTAATTTGAAATAGTGTTTTTCTAATTTGAAATAGCATGTCCACATTGAGTGGACCCTGAATTGAATGCAAGGCTGGCCAGAACCAGTGCCAAAAGGGCTTCAGGGTCGGACTTAGTGTGTGAGGCTGCTGCCTTAGGCTAGCTGAGGTCTGTGCTTAAAGGGACCCGACCCCCCATCCCGGACAGACAGTTCTCAGGTTTCTCTGCTTGCTGGTCCACCTCTCTGAGGGACAGCAAAGCATTTGTACCTCAGAGTGCTCTGCTTGCCCTCTATCGGGACACCACGACACTCTGCAGCATGGAACCAGACCTGCCCCCGGGACCTCTGCTGTGTCTCTTGGACACGTTGCCAGCAGCCTGGCTGCACTGTCTGCAGGCTGCCATCTGGGAGGACCATCGAGGGGCTGTCAGGATCCAGGAGGCCCTGCAGGAGAGTGTCCACCTCAAGGAGCCCTCAGAGCCACACCAGTCCTCCCCACTGGGGGCTCGTGCCCCTTTCCTCCCTCTCGTCCTTCTACTTACCCTTCCCTAGTCCCCCCTTCCTGATGTCAAATAAGACATTTTTCAAAAATAGAAACTGGGTTTATTTAACACAACTAGGGAGGGGAAATGAAACTCTGAGGAGACGGGGGAAAGGAGGCAGGAGAGGGTGGGAGAGGGGAGGAGGAAAACTGGGAGGAGGGAGCTGGAAGAGGGAAGCAAGAGGAACAAGGGGGAGGGAAAGCTCAGGGCTCAGGGGTGGGGGTCTCGCCAGGCCAACCGCCTCCCAGCACAGTGGGGGAGGGGGCCTTGGCATCACCCGGGGAATGGGGAGGAGGGTGCGGAGGATGAGGTGGGGGGTGTGGACATTGAGGAAGAGGGTATGGAGGTTGAAGCGGAAGCAGTGGGAGGGTGGGCAGGAGCGGGAGGCGGGACAGTAGTTGGGGGGGGCAGCGGTACAGGACTGGCACGGGGCACCATGCTCTGCAGCAGGGCCTGCAGGTTTGAGTTCAGCACTCGGTCCTGAGCAAGTTGCTCCCGGTGCAGCTGCAGGTTCTCCAGCATCCAGGCCTGGATGGTGCAGTGCAGGGCTCGCAGGGCCCTCAGGTGCTGGTCCCAGTACTCCTGCCACATGCTGGTGGTTGGAGCAGGCCACGGGTGCGGGAGCATGTCCCGGGCAAGGTGATGCGCCCTGCACGAGCGTCTGGTGCAGCTGTAGAGAAAGAAGAGAAGTGGTCAGTTCTCCCTGGGGATGCAGTGGATGATGCCCAGCCCCCTTGCCCCCCGCGACATGAGGGCGACCGTGCCCTGCACTGTCAGAGCCGATGTGCTTGTACAGAGGCCATGGTCAGGATGTCTGGCTCTCCCCAGGACTGGGAGCTGCCCCAAGACCACACCCATGCCCCTGTGCCGTGTATAGTGTGGCCGGGGTGAGAGGCTGGGGGGGGAGATGTCCCCTGCCTCTGTGTAGAAGAGGCGTGTGAAGGGAAAGTGTCCTGCTGGGTCCTGCCCCAGGGTCGGGATCATGTCAGGTCTCTTCACGCACACGTGTGCCTATTGGGCCACGGCCCTTGAGTGTCACGCAGCTAGAGCCACCTGCCCAAGGCTGGCATCGCACGTGCACAGGTGGCTGCATGATCTGTGGGAGGCATGGCCCACACGCACGGTCCTTGGTCTCCCTCCCTGCTTCCCCCCCAGGCAGGGAACAGTGCTGGCACTTACCCGGTATGGCCTCCCTGGACGACCCTGCTGACTCCGGTGCTGGAACAGCTGGTGGTGGCCCCTCCGGTGTACCTGGGTCAGGGCCTTCCGGTTCCAGCTTGCTGCCTACCAGGCTGGCGCGGACCGCCCCGGCCCCCAGGAGTCGGTCGAGGGTGGGGAAGTAGGGGCAGGTAGCAGCCCCTGCTGCGGCGCTGCCCCTGGTGGCCCTGGTGTATGCCTGCTGCAGCTTTTTAACCTTCAGGTGCACCTGCTCCTGGGTGCACCTGTGGCCTTTCCTGGGCATGGTGGCAGCCATGTGGCCATAGACGGCTGCGTTCCTCCACCTAGTGTGGAGATCATGGATGTTGGGGGTCTGCCCCCAAACCTCAATGAGGTCCATGTCCTCCACACTAGTCTAGGAGGAACGCGCCATCTACGGCCCCTGGCTGGCCCCTGGGTGCTGGGGGACTGGGTGGGGGAGAACTGGCTGCCATCCTCTGACCACTGGCTGAGGGTCTGCGGCTGCTGGCAGGCCTGGCTTTTGCACGTGGCCAGAGTCTGCCCCTTTAAGGGCCCCGGGGTTGGGGGAGAGAAGAGGAGTTTCCCTGGTTTGGCCCAGAGTGGCCACCAGGGGGAACTGGGAAGGGCTGGAGGCCCCCTAATGCGAAATAAGTGTCTACTCAGCACT
This sequence comes from Pelodiscus sinensis, assembly GCF_052426305.1. Lineage (NCBI taxonomy): Eukaryota > Metazoa > Chordata > Testudines > Trionychidae > Pelodiscus > Pelodiscus sinensis. Next base: position 32,266,213 of record NC_143053.1, read on the forward strand.
TATTTCGAATTAGCTATTTCGAATTAGGTGTTATTCTTTGTAGAATGAGGTTTACCTAATTTGAAATAAGGGCTCTGCTATTTCGAATTAATTTGTATGTGTAGACAGCTATTACAGCTAATTCAAAATAATGTCTGTTATTTCGAATTAACTCTGTAGTGTAGACATACCCTCTGAGAGAAAAGGAGTCTGGTGCTTAAGACACTTTCCTGTGTGATAGGAGATGTGAATTCAAATCTTCTCTCTGCCTGATACAGAGACCTTATTTCCTGGAGCTAGAGTGGGAAATCAAATCTGAGTCTTCCATGCCCCACATGAGTGCTATAATCTCTGGTTTCTGTCTGTGTAGTTTTTTTCTTTCCCAGTATCACTAAAGAGACATATACAGACAGCAAAGGCACATGAAGTGAGATGCATGCTGATTGCACACACTGATGGTGAAAGCTGTGCACTCCCTCTGTGTCCAATCAAAGCACTGCTACGGTTCAATTGGCACATGCTACAAACAGTGGGTTCACAAGCACAATTAGCAAAACTACCCTATCACAGGAGACCATCTTGGTTACAACAATCTTGTGGCCCACTGAGCTGGAGGACCACTCATGCAATCCACTCACTAGCTTGAGCTGCCCATCACTGAGTGCCAAAGCATTGTGTTGTGGTTTCCAACTCCTGGCAAAATATGAGTTTCAATACTAGATGAAATTTGCCCATAGCACATTGTTGCAATCATGTCTTCCACTACAGACAAAATATATGGATTGCTTTACCTCATACTGACACAATGAAAACTATTACCTCACCAAAAATTGCTCACATGCATGATTTGCTAGTGCACTCTCTCATCAGAGCAAGATAGCTCTCAGTTATTCAGCTAGTATCCTTGTGAAGGAAGAACTATTTTAACACAACATGAATAAGTTGTTTCTTGGTAACATAATTTAAAAGAATGGACACTGCAAAAAGTTCTTTTTCTTCCTAAATTCTTCTTTTTAGAGAGAAATACAATCATCATAGGGCATCGAAATTAAAAACTGTATGCATTTTGACACTCAGGGAAATGCATAACAGACTTTTTTCCCAATATACAGCCAGCTGTCTAGGTAGATATAGATAATTTAGCAGAATGCAATTACAAAAGGAAGGAAAGAATAAAAATGAAATAAAAGCTAGCAAGTGGGTCACAGTAGATGACTGTAAATAATTTAACATTGTGCTTATATAAAACATATATTTCCTTTACGAGAGAATCATTATTTGTTACTGTACTATTTATCATTTGTGTTTCAATAGCACTTAGATGAAGACCTCAGCCCCTAAGTGCTCAGTACCTGTACATTACAAACATTTAATAAAACACAGTCTCTGCCCTCAGAGCACACAATATAACTAACATGATATAGCAGATCCAATATGAGAGCCACATTTGTGGTCTTCCATCTACATATAGGTTGTACTTGTTTCTTTCAGATGCTGATCTTCCAACTATCCATGGTGCCTTTGTCCCCTTGTGAATAGATTACTGAGTGTGTTCTTCCTGGGGTTACAACTTAATCTATTTAGAAACTCATCTGGTACAGAATTTGGCAGCTTGCTTTTTAAGCGGGGTCTCTAGGAATGAACAAACTGATCCTGAATACAATCTGCATTATCTTTTTGTGGGGCTCTGGACTGATATTAAGATGCTGGCTTTGACCTGTAAAGAACTAAATGGGCTGGATCCTACCTGTCTAAGGCTACATCTATACTGCAGCCTTCTTGCACAAAAGCTTATGCACATGAAATGTGGAGTAGAATATTGCTGCGCTTCATGTGCATAATTAATTAGCAGCTGTTTTTGCTCAAGAGGCTTTTGCGCAAAAAGGAGCTGTGTAGATGGCTCCTTTTTGTGCAAAAAAACCCTCTTGTGCAAGAGCCGTTCTTCCTGAAAAAATGAGGAAGAACGGCTCTTGTGCAAAAGGGGGCTTTTGCATAAAAAAAGCTTTTTGTCTACATAGCTCCTTTTTGCACAAATCCTCTTGTGCAAAAACAGCTGTTAATTAATTATGCAAATGAAGCATGGCGATATTCTACTCTGTGCTTCATTTGCATAAGCTTTTGCAGAAGAAGGCTGCAGTATAGATGTAACCTAAGATACCACCTTTCTGACTGTGACATACTGCTACAGTTGTGGACAGCAGAAGTGTCTGAGCTGAAGCCCCTTTGCAATAAGAGAGAGGGACAGCAGGTAGGGCATTCTGCATTAGAGTCACAGACCACTGGAATTCCCTCTTTGGGTCCACAACATCTCAAGTTTGTCAGCCTCCAGAATGCACTGCAAATTGGTGGCTGGTTGGGTAGGGCAGGGCACCGTTGTTGATTATATTTTGCTAATGTTGGCACTGGGTTCTTTGATCTGGCATAACAAGATGGTATGTTTCTTTGGCATTGGATGTACCTGTATTAACCACTCAAGATGGGACTCTTTCAGGTGCGTCTACACTGCACGGTTTTTGTGGAATAATGACTATTATTCTGGAAAAACAATAGTAGCATCCACACAGAAATTTTGTTATTTCAAAAGAAAATTGAAATAATGGAGGGCTTTTTTCGATATTGGTAAACCTCATTCCATGAGGAATATAGACTCTTCTGAAAAAGCTTTTTTTTCAGGTGCAGATCTTCTAAGCTTTTTCGGAAGCGGGTATGTGTGGATGCTCCTCTGCTACTATGTCAAAATAGTGCCTCCCCAGGGCCTCCTGGGGCTCTAAACCAAGATAGCGTGTCCACATTAGGTGAGCCTAATGTGTAGTATGGACACTCTATTTCAAAATAAGTTTTTTTGGAAGATATCTTCCTGAAAAGCTTATTCCAAAAGAAGCTTGCTGTGTAGATGTACCCTTTGTCTCTTAGCAGAGGCTTTTTATTAGCAATGGAGCAAAACTGTACTAGGTAAACAGATGTGGTGTAGTTTAAGACAGCAAGAAAGTTTCCAATAAAAAGTTGGTGTGATGTGGAGGTTTTACTCTATGGTATATTTTAGACTGTCCGAAAATGCATTTCTACTCTGCAAAGACATCCTGTAACAATGAAATTCCATTTTGATTGTCCCTCCATGGTTTCAAAAGATGCTACCCCACACACTCTCACACAGTTTCTTTCTAATTGCCAGCCTTGCAAATACAGCCTGGTGCGTAAGACTGAAGCTGAGTTATATCTACTGCACTACCATAACTAATAGCTAGTAGTAAAGGTTCTGTTGATTGATCAAATGAGGCCTCATAATTACACCTGTGCAGTCATTTGCCTTCATTGTTGTCATGGTTCAACACTGACTAGGAGTCCAGAAACAAAAATAGGAATAAATGGCTAATTTCCATCATAGAAAAAAATGGGTAGTGCCTCCATATTAGTTCTAGTGGGCTGTGTCTAGACTGTATCCCTTTTCCATAAAAGAGATGTAAATTAGACACATCACAATTGCAAATAAAGCGGGGATTTAAATCCTCCGCACTTCATTTGCATAAACATGGCTGCCGCTTTTTTCCGGCTCGGGGCTTTGCTGGAAAAAAGCGCCAGTCTAGACAGGGATCTTTCGGAAAATAAAGCCTTTTCTGAAAGATCCCTTATTCCTCTTAAAAAAAAAAAAAGGATAAGGGATCTTTCGGAAAAGACTGGCACTTTTTTCCAGCAAAGCCCCGAGCTGGAAAAATGCGGCAGCCATGTTTATGCAAATGAAGCAGGGGGGATTTAAATCCCCGCTTCATTTGCAATTGCGATGTGTCTAATTTGCATCCCTTTTATGGAAAAGGGATGCAGTCTAGACACAGCCGTGTTGTTTAATATACTAACAGTCTTCAGAGAGAAGTGAATAGTGAAATAATCTCAAATGACACAAAATGGAGCAGACTGGTGAGTGCAAATAATCAACATATAATTCAAGGGACCATTCAAGGTGAAGTGCCCTGTTTGCACCCCTCCAGTCATGGGCAGGAAGCGATGGGGGAAGCAGCAGCTGTGGTTGGTTACAAATTATTGTAATAAGCCATAAATCCAGTGTCTATATTCAGTTCATGATTTCTTGATGTCTAGCAAAGTTAGAAATTTGAGCTCCCAGGCTCATCTTTTGAAAGTTTCCTTTGAAGATGCATACTGACAGGCCAGATATAAGTGAGCATTTTGTGAAAAGGATTCACAGGTAATGTGGTGTTCTGGTCCTTCATCATCTCCCTGCATTAGTTCTTGTGAGTGTATAGTGATTGTCTGGTTTCATCCACATAGTTGCTATTTGGACATTTAGTGCAGTTAGTGAGGAAAAGTACATGATGTGGTTGGCATGTTTACAACCCATAGAATCATAGAACACTAGAACTGGAAGAGACCTCAGAAGTCATCGAGTCCAGTCTTCTGCCCTCACGGCAGGACCCAATACAGTCTAGACCATCCCTGACAAACGTCTATCTAACCTGCTCTTAAATATCTCCAGAGATGGAGATTCTACAATCTCCCCAGGAAATTTATTCCAGTGTTTAACTACCCTGACAGAAATTTTTCCTAATGTCCAACCTAAACCTCCCTTGCTGCAGTTTAAGCCCATTGCTTCTTGTCCTCCTCCCTCCTCCTTATGACACCTTTTTAGATACCATGGATCTTGAAAGTGTGCTGTGGGGGTTTTTGCTCATCTTAGAAGTAAAGAGATGAATGCAAGTTTTATAGCTGTTGTTCTGGTAAGGTCCGGTGATGTTCTGAGCTATCCACAGACACATCAACTCAAAGTGGCAGAGGAGAGGAGATCAGATGAGTCCATAGTCTGATGATTTTTAGAAGCATCCCTCTTTCTGTCATACATAATGACAATTCAAGCAAAACACCCCAAAATCCCTATCCCAAATAGAGTTTTGATCCAAAAAAGGAAGAAGTGTCCAGAATTTGCAAGAAGCCCACTTGTCTTAATTGCTTTTTTTTGTTTTTATATGGAAATTTCTCATATACTGTAATGATGCCTCACAGCATGAAATCCTGAGATAGATAAATAGGTAAAATAATTTGTAGATGAGACAAAGTTATCTAGGCTAATCAAATCAAAAGAGGACTTTGAAAAACTTCAGAAGGACTTAACCAAATTAGGCGAATGGATAGCAAAATAATAGATGAAGTACAATGTTGAAAAATGAAAAATAATGCACATGGAGAAAAAAAAATAAATACTTTACACCTTACTGGGTTCTAAATTAATGGCGTCTGTTCAGGAGAGGACCTGTGGACAGCCAATATTTAAGGTGCAGCTAGCTGCGTGGTGTGGGAAGAGTTGTGTCTGTGTGTGTGTGTGAAGTGGAAACCAGATATTAGGGTTCATAAAAAGGAGAAAGGAGAATCAGACAAAAAATTATTTTAGTTTTATAAACTGGTGGCATAGTCTCATCCAGCATTTTGTGCTTGTAACTGGTCACCCTGTCTCAAAAATATATAGTACTGGTTGAACCTTCTTGATTTGGCACCCCTGGGACCTGACCGGTCCCAGATGACGGATTTTGTCCAACCAGGAAAGGTCATTTCTGGTATCACCCTGTCACTGTTCCCTCTCCTTCCTCCCCCGCTCACCCCCCCGCCCCGCCAGCCATGGCCTCGCTGCCAGCCTTCCAACTGGCTTCCCACTGTCCCATGCCCCTCTGCACATGGGGCTTCTGGCCCCATTGTGGTAGCCCCACCACCGGCATGCATAGCCCTGCTGCTGGGCTCCACCCCCACAGGAGCAACCCCCCTGTGATCAGGCTCCCAGCCCTTTGGAGCAGCCACACTGTGTCTCAGCTCCACCGCACAGCTGTGCCACTTGGCATTAGCAGGGTTGCCAGGCTCCTGTTGTGCTGCTGAATGGCCCCACTATCTCACGGTCTCACCAGACAGTTTTGCTGTTGGGCTCCAGCTCCACTGCCTTCCTCCCTCCCCCCCCCGCACTGCAGTGTTGACATGAGGCGGCAGACCTACTGCTGAGCTCCTGGTTTTGCTGCCGCAGGGCAGCCCCACTACTGGGCTCCCAGCCCTCCACCGGGACTCTCTGGTCCTGAGACATCTGTGGTCCTGTTAGAACATGGATGTTGCCAGACCAGAGAGTCCCAGTTAACAGAGGTTCAACCTGTAGAATTAGGGGGTGTTCAGAGAACAGTAATGAGAATGATTAAGAAAACCAAAAAAATATAATGTGAAGAAATGGAAAAGATCTAGATTGTTTACCTTAGAAAGGAGTCAATTATCAGGGAACAGAATAAAAGCATATAAAACAATGACAGATTTGAAGCTTCTGTTCTTGTCTAAACACAAGATCAAAGGGACAATCAAATTTAAAGGTAAAAAATTAAAAAATGACAAAAGTAAATATTTTTCAGATGATGTGTAACTAGACTATAGAACTCATTCCCATGGGATGTCATTGAACTTAAAAGGCAGGAAGATTTAAAAGAAACAAGGCATTTTACATGTTTAAAATCAATGTTCAGAGGTCTAATTGTTAATGTTAGTGTTTGAGATCTTCATGAGTGGGCAGCTTATCTCACATCTGCCTATTGTGGGCTTTACAGACTATTTAGCTGATGCTACCCACTCCAAGGGTACGTCTACACAGCAGGGCAAAAGTTGAATTAAGCCATGCAACTTCAGCTATGTCAATTGCGTGATTAAGTCAAAATAGCTTATTTCATCTGTTGGCACTGTCTACACAGCAAGAAGTCAAAGGAAGAACATTCTTTCTTCGAATTTCCTTACTCCTTGTGAAATGAGGGTTACAGGAGTCAGAGTAAGAATTCCTCCAGCTCAACATTATTTTGCAATAAAAGCTGGCAGTGTGGACATGCACAATGTTACTTTGGAATAACAAGATCCGCATCTTCCTATTTTCTGTGTTGGCTATAAAAATAAGAGAGAACTTATTTTTGTCATTGAAGCCAGGAGATATGACTTTAAATCCATATCCCTCTACAAGAGCCACTGCTGCCATAATGCTATTAAAAAAAAAAACAACCACACCAATAATGACAAAGTTAAAGACTATTGGAAGAAATACTTTATGCAATGGCACATCCTTATTACTGCAATCCTAATACTCCCTTCTTGTTTCTGTTATATCTGGCAGTTGCATTTTGTCTTAAATTAGCTTGCAAGTCCTCTGAGACAGAAACAATGTCTTCCTATGTCTTTCATGTGTTACCAGCAATAACTGATCCTGACTGGACACAATTTTAATAATAAAGCAATGAACCATTGCACAGACGCCCTCTCCTGGCCATTCACTAGGTCTGCCTTTTGAGGAGCCCAAGCATCTATGCTCTAGATCCTCTGAGATATGTTGAGTTTCTGGAGCCTGACCAGTGTTTACCTACTGCCCCAATGTTGGGTTCCTTTTTTACACGCTCTCCGGGTACAGACCTGGTAACTGGCACCTCTCTTCTAATTGCTGGAACCTGCTCCCTAGCTGGCTAGCCCTACTGAGCTCAGCCTAACTCTTCTGACTCCCCAGTACTTAAACCAGTGGTGGGTAACCTGCAGCCCCAGGCTCACTGGTGCTCCCTCTATAGCCCATGTACCTCTGGTCTGTCTCTCCCATGTGCCTCTCACACACTGAGGCAGGAGAGCCCTGCACTTCCCTCAACTCCTCCTGCCTCCCTCCCAGCACTTTTGGAGCACGATAAATCCATGTATTTGCTTTCTGTCCCTGCTTCTCCTCCTCACTCCCAGAATTTGAACACCAAGAATAAGCCCCAGTGCATAAGAAGCATGGGGGAAGGAGTCACAGAGGGGGCACACAGGCAGCAGGTAGAACACCAGTGGGCTCTGAGCTGCAGGTTGCCCACCACTGTGGCCTGCTGAGAAGAAGGAAGGTCACTCATGCCTCCCACTCAGTAGCCTTGGTGGCCCATGGCTGACTTAAAACATATGCCTGTCCTCAAATGCCACCCATACTTTCCATCCCAATTCTTCCATCCCTCTCCCCAGTCTACTTATAGACTCCTGCTAGGGTCTCATCTTCCTTTGCTTCTCCTCTGGTAACTTTCCATTATTTCCCAAATCTCCTTCTTTCAGACAAGAAGAGAAAGTGTCTTCTCTCAGCTGGAGAAAACCTATGGAGCCAAGGTATTTTACTTTGAATAGATTATCCTTGGAAGCTAATTACTCACCATTGACTCTGGCATGGAAGAACTATGACACAATATTGTTAATTCAGTGTGGAATCACATGCATATGGACTTTCCAAGACAACAGTAGTAACATGATACAATTTACAAAATTCATCCACAATTCAGAAGTGATGCAGACAGAATCCCCGATTTGTCAAACAAGTATTTGGAGAACTGAAGCATATCTGAATAACAATATTGACTTTTTCTCATGTTATGATATGTTAAAAGTGAAACTTCATCTATTGGTAATGCAGTGATCAGATAAGGAGTTTCGCCTGGTCCCTAGGTCATATCTGCAGATTCCAATGAGCGGGCAAGAAAAAGCCAGTCTAAATTATTTTCTCACTATTTAACAGAGTGCCAAGTCTAGTCATGTACGTTTCTAGGGGATACAAGGCTGCCAAATCTTTCTTCTTAAGTAAATTATTCTGAAATGCCTGGTCTGTAAACAATCAAAGTGATACCTTTTCCTGCAATACATTTCTCTGTGATTCAGATGGAATATTTTAATTGCCACATACACAATCTTTGTTAACATAAAAGCCTCTAATCCTTTCCCACTCTTTTGAGTTCTGCGCTGATGAGTTCAAAGGAAAAGTGGAATTTCCTAACATACCTGATCTTAAGGAAGTAAAGGATTTCAACTCATTAAACCCTTTATACTACATTCCAGATTTATAGAGTATAAGGTTATGTCTGCACTACCACTTAGATTGGCAATATTTGTCACTTGGGGGTGTGAATATTCCAGGCCCCCCCCCCGAGCAACATAAGTTACACCAGCATAAGCACTAGTGTACATGCTAGTGTAGTGCTATATCAGAGAGAGAGCTTCCCCCACCGATATAACTTCTACCACTTGCATGGTGATTTTTTAAGCTGGTAGGAGAGCTCTCTCCTATCAACATTGAGTGTCTTTACCACAGGCCCTCTACCAGTATAGCACCAGAAGAATAGACAAGATACAACGGTGCAACGGAATTAGGAAATTTGATCAAGGGGCTCAACAAACAAATTAATCTATGTTAATGGCTTTGCAAAGTCTCACTCACTCCCAAGTTTTGGAAGATCTCCCATTTTAAAGAAGCCAGATTAATGGTAAATGGGAAACCTGGGATAGCAAGAAGAACAAGGTAAAGTTGAGAAGTTACGTTTTCTTCCCTCAGAGATATTGAAGTTTCCCAAGGACATTGGTGGCTGTTTTCCACTTGTATATAAAAACAGTAAAAAGCTCAATAGAACTTTGAGACAAGATATAGAGAAAAATATTATATGAATTATCTAGTCATTCTTATGAGAAGTTTGTCCACATTTCAGGACAATACTTCAAGTAAAGAAGCAAAATTCAATTACTATGAACTTAAAAATGCTGCTTCTGACTGTAATGGGATATATAAACTCCAACTACGAGTGAAAGGTTTAAGAAACAACCATCCAACTGCCACTGAAGCTCAGGGTAGGTGGGGCTTAAAGGTGGCCAAGTGAGACTTACAAGGTTCTTAGACAGCTCGGAAGGGTGCTGACTAGGCAGGGAGAAGGACCTAGAAGTTACTCCTCTGAGAAGAGAGGAACTGACATGCCAGGACCCAAACAGACCCTCTGTTTGTTCTGTGTTACCTTGGATACAGATTAGAGAAGCTTGAACTATAAAGTGGAGGGATAGGAAGCGGCCCAGAAAGGACTGTCTTAAGGTGCTCCTGTATGCCTGACTTTGGGTAGCTCACAGTGCGTATTCCCTTACAACCTCCTGATCACTAGGTGCCAGCTCTGTCAAGTACCAGTTGTTACACTTTGCTCAAATACTTACCCTAACCTCCACCTTTTATATCCAAATTCAGATAGTGGTCAGAGTTTTTTAGTTGAATACATCTTCCTGTCTTACTAAATGATCTGACCAAATGCCCCCTTCTTGATTTATAAGAGAAGTTAAATCATCGGCACCACAGGAAATTGTATTCTTGTTACCATTTTCACAAATGGCCAATAAATCGTATTGAAATTCAACTCCAAATGTTTAAACTAGTAGTGACTTTTGTGGGCAAAGTGTATGAGTAAGATGGGCAGGATCTGGCTCCTTGTGTGTTTATTGCTTCAGTGATGAATTGAGTCATTGCTTTGAAGAAGAGAGGGAGTGTAGCTGTTTTATTCCCACTGGTAGAAATAAAAGACTTTATTTACTGTATCGGACACTAATGGCTTCACACAGGACAATTAATCGCCTGTATGTAAGGATCACATTGAAGTCAAGCTTAGGACATACCTTAAAAGCTTGCTACTACTCAATATTGTAGAAAGATCTATTTTTACATGGATAAAATCAAAGACTCTTTCCCTTAGAAAATAAAAGTAATTAAAAAGCCCGTTGGAGTTGCTCACTGGAAATAGCATAGTTAATTTACCAGCTCTTAAGTACTGAGGTAATTTACATATAGACAGGTAGGATAACAGAATCTCCTGCTTGAAAGAAATTTGTTTCTCACCTTATGGTGAGTAGCTTCAAGTCACAGACCTTAAGACTGTAATTTGTAGAATGAATATATAATTCCTTACATATTATCCATCCATACATTTTGCAGTGGCTATGAGGGTTATTGTGACATAGGCTTTCATTATAGACCTTATTTTATACTCTGGCAAGGTAGTATGTAGGATCCGTGCAACCAAGATGATCCCCTGTTCTCTCTGCTGGTTAGCAGCAACAAGAGGTCTTTAGTTCAGAGTGTGCACCTGGCACTTACCTCAGGCCAGCTGACTGGGGAGGGAAGCCAGAATGGGTATTAATTACTGTAGATCACTGCATGCAATAAAGTTCCAGCATGTACAGAATTGGGCTCTCCAAATTCTTCAGTGAGGTGAGAAAGAGTGAGTATATTACCCCTGTGTTCCAATCCTTCTACTGGAGACTAGTTCACCTCCATTGCTAGACCCACCAAGACATCTTCACTCTACTGGGTCAATGCAGCTTGCAGAACCCAGGTTGATGTATTTAGGAGCTTGGATTATTCCTGATTAAGATGATCTGGCTGCGGAATGAGTTCCCACAAGAAGCCAGAATAACCCAGAGCCTGTCCACCATCCAGAGCATGTTATACCAACCTCTTCCTTATGAAGGGGTCCTATAATAACCAGAATTGTGGAGAAAAGGAAAAGGAATGGGAAAATATAATACAAATTATGGTCTAGACCTTCAGCTAGACAGAAGTTAAGAGAGCTCTGTTGATACCATCTGAGCACTAAGTATATATAAATGTGCACATCCCATTCAAAACCTCATTGGTTTGTTCCAAAGCTGCCTCCTAATGACAACTCAATCTGGGACAATTCCTCAGATTTGTCATCTAAAAAGAATGACTCGGGTTTGGGAATCTCCCTTGCGTCCTCAGCAAAGAATTCATTAAGTTTCTCCACAATGACATTTAGTTTCTCCACAATGAGTGCTCCTTTAGCATCTCAATTGGCCAGGGGCCCCACTGGTTGTTTAGCAGGTTTCCTGCTTTTGATATACTTTAAAACATTTTGTTATTATTTTTTTAGTTTTTGGCCAGCTGTTCTTCAAATTCCTTTTTTGGCTTTTATTATATTTTTTCTTATTATATTTTTATATTTTATGCTCCTTTCTATTTTCCTTACTTCCTCATTCCTCCAAGTTTACATGATGACTATAATATCAATATCCTCCTTTAATATGAGGCACTCTAGTTCACCATCTTATTATTTAGACTTACAGCATAAGTCTGAATAAGCTCTTTAAAAATTTGGCACTATTCAGCTGTCCACCATCCTGATATCTTAGACTCTTTTTCATTTGATTGTTTGAGGAAATCTTTACACAATGATAGAGACATAGATAAGGAGATATTTGGCACTAACGTAGAAATGTAACTCAAAAATATTTTTGGTTTTGGTTGTGTGGATTTAATGTTGTAGAAACACTCAACTTTTGTTTGGGAATTTATTGGGTGGCAGTCACTCTCCTGAGACTATTGATCAACTTTTCTCTGCTTTTGGAACTTTCATTTCTGATTTCATCTGGAACTGGAAAGAAAACCAACAAGAAAAACATAAGAAACTCTTGATTGAACTGCACAAGGATATTTGGTTCAGGTCTGTTCTTATTTTATCTGTGTCTATTTGTCCATCCATCTTATGGGAAAAGAAAATAATCTATCTTTTCAGTAACTTTAATTGTCACTTGTGTGAGTGGAAAGGAAATCTGTAGAAGGGGATGAATTGTGCAGCCCTATCTTTGGAGTAGTCCTATCACTAGTAACTTTGGTGATATGCCAATTGTTGCTAAGGTTTTTCTAGGTGGCTAACCAGTTATGTGCTCTTCCTTGCACTGGGTTGGATCAGACTCATCTTAGCTAAATTTTGCTGCCCTTTTAGAGAAGGTCTTCATATTTTTTGGTGGGCCTATCAAATAGTTTTTATCTTTGCCTCTTCCACCCCTCCATGCACAAAAGGAAGTTTTTCTTCACACAACCTGTGGGACACCTTGACAGAGGATTTTGTGAAGACCAGAACTTTAAGAGGGTTCCAAAAAGAACTAGATAAATTCATGGAGGTTAGGTCCATCAATGGCTATTACCCAGGATGGGTAAGAATGGTGTCCCTAGCCTCTGTTTGTCAAAGGCTGGAAATAGATGACAGGATGAGGATTCATGTGATGATTACCAGTTCTGTTCACTCTCTCTGGGGCAACTGGCATTGGCCACTGTAGAAAGACATGATACTGGGATAGATGGACCTTTGGTCTGACCCAGTATGGCTGCTCTTATGTCCTTATGGTCTTATAAATGGCTTCTTTCCATTAAGCTTAGGACTGGCCTGCAAGGGGGTGGGGAAAGAGAGAAAGAGAGAGAGAGAGAGAGAGAGAGAATTTTTTCAGCTTTAGTGATTGATTTATATGTGTCCATTGTTAAATTCATGAAGAAATCCTGAAACTTCATGTAACGGCTTACAATTTCAATTGGCAAATAGACACAGATAAAATAAGAACAGACCTGAACCAAATATCCTTGTGTGGTTTTCAATTCACCACATTTATATATTCAGTTTCACATGGTAAATATTTAGTAAAAATGTGTTAGAAAGGAAAAACTGAGATTGTATTTTACATTTCTGGTTCCCTCAAAATATGGTGGGGAAGAGAGAACATGACTAAAGTTTTCCTGGGACTCATTAAAGTAGGCAAGAAGGCATGGAAAATGTGAATGAGATAAATAAATTAAGGGACATTAAGGCAGGGAGAGGGGTAGGGACACATGTTAAGAAATCAGACCTGTGAGAGAGATGCTTTTGGGGGGAGTTGGGCAGGGTCAAGAAGAACAGAGTGAGATGTTTAAATCTGAGACAGAGGGGCAGATAATTAAATATCTGATGTGATACTTTTTTACATAGGGTTTCCTGAATTTTGTGTGGATCCAGGAATGCTATAAGAACTTCCTTTACATACTTCTCAGTTTGCATTCCTGGATGAAAACTAGAAAATGAATAGGCACCAGAAAGTAGAATTAAATGCACTTTGTTGACCCATTTTGTGACTTGGACTCATCTTGGTTTGGGGAGAAAGTTCAAGTTTGTTCTTTAATACCATTGCCTGTCCATACATCATAACACATGAAAACAATAAAGTCCATATGGTAGAATTTTATTTTATAATTGTCAGCCTTTTCTTCAGTTCCAAAAGTTTGTTGCAGTACAGTCCCATCAATCTTCACCAATATAGCAAGGGCTGCACATTTCACCACATACTGATAAGGTCATTACACTGGAGAATGCACATACAATATTTGCGGTGTGTTTGCATACACATTGCAGGAACTGTCTGACTGTATTCTAATTACACTATATAAGCCAATTCTAGTACCCTTTTGAAATAAGCAGTGCCTTACTCTGAATAGTGCTGTTGAAACCAATGCAGCTACCACTGGAGTATTTAAGTTTGACTGAGAAAAGATATCAAAATCTTTTGTTTTCTGCACTGCAGCTAAACATTACATATTATTTTCTTCTTTTTTGAAGTGATAATGTCCTCAATATGACCACAATATGTTACATAAATATAATAATATATTCATATTTTTTCATTGCAGCACTCTGGTCTTGACCTCCTCTGGGCTGAAGGGCCCAATCCATGCCTCATTTATTTTCATGAAAAAATTCTCATCCCTTGCAGGGAGTTAGACCAGCAAACAAGGTTTTAATTGTATTCTTGGTCATGTTTGTACTTTGTATTCTTTTTCAAAATCTGACTAAACAATTGCATTATTTCAATGATATTTTACATCCATGCTAACAAATAACCCTTAACCTTCAATTCTATTTGAATCCCCAAAAGGTAACAACCTTTTAATCACAACAAAATTTTGTGTCATGGAAACAAGAAGCAATACATTTGTTTTGTGTCTGAAATTCGCCACAATCATTTCCATAATATCTCTTTTAGTTATGACTAAACTATTCTTAAATGCCTTTTGTAACTTTCAGCCATCTTTCTAGAGTTAAATACAAACACTGAACCTAGTTTTTTTTAAAAGCAAAAGGAATTGGATCAGTTCACAATGGAGGTTTAAAGTGAAAAACAAATATAGGTGAAGAATATTGACTGTTTTAGACAACACAATGATAAATGACACACCTTTAGGGATAATTGAGAACAAACAAACAAAATTGTAAGGTCTTCACCTCTCAAAACCTGCTATTATGACTGATATAACTGCTGTAGCAGTTAGAGTAGATGTGTGTCTTAGTTACCAGTTTTTGACAAAAAGACTAAAAAGGTCAAGAAAAATAATTCGTCAGAATGAAAGGTATGATGTCAAACATTGCTAAAATACTTGAAAGATTACACTGCTGATTCAGAAATTGGATATTGGGGAAAATAATTTTGTGGGATATTTTATCCTTTGCCAATAGGAATTATCCTTTGGCAAAAATATAGGTAGTAAATTTTTTTTTAAAAAGTCCTATTAGGGTAAATGACCCACTGCAATGTCAAACATGTTGCTTTGTCATCAAATTAGGATAAATGGTATACTACAATGTCAGACTAATATTATTTAGTCATCATACATAAGTAGAGCAGGCAGGAAAACTGTTCAATATTAAAGTAACATCTTTTTCCTCAAGGAAAAGTCAAGCAGATTGTTATGATTCATACTGTAATTGTTGTGGGAATATAAAAATCTCTGTGGCTGATTTCAAATTTTCAAAATTTTTCCTCTTAAACAAGGTATTTAAGCAGAGCAAAACTGTAAGAAAAAGAAGGGCCTAATTTTTAAGTAAAACCAAAAAGGAGACTATTACCCAAGAACATGTTCCACAATTTGAGGATGCAGCAAAAAATAACACTTCCAGTTTCTGGCTTGCTTTCTTAATACTTGTCTTGAATCTTCATTTTGCCTCCTGAATACAAGTATAATGTTAGGAAATAAATAGCACAGTCAATGGGCATTGTATCTGTCTGCAGAGTGAGAATTGCACAGGGCAATTCAGAGTGCATCCTACCACATTACACACTCTAAACTGTCATTCTCTTCACTTAAGAGCTAGATTGATCACTCTCTTGTAAAGCTGAAGGTCAGTCACTCTCTCATGTTCTACAAAGTCCTTTAAAAACTAAGAGTTTTCAAAAATCAACTTAAAAGAAAAAAACCGAATGATAAAAACCTGATTTTTAAACCAAAGGAAAAGACCGTAAAATATATTTTAAAATTAATTAAAAAAGAAAGGCAACAGAGAAAGAGTTGATTTAATTAACTTGGTGGTCAGAAAATGTAATAGGAAGTTGCAAAAAGCATGTGGAAAGTGTCTGAAGATCCCAAAAAATACAACTGGTTTTAGAACATGGCAGCTATAAAATCCAGTCAGATAAACACACACACATTCTTGTGGATATACAAAAGGAAGGGAGAGCTGAAATGGGGAACCACGGTACAGATTTCAAATAATAAATCAGTAAATCCTCCTTTTCATGGCACCAGTCTTACAAATAACCAATTAAGCCCTCCATTTTCCTAATGGGAAACAGTCCTTCTCCCTGTATCCCCCATCTCCTCACCAACATACACACAGGGAAAGGAATATTGATGAAGAACAAGTCAATGAAGCTTCATTTTCCATTGGCTTTGATGTTCAGGAAATTGCGTTACAATGTCACCATACTGCAACCTATATACCATATCTACTGTCATTTTGATATGTTTGGTTTTATAAACTTTTCAGTCCAAAATTAGTTCATAAAATAGTATTCTGCTTTACAATGGTGGCTCAGTATCATAAGCTAATAGAGACACTGAGGCACAGAGCTTGCCCATGATCACCCAACAGGCCTGTGTCAGAGGTGGGAGTAGAGCTCAGGTCTCAGTGCTGTATACTCTTGGCCAGTGACCACAATGGCTATGTCTACACAGCAACATTATTTCGAAATAACATAGTTTGCATCTACACAGCCAACAGTTATTTCGACCTAATGTTGAAATACTATCAAGCTGGAGGACTTCCTACTCCAACTCCTGTAATCCTCATTTTATGAGGAGTAAGGGAGGTTGGAGGAAGAGTGCTCTATTTCAAAATAAGTACTGTATAGACAGCGACAATAAGCTATTTTGAAATAAGCTATGCAATTGAGAGAGCTCAATTTGCATAGTTTATTTTGAGTTAAGACCTGCTGTGTAGATGTGCCCAATGTAACAAAACTGGTGTCCTGGGGGAAGTATAAAAAATGGATAGCTCAGCATATTCCCAACTAAAACAATTTTTGGACAGAAAATAGCTTTTTTATTAAAAAAGAAATTCTACAGGGATTGTTTCTCGTTGCAATTTTTGTGGTTTGGAAAACATCTTCAGCATTTACCCCTCAATTCTGCAGTTTTTGTCATCTAGAAACTAAATCTTTTTGCCAAATCTCCCAAATTTTTTGACTTTTAACATAATTTCTTAAATCCTGCATGCCAATATTTTTCAATTAAAAACAGAAAGAAAATCTGAATATTAGGGCAAAATATTTTTATCCAAGTTTTTTTTGCAAAGGAAAAAGCTCATAGTCATGCCGTTCTAACCATTGTACTTCTGTTTTTCTCAGTGTTCCTTTTATCAACACTATTTTTCAAGGTGGAATCTCAGAAAATTTCAAAAGTAATGAAAATTATATGCCTGTTTTCTAACATCTAATTTTTTTAACAGAAAGGAGAAAAATATAGAATTTTTCAGAAAAAATTACTATAAAGTTTAAAAACAGAGTTTATGAGTTGAAAGACTCTTGGAAACACATTTTAAATTTTCTATGACAGAAATATTTTTGTCCTTGTTCAGTTCAAAGTCTAACTTGAATATTTAAGTTATTGCTATTGAACAATATTGAAGTTATTGAATTTTGAATATGCCTCATAGAGGAAAAGAGGTAGGCCATATTCTAGCCTTCTGTAAATAAATATAAATGTACTAATGTCAATGTGGTTGTGTACTCACTTTCACAAATGGTTGAATTTGAATTTGGTGGCCTCTCATCTATAAATTAAAAAGGACAAATATATATTTTATTAATTTTGAGATTGCTTGTTTTTATTTTCTCTACACAACGAAAAAAATCACTTCAAACTTTAATATAAGATTGTCTTGTGTATAAGTCCACAATACTGGATTAGGCCCGTTAAGGATCTGATAAGCATTTTGCCAGAGTGAAGAGTGCTGAATTAGCTTCTCTGTGTGTGTTTATGATATATCAGCAAAAAATCAATGAATTAGAATTGGTGACTCTTAATATACTTAGGTAAATATTTTGCAAAGGTTTATGGATGTGCTTATCTTTATGCACTGTGAATAGTAGTATTGACTAAGCACATTGACTTCGGTAAGACTAGTCATTGTGCATAAAGTTAAGCAAGTACACTGAACTTTGGCACCATAATAATTGTTTATTATAACATTATAATTGGCCTGTTCTTTACAATTTGTGCATCATTATAACGACTCAATCACTTTTGCTAACATTTCACTAAATACATGGGTCCTTGTGGCAGGTTTATCTGAAGGCTTAGCTACTTCAGAAAGTCATACAAAGGTGTCAGTTATAAGATGTAAATTTATGAATGACTTTTTTGGTTCATCTTATGTCACTTTGAAAGGAGTTTAAGTTCCCTGGGGAAAAAAAAACACTTTTATTCTGAAATTAGTGTCCACATAGGGAGTTAAGCTGATACTTAACTATATTTGGATAATTAGATTAGTATGTAGACAAGCCATAAATGAAGTATCCTGGCTCTGGAACACCTTTGCTCTGCTGTTCTGATAGTCCTGTAATGTTCTCAGTAATCTGTTCTCTCAGGGCTTAAAACCTAAGTCTTTAATGTCATCTTTGTTTTGAGGCTGTAACTAGTGCATAGGGCTTGTACTGGTCCTGCCCTCTGCACAGGGATTAATTTCATTCTATCTTTAGGCAGATATAAGTTGATAGAGATGTGAGTCTTAACACCACTGAAATTTAGTTTATTCAGGTCAGTGGTTCTTAAACAGAGTCTAGAGCCTCCCACGGGTTACAAAGAGATTTCAGGGTGTCCAATAAGCAAAGGCAGTGTTAGACTAGCTGGGGCTTAGGGCAGAAAGCCAAACACACACCATATGGGGCTGAATCCCAGGTCCCTAAGCCCTGCCACGTGGGGATGAAGCCAAAGCTTGAGCAACTGTCCTGCTTACTCCCTCCTAATGTCGGCTCCGGTTTGCATATGCAGACAATAATTGAGCAGATCCACATCTGCAAATGAAAATACCCATGGCTATGAAGTGGAAATCCACAGATTGCCCAGGCTCTATTCCTGTGCCTGTTTATTATATGTGCTAGATAAGAAGTTTAGGTAGTTAAATCTGGAAATTGGGCCAACAGTGGTTTAAAATTTATTAACATGATGCATCTGCGTACAGATGTGGTCTCCTCATCTCAAAAAAGATATACTGGCATTAGAAAAGGTTCAAAGAAGGGCAACTAAAATGATTAAGGGTTTGGAATGGGTCCCATATGAGGAGAGATTAAAGAGACTGGGACTTTTCAGCTTGGAAAAGAGGAGACTAAGGGAAGATATGATAGATATAAAATCATGAGTGGTGCGGAGAAAGTGAATACGGAAAAATTATTTACTTGTTCCCATAATTTAAGAAGTAGGGGCCACCAAATTAAACTAATGGGCAGCAGGTTTAAATTAAATAAAAGAAGTTCTTCTTCATACAGCGTATAGTCAATCTGTGGAACTCCTTGCCTGAGGAGGTTGTAAAGGCTAGGACTATAACAGGATTTAAAAAAAGAGCTAGATAAATTCATGGAGGTTAAGTTCATTAGTGGCTATTAGCCAATATGGGTAAGGAATGGTGTCCCTAGCTTTGTTTGTCAGAGGGTGGAGATGGATGGCAGGAGAGAGATCGCTTGATCATTACCTGTTCAGTTCACTCCCTCTGGGACTGGATGGACCTTGGTCTGGCCCAGTATGGCCATTCTTACGTCCAAGGGAATCATTGTTACAGGTAACAAATTAAAAAGAACAATGTAAATATGTGACTATATATAGCTTTTTTACTTCTGTAGTTTCAAAGGATCCATTATGGTTGAAAGAAATTAACGAACTTTTTAGAGTTTAGGCTGAACTTTTATCTCCTATCTCTCCTAGCTGTTCACACACACACTTACCTGAGAGTTTAATTCCCTCCCCCAACACCAAACAGCTATCATTAATGAAAAATGTGATAAATGCATGCAGGCAAATCAGTGCTGGATACTCATATTGCAATTTTCACTGCTAGAATTTTCAAAAAAGTCCTGACCAGCATGTTGCAGAACATTATGAATTAGGTGAGTTGATGGCATTTCTAGGCAGGATTATGCATGGAAGTAATAATGAGCCCTGATTTTTTCCTAGGAATGTTGTCTCACAACCTTCACAGATTTTTGTGGGAGTTGAGTGGTTAACTCCCAAGCACCTCTGAACATTTAGGGTTAACAAAGTCTGACAAACTCATGCAAATAAGGAAATTCATAGTGATGGGTGGCTCTCAAAAGGTTTGGAATTCTGTTAAAGTTTGGACAATCATCCCAAAGTTCAGATGCTTATCTAAATCTCTAGAGTCTGTATGACTGGGCTGGAAGTCCTGTAAGAACGCACATCCTTGTGTGATTTCTACTACTTGTGCTTCTGGTCATTACGGGAAATAGCCTATGAACAGCCCTTACTGTTCTATTTCATCCTCCCAGATGAAAAAGGATGTAGAAAGAAAACAAAAACTTATCCCAATGTTTCAGAATCTGAAAATAGGGGTTAGGCATGAGTGCCTTCTAACAATGTGTGACGATTTGAAAAAAATGGATAATAAGGTAAATATTTAAACATGCTGATTGCCTTCTCTTGGTTCCTAAGCACAATGGAGAAAAATAAGTGCTGTAGCCATTTCCTTAAAGGCAAGCAGTATGCTGTCTTGATTAAATGACCTGCGGATACAGCACCAGCTTCAATCAACAATGTTTTGAGTTGCCATTTGTTTGTTATTTGAAAACACAATACAATTTATTTTTGCCATTCTATTTACTTAGTAAAAGCTCAACCCTCCAAAGTGATGAGCACAATGACCCTGGTGAAGCTTATGCTTATCTTAAAAATGAGTCATTCCACTGAACTCCCATTGAACCTAGAAGGATCAAATCTATATGTTTCAACCTATAAGCTTATAAAAATTGTAAATTTTTATTTTTATTTGTTTTTCCCTCTTTCATCTTTTTTCTCTTTTGTTCTCTAGTCATTTATTGCTTAGGTTTCAAGCAGTTTAGCAAAGAAGTATCATTGTTTCCTTGTCACAAAGCTGCTATTTAAAGTTTGATATTAAATATGTCAGTGAACCTCCTATGCTGAATTAACATTTTGTCTTTGCTCAGAGACAGTACACAGGTGAGGGGGCAGTAGCCTTACATGGGTACTTGTTCACTACTAAGCCACCACAGTCTCCTTTTCATGTTCACACACTAGTTTTATCCAAGAAAGCTATTTTTAAGAGCATTATACAGAATGTTTCACAAAGGACCCAGTGTTAATTCTCTAGAGGTATTTGTGCCTCTCCCACCATCCCCCCTTTATATTTGTGGTATTTTCTACAGCATGTACAAGTCAACTACAACACACTGTCCATGTTAAATTTAAATGCATTTAAAATGTTTAAAAATTGAATACTGTCCATGTAATAATTAATAATGAATAAATACATAACCCCAAAGTAATCATGTTCCATTTCTGAGCTGGCTTTTCATTTAAAATCTGCATTATTTAGCTGAAAAGTTTCACTACACAGTTTGGTAATTTGATCATTTAAAACCACACAAGTTTGCTTTTTTTCCAGATTATTTTGTTACATAATGATTTGATACAATGCTGAGATAATTCAGTGTATCCCTTATACTTATCCTAGACACATTTCAGGTGACCACCCAGGCTGACTTAAAACAGTTATGCTTTTTGCACAGATAAGAGTTCTCCAGTATTCATACTGACTCAGAGAGTAAAAGATAAGGCAGCATAGAGGAAGCATTGCTATGAATGTTACTATAGAACAGTTTTTATCTTATTTACCAGCATATTTATACTGAACTATAACATTTAGTCAAAGTAAAAAATTAAGCTTTATAGATAAATAATACCAGATTAGCATTCTGATATGTACAAAAAATTGAAAAGGAATATCAGTGCAACATCACCTATTTTCATGCTGCTGTTTTACTCATTTGAAAAATTGAAGCTTAATGTATTTTTTGAGTTCATTGATATATAATTAAATTATTTCAGGAGTTTAAAATCATGCATTCATAAAGAGAGCTCTGAAAAAACAGATGCATATTTGAAAACACCAACATTAGTAACTACTTATAAACAAAAAACATAATCAAAGACATAATTAATAACATAAAGCATCAACTCATTCCAAATGAATAAGTATAAATAAGCTGATCCTTCAAATATATTGACTGAGCTACAGATCAGACCATTCTACCTAGTACAAGAAACATTAGTGACCTTATGAAGAAAAAATTAGCTGAGTTCCAGTTTAAATCAATGGGGTTCTATGCAGATTTGAGTCTACTTGTGCCGATCTTATTGCGGGATTGAAATCATAATTTAAAAAAAATAGTTAAACCGAGTTTTAGGTACTATATCTACCACTGAGCTCCTCTGCCAACTTTTGTGGTATAAACATGACATTTCCTGTTGTTATAAAATTATAATAATAAAAAAATCCCCCTGGGCCTAAACAAAGACATTAACTTGTTGGCCTATAACAAAGCCAATTTCTCCTTTGCTTTAGAGGACAGGGTCATAATTCAAAATGATCTGGACAAACTGGAGAAATGATCAGAGGTAAACAGGATGAAGTTTAATAAGGAGAAATGCAAAGTACTCCACTTAGGAAGGAACAATCAGTTTCACACATACAGAATGGGAAGCGACTGTCTAGGAAGGAGTACTGCAGAAAGAGATCTAGTGGTCATAGTGAACCACAAGCTAAATATGAGTCAACCGTGTGACACTGTTGCAAAAAAAGCAAACAAGATTCTGGAATGCATTAACAGGAATGTTGTGAGCAAGACATGAGAAGTCATTCTTCCCCTATACTCTGCGCTGGTTAGGCCTCAGTTGGAGTTTTGTGTCCAGTTCTAGGCACCACATTTCAAGAAAGATGTGGAGAAATTGGAGAAGGTGTAAAGCACAAATGTGTCCAAGTGTGGTTTTATTTGAAACTGTTTTCAGTTCACTTAAATCATTTTATCTCAATGAATTTTTTTCTAGATAATATCTTTTATCTAGGTGGATAAGAGTGTGATTTATATTCACTAAAACAAGATCAGGCAACCTGATTTGGAATGACATATGTAGTTTATGGTATTAAACCTGTTAAAGCTGAGTTAGTCCCAGAATATGAGGAAAACAAGGTGGGTGGGAGCCACTTCTGCAGGACCTGAAGAAGAGCACAAAAAAGTTCAAAAACATATCTAATTCATTAACAGAAGCTGATTCAGTAATGTAATATCTCATCCACTTTGTCTATTTCAGATACACTTTATGATTTAATGGAAATAGAGAACAATACTGTTTGAATCGATATGCTGGCCCAGAATGAGCTGTTTCAGATGTTACTTTTATTTATATAGTCAGTTTTGCCAGTTCTAGCTATTTTTATCACCTTTTACTATTAATGTAGGTTAGAACAGGTAAACTAGACTGCATAAAAAAGAAACAGAATTGACCCTATTACATTAAAAAAAACCCACCCTTCCATAAATCTTTAGGTGATTCCCCTCTCTTCCCTTCCCATATATATACAACCACTTGCATTTTCTCTTCCTCACAGTAAGAATACTGAAATACCATGAGACTACACAGCCGTTTTCCTAAACACTGGGTATCAGAAAGCTTATGAGAGAGACAGAGCTTGTTCTCATCAGATTTTCAGCCCAGTTTTCTAGACCACCAGGATTTAGATAAGCAGCTGAAATTTTAGATTGCTTAAATAAGCCTCTGAACCTTGCTGCAGGTCACTTGTTAGTGATATGCATGGCAAGGAGGGTTCATGATGCACTTTGAAGTAGATGGTGGAACTCAAGTGGATCAAAAGTTTAGTTCTGAGGCCAGTGGCAACCTTTTAATGCATGTGGCTCCACGTTTTGAAAAACTGGAAAAAAATTTTTTTTCTCATGGGAGTATAAGCAGCAGTTTCAATTCATGCCAGCTATATGATATCTTAAAAATAAGTGTTTGTTTACATGCTCTGCTAGTAAGAAGTTTTCCATTCCATTTTACTGTTTATAAACGCTGTGTGTAAATCAGCAATCTCTTTATTTTAGGCCCCTAACCAACAAATAAAATTGGGACCTTATTTAGTATCTTTTAAATACATACACACATGGCTTGCCTGGACCCAGATCCTGAGGCTCAGAGCACTGACCCCACCCCCCTCAGCATTGAGGAGCTCATAATGGCACCTCAGTCTCCCTGCCATACCCGTGGGGCTGGAGCACACAAAATCTACTGGCTTGGACCTCCCACCCCCTCCATAGGCTCTGGTGTGTGAGGGAAAAATGGGGAGTGTCTTTCTCCTTCTCAGTCAGAAGCCACAAGGATTTATTGAGGGTTTTCTTGTTTTGTTTTTGCTTCTCACTTGTGTTCAGCCCTCCAGTGATGTTTCTGTGTGTCTGTCTCTGACCCTAAAAAGATTCTCCACCCCCTGTTCTATACAAATATTTTTTACTTAAAAATATTTTCAGACAGATCAGAGCTTCAGTGTTTACTTGGTCTTGGAAGACACCTGAATCAGACACATTGCTATAGGAAAGCTCTTCATTATAGATCCAGATTTGCCTTCAGATGAATTGCTATGGCCTCTATTTGCTTTGGTTAGAGTCACACACTTGAATACGGTTTGAAAAAGTGGTCCATAAGTGAACTGTTCACTGCAACTCTACCGTTTTTCATTCTTGACTTTTTGGCACTAAAAACTATGAAGTAATTTGGAGAAATTCCAAACTAGTTATTTGGTCTCTTAATTTAAGATATTCTTGGGCCAGAAAACTTTTAAATAAAGAACGAGCTGCTGAAATTCTCATCGTCTGTACAAAATCTAAGAACATGAGCTTCATGTGCACCATTACAAGGGTTAAGAAGAATCAAATGCTCCCAATCAACAGACAAGACCAAACCATTCCCTCTGCATAATCATGGTAGAACACTGAGATTAGTTTTCCTGGGGTTGCAGAGGGGACAAGAGGATCCACCTTAAGAATTTCTTCACTGTCTTGGTTTAATTCACGGCAATTCAGGAGACGGTCACTATGTTAATATTTAGTTTAAAGGTTATAAAATGGATCATTTGGCATTTCATCTTCCTTTCTATTAAATTATCAGCACTGATTACAATATGAAAGCATGAGTGTCCCATACATGTTAAGCAACTAAATGGATCAGTGTCTGAGTTTCGTATCTTTCACTATGGAGGTCCATGCTTTTAAGGGATTTCTGTGTCTGTCATTTTTGTTTAGCTGTATTATGTTAGATTTCTGAGCATCTTTCAACTGAAATAGGTCTAAAGTGGGGACTGAGACTGGTGAATAAAGCTGTCTAAATGTTGATAGATTCATTCTGCAAGTTTTCAAAATTTGTTTTGTTTTGTTTTACATTGGAACAAAACCAATTTTTTTTTTTACCATTTCTGCGAAATGAAATTGTGTTGAAATGTCCATTGTATGATTGAAAAAGGTCATGTTTACAGTTTGAGTGGGTCTCTCTCTGGCCAGACGTGACCAGAGGAATCATCCTAGTTCTTAGAAACCTTCTGACTGTAAATTTGGTACATCACTGCTCAATATTTTGGCTTGAACAAAACAGTATACTTAGATGAAAAAACATTTACTCAAAAATATTCTGATTAGCTCTACTGATGAATGAACTAAGCTCAAATTATGAATGTGGATCAAATACTAAAAAATGATTAAATGGTTCTCTGCAAAAATAACCTGATCTCAAAGTTTTAGAGGCTCAGAGACTCAAAAGCATCAGTGGCTCATATAATTCCTATTACTTGACTATTGTTTATTTTCATGTGTTGTCCTTCAACTTACAGCTGGAATCAGAAGCAGAAATGCCTTCTATCATAAGGAAGGGCATTGGTATTGTATTTTTGTCCCTAGGGGGGTAGGAAGTACTGGAAATATTGTGAGAGACGGTTCTCAAGATGACTAGCCAAATTTTGCAGAGCCAAGAGGGATCTTATTCTTTAGATAAACCATTTAGGGCATGTCTACATACCAGAGCAAAAGCTGAATAAAGCTACGCAACTTCAAGCTACATCAATGGCGTAGGCTGAAGTCGAAATAACTTAATTTGGCTTTTGTGCTGTTTATGCAGCAGGAAGTCAAAGGAAGAACACTCTACCTTTAACTTTCCTTACTCCTGGTAAAATGAGGGTTACAAGAGTCAGAGTAAAAAGTCCTTCAGATTGCCATTATTTCTAAGTAATGGCTTGCTGTACAGACACACTCTTTGTTATTTTGAAATAACATCAGTTATTCCAAAATAACACTGCTGTGTAGACATCCTTATAGTTTGCCCAGAAATAGTCTCAGGTCACTTAAGGAGTTAAGAAAAACTTTTGTTACATGGGCTATTACACATGTACTCTTGCAATCTTATCTCCTGTGGAGGACTTTTGTTAAAGTGCTCAAAGCTTTTCCTTTTTAAAATGGTATAATTTGTGTTTTCAGACTGTGCAGGATTATTCTCTAACAAAAGCTGTCCATTTTATAACCTGTGGACTAGAAAGGAGTAATCAGGGTTGGACTGTCTGTTATGCCTGACAGCTGTGCAAAATCAGAAAGTACACAAAGTTGGTTTTTAATTTACTTTGGAAATAAATCCACGTGGAAGTGCTTCCCCCCCCCCCCCCATCTTGTACATTTTGGCAGAAAGCAGGTATAAAAATCAAATACATTTCCTCTATCTTTTGAGCAACAAGTAGAGGAGATTAGCAAATACCTCTGGAATGACTTATATTTGGAATCAGGTGCATTTGCAGACACAGCTCTTATCCTGCCTACAAAATTACAGAAGGATTTACAAGTCGTGCTGTGAAAGAAACATGTAAGACTTGACTCAAAAAAGACATACTTCAGAACTTCATTCCATCTGCTGAGAGCTTTCTTGGCAGGCAGCTCTCATCACAACAAGGTGTTCAAAGAAAGGGATTTTGCTCTACACTGGCAAGTTGCAATGATGTTTCACAGGCGTAAATACAATTTGTGTGAAAGCACCTCATTATTTACTGTGAAAAGCAGTGAAATATTTAATCAGCTGTTTCACACAATGCTTTACTGTAGACATATACAAATGTCTACATCTGCCTATTTAGGTGAGTCAATTTTTTAATTAATCCACCAGAGTTTATTCAAAATTCACCTACTTAAAATTATGTTTCTAAAGGCAGTTCCACCATTTAGTCACTAAGAAATTATCTCAATACATTAAAAGAGCCATAGCTAATCATATATAATATATGCTATTGCTTCATCAATGTTCTTTTTATTGCAACAACATAGTGTATATATATTAGAAATAAAAGAATGGAATTAGAGCATTTGCTCATACTGTATGTTATATTTATACTCTTTTGTTGTTGCAGGAGGAAAACAGAGAAACCATTGCTGTTTTTAAAATAAAATGTGCAACACTTCCTCAGATCACTTCTCCAGCAAAGCTAGAATCAGCCTTCCAGCAGTGTCCAATATCTGAGGCTTCAAAGATATTTGGATAAAAACCCCTTTGTGCAATACCATACATGGAGAGAATTACCCCATAGGAGCAGCGGTGATTGACTTACACTTGAAGCATTATTACCCTGAAAGGACTCAATTCTGCAGGAACTACTCAGATCCAGGAAGTAAAACTCCTATATATGAGTTTGAAGTACTGGGGCCATAGCATATAAAATATAATATACAGATACAAATTCATCCTAACTGGCAAACTGCTTCTCTTAGATGCTAATGAGTACAGCTATGACCAAGGCAAGATCCACTCATAGGACAGAGTGGCAATATTTGCACTGATCAGGCAGGGTAGGCAGATGGTCTGCCAGGGAAAGCAGGTGTAAATTGTGGTTGGGGGCTTCACAGAACCTTCACTAGTGAGGCTGCATGGGATTTGCATACAGGTGTTCTGGCCAGATGCCTTAGTGTTGCTGTCTCTGAAGGCAGCGGTTGCAAGTTCTTCCCATGAGAGGGAGAAGTTATCTACATTATTTGTATCATTAGGACTATTCCCAAAGCCTTTCCAGGAAGATTTTTACTACCAATAATCTTGGACTGTATCAAGCAAGTGTATTTAATCATCTGGGAAGGTTACTACTGCTTCTATTCAGCAAGATTTCAGTGAGATTTTCATTGTGCATGTATTGTATTTTGAGGTAATATATACATTTCAGTGCTGATTTCCAACATACACTGTTCACATGTTTAAATTTACTGACATAAATTGTCCCACTGATCAGGTGGTGAAAAAATTAATCTAATTAATGAAAATTTAGAAACTCTTGAAGATTATACCATTCTCATATTCTGGGGGGAGGTTGATATGTTTAAAGAGTTTAAAACATGTTTTTAAATTAAGGGGTATAAAACATTTTTCAAAACTGAACTTTTTTTAATCTTGAAAAATCTTGCTATGTTATAAGGCAATCACTTAAAATTAACAATGGCAAAAAACATCAAATATTACAAATGAAAACTGAATATAAATAAATTAATACACTCACGCAAAAAACCATCAAAAGGTATCACTATAGAATTTAAAATTTGAAAAAATTGTAAAAGGGTTCATAACAATTTCTATCAAAAAAAGGCTAAATGTTATAAAAAAATTAAACCTGCCCTACGTGCTGCTACAGTATAGTAATCAGTTACTCCAGTGTAATTATATTGACTTCAGTGGAATTAGTCTGGTTTCATATAACATTACAAAGCTGAATTTCTTTCTTTTTAAATGTAACATATCCACCCAGATCATTTTAAAAATGAGTATATTTAGACTATCTACACATTATAGTTTATTACCTCATGTCTCATGTTACTTCGGTGACAGAACTTTACTTTCTCCCCTGAATTTAAAACAAAGAAATTCAGGGTAAACAGAAATGTGTTACAATAAAATAAAGTGCCCGGCTCAATGGACAAAAGTCATGAATTTTAGACCGAAGGATGATCCTCTTTATTTTAATTTCCTCCATGTGGGAAATTTTACTGAATGGAGAGGTCTGGAAAGGAGTATCTCCAAATTCCTTCTGTATCATGACTTTATAGGAATTTCCTAATTCTTTATCAAACATTTATTAGCAGTACACATGTTAAGAAGAGGTCTGCATCCATCTGTGGGTATCAGTATTGATTAGACAAGCAGGACTTTTCAAGATCAAATACCTAATGGTGCATAGCCCATGTTCTTGTTTAAGAACACCATTTTTTCATTCTTAGTAGTGTCCCTTCAGAAGGATACAATTAAGTTTCCTTTCATTACAATTTTACATTCATTCCCAGGACAGGTCAATCTCCTTTGCATTGATTTTGAATTCCTCCTCTTTTGGGGGGCAACATTTGGATTTAGTTTCTTTTCTTTATAGATTCCAGTCCAACACCACAATTTTCCAGGCATTATTTACACTTTTGTATTTACTAGGTGCATTGTACCATTAGTAGTTGTTCGAGGATTGAAGACACACTTCCAATGTCTGATCTCTTATGCTTCTGTTTTAGAACTTTGTTATTTCAATTAACTTTCTTAATTGGTTCCATCAAATGCCAATGCTCAGTGTTTCTTCTGTGTGTGCTTTTCCCTAGAACTCTGTCTTTAACAGCATTTACAGAAATGGTCGTTAATCTCAGTTTAATTCTTCAAATTGTTTGTTTACTCCTGGGTGGGGTGAGGAAATTCTGCTCTTCTTCATATATATAGTAGCCCAATGTCTGTGAGTCTGTAATGCTATGGCAGTACAGTCTTGCCTCTGGGGGGCACTTTTGACTCCCGCCATGGCGCTCGTCTGAGTTCTGTGCCACTCGGCTGGGCTGTAGTGGGGGAGCAAGTGGTGGCAAGTGACCATTTGGGGTCCACACTCCCCATGCAGCACAGGGGTGCTTGCCGCTTGCCTCCGCTTGCTCCCCTCACCGCGGCCTGGCCGAGCAGCGCAGAACTTAGCCGAGCACCATGGCGGGAAGGGAAAGAGGGCGGGGCAGTGACATACATGACCAGGGGGTGGAGCCTGGCTGTGTACATCACTGCCCTGCCCCCCTTTCACCTCCCGCCGTGGCACTCAGCTGAGTTCTGTTCCGCTCAGCCAGGCCACTGCAGGGGAGCCCAAATGGCCGCTTGTTGCTCCGTGGCGGCCCAGCTGAGCGGCACAGAACTCAGGCGAGCCCCACAGTGGGAAGGGAAGGGAGGTGAGGCAGTGATGTACGTTGCCCCGCCCCTGGCCGCATACGTCACTGGGGTAGGGTGTAAAAAAACCAGACACCCTTGGTCGGGAGTGGGAAGGGGGAGGGACCAGCTGGGAGACGAGTGGGGCTGTCTGGGGGGGGAAGCAGAACTGAGGGGTGTCAGAGGCAGCGTAGCTGGCCGGGGGAGGGGCGGCCAATGGGAAGCAAAGCTGGTCGGGGGTGAGGGTCGGAGGCCGAGGGGCTGGCTGGCGGGAAGCAAAGCTGGTCAGGGGTGTGAGTCGGGGGCAGTGAGGCTGGCCATGGGAAATTAGGAGGAGGAACTGGCTGGAGGGGAGAGGGAATTGGCCAGTGGGGAGCTGGACTCTCCCGGGCGCGTGCAGATCCCAGGTGCTGCCCGCCCTACTCATGCATCCCCGACAGAGACAGAGGAGAGCGGAGAGAGAGTGAGAGTCAGTAGGGGGAGAAGAGAAAGAGAGAGACGGAGTGGAGAGAGAGTGAGAGGCAGGAGAAGGAGGAGAAGAGAAAGGGTGAGTGAGAGGCAGGAGGGGGAAAGAGAAAGAAAGAGATGGAGAGAGAGGCAGAAGGCGGAGGAGAGCTGAGAGACAGAGGAGGAGGCAGTAGGAGGAGGAGAGAGCGAGAGAGAGAGAGAGAGAGACGGAGCGAGAGACCGGAGGCTCAGGAGAGAATACCGACATGGAGGAGAGACCTGAAAATCCCATCTTATGACAGGCTAATTGGCTAGTTTTAAAATAAAAAGAAAGCCACAATCTCAGTGAAAGTTTCATAGATTTCTAGAATCACATAGAATAGCTTGTGAAGAGCTTGTTATCTGCTGGGGAATGTGTTCTTTTGTCTCTTAGTTTTTATCAGACTTATAAACTGACAGGTTGTGTCTAATTCCAGAGTATGGTGTCTATAACTATTTCTATTTACATTTGTTAATTAAAAGAGTATGGCAGGCTCTGGAGGAAAATATGTGGCTGTTGTTTGTGGAAAGAAAAAGTTTATTCTGAACAAGCTGTCTTGACTGGGTATAGTTTCATGAAAATTAAAATAAACTATTTTTGTCAAAAACTACAAACAAATTCTGTTTGTCAAAAAAAAAAAAAAAATCTAAAACCCAACAATTTTTAGCTGAAAAATTCTGTCAGGAAAATTCATGAAATATTTCATTCTCAATTAGATCAATTGGAGTTGAAATATTTTGATTTGTCAAGCCTAATCAAAACATTTTGATTTATGTTAGTTGAACAATAAGCTGCATCTGCCTACACTTGGACATAATGGCTATGGTGCATCATGGGAGGTGTAGTCCAGCCTGTCAGTTTGGCCCATAGAGAATAATGGAGGTAATGAAGGACTTGAACTAAAATGACTAAAAGTCAAATTATTGGATGAGTCTCTGAACTGAATCCAATTTCTAAAGATCTGCCTGTCCCAAGTACAGGTTGGACTTCCCTGATCTGAACCCCAGGGACATTACTGGTCCCAGATGAGGGATTTTTATGGACCAAGGGAAGTCACTTCAGGAACCCTGCTGCTGTATCTTCTACCAGCTTCCCATGGGCTTCCTGGCCGCACGCCAGCTCCTGGCCCCTCCGCAGCCCAGCTGAGCCATGCACCGGCGCCTGGCTCCCCACTTGTAGCCCAGCTAAGCTGCGAGCCAGCTCCCACAGCCCAACTGAGCCATGTGCCAGCTTCTGCCCCCCACCCTCCCGGGCAGCACACTGGGACTCTCTGATCCTGAAACATCTGTGGTTATGCCGGATCCCTGATGTTGCTGGACTAGAAAATCCTGGATTTTAGAGGTGCAACCTGTATACTATCTTAAATGTGTGAGTAATCACAATTGAATTTTTTAACAGTTTTATGTATTGCATTGAGAACTTTGATTCTTGTAGTGAGAATATCTACTAAGTTAGAAGAGATTGATCTATTAGTTTTATCTTACCTTCCTGATTCCATGTATGTACCTTATATTTATTTAAAACAAAAGATCCATCAGTAAAGTAATGTTACCTTCTTAAAAAGGAAATCCATAAAAGAAGTCAATGTCATGTTTTAACTGGTGCTGGAAGTGGTGTGTATAACCACTTCCTAGAATTTAAGATAGCAGTAAGAAACTGTTATGCTCATTTATGATACAATCATCACCTTCACTCCAAACACAGACATGTCACCATCTGCCAAAGCAAAGAAGAATATGGGGCAGCTCAGTATCTGTGTGGGTGGAGAGACTTGACTGGGTATTGTTTCTACCAGAGTTGTACATGTATCAGAGACCCAGTGGAAGAGAGAAGCAGGAGAAATACAACGGACTCAGACATCGAGGAGCAGAAAGCCAGACATAGAATAGACAAAAACTGAGTGGCTCTGAAATAAACGGGGGGAGGGAGGAGGGGGTTATTGGGCTGAATGCTGGCTCAAAGGGTGTGAAAACAGAGCAGTCCTTTACAGAACTACTTGAAATGTTGGCGGCTGTGCGCATAACCCAGGATAAGTGCTTGAGCTTTATTTCAGCACTGGAAGGTGTGAGGATATACACACACATGCAGAAACTCTCTCTCTCATAAATGCACATAAAAAGAATCAATTAAATGTGGGATGTATCCTAAATAGTCATGATACGAGCCTCCCTCACAAACCTTAGGCTAGCCTTCTTGTATAGTGATATGAACACAAGACTTGAAATTGAGTACATTTAGGAAGAGGCCATGTTGTTTCCCAGGGGCATACTCTAAGATACTATGGCCAAGTCTGGGGGTATGTCTACACTACCCCGCTAGTTTGAACTAGGAGGGTAATGTAGGCATACCGCACTTGCAAATGAAGCCCGGGATTTGAATTTCCCGGGCTTCATTTGCATAAGCGGGGAGCCGCCATTTTTAAAACCCCGGTGGTTCGAACCCCGTGCAGCGCGGCTACACGGGGCTCGAACTAGGTAGTTCGGACTAGGTAGTTCCACGAGGTGTACCGGTAGTTCGGAATAGGAAGCCTAGTCCGAACAACCTAGTTCGAGCCCCGTGTAGCCGCGCTGCACGGGGTTCAAACCACCGGGGTTTTAAAAATGGCGGCTCCCCGCTTATGCAAATGAAGCCCGGGAAATTCAAATCTCGAGCTTCATTTGCAAGTGCGGTATGCCTACATTACCCTCCTAGTTCGAACTAGGAGGGTAGCGTAGACATACCCTGGATGTGCAGCAAAATTCAGATGTGAGGGTCAGTCTTGGTAGCTCACCATTGGGGCATCTCATATTCAGAGTAGACTTATGGACTTTAAGGTCACAAAGAGCCCATCATTAGAACATAAGAACGGTCATGCTGGGTCAGCTCAAAGGTCCATCTAGCCCAGTATCCTGTCTTCTGACTGTGGCCAGTGCCAGGTGCCCCAGAGGGAATGAATAGAACAGGTCATCATCAAGTGATCCACCCGCTGTTGCTCAGTCCTAGCTTCTGACAAACAACTTATTCCCGCCCTCCTCCCCCCCAATCATTTTTGTTGCCCTTTTCTGAACTTTCTCCAATGCCAAGATATATTTTTGAGATGAGGTAACCACATCTGCATGCAGTATTTCAGATGTGGGCTTACCATGGATTTTTATAGAGCAATAAAATATTATCTGTCATAGTCTATCTCTTTTTAAATGATTCCTAATATTTTGATGGGCAATCTATTAAACAAATTAGTTCTTTCACCTACCTTAGTATCTGGTTCTCACAAACAGAGTTTTGGAACTGACACATCCAGATAAACAAAGAAGAAGGACTTAAATTCTGTGCAAGCTATGTTACATTTCAGCTGGTCTTATGTGGGCAACTTAATCACACCCCCCTCAGAGTGTTTGAGACCAAGATACGTACTCAAATTTAATATGGGGCAGAAATATGGGGATAGACTAGCCCATGGGATTAGAAGCGATCCAAAACAAATTTCTCAGGAAGAGTCTTGGTCTCCCAAATAATATCTCAGCTGCTCATCTTTTAGAACTAAGACAGGCATGAATACCATTCTGTCTAAAGTGCAAACTGTAATATAAATTTTTGGCTTTGTATTCATAGTATGTATCCACATTTGCCAATGCTATACTTAGAGGAACAGTTCAGTCGGGCATTTTCACCTACATTTCCTATGTTTAGAATTTTATTGCATTCGCTTGGCCTCTCAGAACTGGAAATACCTAAATATAAGTTTAAAAGTGTGGAAAACCTTAATTAAGGGAAGATTATAAAATTAAAGGATTTCAATAAGCAATTAGACATGGCACTTGTTTCCATTACAAATATGTCTCCTGAGTTTCCACTTGTTAAAAAGATTCATGGGTATGTTTAGACAATTTGTTCAATAACAGTTTAAAGCTTTTACATGTCATCATTTTCAGTGTAGGCAGTCTATTTACTTAGAAGGCAAGCCTACTGAGAAATGTAACGGTCTCTGTCTATATGGGTCTGCGCATGATGAAGACCTATCCCACAATTTATTATACTGTAATTTGTATTGTCATTTGAGGTCAAAATAACTTTCTATGATTATTTCCTGAATCCTTTTTTTAAACTACCTTTTACAAAACAAAGTACCTTTTACAAAACTGGCTACGTCTAGACTGGCATTATTTTCCACAAATGCTTTTAACGGAAAAGTTTTCCGTTAAAAGCATTTGCAGAAAAGAGCATCTAGATTGGCATGGACGCTTTTCCACAAAAGCACTTTTTGTGGAAAAGTGACCAGGCCAATCTAGATGCGCTTTTGCGCAAAAAAGCCCCGATCGCCATTTTCGCGATCAGGGCTTTTTTGCACAAAAGAAATCTGAGCTGTCTACACTGGCCCTTTTGCACCAAAGGACTTTTGCCCGAATGGGAGCAGCATAGTATTTCCGCAAGAAGCACTGATTTCTTACGTGAGATCATCAGTGTTCTTGCGGAAATTCAAGTGGCCAGTGTAGTCATCTGCTTTTGCGGAAAAACTTGCCAGTCTAGACACAGCCTCTGTGAATTGAGGGTTGCCCTATTTATTTGATCAGGCAAGATAAAGGCAAGAGGCACTGGGATTACATGTGGTTTCATTCGTTTGATGTTTTCTAATTTTGTATTTATATCTATTTTAATATTTAAAATGGATATAGTTTTGGCTATTAATTAATTTGATTTGACTAAAACTTTGCAAAAATAATGCCTAGAGCAAAGTTTCTAAAAAACATCCAATCTTGATTTAAAAACTGTCAGTATTGGAGAATCTTCCACAACCCTTATCAGTTGTTCTGAAAAGAAATATGCAGCAGGCTACTGCCAGCCACATGCTTTCATCCCAAAGTATAACACACATTTAAAAATGGAAGATTGTATCAGATTTCTGCCATTTTATAGTCTTGATGGAGGAGTTCCCTACTGAGATACCACTGCATAACTTTGACACTTAGGATGTGGCTCTTAGTCATCATTTAGCCAAGCTTCTTTGTTCTTTGTACTTTTAATCTCGCCTCATGAATCAATCCCTCCAGATCATTAATCATTTTAGTTGCTCAATGATCTGTGTCAACACTGACTGTGCATGTGATTTAGACGTGGTTTCTGAACATTTCCCAGTTTCATGATTAGTGTCCTACAGTCTGTTCACCAATACCTAACCTGCAATGCCTCTGATCCTGTACTTCAGGTGCACCCCTGGCCTCTTCTTTTACTGAACAGGGCTAAACTGTATGGTGGTTTTGCTGTATAGCCCAAAGGACTAGAAACAGGGTTAAGACTATCAAACTAGTGTTTATTTGTGACTTAGCCACCTTGAAAATCAGATCTTCAGAAGAGAAGGTTATCTACTGCAGTACCAGTACTGAATTGCACCACACTTATTTCATTCTTTTATTCTCCAACCACCTTTGCCTGGAATTCAACTCATCCCACAATACATTTCAAAGTAGCTTGAGTCTGACAGCTGACCCAAATGTTTTTCAGGATATTAAAGATAAATATTGGTTTAAAAATTCCATATTTCAAAAATTTTAGTTTAAACCACAATTATTTGTGAATTTCCTGCACTTGATGCATGGTTTGGATGACTGATTACATGTTTTTATAATAGAGAAATTTTGAATTTCTTTCCTATCTATATAATGTTATTTGGGGTGTAATGTAGGATAAATACAACATACAAGGTTAAAATAAGTATAATAGATATGATATTTTTAAACTAAATATAAATTGTGTGACTTATGATGCTATAATGCCATCTTTGTAATTTTCCTAAAAGTATGAATTATTTTACAGACGTGTCCCTGCTGGCTTTTATTATTTAATTTAGAACAAACATCAGGAGTGACACTGGGTTGAGTGACATGAAAGTGTATTGTACTTATAAAACTAAAGTCAATTCAGAAAAACAAATATAAACCTTGAAACAACTTTCAGCTCTTCATTCTGGGCCCAAATCCAGTAAGGCACTTAAGCACATGCCTAAGCATTGGCTGAATCACAGCCTCTCTTAGACGTGCACAGGACTTTTCAATTGACCTTTAAACGTGTAGATGAACAGAGTGATTTACAGAAAGATCCATAATTATTGTCTTGAAAATGTATAATTAAAAATGATTTAGGGGCTGTGGGGAAAAAATGAGTTCAAGGCTGAACCCATATATCATTTTATTTGTGTCAAGGAGTTTAGTTGGTAGAAAGGGCTTCATGCAAGCTTGGGCTCACATTCTACTGGGTGAGGTCTGTGTTATGCAGGAAGTCAGACTAGACTTAAAATCTATTAATTGTTCCATTTGTAGTGAGAGATCCCTTGGAGGAGGGACATGGGCAGAAAATCCCAGTGAAGTTGTCCTATCTTGCAGTGGGGTTCAAATCAGCACTGGGTATGCCTAGGGATTGGGCCAGTGTGTGTGTGTGTGTGTGTGTGTGTGTGTAAATGTGGGTTGTGATCCAAGCACGGCCTTAGTGTCAGGGCATCCCTCTGAATTGTTTCCAGTGGTGCACACTGTCAGTCCATGTGGAGCTATCCCCAGTGTAGCCACAGAACCTCTTCTACTTAATCTACACCATGCTCAATCCTGGCCTTCCAGACTGGCCTGTTCAGGTGCAGCATGACTCCTCATCATGGAACATGGGCTCCTGGAAGAAGGGTGAGGCCACGTGGATTCCCAGGGGAGAGCTCTGGCGCAGAAGCTGGCTTCACAGCAATGGAGAGGAGGAGAGGAATTTCTGACTGACCTCCTGACCACTGTGTTTGGCCTGCCAGGCCTCTGTCAGGAGGCAGATGGTAGGGTCAAAATTCAGTGTGTGGCCTTGTGCTTACTGCATGGGATGGTCTAATTCCTGCTTCAACACCTTCCCTGTGCCTCATGCTAAATAATTCTTTGTTCTCCATTTCCACATCCTTCAGATATTTGAAGATATTTGTGTGTTGGTTGTTGCTTAGCCAAGAGAAACACATTTAGCTCGTATTGTTTGAACTTGTAAGTCAATCATTTGTATTGCTGTTCTTTTAAGTCCCTCCAATTTGTAACGCAGTGTCTAGAATTATCCTCAATATTTCAGAAGATGTGGTTTCAGCAGATCAGCACAGAGAGAAAGCCTATTTCCTCCTTGCTCGATGACATGATGCATTTTACAGACACTTCCCAAACTTGGTGGTGGTTTTTTTTTAATAAGCAGTAATATGGTACATTGCAAGCTCATGTCTCCTTTGTGGCCATTATTACTGCTAGATCTTTTCCTACATTGTTCCTTACCTGCTTTCTTCCTTCCAGTGAATGTATACGTTTTAGTTTATTTTCTCCACATTTTAAAATGCTGCAGTTTTCCAGACTGAATCTTGTTCTTTTCCTCGTCATATTTTCTCTTTCGTAGGGTGCTTTCATCAACTTCTGAATTCTGACTGGTATTCACAACTACTTCTAGTTCTATAATGACTAGAAAATTCATCCATGTTTATGAAATAAAGCCTTATATCAATATAATTAGATACCTCGCTCAACATGATGCCCCTCTTTATTATTATCCTTTTTTGGTAATCAGTACTGCATTTATATCTGTAATTATCCACTCTAATTGGATGATAGGAGTTACTATAGAGAACTTTTTTTTTGGGTGACTGGTTGGTGAGTCTTGCCCACATGCTCAGAGTTCAGCTGATCGCCATATTTGGGGTCGGGAAGGAATTTTCCTCCACGGTAGATTGGCAGAGGCCCTGGAGGTTTTTCACCTTCCTCTGTAGCATGGGGCACAGGTCACTTGCTGGAGAATTCTCTGCATCTTGAGGTCTTTAAACCATTGTTTGAGGACTTCAATATCTGAGATATAGGTGAAAGGATTATTCCAGGAGAGGGTGGGTGAGATTCTGTGGCCTGCATTGTGCAGGGGGTCAGACTAGATGATCATAATGGTCCCTTCTGTCCTTAAAGTCTATGAGTCTATAATTTAAATTTATATTTTATTTAATTAAAAATTGGGGAATACAGTACTAAATGCTTTATTAAAATGTTGTTATATCACATACTGAATTCATTTCGTTCACTTACCTAGAAATGCTATCTAAAAACAGTCAAAGTTTATTTATCAAGGTATTTCTGTCATAACCCCTGCCATTTATTGCTCATTTATTGCTCTAGAACAGTACTTTTATTTCTCTTAGTATTTGGCATGTTATTTACTAAGTATAACATTAGATTTATTGGATGGTGATGGCCAGTTTCCCATATTCTTTCCTTTGAAAATCGGTACAATGTTTGATTTTTTCCATTTTTTTTGGTGCTTTCCTCATTTTTAATATCATTTTAAAAAATTGTTACTAAATCTGTTAGCTAGTTCTCTGTCTCTGTAAAATCCCAGAAAAACAGTCTAAGTTCCATTGTGGAAATTTATATAATAATTATAAATAGGCTTATTTAACTGTTGTAGAGTCAGGGGATAGCCATGTTAGTCTGTAGCTGCAAAAACAATGAGGAGCCCTGTGGCACCTTAGGGTACGTCTACAAAGCAGGGCTAAAATCGAATTAAACAACTTCAGCTATGTCAATTGCATAGCCAAAGTCGAAATAGCTTAATTCAGCTTTTGGAGCTGTCTACACAGCAGGAAGTCAAAGGAAGAACACTTTTCCTTCAATTTCCCTTACTCCCAAAATGAGGATTATCAAGAGTCTGAGTAAGAAGTTTTCCAGCTCAACATTATTTTGAATTAAAGGCTTGTAATGTAGATTCACAGCATATTTATTTTGGAATAATGTCAATTATTTTTAAATAACAGTATTGTGTAGATGACTAAGGTTAGTCTAAGACTAAGAGTAGTCTACACTACAGATTTTTTTTCAGAAAAACAGCCATTCACTTCACTTATGTCCACACTGCAATCGCGTTCTTTCGAAAGAAAAACGAAAGAACAGAGGGGTTTTTCTGGCATTAGTAATCCTCTTTCTATGAGAAAGAAACCTTTTCCCGAAAGTGCTCTTTCAGAAAATGGCATGTGTGGATGGGGAAGAGGGAGTTCTTTCGGAAGAAGAGGAAAGAGGAAAAAGCACAGGTGCCCTGGTGGCCAGTCCATCCATAGTAATCACAGTTTAAACGTGAGATAGCGTCCATTCAGTGTGGAGACTATCTTTCAAAAAAGCAGATCGCTTTTTCAATGCTCTTTGTTAGCGTGGATGAATTCTTTTGGAAGAAGATTTTTCAGAAGATCTCTTCCGGAAAAGCTTCTTCCGAAAGAAGCCTGCAGTCTAGACGTGGCCTAATGTTTGTTAGGGCATAAGATTTTGTGGGCAAAACCCACTTTATCAGATGAATTGGAATGGAAGTTACAGAAACAGGGGTATATATGAATTATGTTTTAGATAAAGAGGAAGTATTGGAAGGAATTGGGAGAAAGAGTAAAATTAAGTGTAATTTCAGTTTCTTTTTCCTAAAAGATTGTGATTGTGATTGTGTGTGTGTGTGTGTGTGTGTGTGTTGTGACAGTCAGGCCAGAGGGGTCCAAGAGAGTAATAGAGAGGAAATATATTAACCCCAGATTAAATAGGTCTCTGTTCTCAGGGTAGACTTACAAGGGCTGATCCATAATTACAAGGGCTGATCCATAACCTGCTAGAATTAGTCAGAGTAATAAGTCCAATTATTGGAACCTGGAACCACTATGTCACAGTGTACATAGATTATTTGCCAAAAAGTGCATTTTTTCAGCTGAATACAACAATTTGTGAATTTGGGTTGAACTCAGTGAATGGTTTTAGCTAAATAAAAATGAAAAAAAAATCTGAAAAATACTGGAATGTTTTATTTCAACATTTTAGGAACAAAGCATTTTTCACTTAGAAATTATGTTCCTTTTAGAAATATAGCTAAATTTAACAACAACAACAAATGAGGCAAAGAAAACTCCTCACATAACCCAAAATAAAACAAAATATTTCATTTCAGTGTGAACCTAATTAGTATGTTTCCCCATTTTGCTAAGGAAAAAGGGTATGTCTACACTACAAAGTTAGTTCGAACTAACGGACGTTAGTTCGAACTAACTTTAATAGGCGCTACACTAGCGCTCCGCTAGTTCGAATTTGAATCGAACTAGCGGAGCGCTTAGTTCGAACTAGGAAAACCTCATTTTACGAGGACTAACGCCTAGTTCGAACTAGCTAGTTCGAACTCTATGCCCCCCTCCCGGCCCCGGACCCCTTAAAGGGGCACGGGCTGGCTACGGTGCCCGTGCCAGGTGCAAGCCTGCCAGCACCCAGCTAGCAGACCCTGCACCTGGCACGGCACAGAGCCACCCACCCGATGCCCCCCAGCCCACCCCCTCTTGCCGGGACCAGGCTGGCGGCTCCCGGGAGCTTGCCCTGGACCGCAAGAGGCGGGCACCTTCCTGGGCTAGTGCGGACATCGTGGACCTCGTCCACGATCTCCTCACTAGGCACAGGAAAGTGGCCGTCTAGGGCAGGAGAGCTGCCAGCCTGGCCACCCAGGACCAGGTGTGCATGAAAATCAAGGGGGTCCACTGAGACCCCCGACCCTGAGCCCTGAGCTTACAATGGCCGTACTGGGTCAGACCAAAGGTCCATCTAGCCCAGTAGCCTGTCTGCCAACAGCGGCCAACCCTAGGGACCCTGGAGGGGATGGACCGAAGACAATGACCAAGCCATTTGTCTCGTGCCATCCCTCTCCAGCCTTCCACAAACTTTGGGCAGGGACACCACTCCTACCCTCTGGCTAATAGGACTCCATGGACCCAACCTCCATCACTTTATCTCACTTCCCTTTAAACTCTGTTCTAGTTGTAGCCTTCACAGCCTCCTGCAGCAAGGAGTTCCACAGGTTAACTATTTGCTTTGGGAAGAAGAACAACTTTCTCTTACTAGTTTCAAGCCTGCTACCCATTCCTTTCCTTTGGTGTCCTCTAGTCCTTCTTTATGGGAACTAATGAAGAGCTTTTCTGTATGCACCCTCTCCACCCAACTCCTGCTTTTAGAGCCCT
Source organism: Pelodiscus sinensis (assembly GCF_052426305.1). Lineage (NCBI taxonomy): Eukaryota > Metazoa > Chordata > Testudines > Trionychidae > Pelodiscus > Pelodiscus sinensis. The sequence goes on from NC_143053.1 coordinate 32,307,808, forward strand.
CTATCCTGTCCCCCCTCCGTCTCCTCTTTTCTAAGCTGAGAAGTCCCAGTCTCTGTAGCCTCTCTTCATATGGGACCTGTTCCCAACCCCTGATCATGTTAGTTGCCCTCCCCTCTCCCAGCCTTTCTCTTCCCCTCTCCCACCTCCTTTTCCCAGTCTCCCCCAGTTTTTTTTCAATAAAGACAGAGTCAATGTTGGAAGAAACGTTATCTTTATTTTGTACATCAATAAGAAGGGGGGCTAAGGAAGGGTAAGTGGAAGGAGGTGAGGGAGGAATGGGGTACGAGCCCCCGATGGGGAGGACTGGGCTGGCTCTGCGGGCTTCTGGGGGTGGAAGCTCTCCTGCAGCCCCCCAATTACTCCCTCTCCGCAGATGGCAGCCTGCGGCAAGTGCAGCCGGGCTGATGGCCGAGTGGTGTGATGTGCCCAGTGTGGGCACTCAGGGCACTCCAAGCCAGAACTTCTTTGCAAGCGGGGCACCCCTTAGAACTGTGTGTCCGGGGTGGGGGTCGGGACCCTTTAAGCGCAGCCCTCGGCTAGCCTGAGACAGCATCTCCATGCTCTAAGTCCTCCTTTTATGCCCTGCCGGCACTGCTTCCGGCCATCCTTAAGCCCTGTTCAGAGTCCACTCAATGTGGACTTACTAGTTCGAACTAGCAAAACGCTAGTTCGAACTAGTTTTTAGTTCTAGATGCGTTAGTTCGAACTAGCTTAGTTCGAATTAACTAATTCGAACTAAGTTAGTTCGAACTAGCGCTGTAGTGTAGACGTACCCAAACTGAATAATTGTTGGTTGGCTTGATCTGAAACTTTTGTGTACAGGCAGTCCCTGACTTACGCGGCTCCGACTTATGTCGGAGCCGCACTTACGAACGGGGCTTTCTCGCCCCGGAGGTTGAGGTAGCGGATTGCTACCTGCGAGCTCCGGGGCGAGAAAGCCCCGTTCGTAAGCTGCTCCGGTGCCCCTGGTCTGCTGGAGACCGTCTCCAGCAGACCAGGGGCACCGGGCGGGTTCCCGAGCTTCTGAGGCTTTGCCAGAGCAAAGCCTCAGAAGCGCGGGAACCGCTGCTGCTGCCGCTTGAGACCCGGTGCCTGTGGTCTGCTGGGGACCTCTGGCAAAGCCTCAGAAGCGCGGGAACCCGCCCGCTGCTGCCGCTTGGGTCCCGGTGCCTGTGGTCTGCTGGGGATGGTCCCCAGCAGACCACAGGCATCGGGACTGAAGCCGCAGCTGCGGGGGGAGGGGGAGGGGTCCCGCGCCTCTGAGACTTTGCCAGAGCAAAGCCTCAGAGGCGTGGCACCCCGCTGCCGCTGCTGCTCTGCTCCCCGGGTCCCTGGTCTACTGGGGGGGGGGCGCGGATAGTGTGCCCCCCCCCCCCAGCAGACCAGGCTTTTGTTTTGGACCCTGGAGCAGAGCAGCTGGGGCGCTGCGGATTGGTCCTGCAGCACCCGCTCTGGGCACTACTGGACCAACCCGGCATCATCCCAGCTGCTCTGCCCCAGGTCCTGATTCAACCGCTGCTGGTCAGTTTCAGCAGTGGCTGAATCAGGACGCCTGGGGAAGAGCAGCTGGGGTGCTGCTGGGTTGGTCCAGTAGCGCCGAGGGGTGCTACTGGAGCAACCCGGTAGCACCCCAGCTGCTCTGCCCCAGGCGTCCCCAAGTCAGCCGCTGCTGAAACTGACCAGCGCTGACTACAGGAAGCCCGAGGCAGAGTTGCTCTGCCCCAGGCTTCCTGGAATCAGCGCTCATCAGTTTCAGCAGCAGCTGACTTGGGGAAGCTTGGGGTTCTTAAGTTGAATCTGTATGTAAGTCAGAACTGGCGGTCAGTTTCAGCAGCGGCTGAATCTGGACGCCAGTTCCGACTTACATACAGATTCAACTTAAGAACAAACCTACAGTCCCTATCTTGTACGTAACCCGGGGACTGCCTGTATTTGGAAACACAGCTCTAGAGAGAATAACCGAAAATGAATTGCTCCCACTTTATTGTAGTCATACTTGTTGTACATTGACCGCAATAGAAATGCGGATCAGTGATATTGCAGCAATGTACAGAAATTAAAAATTTTCATATACCATTTAAATTTGTTTTGATTCCACAAGGCCAGCAACATTTCTAGTCTAGAAAAAGAACTGGAGTATAAAGACTTAATAGTATCTTTCTGCAGATTTCCATAAAGAAGCAGTAGGTACTTGCTCCTTTGTAAGCTATTGGGATCTTGTATCTCTTTACTCATTAACATTTTAGGTGCCCACACAACCACTGTGATATAAAAAGGGATTCAGGGGAATGGGAATGAAAAATACCTGAAAAAGTAGGGCTTTAAGATGTTTTCCTAAATTAGACAGCTCCCCTAGGGAAGTGAGTTACTCATTCTAGTGGTGACGAAGCAAGAGCTGTATCGTCTGCTGCCTTTAGGTGTGGTGATGCCACATAAGGCAAGTTGTGTCATGAGAGCCAGCTAAAAAATCACAAAATCAGTGCTACAAAGGCAGCCAGTTTAAAAAGAACATAAAGAACATGGAATGTGAAAAGAATTCTAGCCAGAAAGAATAACTGTTATTTATCACATTTCCTGGTTTTACCTGACATCATTACCAAGGACAACTGTGGTCTATAAAGAGACCTTAGGTCACTAAGGACATGTCTATACAGCAGTGTTATACACAGTAAGCCATTATTTTGAAATAATGTTGAGCTGGAGGACTTGTTACTCTGAGTCCTGTATGCCTCATTTACAGAATGATACAAGGAGTAAGGGAAGTTGAAGGAAGAGTGTTCTTCCTTTGACTTCCTGCTGTGTAGATAGTGCCAAAAACTGAATTAAGCTATTTCGACTTCAGCTATGCAAATGACATAGCTGAAGTTGTGTAGCTTAATTGGACTTTTGCCCTGCTGTGTAGATGTACCCTAAATGGCCATATGTCAATGGGAATTGGTCATCTGGCTCTGTTAGGCTCTTTTGAAAATTCCAGACTTTGCTTCTTGCAGGCTGAATTTTTAAAGGAGCTCATCCCAGACATGGATTATACGTACCCTATCATTTGTCTATGCAATGATTTTGTTCATACTAAATATGCTCTAAGAATAGAATGATACAGTCAGAGTTCAGTTTGCACTATATGCACACACATGAAGAATTCAGGTGATGCTGCTTGATTGTGCAGGCAAAATTATATGTTGATGCAAACAGGGACCTGTTTTGAAATTTTGATCCCAAAGGTCAGTTAATGCTGCTGAGATTATAAATCTCCAATCCATAAACATCACAGTTATTTACACAGCAATGAATTACATCCATAATGCTGCTAAGGAAGATTGTCTTTATGGGTGACGCACAGACCAGGGAAAAGTGACCTCTTTAAAACAAAGACTGCTTTTGTATCACAAAACTTTCTCATACCAGAAAATAAGGGAAGTGAGCCATAAAAAACTGAGGCTAACATATCCCAGGGTGAGCATCTGCTTATGATGCTTGGCAGAAATACCATGAAGGAGGAGTTGTGGGATGGAACATAAGAACATTATAGATGTTGTACTGGGTCAGACCATGGTCCATCTTAACCAGCATCCTGTCTCTACAAGAGTGGCCCTTTTCAGCGATTCAGGGGAAGTGTGCAGGCCAGAGCAATTATGGAGTGATCCACCTTTGTTGTCCATTCCCAGCTTCTGGTAATCAGAGGTTTAGGCTTCCTCCAAGCACAAGGGTGGGTCACTGATCATCTTGGCTAATAGCCATTGATAAACCTAACCTCCATGAATGTATCCAGTTATAATTTTGGCCATCACATCCCACTGCAATAAGTTCCAAAGATTACTTGTGCATAGTGTGAAGTACAGGGAGTCCCCGAGTTACGCGGATCCGACTTATGTCGGATCCGCAGTTACAAATGGGGCTTTTCTCGCCCCGGAGGACTGGAGTGGCGGGACGCCCAAATGCACTGCAGTCCCACCGCCCCTGTCCTCCGGGGCAAGAAAAGCTGCTCCATGTCTCCCTGCTCTGCTGGGGGGGGAGCCCCCCACAGCAGACCAGGGAGACGCAGAGCAAAGCCGCAGAGCACGCCCGCAGCGGGACAGCCCGGGCGCGCCTGGGCTGTCCTGCTGCGGACATGCTCCAAGGATTTGCTCCCCATCTCCCTGGTCAGTAGACCAGGGAGATGGAGCAAAGCCGTGGAGGACGCGGGCAGTCCCGCCACCCGCGTCTCCCTGGTCTGCTGGGGGGGGGGGTGCAGCTAGTGCCCCCCTTCTCCCCCCAGCAGACCAGGCTTTTCTTGCCTACGCCTGGGGTAGAGCAGCTGGGGTGCTGCCGGGTTGGACCCACAGCACCGCTCCTCGGCACTACTGTACCAACCCGGCAGCACCCCAGCTGCTCTGCCCCAGGCGTCCTGATTTAGCCGCTGCTGGTCAGTTTCAGCAATGGCTGAATCAGGACGCCTGGGAAAGAGCAGCTGGGGTGCTGCTGGGTTGCTCCAGTAGCGCCAAGGAGTGGCGCTACTGGAGCAACCCATCAGCACCCCAGCTGCTCTGCCCCAGGTGTCCCCAAGTCAGCCGCTGCTGAAACTGACCTGGGGCTGACTACAGAAAGCCTGAGGCAGAGTTGCTCTGCCCTGGGCTTCCTGGAATCAGCCGCTGATCAGTTTCAGCAGCAGCTGACTTGGGGACACCTGGGTTTCTTAAGTTGAATCCGTATGTAAGTCAGAACTGGCATCCAGATTCAGCTGCTGTTGAAACTGATCAGTTTCAGCAGCGGCTGACGCCAGTTCTGACTTACATACAGATTCAACTTAAGAACAAACCTACAGTCCCTATCTTGTACGTAACCCAGGGACTGCCTGTAGTAATTTCCTCTTGTTCATATTAAACAATCTGCGAATTAATTAGATCAGGGGATCCTCGGGTTTTGTGTTGTGTGAAAGGGTTAATAATACTTCTCTATTCACTTTTCCCATGCTGTTCATCATTTAATAACTCTCTATCAGTGCTCCTGAGTGGTTTGTTTTCTAAGCTGAACAGTCTCAGTTCATTTTGTCTCTCCTTTTATGGAAGCTATTATTTCAAACCCTTCATCTGTTTTGATGACCTTCTCCAAATTTTTTCCAGTACCATTACATCCCTTTTTGAGATGAAGTGATCCTAACTGGACATGGTATTTAAGGCATAGGTTTACTGAGGATTCTATCTCTTTCCTAATGATTTCTCATAAACTATTAGCCTTTTTGACAACTACTAAGCAGAAGTTTTCAGAGAATTAACCTCAAAGGCTCCAAGCCTATCTTTAAAAAGGGAAATGAGAACAACCCATGAGAGTTGTCCAGACTAGTCAGTTTAACTGCTGTGCCAGGGAAGGTAATGGAGCAAGTAATTAAGTAATTCATTTGCAAACATCTGGAAGATAATAAGGTGATAAATAACAGCCATCATGGTTTGTAAAGAACAAATCATGTCAAACCAATCTGATAGCTTTCTTTGATAGGATATTAAGCCTTGTGGATAAGGGAGAAGTGGTGGACGTGGTATGCCTTACTAAAATCTAGGTATTTGACTTGATCTCACATGACCTTATCAATAAACTAGGGAAATGCAATCTAGATGGGGCTACTATAAGGTGGGTGCATAATTGGCTGGACAACCATTCCCAGAGAGTAGTTATTAATGGTTCACAATCATGCTGGATGGACATAAGGGGAGTTCCACAGGAGTTTGTTTTGGGATAGGTTCTGATCAATTTCTTCATCAGTGATTTAGATGATGACATAGAGAGAATGCTTATTAACTTTTCAGATGATACCAAGCTGCGAGAGGTTACAAGTGCTTTTGAGGATAGGGTCAAAATTCAAAATGATCTGGATAAATTAGAGAAATGGTCTGATTAAATTTCATCCTGTTTACCTAAAGACAAATGCAAAGTACTCCAATTACGAAGGAACAAGCAGTTTCACACACACAGAATGGGAAGTGATTCTCTACGAAGGAGCACTGTTGAAAGGTATCTCGGGGTCATAGTGGACAAGTTAAACGTGTGTCAACAGTGTGACACTGTTGCAAAAAATGCAAACATGATTCTGGGATGCATTAACAGGAGTGTTGTGAGCAAGACACGAGAAGTAATTCTTGCAGTGTACTTTGTGATGATTAGGCCTCAATTTCATTTAAAGAAAGATATGGAAAAATCGGAGAGGGTCCAGAGAAGAGCAACAAAAATGATTAAAGGTCTAGAGAACAAGAGCTGTGAGGGAAGACTGAAAGAATTGGGCTTGTTTAGTTTAGAAAAAAAGAAGACTGGGAGGGGATATGATAGTAGTTTTCAAGTATCTAAAAGGGTGTTACGAGAAGGAGGGAGAAAGATTGTTCTTCTTAGCCTCTGAGGATAAGAAAAGAAGCAATGAACTTAGGTTGCAGCAATGGAGGTTTAGGTTGGACATTATGCAAAACTTCCTAACTGTCAAGGTGGTTAAACATGGGAATAAATTGCCTAGGGGAGGTTGTGTAATCTCCATCATTGGAGATATTTAAGAGTAGGTTAGACAGACACCTGCCAAGGATGATCTAGACAGTGCTTGGCCCTGCCATGAGGGCAGGGGACTGGACACAATGACCTCTCAAGGTTCCTTGCAGTTCTATGATTCTATGATAATATTTCTTTCCTTGGTATTGATAACTAATTTAGAACTCATAATTGCACATGTTTTGTTGGAATTATTTTTTCCATTGTGCATTACCTTTCACTTTCCAACTTTTAATTTTAGCTGCCATTTTACTACCAAGTTACTCAGTTTTGTAAGCTCCTCCTGCTTTGGACTTTACTTTCTTGAATATTTTGTATCATCAAATTTCATTGTTCACCCCCTTTTCGAGATCATTAATGAATATGATGAGCAACACAGTACAGATCTAGTATAGATCCTTGGAATGACCCTCCAACTTTCTCCATTTTGAAAACTGATAATTCATTCTTACTCTTTCTTTCCCATCTTTAACAAGTTACAAATCCATGAGAGGACCTCCCCTCTTATTAGCTTGGTTTTCTTAAGAGCCTTTGGTGAGGGATTTTGTCGAGGGCTTTATGACAATTCAGTTTCATTATATTGACAGGAGCATTTTTATCCACGTTTGTTGACTGCATCAAAGAATTCTAATAGATGGGTCAAGCATGACTTCCCTTAGGAAAAGCCCTCCTGACTCTTCCACAAGAAATCATGTTTTTCTATGTTTCAGATAATTCTCTTTTTAGTAGATTTTTTTTTTAGTTTTCCCAGTACTGATAGTAGACTCACTGATCTACAATTACCAGAATCTCCTCTTTTCAAAAATCTGTATTGCATTTGCTACCAGAGGCGTTGCAAGGGTGTTATGTGCCCAGGGGCAAAGGTAAAATTTGCATACCCGTCCCACCCCACCACCACACAGCGGGGCCACAAACCTGGCACACAGCTGAGCCTGACCCTTGAAGGAGGAGGTAGGGGGACCTTGTACCATGTCTTCGCCTGCTCCCTCCAGTTTGGGGCCTCCGCCACTCCCCTCGCTACACCATTGTTTGCTACCCTCTAGTACAGGCAGTCCCCGAGTTACGCGGATCCGACTTATGTCGGATCCGCAGTTACGAACGGGGCTTTTCTCGCCCCGGAGGACTGGAGCGGCGGGATGCCCAGATGCGCTGCAGTCCCGCCACCCCCATCCTCCGGGGCGTGAAAAGCTGCTACACGTCTCCCTGGTCTGCTTGGGGGGAGCCCCCACCAGCAGACCAGGGAGACGCGGAGCAAAGCCGCGAAGCACACCCGCAGCGGGACAGCCACCCACTGGCCATGCTGCTCCTCATGACTTACTGCTGTTTAGTTTATCAGTTTGTTCTAAAATCTTTTATTCTGACACTCAGCATGGGATAGTATTTTAGATTTACTACCCAAAAAGAATAGCTCTGACATGGCTCTGTCCCCACATCCTCTCTGGTGCAGACAGATGCAAAAAAAAATTTAGTTTTTCAGCATTGGCCCTGTTTTCCTTAAATTCTCTTATAATACCTTTGTTGTCTAGCCTCCCTCTCCTCCGCCTGTTTGGCTTTCTGTTTCCGATGTACTTACAAAAATTAACAGTAATTTTTTTTACCTGTATCAAGTTGCTTCTCAAATTCTTTCTTGAACTCCCTTTTTATACTTCTATATTTTACTTGTGAGAATTTCTGCTCCTTCCTATTTTCCTCATTAGGATTTCACTTCCAAATGTTAAAGGATGCCTTTTTGCATCTAACAGCTTTGCTATTATTCTTCTGTTTAGTTTCCTGGCAGTCCTTTGCTTCTCCTACTGTATGTTTTCAGTTTGGTATAAACATGCAGTGCAAACCTCTACTATGGCGTTTTTAAATAGACTCCTTCCTGCTTTGAAGTGTTTTAGCTTGTCAGTGCTTTTTAAAAATCCCTTCTAACTCATGTCCTTATTCTTGTGTAGTTCCCATTTTTAAAGTTAAGTATTGCTGTGGTGGGTAACAGTTGAGGACAGATCTTACCTCTTCTCCAAGCTAACAGAGACTGGATTCATTTCTTATCCTTCTTTAGCAAATCTGTCTGGTGAGCAGGAAGTGATATTAATTGGTACAAGATAAAGATGTATTTAGCTCTTCCACATTGGAGAGAGGGTTGCTTTGACATGGGGATTTTATGCAAAAATAAAGAAATGGGGTGAGGAGAAGAGGCACCGGGAATCAAAGGATCCTAGAAGGCTACAATAAAAGTGCTTGTCACAGCCTCTGTTGTATTTGTGTAAGATTATGAGGGCACATGCTGTGACATGATATAATCCTGTGAAAACACCCTTAGGAATGCTATGTATGATGTACTGTTTAAGTGTCATGTGACTGCTGAGTTCATAGCTTTGCATAAAAGCAGCTTATAAAAAGCTACGGAGAAATGTTAGGGGAACCACTTATATATGGGGTTGTGACCAGGGATCTTTTGAAGTCCTGTAGTGTGAGCTATTTTTCAGACAGAAGTCACTCAATGGTCTGTCTCTATGGAGTTGCAAAAAAAACCCCTCAACAACCAACCCATTATTTTATTTTATTAATATTTGTGGTCTCAGTGATGTTTTCAAAGTTAAGTTTAAGCTTTTGTTTCCTTTCATAAATCTGATTTTGGGGATTTGCCATCTGGGATATTTCAAATTACATCAAATCAAAGAAATATTCTATCTAGGTTGTCAGCACAAGTGATTTTTAAAACACTAAAATGTTTAAATTAATTAAAATATTTAAGCTATCGAGTGAGAAAATTCAGGGCTTCTTCCCCTGAGGTCAATGAATTTTGCCATTGACTCCAATGGAAACAGGATATTGTCCCTAAGTTGTAATCAGGTTCAAAAGTCTCCAGTCCCATTCCATCCTCCAACCTATTTGGATAATATTGAAAGGCCAATGCTGGGGTGTGTATGTCCATGTGTGTGCCCTCTCCCTCTCACCTTTTCATTGGGATTTTTGTGGTATTTTGACCCTAGCTCATCTCTAGTTACAATGTCAGTATGCATCTGTTGAAATAACACTGTGGTGTCAGAAACAATGGTAAGCAATTCCAGTGAAAGGCTCCTGTGACCTAGATGTGAGAGATTGGTATCCCATTTCCAATCCCCTGAAGCATCCACTGGTAGACTTGTAGTAATTAGAGATGGAAAGACCTAGTATTAGGTCATATGGTCCTTTCCCCTGCCAGTGTCAGATTGTTCCCTTCAGTATGCAGTCTAGTTTCAAATAACTTGAGTATTAGAGGGCATCCCCCCCAGTGTACTCAGGAATATATAACACAGTTTAACAGACTGCTGACAGGAAATGTATCCAGATAGCCATCCAAATATCTCCTGCCCTCTGTTGCTTCCTAAGCTCCTTGATTACCATAAACAATATCTCTTCTTCTTTGACTCTGGAGTTATGTCTACAGTACAGCTTATCAATACATCATCACCCTGAGTGATACAACTTGTAGGAACATAGACACTGGTGTGGACAACAAGCTATGCTGGTAAGCCAATGAGAGCACTCCTTCCAGTAGGTATGGAGCAGCTACATTAGAGAGCTTACAGCAGCATAAATGCATGTGCACAGCTGTTCAAGTGCACAGCTGTAAACTCTCAAGTGGCCCTACACTCTTCCAGTTTTGTAGTAGGGGATCATGATACTCTTTTCGCTTACCTCCTTCTATCATTGCTTAAGCAAGCTCTATCTAATACAGCTCTTTTAGTTTTTCCTTAGCTGGCTGGTTATATTTTAGCTTGTGTCTTGAGAAGCTTTTCTTTTGATATCATTGTAATGTTTTGGCAACTGCATATAGGACAGGCACTTTTAAAATATAGTTATTCTAAATCAAAATGCAATAGAAATATGCCCAACCACCCACTGTAAATTTGGTGAACTGCAGAATTGCATAACATTGTATCATCATTTTTGTGTCCCTATCTTGTATCTGCATAAAAGCAGAGTATGAAATTTACTATCCAAAATCATGCTTGGCAGCTGAAATAACATGCAGCTTTTTCCTATATTCAGACATAATGCTTTATGTCATGTAGTATCTTATATGATTTACTTGAAAAAATGGAGCACAAAGAGGTCATCAGAAATTTGAGTTGCTTCTTATCTTTGACATTAAGCACCTGAACTAATTAGAGGATAACATGGCTTACAAGAAGCATGTGTTTTGGGGTGAGTGTGCTGCTCAGAAAGCCTGTCTTGTAAAAATAAATCTTGTCACCACAGTGCATCCCTTAATTCCTTTGTTTCCCTACATGGGTCGTTTGATGGAAGCTCTGTTGCTCGGGACATTTTAAATGTGTCTGGACAAAGCACTGCAGCTTACTGTAGTGAGCAATCGCACAGTGACAGAAATATGAGGTGAGTATCACTGGTAATTTTTAAATCAAGACTGGATTTTTTTTCTGTAAAAGATATGCTCTAAGAACTGTTCTGGGAATTGTTCTATGGCCTCTGAGACAGGAAGTCAAACTAGATGATCACAATAGTTTATTTTGACCTTGAAATCCATGGTCCATGATTTCTTCCATATCGGAGAGCTGCTGGGCATATGTTTTTCCAGTGAAGTCAATGGGACTTGCTTAGGTGCTTAGCAACATTCAGGATATAGCTCATTTGTCCTCAGAATTTGGTCTAGTAATGGTTCCTTCTTTAAGCACTAGGAACCTCTATATACAATGTCATTTCAGTCTGTTGGGTTTTATGTCTAAAGCTCACTACCTAATGTAGGTAAAAAATATTGTCCTTAAGGCCAAATCCAGGTTCCAAGAGAAGTTTTGCCATTAACTTCAGTGAGACCTGGATTTAACTAACATGTATGGTTTAACTTCTCAAAAGCAAACATTTCAGGGGGCAGGGGGAAAATTCACTTAAATCTGAAATTGTTGGTAAAACCCTAGCCTCACAAGGTTAATAGGAATTGTGAACTTCATTTGGTCCTAATATTCACCCCCCTGAATAGAAAAATTATTACAGGTTGCACCACCCTTAACCGGGACTCTCTGGTCTGGCAACATCCATAGTCTGGCATGGACCATGGATGTTCCTGGACCACATTGTCCAGGAACAGAGAAGTCTGACAGTGTGGCAGGAGTGTTGTATGGGCACCAGAGTCTCAGCCAGGAACCCTATATGTGTACAGACAGGGGAGGATGGGTGGCATGGCAAGTTCTGGCCCCAGCAGAGCTTCTTGGCCCCAGTGGCCGGGGAGCTCTAACCTGGCAGCAGACATGGATATCCAGCCACGGCCAGGGAACTCTGACCCCAGCTGCAGCCAGGGAACTCCTCCCTCTTCCAGCTCCAGCAGCGGGGGAGCTCCGCCCCCAGTGGCATCTAGGGAGCTCTGGTCCAGATTGCAGAGCTCTGGCCCCATCCTTTGGCCCTATCCCCGGCCATGGAGCCAGAAGGCTACAAAACTCTGCCCCAGTTGATCAGCTCTGACCGTGGTGCTCTGGCTGCGGCAGTAGTGGGGCCGGTGGCATCTAGAGAGCCCTGAGAAGCGGCAGGCGCAGGCTGAAGCCCTAGCTCACTGGCAGCATGGGCCATGAGGGAAGGGACCTTCCCTGGTCCAGTAAATCCCCTCATTTGGGACCAGCCGGGCCGAAGGGTGCCGGACCAGTGAGGTCCAACCTGTACTATTTCTAAAGTCCTGAGTGAGAGACTGAGATACATCTTCCTATTGTAGTCAATAGCAAAACTGACACTGATTTCAGGGAAGTATAGCGAGGTCCATAGCATGCCATTTGCAGAGAAAAAGTGGGCAATTGATTTCTCAATGTGGTATGCAGGGCTTCAGAGTGTGTTCTATCTATCCCACTCCTCTCAGAATGATAGGACAGAGACACACACTAGATCATTTAAAGAATATTCTTGTTCCAGGAGCTTTCATTTTACTTACATTTGTTCCTCCAGCCTATAATGTTCCAGGCCTGTCACCAGTAAAGAGATTAAATGAACATAAAATTAAAAAGAGAGCTACATATTTATCAGTTTGCCTCTCTCATGGAAAGGTCTGCTCTCGCATCTTTAACAGCTTTGATATTTTATGCTATGGATGCCAAAGGGGCTTGTATAACAAGCAGCCAAATTCTCAGTCTTTCCGTTTCTTTAGACTAAATTTTAACATGTCTGTCACCCACTGCATGCTGTATGTCAGTTAGCACTTGTGGGGTAAAAATGACAAAGAGCACTTTGTGTACCTTCACAGCAAGTATATCTTCACCAACACTTTGGAGCTATTTTAAGTCTGTAAGCTGTAAGTGTCTCCCTCTTTCTAGAACTGATAACAGTAGAACCAAGACTGTAGACGAGTAGCACCTGGCTAATTAAGCATTTGGGGTCTTTAATGCAAACAGATCTTACAGTTTAAAATGTGCTGAACCCAGGAGGCACTCCTCCAGATGCTGTCAAATATTCACTTTGTAATCTAAGGCAGGCCTGTTTTTTCCACTCTCGTCGCTACAAAATAGTCTCTCAGATGTTTATGAAAATCACAAAGGATGAACCCCAAGATGAAACACTTAAAACAAACACATTTCTCTCTGTGTTCAGTTTCCCAGAAAAGAAATGCATTTTACCCTTCAGTTTCATAATGGTATTTTGCTCTCAGTATGTTCCAGTTCCCTTTCATGTTACTTTATTCTCATCTAGGACTAGCTTCAGGGAAGCATCCTTATTGAAGAAAGTACTTTAGCCTGTGCTTCAGTCCCAGTGACTTTTGGTTTGTGGCTAGCTTCTGACTGTACTATGTGGCCCTGGTAACTCTCTCTATTGCAGCTATTTTCTAAGCATGAGGGAATGAAATGGGAAAGCGAAGCACTTTCCCTGCCTGGTTAAACATTTAAGAGATCTCTAAATTTTCCTCATGTATTCCAATTTAGTTAGATCCTGAAGTCATCAATAATAGTCTAATAGTTCTGATACAGAGGTTGGCATGCATTCTTTACCACTTGCAGGTAGGAGTGTATTTTGACATGGAAAAGCAATATCAGACAAACATTGATATCTTCCTGCCCACGCAGCCTTTCCTGGCTGCTGCAGGTCTGATCTCAGTGTTCCTGACACTGGTGATGCTAACCTGTCCTAGCCTGACAAATCTTATGCTACGCACAGTATGGATTTTGTCTGGGCTGAGTCTGATGCATGTAACATGCCAAGCTGCAGTATGTAGTCTGTTGCTGATGGCAATGTCCCTTCTGTTCATGTAGGCAAGAGCTGCTGCTGTCCAGGGTAGGTGCTGCCGCCTTGTGTGATGTGGCATCATCTCTCCTTTTATCTATCAGGGCATTGTACATTCCACTAGGAAAAGAGGGGGGAGTTTATCTCTCTTAATGGCTGGATACTGACAGACAGGAAATGCTACATGTCATCTGCCCATGGCAAGAAGGATAACGTTTATTAGTGGATTGATCTTACTGGACTCTGGACATTACTATATGATGTCAATTCTACCCTATTGTCCTATAACCCTAATTATTGCCATTCTATAAGCTTTCCTCTTTCAATAGCTGCCCTCACTCACCTATCCATCACAGTGTTCCTATTATTTCCTTTATACATTTTCCTTGACTATAAGTGTTCCCAGATAGGGCTCTCTCCTCCTGGATCACAGATGTGAGGATATCAGATTCTGTGCACATCATTGCTGTATAGAGAGATTTCAATTGTTTTCTAATTTGGTAAAGTTCTGAAGAGCTGTTAGATGTAAATGTATAAGTAAGTGCACTTCCAAGTCAAATAATAACATTGGCTATTAAACAGTCTATTGATAAATCATCTAGCAGAATGAGAGAACATGCTATTATCATTATTTAGTTTTTGTATTACAATGGAGTCTTAGCCCTAATCAAGTATAGGAATCCTATTTGCTAGGCCCTGTATGGACCCTTTAAAAGTATTTCCCACCCAAGTGATGAAATCATAGAATCATAGAATCATAGAATAATAGGACTGGAAGGGACCTCGAGACGTCATCGAGTCCAGCCCCCCACCCTCAAGGCAGGATCAAGCTCCGTCTACACCATCCCTGACAGATGTTTATCTAACCTGTTCTTAAATATCTCCAGAGAGGGAGATTCCACCACCTCCCTTGGCAATTTATTCCAATATTTGACCACCCTGACAGTTAGGAATTTTTTCCTAATGTCCAATCTAAACCTCCCCTGCTGCACTTTAAGCCCATTACTCCTTGTCCTGTCCTCAGAAACCAAGAGGAACAAATTTTCTCCTTCCTCCTTGTGACACCCTTTTAGATATTTGAAAACAGCTATCATGTCCCCCCTTAATCTTCTTTTTTCCAAACTAAACAAGCCCAGTTCATGAAGCCTGGATTCATAGGTCATGTTCTCTAAACCTTTAATCATTCTTGTTGCTATTCTCTGTACCCTTTCCAATTTCTCCACATCTTTCTTGAAATGTGGCGCCCAGAACTGGACACAGTACTCCAGCTGAGGCCTAACTAGTGCAGAGTAGAGCGGCAGAATGACTTCACGAGTTTTGCTTACAACACACCTGTTGATACAACCTAGAATCATATTTGCTTTTTTTGCAACAGCATCACACTGTTGACTCATATTCAACTTGTGGTCCACTATGACCCCTAGATCCCTTTCCGCCATGCTCCTTCCTAGACAGTCGCTTCCCATCTTGTATGTATGGAACTGATTGTTCCTTCCTAAGTGGAGCACTTTGCATTTCTCTTTATTAAACCTCATCCTGTTTACCTCTGACCATTTCTCTAACTTGCTAAGGTCATTTTGAATTATGTCCCTATCCTCCAAAGAAGTTGCAACCCCACCCAGTTTGGTATCATATGCAAACTTAATAAGCGTACTCTCTATCCCAATATCTACATCATTGATGAAGATATTGAACAGTACGGGTCCCAAAACAGACCCTTGAGGAACTCCACTTGTTATCCCTTTCCAGCAGGATTTAGAACCGTTAACAACAACTCTCTGACTAATTATCCAGCCAATTATGCACCCACCGTATCGTGGCCCTATCTAAGTTATATTTGCCTAGTTTATCAATAAGAATATCATGCGAGACCGTATCAAATGCCTTACTAAAGTCTAGGTATATGACATCCACCGCTTCTCCCTTATCCACAAGGCTCGTTATCTTATCAAAGAAAGCTATCAGATTAGTATGGCATGACTTGTTCTTCACAAACCCATGCTGGCTATTCCCTATCACTTTATTACCTTCCAAGTGTTTGCATATGATTTCCTTAATTACCTGCTCCATTATCTTCCCTGGGACAGACGTTAAACTGACCGGTCTGTAGTTTCCTGGGTTGTTCTTATTCCCCTTTTTATAGATGGGCACAATATTTGCCCTTTTTGCAGTCTTCTGGAATCTCCCCTGTCTGCCATGATTTTTCAAAGATCATAGCTAAAGGCTCAGATACCTCCTCTATCAGCTCCTTGAGTATCCTGGGATGCATTTCATCAGGACCTGGTGACTTGCTGACATCTAACTTTCCTAAGTGATTTTTAACTTGTTCTTTGTGTATCCTATCTTCTAAACTTACCCTCTCTCTGCTTGTATTCACTATGTTAGGCACACCTCCAGACTTCTCGGTGAAGACCGAAACAAAGAAGTCATTGAGCATCTCCGCCATTTCCAAGTTCCCTGTTACTGCTTCTCCCTCCTCACTAAGCAGTGGGCCTACCCTGTCCTTGGTCTTCCTCTTGCTTTTAATGTATTTATAAAAGGTCTTCTTGTTTCCCTTTATGCCTGTAGCTAGTTTGATCTCATTTTGTGCCTTTGCCTTTCTAATCTTGCCCCTGCATTCCCATGTTGCTTGCCTATATTCATCCTTTGTTAGTTGTCCTAGTTTCCATTTTTTATATGACTCCTTTTTTATTTTGAGATCATGCAAGATCTCCTTGTTAAGCCAAGCTGGTCTTTTGCCATATTTTCTATCTTTCCTACACAGCAGAATTGTTTGCTTTTGGGCCCTTAACAACGTCCCTTTGAAATACTTCCAACTCTCCTCAGTTGTTTTTCCCTTCAGTCTTGCTTCCCATGGGACCTTACCTACAAGTTCTATGAGCTTATCAAAATCTGCCTTCCTGAACTCCATTACCTCAATTGTGCTGGTCTCCCTTCTACCTTTCCTTAAGATCATGAACTCTATTATTTTGTGATCACTGTCCCCTATACTGTCTTCCACTTTCAAGTTCTCAACTAGTTCCTCCCTATTTGTTAAAACCAAATCCAGAACAGCTTCTCCTCTGGTAGCTTTTTCAACCTTCTGAAACAGAAAGTTGTCTCCAATGCAGTCCAGAAACTTATTGGATAGCCTGTGCCTCGCTGTGTTAGTTTCCCAACATATGTCTGGATAGTTGAAGTCCCCCATCACCACCAAATCTTGGGCTTTGGATAGTTTTGTTAATTGTTTAAAATAGGCCTCATCCACCTCTTCCACCTGGCTAGGTGGCCTGTAGTAGACTCCTAGCATGATATCACCCTTGTTTTTTACCCCTTTTAGCTTAACCCAGAGACTCTCTACACAGCTATCTCCTACGTTCATCTCCACTTCAGTCCAAGTGTGTACATTTTTAATATACAAGGCAACCCCTCCTCCCTTTTTTCCCTGTCTGTCCTTCCTGAGCAAGCCGTACCCTTCCATACCAATATTCCAATCATGCGTCCCATCCCACCAGGTTTCTGTAATACCAATGATATCATAGTTGTATTTATTGGTTAGCAATTCCAGTTCTTCCTGCTTATTACCCATACTTCTCGCATTTGTATATAGGCATCTAAGATACTGATTTGATCTTGCCTCCCTGTTGTGCCCTGACCCTCCTTTCTCCTTCCTATTATAGGCCGTAGTCCCCCCCATTTCCAACACATCTCCCAGTCCCGCACATTCAGCACTTACCTGTGGGCTTTGCTCACCTGCCCCCAACAAACCTAGTTTAAAGCCCTCCTCACAAGGTTAGCCAGTCTGTGTCCAAACAAGGCCTTCCCGCTCCTGGAAAGGTGAACTCCATTACCGCCAAGCAGTCCTTCCTGGAAGAGCACCCCGTGATCAAGGAAGCCGAATCCCTCCTGGTGACACCATCGTCGCAGCCAGGCATTCACCTCCAGGATGCACCTGTCTCTGCCCGGGCCCCTACCTTTGACAGGAAGGATAGAAGAGAATACCACCTGCGCTCCAAACTCCTTCACCAGTACTCCCAAAGCCCTGTAGTCACACTTGATCCGCTCAGTGTCACACCTGGCAGTATCATTTGTGCCCACGTGGATGAGTAGCATGGGGTAGTAGTCAGAGGGCCGGATAATCCTTGACAATGCCTCCGTAACATCTCGGATACGGGCCCCTGGCAGACAGCATACCTCTCGAGATGAGCTGTCAGGGTGACAGATGGGTGCCTCCGTTCCCCTCAGAAGAGAGTCTCCGACCACCACTACCCTACGTTTCCTCCTCGCAGTGGTGGCAGGAGACTGCTCAACCTTGGTGGTGCAAGGCCTGGTCTCCTCCACTGTGGGGGATGACTCCTTGTCTCCTGCTGAAAGTAAAGTGTAACGGTTATGTAACAACACAGTGGGAGGGTTAGGAGCAGGGGTGGAACACTGCCCACTGCCGGAAGTAACCAGCTACCAGTGCTCACCCTGCACCACTACCTCCTCCATAAGTGGCTGGTCACTTATGCAACAAATGGAAGAAACAAACACATGAGTATCGGGCCTGGAAAGAAGTGAGAAGAAAAGTTAACAGTACAATAAACATGTTGTGCAAATCTAAGCTGGTCAGAAGACTAATGATGTCAGATAGCTCTGTTCTGAATGCATCAGGGTGAAGGTGATGATCTAAGCTAGATTAATTTTCATAATGAAACAGCACAATCTTTTGTGGATATTCAGGCTCAGTTCTTCCCCTTATTTTTTAAAAATAGAATAATTGCAGCTTCTGCAATTCAGTGCTTGTGTGACCTGGGGCATGAGTTAAAGCAGCCACAATGGGACACTAAATGTCAAAAACATTGCATCACTGCTTTGGGCCGCTGCGCAGCCCCAGAATAGCTGGCATACTAGGTGCTCCAACCGTGCCCCTCCCAACTCCGTTTCCCCTCTGGCTCCTGTACCAGCTTGCCTATGTTGGCCCTTTGCTAGCATAATTCACCAGAGAGATGTTCTGTCCCTCTTACACTTCTGGAACAGTGTTAAGATGCCACAATAAGGGACAAAATCTATCCTAAATCAGAAAGAAAAGTGCCATTGCTTATGCCCCTAGAATCTCTCCTCTACAGCATCCCCTGCAAAAACAGATCTGCCCGGAATTAATGATGATATGAAATACATAAAAACTATTTAAAAGTAATTAATTTAGGTGGAATCAATAACTAATCTGAATTACCCTTTGATTTTATCTGTGTAAACATGTCCAGTTCTCAGCCCTTGTTTGTAACTGCCATCACTGGCTTTTCACATAAGAACGGCCTTACTAGGTCAGACCAACAGTCCATCTAGCCCGGTATCCTGTCTGCCAACAGTGGCCAATACCAGATGCCCAAGAGGGAGGTACCAGAACAGGTAATCCTTACATGAGCCCTCCCTATCACCCACCTCCAGAGAAACAGAGTTTAGGGACACCATTCCTACCCATCCTGGCTAATCTTTTTTTGGGGGGGGACACCATTCCTACCCATCCTGGCTTTTTTTGGGGGGGTGGGAAGGGGCACAGCGGGATCTTTCATGAGTTTTTAGGGCCAGGTCTACAGTTAAAATGCTTCAGCAGCACGGATGCAGCACTTCAAAGTAGACCAAAATAACACCATTGTGGGCCACCCATGAAGCTCTCTACGTGTTATGTAGGCTGCATCCACACAATATATATACACACACACTGCCTGTATGGTCCTGAGGGTGTCACTTGAGTAGCAGCTGTGTGTTGACTGGCCATGGTTCACAGGTGGAGGACTTAGAAAATCCACTGTCTAATGTGTTGACTTATGTCAGTTTAACATTGCCACTCAGAGATGTGGATTTTTCATGGCCCAGACGAAAGTAGTTAAACCAATTTAATTTTCTAGTGTATACCAGGCAACTAGCTCATTAATGGGTGTGTTACATATAACACCATTTTAGAATCCCTGCCATAATCAGAAAAAGAAGGAGTGAAACTCAGTATTTGTACACTTCATCAGATGTTGTATAACTTTATTCTGGAAACCAAAAGCATGCTGAAATATGCTGTCCGGGAGGATGATGCCATAATCAATCCACTGGCTTTATAAAAATAGTTAACACCTGTATTTTAAGAACTGAGCATACAGTTTTTGAAAATCAGAGAAAAATCTGGTCAAAAATAATAGCCTGGGAAGATAGAGTAGAGGAGAAGGACATAAGAATTCCAAGAAAGGTTTATATCATCAACATGGCTTTTCTTAATTTGCCCTGTAGAAAAAAATGCATTCTGTTCTATTTAGATTCTTAGATTGCACCTAAAACCATGGTATGATGGCTTGTGATGTTATATTATAAATTTTGTTTAGTATTTTGTGTCTCAATGAAAGAACAAAAACCTATTATACTTCTGATAAGAGCAGTATTTTAATCTCAGTTTATGTAATCAGAATTTCCTTTGCTGTTTACCAGTTGCCTACTAGGCTGCTGTCCTACCTCACATACATGGTTGCATTTTGGGAGTAAAGTTAGCATTTGTCCACAGATATTGAAAGGGTACAACTGAGATGCCACAGTATCTCCTATTCAAAATACAGGGAAATATAACAGGTGCCAAAGTGTGGTGGCTGTTGGTACATGCTGGCTTTGTAATGGTACCCGCAATATACAGATATAAGGTTTTATCTGATTAGTACCAGTGTTCCTTGTAAGTTGGGCTATTGAGCAGCCACCCAGGAGAGATTCAAATGTTGTACAATTGATTAGCAGAGTGCCCACAGTTAGCAGCATGTGTTTCTGCTAGTGGTGCATATCCACACCTGCTTTGATGAATATAACAACATTTATTCCACACATGGATTAAAAAATTATAGGGAGCATTGCTGAATATGAATTTCTCTTTAGGTGGAATAAGAATAGTCATCTTCAGAATAATTGAGGCACCTTTCCTGAAACCATGGTCCCATCTGAATCATTCTGGGGTAAGGTAGTTATGGGAATACCATGAAAACTCTTTCAATACTAATAATTTCTCAGAAGGGAACACAGGAAAACACTGTCTCTTAATCTCCAAACACTCTTGCATTTAATGATAATTGATTTTACCAAAAAGATTTTTCTCTATTTGATATAGGTAATTTTATTAGAAATCTGATGGACCACAGCATCTGTTTTAGCTAAAAGACATTCTGAAATCTCTGGCTTGCATTTAAGAAGATCTGTTCTTTTATTGTTACCTGAAAAGGATTTAATTAAACAGAAGACAATGAACTTGATTAACAAAGATGCTCTGATGTTTATAAAGGTCCATTTATATGTAAAGTCCCTCCAGAGTACTATTTAACTTTTGTTGTAGAGTTAACTTAACCTTCAGCTGCTGTTTCTTCACTCTGGTATTTCATAAGGCATACCAAACTGTTGGTATCATTTTAAATAGTATTGTCCAAACAGAAAACTCAGATCAAGGGTCATGCCTCTCCTCCATTCTTCATGCCTCTTCTCTCTCTAAATCAAAGACTCCGAGGAAACTTAATTGCATTTAGCTAAAATGCATGCCAAATATCCTTTGACAAAACAATAACCCACGCTTTTCTGATTGTTGTTTTGTTAGGATTCTAGGATTCTAGGTTCTCTGTGTTCTTTTTTCACATTTCTGTAAACCAATAATCTTTATTAATCTGAATCTATTTGGAAAGTGTTCCCTGAGGTCTCCAGTTCTATGGAAAATCTTTTAAATGAATTATTAATAACTGAGCTGGTAATGAGCCAATGCCCAACGTGTGGCTAACGGGCCTGCTACTTAAAACAATGGATCAGAGCAGACTTAGGCGAGGAGATACAAAGCTATCCATTATATTTCTGTGGTCCTGCACCCTTTCTGCACTAGGTCTGAGGGATGCTGCTCTAGCTGGTGCTGGATGCGTATAGTCCTGGAGGAAGATGGGACACTATACCAGTGGTGTTCACAGTGATGTTTGCTGAGAGTGGAGAAATGATTAGACTAAAGCTTTGTCTGCACTTGTAGTTGAATGACAAAACTTTGTTTGTTCACCATTGCCTCCGGAATGCCAAAAGTTTTGCTGTGGCCAATGCCAGTGTAAACCACTTTGTTGGCAGGAGCGCTTTGCTGACTAAGCAAAAACTACTCATGGGGGCTAGAAGTATTTTGTTGGCAAAGGTGCTGACAAACAATATTTACATGTGCCAACTGTTAGCGACAGGGAAGTGTCCTTACAGCCTTGTCACTAAAATCTGCATAGTGTAGCCATTGCTTCAGGTGTCTTGGGTTCCTTTCCAGGCTCTGAAAGGAAAGATGCTGTTGTGAGCACAGTATCTATTGCTCAGTGTTCCCCAAATGTGACACTTTGGTCCACACACCCTCCAAGCTGTCCCTGTCCCATTCCTGTGTCGTCTTCACCCCAACTTGTTGTCCTGTTCCAGTTATAGTTTCCACTCAGGCTTCTTATCTGAGTCCCAGTCTTCTGGCTCAGCTAGCCTAGTTCTGCCCACCCAAGTTTGGGTGCAACATCCTTTGTCCGCACACTCTGTTCCCACTGGCTAGAATCCTCTTTGCTCAGCCAGTTCTAGTCTGCCCCTTTACCCTAGTCTCTCAATTATCTCCTCTCCCAACACATTCTGTTCTTTGTCCCATTCTTTCCCTGTATCCTGCCCAATCAGTCCCAGTCTCTCTGCCAGCTTCTTATCCAGTCTCAGCCTTCCCCTTGCCCAGTCTCCTCCCCTGCTTTCCCCTCTAGCTCTCACTTCTAGTATCCTGTCTCTTCCTGCCTTTGCTCCCTTGAGTGTGGCCTGACCTCACTCCTCACTCTCTCTCCCAGTGTCACTGAACAGTGGATCCAGGGCAGGCAGAAGGTACATAAAATAAGAACAGCCAAAGGTCCAGCACGTCCACTACCTTGTCTCCTGACATTGGCCAATGACAGATGCCCCAGAGGGAGTGAACAGAACAGGTAGTCATCAACTGATCCCTCTTCTGTCACCTGTTTTTAGCCTCTGAGAAATAGAGCCTAGGGACACCATTATCTAGTTCTTTTTTTGAACCGTGTTAAAGGCTTGGTCCTCACAAAAACCTCTGGCAAGGAATTCCAGGGGTTTACTGTGCACTGTGTGAAGAAAAACATCCTTTTGTTTGACTTATACCTGCTACCTATTTATTTCGGGGGGGATGGGAGAGGGTTAGGGGGAGAGGAAGGAGATGATTGGTAGTTTACCAGTGGGTATAAGCAGCCAGTATTTTTTTCTGAGGGTGCTCCATGAAGCACTCATGGAGTCAGCACCTCTGAGGATAAGAGAGAGAGGCTCTTTTAGTTCCAGTACCAGGCCTTACTTCAGACTTGAGCAGACATGATAGGAAAGTTTGGCTTTGCCTTTGTATCCCTGAGCTTGAGCAAGTACAGTGAGTAGCTCTGTGAGGATGGAACGTGCCCCATGATGTTGCACAACCACAGTGTGAGAGGATTCAATACAGATTCGATCACTCAACCTCAAATTTGATCACTCTGAGGTTGCTGCATGTGAAGGCTGGTTAGCACTAGGAGCTGACATCTTACTACTCATAGATTTGAAACAGGTTGGGGGTTATTTTGAATGTTGCACATTATAGTATAGTATTCACTTGCAACTACTTAAGTAAATAATTGTAACGATTATTGATGGCTAGGTGCAGTGCAAGATTTTAACACTAATCTATCTTGCTTTACCAAGCAGATATAATTAAAAATGTCATAGATCCAACCTTGAAATGTCTCCCTGATTTCTTTCTAGGGGAAAAAGAGAGCTTTACCAGAGCAGTAGATAAACAGCACTACTACTTTTTAGGGATTTTGAATGAAATGATAGATCCCTGTAAATAAATTAGCCAGATAATCTCTTAGAGCTAGATGAGAATATGGAAGCAGCTATTATTCTTACAAGCACAGTAATACGAAACATATGGCTCCCCTAATTAAAAACATGGGCAATAGTGCTACAGCTATAAAAATACTCAATAGCTAAATCCATAGCAAGTTTTGTGGATTTGTACACAAAAAAACACCATGGAAACTGAAATAATCAGTTGTGTGGTGTTTTATAACTGATATTGCAGTCCTCTTATTATCAGTAAATGCTGTCCCAGTGTAAGGTTAAAAAGTACAAACTATCATCTGACTTTTTAAAAATAATGCTCTGGATATTCCTTGTGCTTTATTGTGTGTTAATTTCTCATGCAACTTCATTTTCCTTATTTTTTAATGGCATGATTTGTCTTGGACTTCGAAGAGTTAGGTGTGCTATTCTCCGGTCACTGGTAGTCTTTCAGTCTGTCAAGAGTCTTTTTCTTTTGATAAAATTTCAATAGAAAATTGAAATTAGTTTAGTGGTTTAAAGACATATTGAAACTACAGTATGAAACTACACTTTGAAAATAATATTACAGATAACTCCTTCTGCTCTCTCACTCTCTTTTTTTTAATTCCTCCATCTTATATACATGCCCTATTGTTTTTGTGAAGGATAGATTTAAAAATACTTATGTGGTCAGATTTTTATAGGGCAGTGCCCAAGACAGTGTGAATTAATCTTCACCCTCAGTTTTAAGCCACAACCTACGTGCCCCCACCCCTGTGTTGCTGCCTCTAATACAGAGGCAGCAGTGAGGAGGGATAGTAGAGAGCAGGTGGTTCTCCGGGAGCTACGGCATGCACCAGGAGCCTGCATATAAATGTGAAGGTTAACTGATGAAAGTAGGCTCATCACTTATAGGTGTACACGGTTACACTTTCACATCCCTACTGTATACCAAATTTGGTGGTCCTAGCTCTGTCTGTGGGAAACAGACCCACAGACAGATGGACAGACAGACATGCAGACTCTCTAAAACATATAGTAGATTGTGGATTGGGTTAAACTTCCTGGAGAATGGTGGATGTAACAGCCACATTTCATTCAGAATGAATGAAAAAAGCAATTGAGCTCCGTTTCATGGAATAGATAGGTGAAACAACAGGGCCCTGCACCCAAAACACACTTCATATCCCATACTGGAGTAGGAGTTACAATGTGGTCAAAAAGAGGTTCTACTGTGATCACATGATAAACTCAGGAGCGTGTGATTGATTGGCCTAGAAAGTGTGTGTGTGAAAGAGAAAAAGAGAGATACTGAAAATAAATCTTAAACCTTGCAGACAACAGAGCAAGCCTAGAGAGTGTGAGCCAGAAAAAATGCCAAGACAGAACTTTTTGGGCCAATGGTTGGTTGAAAGAAGCTTGGTTGGGAATTATGAGCAAAGAGAATATCTCCTGTTCTATTCCTGCTGTATTCAAGGAAACAAAACTACATTCATTCCTTGTAAGTAAGCAGCTTGCATCAAAGAAATACCTAACTCCATCATTAATCTCTCATCCTAATTGAAATTATCCTTAGGGCCCTTAATTTTGGCAAAGCACTCAGGTCAAAATGGTCACCTGAATCCAAACATTTGAAGAATCATGTCCACTCAGAATCTGCCAAGTTCCTGTTAACCGAGACAAGATAAACCTACCCAGAGCAGTGTCACTCATAAACATATCTAACAGGGGAGTAGCTTGCTGTTAGAGCTTTGTACAAGGATGAAATGTTGTGTCATGCAGGCGAGGGCAACAGCATTTCCAAAATTTCTCAAGGAACGTTCCATTACATATCTCATCTGCTCACTGACCCTTACTGCTGTGCTCCTATCTGGCCCTTTGTGTGTGATTTTTATGAACTTAGATGTACTTAGATTCAGTTGGCCATGTATAATGGTGGTCTGTAAGGGGGACAGTAAAATACAAATTGTCACATGAGTACGATTCTAAGACTATGTCTACGCTTTAAGATAGGGGTTCAATTTCC
The DNA here is from genome assembly GCF_052426305.1 of Pelodiscus sinensis. Taxonomy (NCBI): domain Eukaryota; kingdom Metazoa; phylum Chordata; order Testudines; family Trionychidae; genus Pelodiscus; species Pelodiscus sinensis. Next base: position 32,333,327 of record NC_143053.1, read on the forward strand.
AACTTATGTACACATACTTGGCTTAACCATGTTGAGTACTACATCTGAGTTACAGATATGTACTGCAGTTGCCCAGACTACTGTGGCTACACTACACTTTCATTACGCTCACACTAGCTTGATGAAAACTAGCTTAAGTATGTGTTTGTGATCTGGGACTGAAAATTCTAACTTGTAGCTTGTAGCCTAAGAACATAACTAGAACTAGAAATGCTGGGTGGGCAGCTGCATGCCCTGGCTTGAAGTGGTTTCCTTTATATATCGGGTCACTGTCTCTCAGCATGTCCAGTAGATGAATTGTTCAGTACCACTACCTAAAAGTATATTTACACTTCAGCCAGAGGTGTAATTTCCAGCTTGAGTAGAAGTAGACATCCTAGCTCCGACTGAGTAAAGAAGTGCAGCTACAGCAGAATGAGAGAGGGGACAGGCTAGCTGTCTTGAGCATAATCCCACCCAGAACCCTAGTTATTTACTCAGTAGACTAGCCCCTACCACCACCAGGAGCATACCGCTACCACTTTCCCGTTTACTGATCTAGCTCAGTTAAAGCTAGGGTCAGTACATCTAACCAAATTGGAAACTACACTTCCAAATCAATCATAGATGCTACCATACATAGGTAAAAATATGTTTTGAATGTAAGTTAATGTGATCTATATATTGAAGGGACCAGAAGAAAATGTAACTGAGAAGCCCTCTGGACATATGTAGATTCACGTCAGAATGTATGACCAATGAGGTCCACAACCGACAACGATGGCTGGCAATCCTCCTTTTTTTTTTTAATGCCAGTAGTTGTCATGTATTTTAACTTGGTGAGACACTGATTAAAAATGTTCCTTTTCATGCTATCTAAATAATATCACTCGGTAAAACTGTAATCTGCCATTACAAAGTTACGAGCTACTGGTTTTGGACATGCTACAGTAGATGTAACTACAGATGGATGGTCATGTTACCTTTAAATTAGATGTAGAGTAGGGTTCATAGTTTGGGATCAAGGATGCATTAGAGCACGTAGGTTTCAAGATATAGATTCCAGGCAGATAAAATCTCACAAGCTGTTCTCATAACAATAGCCATAGCAAAACCAGTCTCATAAAAAGGCCTTTTCTGACCATGGCCTTAGAAACAAAAACAAAAAAGGAGGATATAAGAACAAGAAAAGTTTAATTTTGTATTTATGGATTCTAATATTTATTCCCCCATGAATTTCTAGTGGGTCTGGAAATTCTAGTTCTACCATGTCTAAATGTAAGTTGCCCCTCACAGTGTTTATTAATATAGCCTTCAAGCAAGAGCGTATCCTTTCTTATTGTTAAGGGCTGGAAAAAAAAGGAACATTTAATGACTGTAGGACACAAACCTACTACATAAAAGGTTAAGAATCACCATACTGGGGCAGACCAAAGATCCATCTAGCTGAGTATCCTGTCTTTCAACAGTGGCTATCCCAGGTTCCCCATAAGGAATGAACAGAACAGATAATCACCATGTGATCCATTCCTTGTTGCCCAGTCCCAGCTTCTAGCAAATAAAGGCTAGGTATCCCTGCCCATCCTGGATAATAATCATTGATGGATTTAGCCTCCATGAACTTATCTAGTTATTTTGTGAGTCCTATGATAGTCTTGGCCTTTATAACATCCTGTGGCAAAGAGTTCCACAGATTGATTTTGTGTTTGTAAACAAATGCTTCCTTTTCTCATCTTAAATCTTCTGCGTATTAATTTCATTTGGTGATCCCTAATGTTTGTGTTATGGAAAGGAATAAATACTGCTTCATTGTTTTCTTTCTCCACACCAGTCATGATATCATGAACCTCAATCATATTCCCTCTTAGTCAACTCTTTTCCAAGCTGAAAAGTCCAGTCTTAATCATCTCTCCTCATACAGAAGCTGTTCCATATCCCTAATTATTTTGTTGCCCTTTTCTAATTTCCATATATCTTTTTGAGATAGAAATTTGCATGTAGTATTCAAGATGTGGGTGTACCATGAATTTATTTAGAGGCAACTATTATCTATTCTTTTCCTAATGATTATGTTCACTTTTTTGACTGTCACTGCATACTGAGTAGATGTTATCAGAGAACGATCCACAGTGACGCCAAGATCTTTAAACCCCATCATTTTGTATGTATAGTAGGGTTTATATCTTTCTTTGCATTCATTACATTAAATTTTATCTGCCATTTTGTTGTGCAGTTGCTTAGTTTTGAGAGATCCTTTTGTAGCTCTTCACAGTTTGGCTAGGACTTAACTAGCTTCAGTAGTTTTGTAGCATCTGCAAATTTTGCCATTTACTGTTTACCCATTTTTCCAGATAATTTATTAATCTATTGAATAGGACTGGTCTCAGTACAGCCCCCTGAGAGACATCACTATTTAACTCTCCATTCTGAAAACTGACCACTGACTTTCTCTGAAGTCAGTAGAAGTGTGTCTAGACTACAGGGTTTTGTCGACAAAACTATACCTGCATCTACACTACCACTAAGTTCTGTCGACATAACGTCAACAGAACTCAGCAGTTTTCTCGTCAGTGGTAAACCTCATTCTACGAGGAACAACGCCTTTTGTCGACAGAGTTCTGTTGACAGAAGGTGTTCTTGCATCCACACTGTCCTTTGCATCTACACTCTCATGTTGACAAAGTGGCTTGCTTTGTCCACAGAACTGGATGTAGTCTAGACCTTCTTTGTCGACAGAAGCTTTGTCGACAGTATCTGTCAGCAAAGCTTCTGTCCACAAAAGCCTGTAGTCTAGACATACCCTAGAAATCCTGATGCTAACTTCTGTAGGAGCAATGTTGGACACTGCAGAGTTAGCAAAGGTATCACTGGGTGTAAAATCCTAATCCCTCAGGAAGAGAGTCTTGAAATTAAATTTACTGTCCAGAAAGTGAGATATCTCTTTTCTTTCTGTCAAAATTACCTTTTTTTAGGTAGGGAAAATAATGCAACGGCAGACATTTTACCTTCCCTCATTCAAATTCCAGGAAAGTTATAGCTACAGTTGTGAAACAATACTTACTCGTGACCTGCAAAATTATATGTTTTAACAATGTGCTAAATGATCCAAGTAACAAGAATGTGAGGTTGCCACCATACTTAATTCTTTTTCTTTTCTTTCTCCTGTTCCATCTTCTCCCAGTTTGTGTAATGTCCCCTAGCATGCTCTATGCTGGAATGTTGCATCAATTCCGAACTCTACTGGAAGCTGACTTTTGCAGTGGAATAAATGCTGCAGGGCTTGCTTTCCCAATAATGCATAGTTTGACCTTTTAAAATAATATTTTGAACCCTAACAAACGTTAAAAAATTGAACTTGGTTCTCAGCATATTTCTCAGTACATTCTGAACCAGATTCTGCTCTCTGTTCTGACACTGACATCAGAAGAAAGGCTTCAGGTTTACAGTCAGTGTAAGTGAGCTGAGAATCTGGCCTAGTGTATCAGCACACCAAGGAAAAAGGAAACATCTGCATCCAAATCTGAACAAATAACTTGAAGAACCTTTTATTTTTTACATGCACACTGAACTAAATAAACACTGACAATAGCAATTCTCCCCAACTTCAGATTAAAGGCTCTGAGTGTTTTTCCAATTAATTTCACTTACATGAGAATCTTAAAATATTGTCATAAGTGCAATCTAAATCCCTTGCTATGTAAAATGTTCATGCTGTATGCTCACAAGTTTACAGGGTAGACTGTAATATATATGTTTTGAAATGAAAAGGTAATATGTGCAGCACTAGTAAAATATACCATTCTTTCAATATGTTTTCATAATACTTATGCAGAAAAGCACACGAGAATCAGTGTACTTTGATCTTGAAGAGACAGAATGCTGTCATGACTGAATGAAAATGTATGTCAGAAGTGGTATTAAAGCCCAATAAATTTCTACTTTTATTTTATGTACATAAATAAAAAAACACCTATCCTATGAACTAGTCATCCTCAACATCTTCCAAACCACAAAACAATAATAGATCACGCAGCATAATTTCACCCTGATTGGCAAAATTAAGTCAACCAAAATACCCCACCCAATTGTCAGAATACCAAACCTCATCCAATTCTCTTTTGCAAAAGCCAGAGCAAATAGATTGACTTTGCAGTGTGCCCTGAAGCTCAACAGAATTAAGTTAATTCAAATGTAGAGGGGAATGAGTTCCAAAGTTATGGGGTCTTCCCAGACAACATGCTCCTGCGGCATTCTCCATTTTCAACTGAGAGTGTTCCAGTTTAAGAGCCTCCTCTGACCTTAACTGTGGCAGTGCCATAGAGGTAAAGAGGAGATGTCTTAGATGAAGTGGCACTAACCTAACTAGTACTTTATAAATTGAAACATTTTTTACTGAAATTGTTTTTGACAAAACATTGGGCTTTTGAAAAAGAAAATTTTCCACTGAAAGTTTCCAGTTCTATGGGAAAAATTGTCTTTTCATTAAAACAAACAAAATTTTAGTTCTTCAGTTAGAAGCATTTCTGGTTTTGGTTTTCTGACGAAAAGCTGATTTTTTTAATGGAAATAGCCACTTATGTTCTTTTTTTATGAGACAAGGAGAAAACAGGCTTCTACTCTATTTCCTACCATTTGTTACTTTATACACTGTTAGATACCTTTATTTCCCTTTTGAGGTCTCTTCTAGCCATACATTTCTAAAATTGCATTATCAAGTCGTACCTAATCAGCAGAAAACTGCTGGGGAGAGACATTAGGAGGTCACTGTCCACATGACCATCCCCCACATGATTCCTCTCTATACTACCTCTAGTCTGGGGGAGGACTTTGCCACTTCCTGACCCCACTCCACCCCAGGCTCTGCATCCTCCTGCGCACACCCCATACTACCCCCGCTCCCTTCCTCCAAGTTTTCCCTCTGTACCCCACCTCTTCCTGCCCCTGCTCCATCCTCTCAACACCTCCATTCCTCCTCTTCCCCAAGCCCCTCTTCTGAGTGATGCAGCTTGAGGGATTACTGTGGACCTGGTGTCAGAAACAGGGGTCGGCCTCCCCCCACACACTGGCCAATGGTGGTGGGAAGAAAAGTGATCTAGCCACATCCTGCTTTGATTTCCTGACTTCCAAACACGTAGCTCCACTTCCCATCATCGGTGAGTGCAGGAGTGGTTCTACCTCTTTCTCCAAGCTCTCTCTCCCAAGTGACACAGCAGAGAGCTGGAGTAGCATAGTGGTCTGGGGCTGAGGTGGTCTGCTTCCTGCCACAGAGTATGGGGCAGGCCTGATGACTGCTGCCAGTAACTGGCCCCTGCTAGTCCCCTGGCTCTGCAAAGCCACCCAAAACATGGGACTTGGGGCAGTTGGATGATCTGGCTCCTGTCCCCTTGCACCTTTCCCCATGGCATTTGAGAGAGCACATGACCCTTCATACCTCCCCTTTGTACCTCCTCATATGATGCCACAGTACATAATCATCACATGAATTTAATTATGCTGCTTACTCTTCTCCACTCCTCCAATTTTCCCTTTTATCTGTCTGAATTTTTATCATATTGTAGGCTCTTTATGACAAGGACTCTGCCTTCCTGTTTTTTTCCAGTCAAAAGGAATACATTGTAATAATCCTAAGTGGAAGTACATGTTTTTGAGAAAATAATGGTAGTATGGTGTATTCTAGTAGAGAGGCAGTTCTAATAAGTGTCTGTGGCACAGATAGTGTGTATGTATGTGTGTGGGAGGGTGTTGTTTTTGTATATGGGCCCCGATTTGAACATAAAAACAGCCATACTGGTCAGAGAAATAGTTCATCTAGCCCAGAATCTGTCTTCCAAACAGTGGTCAATGCATCAAGTCATCCATTCCCTATTGCCCATTACTAGCTTCTGGCAAACTGAGGTTAGGGACATTTTGTAGCATGGTTTTGCATCTCTGCCCATCCTGTCTTATAGCCATCAATGGACCTAGTCTCCATGAACTTACCTAGTTCTTTTTTTAACTCTGCTATATTATTGGCCTTCACAACATCCTTTGGAAGAGTGTCACAGGTTAATTCTTCATTTCACGAAAAAAAAATATTTTTTTAAACCTGCTGGCTATTAATTCCATTTGGTGACCTTTAGTTCTTGTGTTCTGAGAAGGAGTAAGTAATACTTCCTTATCTATATTCTGTATATCAGTCATGATTTCCTAGACCTGTCAGTCCCCTCTTAAATAGTTTAGATGCACAAAAAATGTCATGCTATCTGTCATCAATAAGAAGTGAAACATGATCAGTAAGTACCCTTTTCTGCTAGGCTATAAAAAAAATATGAAGACATTGCTCCTGTCAGAAAAGAATACAAGGAGAGTCATAAATTTTCACAGCCGGAAGGGTAACATAATGATGAGCTTCTCTAACTACCTCTTTTTTACAGGACATAGAATATCACCCAGTAATTCCTTCATCAAGGGCAATAATTTGTGAACTATACCATACAGACTATAGAGTATCTATAACACTCCTGTGTAAACTGTTCTAGCTGTTACAAATGTATGCTTTGATTCCAGTGTGAGATAGCTGAGATAACACTATAGGATTTTCTTTATCTTGTTAAAGTTTAAAATGAATTTATCCTCTTAAAATTTGAATCATTGTGTGTGATGAAGGCTATTTTAAAGTTCTATAAATAGATATTTTAAAACAAACAATCATTAATCTTCCTGAGAATACCTATCCCATATTCAGAACTATAGCCTCCATCCTTATTATAATCAGCCCCAAATATTCTAAAAAAAAATTAGTTTAAAAGTCTCCATATACATCCCCCATCAGCTGCAGATTCATACCCCTGAACACTATTGTGAGATATAAATGAAAAACAAATAATCCTTCACCTTTGTCCTTTCTTCGCATTCCTCATCTAATTTTCACCTACACCCATTGGGAGCCTCAGGATACAGAAATAATTTCAGATTGATTTCTTCCTTTGATTTGTCATAGATAAATTGCTGCTCCTTTGTGCCAATTTTTATGAAGTGGTTTGGGCCAGGACCAGACTTGAGTGCTAACCGCGTGGCTTTCACACTCTCATATCTGCCTAAAGCAATCAGAAAAACAAGAGTGGGAAAGCAAAAGGGGAAATGAAAGAGATTACATCTTGGTTTCTTGAGTCCCTATAGGGGCTTCTTTATCAGAATTTGAATTTGTAGTCTGAAGCTAGAAAAGGTCTGATTTAGACATTAGAGCTACAGCTACTCTACGCATCTAAATCCATATTAAGTATCGAGGCAATGTGCGGTTTTCACATGGAGCCCAACTGCCATGAGATGCTTCCCTGGCACTTCTGGCTCCACAGCTGTTCCTCAGAGCAGATGCGATATCCCTTCCTCCCCAGACTTTTAAATTGTGCTCCCCACCATCAAGACTTACGGTCATTTCTAGAGAGAGATCATAAGAATGGCTTGATATTCAGAAGGATTCTGAAGTTGCAGTTTCTACCAAACACAGTGGGAGTGTCTAGACTACAGGTTTTTTTTCAAAAAAAAGTGTCCTTTTTTCGAAAAAACTTTCCCTGCATCTAGGCTGCTGCCATGTTCTTTCAAAAATAAATCAAAAGAACTTGGCAGCTTTTTGACCACAGAAAACCTTGTTTTACGAGGAATAATGCCTTTTTTAGAAAGAGCTCTTTCGAAAAAAGGCGCTATGTAATACAAACTGTGCTTTTTTGAAAGAGAGCATTCAGACTGCCTGGGTGCTCTCTTTCAAAAAAGCGGCTTGCTTTTTCGAAAGTACTGGTTGTAGTCTAGGCACTTTTTTTCGAAAGAGGCTTTTTCGAAAGTATCTTTCGGAAATCTAGATGTAGCCAGTGGGAATTACAGTTGCTTCAGGCTGCATGGACTCAGTCCATAAGTATGCTAAGGTGTAAACTTCAGAGAAGGTGCTTGCTACAACAGTATTGAATCCTACAACTAGTTGGCAGGAGTTAATGATTTTGGGGTTTAGGTAATTTAGAGCAATAATCACTTTTTATGTATAATAGAGAATGTCAAATTAACTGGAATTATTGTGGAGATTTATATCAAGACATGGGAGATCTTGGAATAAGTAATAAACTGGGCTGTAATAAAAGAGGAAAGAGAGGAAACCAGACAGAGTAAAGAGTAAGATACAGGAAGGCAGAAGATAAAAAATCAGCCAAACTCAAAAAGCAGCTGTGGAAACATCATATAAATTGCTTACTTGAAGAGGGATTTCATTTAACTGATAAACATAGTACTAAAAATATGAATTCTCAACTGATTTCACAATATTTTGCATCAAGTTTGACTACTAGAAGTTGGGTTTCAGGTACTAATATCTTAAAAGTTCTGCACTAAGGTGATTTGTATGATGTGACTAGTGTCAAATGCTTTTAATAGCCATTTGAAGATATAAATATCTCAGATTAGGAAAGGGAATCAACAAATATTAATTTAATTAGGTATATTTAAGTCAGATTTCATCACAGAAAAAAATATTAAGCAGGACAATTGAGCACTGGAAACAATATTTACCCATTCTCGTCATAGAAATAGATACGACAAATCATCTGCTATTGCAAGAATCCATGATGTAATCAATAAAGTTGATTACAATGCTGTGATGTCAACACCCAAGGGTGATGAATTAGCCTCACAAACATAACAAAATCTAATTGAGTTATTGGCATGTTTATTGATACAAGTTTCAAATGGTTTTGTCTATACTAATTGGCTGGTCCAGGCATTCCTAACCTATCTGTTTTCCTATGGGTAAATCAAGCCCAATTTATCTCATGTTTAACCTTCACATTTTTTGATAAAAGTGACAGGCAACATGATATTTACAATAATACATAGAGGGCAACAATATGATTTCAATGTTTGTTATCCCTTTTTATTAAATTCTCAAATAGAAAGGCCACTGATACCAAGAATCCACAATATGTCAAAGTAGATTTATATAACTCTCCCACATGCAGAGGAACTGTGCAAGAATCTCCTATTCATTTAGCCTCATAGTGGAAAAGAAAAAGGGTGGATAGGTGGAATGGTCTAATAGAGAACCCTCCTCATGACATATTCATTGATAACGATGCTCCAGATATTTTGGTGAAAAGGAGCCAATTGGAGTGGGGCCAGAAGAACTGTTTTTACATTAAGCCAATGGGCCAAAAACTCCTTCCTAGTGTTTGCAGAAGGGCAGTGGTTGCTGTTCATTCTTATAGGCTGAAATAGTAACCACATGAGGGCTGTTCCACTATCCCACATTCTTCCCTATACAGAAGGGAAAGTATGTTCTATTCATCAATTAGTCTACTTCACAAAGCCCAATTGCTTGAGCTCTGCACAGGTTGCTGAATTAAACTCAAAAGAAAAGTCTCAGCGGGATAGCCGTATTAGTTTGTAACTTTAAAACCTATGAATAGTCCCATGGCACCTTAGAGACTAACAAAAATATATGTAGTATTATGAGCTTTCGTGGGCACAACCCATTTCTTCAGATGGGCTGGACTGGAAATAACCCCACTCCACTCCAGCTCATCTAAAGAAGTGGGTTTTGCTCACAAAAGTTCATGATTCTATATATATTTTTGTTAGTCTCTAAGGGTATCTAGTTCGAACCAGGGTGGTTAATGTAGTCATACAGAGTTGCAAATGAAGCCTGGGATTTGAATTTCCCGGGCTTCATTTGCATAAAGCTGGGCGCCGCCATTTTTAAATGTCCGCTAGTGTGGACTCTGTGCCACATGTAGCCGTGAGGCACGGAGTCCGCACTAGCGGACATTTAAAAATGGCGGCGCCCAGCTTTATGCAAATGAAGCCCGGGAAATTCAAATCCCGGGCTTCATTTGCAACTCCGTATGACTACATTACCCCCCCTAGTTCGAAATAGGGTGGTAGTGTAGACATATCCAAAGGGTGTGTCTAGACAGCGGGGCCATTTCAGGATATCAGCGGTATCCCGAAATAGCTATCCTGTGTCTCTTAAATGCACCCATTATTTTGAAATATTTTTCAAAATAACTATGAGGCTAAATGAATAGGAGATTCTTGCACAGTTCCTCTGCATGTGGGAGAGTTGTATAAATATTTTTCAAAATAACGTACAAGCCTCAGATAGACTCAGGCAGCAGCCACACAAATAAACTCCTGACCTGATGCCCTGCTGGACCTGGTTCCGGCCACCCTTCTATGCAATTCAGTGTCCACTCAGTGTGAACGCGCTATTTCGAAATAGCAAAAAGCTATTTCGAAATGCATTTTGTGTGTAGATGTGTTATTTCAAAATAATTTATTTCAAATTAACTATTTTGAAATAAGCTATTTCCAATTAATACTGTAGTCTAGACATACCCCTAATTACTCAATGAAATTTAGAGTTCTTAGATATGTTTAAAGTTTGTCAAAGTCAAACTAGCAAACACAACTGTGTAATGTAGGCCAAAAGATGATTTACTCTGTAAAAACGAATGCTGAGATAAATGATATAATGAATAACTAAGGAATATAATGAATTCCATATTTTACTTTTGAACACTGGAGACCCTGATTCATCAATATACTTTTTTATGACTGGAATAATGCCATTGCTTTTAATGGAATCACACCAGTGTAAAACTGGAATAATGTTGCGGTGAGTTATGTCCTTTGTTTTCAGGATGCATACTGTATTATAATTGGTTTTAATTATCATAGAATCATAGAATCATAGGACTGGAAGGGACCTCGAGAGGTCATTGAGTCCAGCCCCCCGCCCTCAAGGCAGGACCAAGCTCCACCTACACCATCCCTGACAGATGTCTATCTAACCTGTTCTTAAATATCTCCAGAGAGGGAGATTCCACCACCTCCCTTGGCAATTTATTCCAATGTTTGACCACAATGACAGTTAGGAATTTTTTCCTAATGTCCAATCTAAACCTCCCCTGCTGCACTTTAAGCCCATTACTCCTTGTCCTGTCCTCAGAAACCAAGAGGAACAAATTTTCTCCTTCCTCCTTGTGACACCCTTTTAGATATTTGAAAACCGCTATCATGTCCCCCCTTAATCTTCTTTTCTCCAAACTAAACAAGCTCAGTTCATGAAGCCTGGCTTCATAGGTCATGTTCTCTAAACCTTTAATCATTCTTGTCGCTCTTCTCTGTACCCTTTCCAATTTCTCCACATCTTTCTTGAAATGTGGCGCCCAGAACTGGACACAGTACTCCAGCTGAGGCCTAACTAGTGCAGAGTAGAGCGGCAGAATGACTTCACGAGTTTTGCTTACAACACACGTGTTGATACAACCTAGAATCATATTTGCTTTTTTTGCAACAGCATCACACTGTTGACTCATATTCAACTCGTGGTCCACTATGACCCCTAGATCCCTTTCCGCCATGCTCCTTCCTAGACAGTCGCTTCCCATCTTGTATGTATGGAACTGATTGTTCCTTCCTAAGTGGAGCACTTTGCATTTCTCTTTATTAAACCTCATCCTGTTTACCTCTGACCATTTCTCTAACTTGCTAAGGTCATTTTGAATTATGTCCCTATCCTCCAAAGAAGTCGCAACCCCACCCAGTTTGGTATCATCTGCAAACTTAATAAGCGTACTCTCTATCCCAATATCTACATCATTGATGAAGATATTGAATAGTACGGGTCCCAAAACAGACCCTTGAGGAACTCCACTTGTTATCCCTTTCCAGCAGGATTTAGAACCGTTAACAGCCACTCTCTGACTACGGTTATCCAGCCAATTATGCATCCACCTTATCGTGGCCCTATCTAAGTTATATTTGCCTAGTTTATCAATAAGAATATCATGCGAGACCGTATCAAATGCCTTACTAAAGTCTAGGTATATGACATCCACCGCTTCTCCCTTATCCACAAGGCTCGTTATCTTATCAAAGAAAGCTATCAGATTAGTTTGGCATGACTTGTTCTTCACAAACCCATGCTGGCTATTCCCTATCACTTTATTACTTTCCAAGTGTTTGCATATGATTTCCTTAATTACCTGCTCCATTATCTTCCCTGGGACAGACGTTAAACTGACCGGTCTATAATTTCCTGGGTTGTTCTTATTCCCCTTTTTATAGATGGGCACAATATTTGCCCTTTTCCAGTCTTCTGGAATCTCCCCTGTCTGCCATGATTTTTCAAAGATCATAGCTAAAGGCTCAGATACCTCCTCTATCAGCTCCTTGAGTATCCTGGGATGCAGTTCATCAGGACCTGGAGACTTGCTGACATCTAACTTTCCTAAGTGATTTTTAACTTGTTCTTTGTGTATCCTATCTTCTAAACTTACCCTCTCTCTGCTTGTATTCACTACGTTAGGCACACCTCCAGACTTCTCGGTGAAGACCGAAACAAAGAAGTCATTGAGCATCTCCGCCATTTCCAAGTTCCCTGTTACTGCTTCTCCCTCCTCACTAAGCAGTGGGCCTACCCTGTCCTTGGTCTTCCTCTTGCTTTTAATGTATTTATAAAAGGTCTTCTTGTTTCCCTTTATGCCTGTAGCTAGTTTGATCTCATTTTGTGCCTTTGCCTTTCTAATCTTGCCCCTGCATTCCCGTGTTGCTTGCTTATATTCATCCTTTGTTAGTTGTCCTAGTTTCCATTTTTTATATGACTCCTTTTTTATTTTGAGATCATGCAAGATCTCCTTGTTAAGCCAAGCTGGTCTTTTGCCATATTTTCTATCTTTCCTACACAGTGGAATTGTTTGCTTTTGGGCCCTTAACAATGTCCCTTTGAAATACTTCCAACTCTCCTCAGTTGTTTTTCCCTTCAGTCTTGCTTCCCATGGGACCTTACCTACAAGTTCTCTGAGCTTATCAAAATCTGCCTTCCTGAACTCCATTACCTCAATTGTGCTGGTCTCCCTTCTACCTTTCCTTAAGATCATGAACTCTATTATTTCGTGATCACTGTCCCCTATACTGTCTTCCACTTTCAAGTTCTCAACTAGTTCCTCCCTATTTGTTAAAACCAAATCCAGAACAGCTTCTCCTCTGGTAGCTTTTTCAACCTTCTGAAACAGAAAGTTGTCTCCAATGCAGTCCAGAAACTTATTGGATAGCCTGTGCCTCGCTGTGTTAGTTTCCCAACATATGTCTGGATAGTTAAAGTCCCCCATCACCACCAAATCTTGGGCTTTGGATAGTTTTGTTAATTGTTTAAAAAAGGCCTCATCCACCTCTTCCACCTGGCTAGGTGGCCTGTAGTAGACTCCTAGCATGATATCACCCTCGTTTTTTACCCCTGTTAGCTTAACCCAGAGACTCTCTACACAGCTATCTCCTACGTTCATCTCCACTTCAGTCCAAGTGTGTACATTTTTAATGTACAAGGCAACCCCTCCTCCCTTTTTTCCCTGTCTGTCCTTCCTGAGCAAGCCGTACCCTTCCATACCAACATTCCAATCATGCGTCCCATCCCACCAGGTTTCTGTAATACCAATGATATCATAGTTGTATTTATTGGTTAGCAATTCCAGTTCTTCCTGCTTATTACCCATACTTCTCGCATTTGTATATAGGCATCTAAGATACTGATTTGATCTTGCCTCCCTGTTGTTCCCTGACCCTCCTTTCTCCTTGCCATTATAGGCCGTAGTCCCCCCCCATTTCCAACCCATCTCCCAGATTATATATATATTATTATGATCTACCTGATTATATATTTGCACCAATTATAACTCAAACAGTTACACAGTTCCTCACATTTAATTTCTTTCCATGCTATAAAAATGGCAAGTGTGAAATACATCCATAAGAACAACAGAGTGCTTATGTATCTCTAGCAATGCATTATACTTTTATGTGAAAAATCACACTGTATTTTCAGGTATTCTACTAACTCAAAATCTCCCAATGCCTTTCAGATAATGAAACATTAGTTCATTCTCAAGACTCCATAGTACTTATTTTCATAATGTCTTTTTTTAGCCAGGAAAATTTTTCTTTGTTTCTTTGACTTTTCTAAAAGAAATGAAGTACAAAACATGTATTATAGCCAGAATGCTAAACAGATTCAATTTCTGAACTTTAAATTAGCATTAAGATATTTAATTCATCTATATTTCACATACTTAAAATTAGCAAGATTTATATTTACACTTGGCACTGTGACAAAGTTATAATTTGCATTTCTGTATTTCCCATTGCCTAGGCCCTATCACGTCTGACAATACAGCATATGCAGAGGTCTGTGGAATGCTATTACAGCAGCATGCCCCAGAGACAGGCACATAGATGTAAGTGGTGGTTAACATTCAAGCATAAAAAAGAAGTATTATGTATTTAACAGATTTTCCAGATTATAAAGTAAAGGAAACTCTACATTTGCTGAAAGTAAAATGCACTTAAACAATCTTTGCCATTAGGGCCAAATTCTACCCTAACTCTCCCTCAGTGTTTCTTTATTGGGGTATAGGATGTAGCTCAGGGCAGAATTTGACTCCTACATGCGATTTCTAGATGCTTTCATGATACAAATAGGTAATAACATCTTTTGATCTCAGATATGCTCATATGGTATCCAATTTAAGTTTACGAGAGCTCCAACTCTGGCAGAGTGAGGGTCTTAATGAACCAGGTTGCTCCTTAGGCTAATATGGCTTATACACAGGAGCATTAGAAAGCAAGTTCTTCCCAAATCCCATGTTTGGCTGTATGATCCCTAGGTGAAGGTGGATAACTGGGACTGCAAGCTTGGGACTGCTCCCAGGAAGGCACTGATACTGCATGAGATGGAGATCACACAATATATGGTGAAGGAATGTAATACATTTCTCTCCCCCCCCCCCCCACACACACCAAAAAAAGCAAAGGTTTAGCATGGGAGCATGGAATAAACATGGTGGAATAGCAATTATGACTGGACAACATATATTCAAGTACATATGCTGTTTAGAACAGATAGAAATAAAGTTAAAAGTACTGGGCATCAGTGTACATCAGTGATAAAGTAGGCTGTGACGAAATACAAAGTGATACCATGATTAAAGCATAATTGGTCTGTCTCAATTATTTTGGGGAAAGAGTATAAAAAGGATCAATTGGATAATGTTAGGGGTCTAATGTGGACTCGGGTCAGATTGGGTTATGGATAGAGATCACTTTAATATTATTAGAGAGAGAAACAGTATGGGAATTGACATTGTGCAAGATTTCAACTCCGTAACCTCCCATATATTGATTGGAGAATCAACACTACTACTAATGATAACGTCCATTTATTCCCAGATGTGCTAACTGACAGATTTTTCACCAAATAGCCACTAAAACTACAAGAGGAGAAGCTATTTTTGACTTAGGTTTAGTAAGTAGTGAGGAA